>NC_140991.1:37302110-37902110 GCF_052327205.1 Somniosus microcephalus | reverse complement strand
GCAACAAGTATAGGTGATCATTGCGACAGGTAAAGGTGAAAGCTGTTACAGGTACAGGGGAGCACTGCGACAGGTAAAGGTGAACAATGTTACAGGTACAGGTGAGCATTGTGAGAGGTACAGGTGAATGCTGTTACAGGTGTAGGTGAAGACTGTTACACGTACGGCTGAACACTGTTACAGGTACCCGTAAACAATGTTACAGGTAAAGGTGAGCACTGTTACAGGTGCAGGTGGGCACTGTTACAGGTATGGTTTAACACTGTGGCTGGTACAGATAAGCAATGATACAGGCAAAGGTGAGCACAGCAACAGTTACAGGTGACCACTGTGACAGGTAAAGGTGAGCAGTGTGACAGGTGATGGTAAAACTATTACACTTACCAGTGAGCACTGCGACAAGTAAGAGTGAACACTGTTGCAGGTAAACACTGGTACAAGTACAGGTGAGCATTGTTACAGGTACAGATGGACACTGTGACAGGTACAAGTGAGCACTGCGACAATAAAGATGAACAATGTTACACATACAGGTGACAACTGTGAAAGGTACAGATCAGCATTGCGACAGGTACAGGTGAGCAATGTTACAGATACAGGTGAACACTGTTACAGGTAATGGTGAACACTTACAGGTATAGGTGAGCACTGTTACAGGTACAGGTGACCAACGTTACAGATACAGGTGAACACTGTTACAGGTACAGGTGACCACTGCAACAGGTAAAGGTGAACACTGTTACAGGTTCATGTGAATGCTGCTATAGGTACAGGAAAGCAATGTTACAGTTACAGGTGATAATTGTTACAGGGAAAGGTGATCACCATTACAGGTATAGGTGAGCACTGTTACATGTACAGGTGACCAATGTTACAGATACAGGTGAACACTGTTACTGGTACAGGTGAGCACTGCAACAGGTAAAGGTGAACAATGTTACAGGTACAGGTGAGCGTTTTGTGAGAGGTACAGGTGAACGTTTTACAGGTATAGGTGAAGACTGTTACATGTACGGCTGAACACTGTTACAGGTACCTGTAAACAATGTTACAGGTGAAGGTGGGCACTGTTACAGGTATTGTTTAACACTGTGGCAGGTACAGGCAAGCAATGATACAGGCAAAGGTGAGCACAGCAACAGTTACAGGTGACCACTGTGACAGGTAAAGGTGAAAACTGTGACAGGTACAGGTGAGCAGTGTGACAGGTGAAGGTGAAAACTATTACAGTTACTGGTGAGCACTGCGACAAGTAAGAGTGAGCACTGTTACAGGTACAGGTAAACACTGGTACAAGTACAGGTGAGCACTGTTACAGGTACAGGTGGACACTGTGACAGGTACAAGTCAGCACTGTGACAATAAAGGTGAACAATGCTACAGGTACAGGTGAAAACTGTGAAAGGTACAGATCAGCATTGCGACAGGTACAGGTGAGCAATGTTACAGATAGAGGTGAACTCTGTTACAGGTAATGGTGAACACTGTTACAGGTACCTGTGACCAATGTTACAGGTACCTGTGAAGACTGTTACAGCTACAGCTGAACACTGTTTCAGTTACAGCTGAACACTATTACAGTTACAGGTAGACACTGTGACAGGTACAGGTGAACACTGCAACAAGTACAGGTGAGCACTGCGACAAGTACAGGTGAGCACTGCGACAGGTAAAGGTGAGCACTGTGACATGTACAGGTGAACACTGCAACAGGTACAGGTGAATATTGTGACAGGTACAGGTGAGCACTGAGACAAGTGAAGTTGAACACTTACAGGTACAGGTGAACACTGTTACAGGTACAGGTGAGCACTGTCACAACTGCATTTGGGCACTATTACAGGTACTGTTTAACACTGTGGCAGGTGCAGGTAAACAATGATACAGGTACAGGTGAACACTGTTACAGGTACTGGTGAGCACTGTTATAAGTACAGGTGAACACTGCGACAGGTGCAGGTGAGCACTGTGACAGGTACAGGTGAACACTGACACATACAAGGTGAACACTGTTACAGGTACAGGAGAACCCAATACAGGTACAGGTGAAAACAGGAAAAATTACAGGCGAGCAGTGCAACAGGTAAAGGTGAACAATGTTACAGGTACAGGTGCGCACTGTGACAGGTACTGGTGAAGATTGTTCCAGGTATAGCTGAACACTGCTACAGGTACAGCTAAACAATGTTACAGGTACAGGTGAGCACTGTGACAAGTAAAGTTGAACAATGTTACAGCTACAGGTGAACACTGTGACATGTGACAAACATGTTCATCAAAACAAAAGCAAAATTTTTGCCTGCTTTATAGATTTCCAGAAGGCTTTCGATTCCATCTGGCACGACGGTCTATTCTTGAAACTTATTGAAAGTGGTGTAGGGGGAAAAACATATGATGTAATTAAATCAATGTATACAAACAATAAATGTGCAGTTAAAATTGGAGACAAACAAACAAAATACTTCCCACAGGGGCGTGGTGTGACGCGGGGCTCGTCCATCTCACCGGCACTCTTTAATATTTACATAAATGAGTTGGCAAAACTACTTGAACAATCTACAGCACCCGGCCTCACCCTATATGAATCCAAGCTTAAATTCCTCCTCTATGCAGATGACCTGGTTCTGCTGTCACCAACTAAGGAGGGTCTACAGCAGAACCTGGATCTGCTGGAGTCATTCTGTCAGACCTGGGCCCTGACAATAAACCCCCAAAAAACCAAAGTCCTTGTGTTCCAGCAAAGATCCAGACATCAGGGACCCAGAATAAATTTCACACTAGGAACAACTAAAATCGAACAAACCACTAACTACACATACTTGGGCATAAAAATCAGCTCTACGGGAAATTTTCATCTGGCTGTGAATGAACTGAAAGAGAAAGCTAGAAGGGCTTTCTATGCCATTAAAAGATCAATCCAAATAGAAATCCCAATTAGCATTTGGCTCAAAATTTTTAAATCTGTAATTGAACCAATTGCACTCTATGGCAGTGAGGTGTGGGGACCGCTAACACAACAAGAATTTGCAAAATGGGACAAACACCCAATTGAGATCCTACATGCAGAATTCTGTAAAAGTATCCTCTGGACTCAAAGGAAAACCATAAACAATGCATGCAGGGCAGAACTAGGCCAATATCCATTAATAATTACTATCCAAAAAAGAGCCACCAAATTTTGGAAACACCTAAAAATGAGCAACCCCCACTGCTATCATTACGAAGCCTTGAAATGCCAAGAGAGGACCATAAAGAAGAATACCCTCAGTCAACTAGTCCTGGGACTCAGTGAAGCAACCACTAACACTACTAATAATAACCAGCCCCAGGACAGTGACATCGTAGCACAGAGAATTCGACCCAACACAATTGTCACTAAGCAAAAGGAAAAATACCTGTCATATTGGGCAGAAACAACAAAAACCCAAAACAAACTCAATTGCTACTTGGCCCAAAACAGACAATACAACATGGCTGAATACCTGACCATGGTAAAGGATAGCAAACTGAGAAAAACCTTGACAAGGTACAGACTTAGTGAACATAGCCTGGCGATCGAAAAAGGTAGACACAGACAGACCCGGCTGCCAAGAGAGGACAGGATATGCTCTCACTGCAGTCAGGGAGTGGTGGAGACAGAGATGCACTTCCTCACAGCTTGTGGAAAATATCAGGGCATCAGGAAGAATTTCTACCAAAAATTCACACAAATATGCCCTGAATTCAGAAATTTGAATGACGACCAAAAACTCCCATACCTACTAGGGGAACAGAGAAACTGTGTAACCTTAGTGGCACACTATGTTACAGCTTGCCATAAACAGAGGGACAACCAGTAAACCTAAGAAAAGAGTATATACAAATTATACGAATGTATATTTATACACACAGGGATATATCTGTTTATACACTGCATGAATAGATCTGCGTTTATGTGTTCAACCATAAATGTTTTTCGATGCTTTGGCAACATAAGATGTACCTTATCATGTCAATAAAGAGATTTGAATTGAATTGAATTGAATTGACAGGTACAGGTGAGCACTGCGACAAGTACAGGTGATCACTGCAACAAGTACAGTTGATCACTGCAACAAGTATAGGTGATCACTGCTGCAGGGGAGCACTGCGACAGGTAAAGGTGAACAATGTTACAGGTACAGATGAGCATTGTGAGAGGTACAGGTGAACGCTGTTACAGGTGTAGGTGAAGACTGTTACACGTACGGCTGAACACTGTTACAGGTACCCGTAAACAATGTTACAGGTAAAGGTGAGCACTGTTACAGGTGCAGGTGGGCACTGTTACAGGTATGGTTTAACACTGTGGCAGGTACAGGTAAGCAATGATACAGGCAAAGGTGAGCACAGCAACAGTTACAGGTGACCACTGTGACAGGTAAAGGTGAGCAGTGTGACAGGTGAGGGTGAAAACTATTACATTTACCAGTGAGCACTGCGACAAGTAAGAGTGAACACTGTTACAGGTAAACACTGGTACAAGTACAGGTGAGCACTGTTACAGGTACAGATGGACACTGTGACAGGTACAAGTGAGCACTGTGACAATAAAGGTGAACAATGTTACACATACAGGTGAAAACTGTGAAAGGTACAGATCAGCATTGCGACAGGTACAGGTGAGCAATGTTACAGATACAGGTGAACACTGTTACAGGTAATGGTGAACACTGTTACAGGTACCTGTGAAGAATGTTACAGGTACAGCTGAACACTGTTACAGTTACAGCTGAACACTGTTACAGTTACAGGTAGACACTGTGAAAGGTACAGGTGAACACTGCAACAAGTACAGGTGAGCACTGTGACAGGTAAAGGTGAGCACTGTGACAGGTACAGGTGAACACTGCAACAGGTACAGGTGAATATTGTGACAGGTACAGGTGAGCACTGAGACAAGTGAAGTTGAACACTGACAGGTACAGGTGAGCACTGAAACAAGTGAAGTTGAACACTTACAGGTACAGGTGAGCACTGCAACAGGTACAGGTGAGCCCTGCAACAGGTACAGGTGAGCACTGCAACAGGTAATGGTGAGCACTGTGACATGGAAAGGTGAATAATGTTGCAGGTACAGGTGAATACTGTGACAGGTACAGGTGAGCACTGTGACAGGTAAAGTTGAACACTGTTACAGGTACAGGTGAGCATTGTGACAAGTAAAGGTGAACATTGTTACAGGTACAGGTGAACACAGCAACAAGTACAGGTGAGCACTGTGACAGGTAAAGGTGAGCACTGTGACATGGAAAGGTGAACAATGTTACAGGTACAGATGAACACTGTGACAGGTACTGGTGAGCACTGTTACAGGTACAGGTGAACACTTTTACATGTACAGGTGAGCACTGTGACAGTTACAGTTGAGCACTACAAAAGGTAAAGGTGAACATTGTTACAGGTACAAGTGAGCACTGTGAAAGGTTCAGGTGAGCTGGTACAAGTGAACAATGTTACAGGTACAAATGTGCACGGTTACAGGTACAGATGAAAACAGCAACATTTACAGGTGAGCACTGCAACAGGTAAAGGTGAACACTGTTACAGGTACCAGTGAACACTGCTATAGGTACAGGAAAGCAATGTTACAGTTACAGGTGATAATTGTTACAGGGAAAGGTGATCACCGTTACAGGTACAGGAGAACACTGTTACATGTAGAGTTGAACACTGCAAAAGGTACATGTGAGCACTGTTGCAGGAACAAAGGAGCACTGTTACACGTGCAGGTGAACACTGCAACAGGTACAGGTGAGCACTGTGACATGTACAAGTGAGCACTGTGACAGGTACAAGTGGACACTGTGACTGGTACAGGTGTGCACTTTGACAAGTAAAGGTGAGCAATATTACAGGTACAGGTGAATACGGTGACAGGTACTGATGAGCACTGTGACAAGTAAAGTTGAACACTGTTACAGGTGCAGTTGAACACTGTGACAGGTACAGGTGAGCACTGTGACAAGTAAAGGTGAACACTGTTACAGGTACAGGTGAACACTGCAGCAGGTACAAGGTGAACACTGTTACAAGTACAGGTGAATACTGTTACAGATACAAGTGAACACTGTTACAGGTACAGGTGAAAACAGCGACAGTTACAGGTGAGCACTGTGACAGGGAAAGGTGAAAACTGTTACAGGTACAGGTGAGCAATGCGACAGGTAATGGTGTGCAATGTTGCAGATACAGGTGAGTACTGTGACAGGTACAGGTGAGCAATGATACATGAATAGGTGAACACAGTTACAGGTACAGGTGAGCACTGTTACAGACACAGGTGATCACTGTTACAGGTACAGGTGAGCACTGTGACAGGTTCAGGTGAGCACTGTGACAGGTTCAGATGAGCAATATGATAGGTACAGGTGAGCACTGTTACAGATACACATAAGCGATGATACATGTACAGGTGAAAACAGCAACAGTCACAGGTGAGCATTGTGACAAGTAAAGGTGAAAACTGTTACAGGTACAGGTGAGCACTGTGACAGGTACAGGTGAACACTGTTACATATAGAGGTGAGCACTGGGACAGCTACAGGTGAACACTGTTACAGATACAGGTGAACACTGTGACAGGTACAGGTGAACACTTACAGGTACAGATGAACACTGCAACAAGTAAAGGTGAACACTGTTACAGGTACAGGTGAACACTGTTACAGGTACAGGTGATCAATGTTACAGGTACAAGTGAACGCTGCTATAGGTACAGGAAAGCAATGTTACAGTTACAGGTGACCATTGTTATAGGAACAGGTGGGCACCGTTACAGGTACAGGATAACACTGGTACACGTATAGTTGAACACTGCAAAAGGCACAAGTGAGCACTGTTACAGGTACAGGTGAACACTGCGACATGAAATGGTGAACACTGTGACAGGTAAAATGAACACTGTGACATGTACAGGTGTGCACTATGACAAGTAAAGCTGATCATTGTTACAAGTACAGGTGAGAACTGTGACAAGTACAGGTGAGCACTGTGACAGGTACAGGTGAGCACTGTGACAGGTTCAGGTAAACACTGTTATGGGTACAGGTGAGCACTGTGACAAGTACAGGTGAACACTGCAACAGGTACAGGTGAACACTGCGAGAGGTGCAGGTGAGCACTGACAGGTACAGGTAAGCACTGTGACAAGTAAAGGTGAATACTGTTACAGGTACAGGTGAACACTGCAACAAGTACAAGGTGAACACTGTTACAGGTACAGGAGAACACTATTACAGGTACAGGTGAAAACAGGAAAAATTACAGGTGAGCAGTGCAACAGGTAAAGGTGAACAATGTTACAGGTACAGGTGCGCACTGTGACAGGTACAGGTGAAGATTGTTCCAGGTATAGCTGAACACTGCTACAGGTACAGGTAAACAATGTTACAGGTACAGCTGAGGACTGTTACAGGTACAGGTGAGCACTGTTAAAGGTACAGGTGAGTACTGTGACAAGTAAAGTTGAACAATGTTACAGCTACAGGTGAACACTGTTACAGGTACAGGTGAGCACTGTGACAGGTACAGGTGAACACTGTTACATATAGAGGTGAGCACTGGGACAGCTACAGGTGAACACTGTTACAGATACAGGTGAACACTGTGACAGGTACAGGTGAACACTTACAGGTACAGATGAACACTGCAACAAGTAAAGGTGAACACTGTTACAGGTACAGGTGAACACTGTTACAGGTACAGGTGATCAATGTTACAGGTACAAGTGAACGCTGCTATAGGTACAGGAAAGCAATGTTACAGTTACAGGTGACCATTGTTATAGGAACAGGTGGGCACCGTTACAGGTACAGGATAACACTGGTACACGTATAGTTGAACACTGCAAAAGGCACAAGTGAGCACTGTTACAGGTACAGGTGAACACTGCGACATGAAATGGTGAACACTGTGACAGGTAAAATGAACACTGTGACATGTACAGGTGTGCACTATGACAAGTAAAGCTGATCATTGTTACAAGTACAGGTGAGAACTGTGACAAGTACAGGTGAGCACTGTGACAGGTACAGGTGAGCACTGTGACAGGTTCAGGTAAACACTGTTATGGGTACAGGTGAGCACTGTGACAAGTACAGGTGAACACTGCAACAGGTACAGGTGAACACTGCGAGAGGTGCAGGTGAGCACTGACAGGTACAGGTAAGCACTGTGACAAGTAAAGGTGAATACTGTTACAGGTACAGGTGAACACTGCAACAAGTACAAGGTGAACACTGTTACAGGTACAGGAGAACACTATTACAGGTACAGGTGAAAACAGGAAAAATTACAGGTGAGCAGTGCAACAGGTAAAGGTGAACAATGTTACAGGTACAGGTGCGCACTGTGACAGGTACAGGTGAAGATTGTTCCAGGTATAGCTGAACACTGCTACAGGTACAGGTAAACAATGTTACAGGTACAGCTGAGGACTGTTACAGGTACAGGTGAGCACTGTTAAAGGTACAGGTGAGTACTGTGACAAGTAAAGTTGAACAATGTTACAGCTACAGGTGAACACTGTGACAGGTACAGGTGAGCACTGTGACAAGTACAGGTGATCACTGCAACAAGTACAGGTGATCACTGCAACAAGTATAGGTGAT
Source organism: Somniosus microcephalus (assembly GCF_052327205.1). Taxonomy (NCBI): domain Eukaryota; kingdom Metazoa; phylum Chordata; class Chondrichthyes; order Squaliformes; family Somniosidae; genus Somniosus; species Somniosus microcephalus. Next base: position 37,893,480 of record NC_140991.1, on the reverse strand, counting down.
CACTGCGACAGGTAAAGGTGAAAACTGTTACAGATACAGGGGAGCACTGCGACAGGTAAAGGTGAACAATGTTACAGGTACAGATGAGCATTGTGAGAGGTACAGGTGTATGCTGTTACAAGTGTAGGTGAAGACTGTTACACGTACGGCTGAACACTGTTACAGGTACCCGTAAACAATGTTACAGGTAAAGGTGAGCACTGTTACAGGTGCAGGTGGGCACTGTTACAGGTATTGTTTAACACTGTGGCAGGTACAGGTAAGCAATGATACAGGCAAAGGTGAGCACAGCAACAGTTACAGGTGACCACTGTGACAGGTAAAGGTGAGCAGTGTGACAGGTGAAGGTGAAAACTATTACACTTACCAGTGAGCACTGCGACAAGTAAGAGTGAACACTGTTACAGGTAAACACTGGTACAAGTACAGGTGAGCACTGTTACAGGTACAGATGGACACTGTGACAGGTACAAGTGAGCACTGCGACAATAAAGATGAACAATGTTACACATACAGGTGAAAACTGTGAAAGGTACAGATCAGCATTGTGACAGGTACAGGTGAGCAATGTTACAGATACAGGTGAACACTGTTACATGTAATGGTGAACACTGTTACAGGTACCTGTGACCAATGTTACAGGTACAGCTGAACACTGTTACAGTTACAGGTAGACACTGTGACGGGTACAGGTGAACACTGCAACAAGTACAGGTGAGCACTGCAACAGGTAAAGGTGAGCACTGTGACAGGTACAAGTGAGCACTGCGACAGGTACAGGTGAGCACTGCGACAGATACAGGTGAGCACTGCAACAAGTAAAGGTGAACACTGTGACAGGTACAAGTGAGCACTGTGACAGGTACAAGTGAGCACTGTGACAGGTACAGGTGAGCACTGTGACAAGTAATGGTGAACTCCGTTACAGGTACTGATGAGCAATGTTACAGATAAAGGTGAACACTGTGACAGGTGCAGGTGTGCACTGTGACAAGAAATGGTGAACACTGTGACAGGTGCAGGTGTGCACTGTGACAAGTAGAGGTGAGCACTGTGACAGGTTCAGGTAAGCACTGTGACAGGTACAGGTGAACACTGCGACAGGTACAGGTGAAAACCGCAACAGGTACAGATGAGCACTGCAACAGGTAATGGTGAGCACTGCAACAGGTAATGGTGAGCACTGTGACATGGAAAGGTGAATAATGTTGCAGGTACAGGTGAATACTGTGATAGGTACAGGTGAGCACTGTGACAAGTAAATTTGAACACTGTTATGGGTACAGGTGAGCATTGTGACAAGTAAAGGTGAACACTGTTACAGGTACAGGTGAACACAGCAACAAGTACAGGTGAGCACTGTGACAGGTAAAGGTGAGCACTGTGACATGGAAAGGTGAGCAATGTTACAGGTACAGATGAACACTGTGACAGGTACTGGTGAACACTGTTACAAGTACAGGTGAGCACTGTGACCGTTACAGTTGAGCACTATGAAAGGTAAAGGTGAACATTGTTACAGGTACAAGTGAGCACTGTGAAAGGTTCAGGTGAGCTGGTACAAGTGAACAATGTTACAGGTACAAATGTGCACGGTTACAGGTACAGATGAAAACAGCGACATTTACAGGTGAGCACTGTGACAGGTAAATGTGAACACTGTTACAGGTACAGGTGAACACTGTTACAGGTACAGGTAAGCACTGCAACAGGTAAAGGTGAACACTGTTACAGGTACAAGTGAACACTGCTATAGGTACAGGAAAGCAACGTTACAGTTACAGGTGATAAATTGTTACAGGGAAAGGTGGTCACCGTTACAGGTACAGGAGAACACTGTTACACGTAGAGTTGAACACTGCAAAAGGTACAAGTGAGCACTGTTGCAGGAACAAAGGAGCACTGTTACAGGTACAGGTGAACACTGCAACAGGTACAGGTGAGCACTGTGACAGGTACAAGTGAGCACTGTGACAGGTACAGGTGAGCACTGTGACAAGAAATGGTGAACACTGTGACAGGTACAAGTGAACACTGTGACTGGTACAGGTGTGCACTTTGACAATAAAGGTGAACACTGTGACATGGAAAGGTCAGCAATATTACAGGTACAGGTGAATACTGTGACAGGTACAGATGAGCACTGTGACATGTAATGTTGAACACTGTTACAGGTAGAGGTGAACACTGCAGCAGGTACAAAGTGAACACTGTTACAAGTACAGGTGAATACTGTTACAGATACAGGTGAACACTGTTACAGGTACAGGTGAATACTGTTACAGGTACATGTGAAAACAGTGACAGTTACAGGTGAGCACTGTGACAGGGAAAGGTTAAAACTGTTACAGGTACAGGTGAGCAATGCAACAGGTAAAGGTGTGCAATGTTGCAGATACAAGTGAGTACTGTGACAGGTACAGGTGAGCAATGATACATGAATAGGTGAACACAGTTACAGGTAGAGGTGAACACTGTTACAGGTAGAGGTGATCACTGTTACAGGTACAGGTGATCACTGTTACAGGTACAGGTGATCACTGTTACAGGTACAGGTGAGCACTGTGACAGGTTCAGGTGAGCTCTGTGACAGGTTCAGGTGAGCAATGTGATAGGTACAGGTGAGCACTGTTACAGATACACATAAGCGATGATACATGTACAGGTGAAAACAGCAACAGTTACAGGTGAGCATTGTGACACGTAAAGGTGAAAACTGTTACAGGTACAGGTGAGCACTGTGATAGGTACAGGTGAACACTGTCACAGATATAGGTGAACACAGTGACAGGTACAGGTGAACACTTACAGGTACAGGTGCACACTGTTACAGGTACAGGTGATCAATGTTACAGGTACAAGTGAACGCTGCTATAGGTACAGGAAAGCAATGTTACAGTTACAGGTGACCATTGTTATAGGGACAGGTGGGCACCGTTACACGTACAGGATTACACTGATACACGTATAGTTGAACACTGCAAAAGGAACAAGTGAGCACTGTTACAGGTACAGGTGAACACTACGACATGAAATGGTGAACACTGTGACAGGTAAAAGTGAACATGGTGACAGGTACAGGTGTGCACTATGACAAGTAAAGGTGATCATTGTTACAAGTACAGGTGAGCACTGTGACAGGTTCAGGTAAACACTGTTATGGGTACAGGTGAGCACTGTGACAAGTACAGGTGAACACTGCAACAAGTACAGGTGAAAACTGCAACAAGTACAGGTGAACACTGCAACAGGTACAGGTGAACACTGCGATAGGTGCAGGTAAGCACTGTGATAGGTACAGGTGAGCACTGTGACAAGTAAAGGTGAACACTGTTACAGGTACAGGTGAACACTGCAACAGGTACAAGGTGAACACTGTTACAGGTACAGGAGAACACTATTACAGGTACAGGTGAAAACAGGAAAAATTACAGGTGAGCAGTGCAACAGGTAAAGGTGAACAATATTACAGGTGTGCACTGTGACAGGTACAGGTGAAGATTGTTCCAGGTATAGCTGAACACTGCTACAGGTACAGGTAAACAATGTTACAGGTACAGCTGAGGACTGTTACAGGTACAGGTGAGCACTGTTAAAGGTACAGGTGAGGACTGTGACAAGTAAAGTTGAACAATGTTACAGCTACAGGTGAACACTGTGACAGGTACAGGTGAGCACTGCAACAAGTACAGGTGATCACTGCAACAAGTACAGGTGATCACTGAGACAGGTAAAGGTGAAAACTGTTACAGGTACAGGGGAGCACTGCGACAGGTAAAGGTGAACAATATTACAGGTACAGGTGAGCATTGTGAGAGGTACAGGTGAACGCTGTTACAGGTGTAGGTGAAGACTGTTACACGTATGGCTGAACACTGTTACAGGTACCCGTAAACAATGTTACAGGTAAAGGTGAGCACTGTTGCAGGTGCAAGTGGGCACTGTTACAGGTACAGTTTAACACTGTAGTAGGTACAGGTAAGCAATGAAACAGGCAAAGGTGAGCACAGCAACAGTTACAGGTGACCACTGTGTCAGGTAAAGGTGAAAACTGTGAGAGGTACAGGTGAGCAGTGTGACAGGTGAAGGTGAAAAGTATTACACTTACCAGTGAGCACTGCGACAAGTAAGATTGAACACTGTTACAGGTAAACACTGGTACAAGTACAGGTGAGCACTGTTACAGGTACAGATGGACACTGTGACAGGTACAAGTGAGCATTGCGACAATAAAGGTAAACAATGTTACAGGTACAGGTGAAAACTGTGAAAGGTACAGATCCGCATTGTGTCAGGTACAGTTGAGCAATGTTACAGATACAGGTGAACACTGTTACAGGTAATGGTGAACACTGTTACAGGTATAGGTGAGCACTGTTACAGGTATAGGTGAGCACTGTTACAGGTACAGGTGACCAATGCTCCAGATACAGGTGAAAACTGTTACAGGTACAGGTGAGCACTGCAACAGCTAAAGGTGAACACTGTTACAGGTACATGTGAATGCTGCTACAGGTACAGGAAAGCAATGTTACAGTTACAGGTGATAATTGTTACAGGGAAAGGTGATCACCATTACAGGTATAGGAGAACACTGTTACATGTAGAGTTGAACACTGCAAAAGGTAGCAGTGAGCACTCTTGCAGGAACAAAGGAGCACTGTTACAGGTACAGATGAACACTGTGACAGGTACAGGTGAGCACTGTGACAGGTACAAGTGAACACTGTGACAGGTACAAGTGAACACTGTGACTGGTACAGGTGTGCACTTTGACAAGTAAAGGTGAACACTGTGACATGGAAAGGTAAACAATGTTACAGGTACAGGGGAAAACTGTGACAGGTACAGGTGAGCACTGTGACAAGTAAAGGTGAGCACTGTTACAGGTACAGGTGAGCACTCTTACAGGTACAGGTGAACACTGCAGCAGGTACAAGGTGAACACTGTTACAGGCACAGGAGAACACTGTTACAAGTACAGGTGAAAACAGGAAAATTACAGGTGAGTAGTACAACAGGTAAAAGTGAACAATGTTACAGGTACAGTTGCGCACTGTGACAGGTACAGGTGAAGAATGTTCCAGGTATAGCTGAACACTTTTACAGGTACAGGTAAACAATGTAAAAGGTACAGGTGAGTACTGCGACAAGTAACGTTGAACAATGTGACAGGTACAGATGAGCAATGATACATGAATAGGTGAAATCAGTTACAGGTACAGGTGAACTCTGTTACAGGTACAGGGGAGCACTGCGACTGGTAAAGGTGAACAGTTTTACAGGTACAGGTGAGCACTGAGAGGTTCAGGTGACCACAGTTACAGGTATGGGTGACCACAGTTACAGGTACAGGTGAAGACTGTAACATGTACGGCTGAACACTGTTACAGCTACCCATAAACAATGTTACAGGTACAGGTGAGCACTGACACAGGTGCTGTTTACCACTGTGGCAGGTACAGGTAAGCAATGATACAGGTAATGGTGAGCACAGCAACAATTACAGGTGACCACTCTGACAGGTAAAGTTGAAAACTGTGACAGGTACAGGTGAGCAGTGTGACAGGTGAAGGTGAAAACTATTACAGGTACAGGTGAGCACTGCAACAAGTAAGAATGAACACTGTTACAGGTACAGGTAAATACTGGTACAAGTACAGGTAAACACTGTTTCAAGTACAGGTGAGCACTGTTACAGGTACAGGTGGACACTGTGACAGGTACAAGTGAGCACTGCGACAATAAAGGTGAACACTGTTACAGGTACAGGTGAAAACTGCAAAAGGTACAGATCAGCATTGTGACAGGTACAGGTGAGCAATGTTGCAGATACAGGTGAACACTGTTACAGGTAATGGTGAACACTGTTACAGGTACAGGTGCAGACTGTTACATGTACAACTGAACACTGTTAGTTACAGCTGAACACTGTTACAGTTACAGCTGAACACTGACAGGTACAGGTGAGTACTGCATCAGGTAAACGTGGACACTGACATGGAAAGGTGAACAATGTTACAGGTACAGGTGAATATTGTGACAGGTACAGGTGAGCACTGTGACAATGAACATTGAACACTTACAGGTACAGGTGAACACTGTTACAGGTACAGGTGAGCACTGTTACAGGTAATCACTGTGACAGGTACAGGTGAACGCTGTTACAGGTAGGCAATGTTACAGGTACAGGTGAAAACAGGAAAAGTTACAGGTGAGCAGTGCAACAGGTAAAGGTGAACAATGTTACAGGTACAGGTGAACACTGCTACAGGTACAGGTGAGCACTGTGACAAGTAAAGGTGAACACTGTTACAGATACTGTTGAACACTGTTAGAGGTACAGTTGAACGCGGTTGCAGGAACAGATGAATACAGTTACAGGTACTGGTGAGCACTGTTACAGGTGGAAGCAAACAATGTTACAGATACCAATGCGCACTGTTACAGGTACAGGTGAGCACTGCGACAGGTAAAATGAGCACTGTTACAGGTACAGGTGAACACTGTGACAGGTACAGGTGAACACTGTTACAGGTACAGGCGAACACTGAAACAGGTGCAAATCAGCACTGTGACAGGTAAAGATGAGCAATATTACAGGTAAGCACTGTTACAGGTATATTTGTATACTTTTACAGGAACAGATGAGTACTGTTACAGGTACAGGTGAGCACTGTCACAGGTATAGGTGAGCACTGTTCCTGGTACAGGTGAGCACTGTGAAAAAAAGGTGGAAAATGTTACAGGTACAGGTGCGCACTGTGACAGGTACAGGTGAAGATTGTTCCAGGTATAGCTGAACACTGTTACAGGTACAGGTAAACAATGTTACAGGTACAGCTCAGCACTGTTACAGGTACAGGTGAGCAATGTTAAGGGTACAGGTGAGCAATGTTAAAGGTACAGGTGAACACTGCTACAAGTACAGATGAGCACTGTTACAGGTACTGGTGGGCAGTTTTACAGGTAAAGTACAGGTGAGCACTGTGAAAAGTAAAGGTGAACACTGTTACAGATAATGTTGAACACTGTTACAGGTGAGCACTGTTACATGTACAGTTGAACACTGTTGCTGGAACAGATGAGCACTGTTATGGGTACTGGTGAGCACTATACAGGTACTGGTGAGCTCTGTTACAGGTAGAAGCAAACAATGTTACAGGTACAAATGCACACTGTTACAGGTGAGAGTGAAAACTGTTACATGTATAGCTGAACACTGTTACAGGTACAGGTTAACAATGTTACAGGTACAGCTGAGCACTGTTACAGGTACAGGTGAGCAAATTTAAAGGTACAGGTGAATACTGTTACAGGAACAGATGAGCACTATTACAGGTACTGGTGAGCAATGTTACAGGTACAGGTGACCAATGTTAAAGATACAGGAGAAGACTGTTACAGGTACTGGTGAACACTGTTACAGGTACAGGTGAGCACTGTTACAGGTACAGGTGCGCACTGTTACAACTGCAGGTGAGCACTTCGACAGGTACAGGTGAATACTGTAAAAGGCACTGGTGAACACTGTTACAGGTACAGGTGAAAACTGCGAAAGGTACAAATCAGCACTGCAGCAGGTACAGGTGACCAATGTTACAGGTACAGGTGAACACTGTGACAGGTAAAGGCGAACAATGTTACAGGTACAGGTGCGCACTGTGACAGGTACAGGTGAAAATTGTTCCAGGTATAGCTGCTTACTGTTACAGGTACAGGTAAACAATGTTACAGCTACAGCTGAGCACTGTTACAGGTACAGGTGAACACTGTGGCAGGTACAGGTGAGCACTGCAACAGGTACAGGTGAGCACTGCGACAGGTACAGGTGAGCACTGCGACAGGTACAATTGAGCACTGCGACAAGTACAGGTGATCACTGTGACAAGTAGAGGTGATCACTGTGACAAGTACAGGTGATCACTGCGACAGGTACAGGTGAACAGTGTTACAGGTACAGGAAAGCAATGATACAGGTACAGGTGAACACAGTAAAAGTTACAGGTGAGCACTGCGACAAGGTAAAGTTGAAAAATGTTACAGGTACAGGTGAACACTGTTACAGGTACAGGTGAGCACTGTTACAGGTACAGGTGAGCACTGTTTAAACTGCAGGTGAGCACTGCGACAGGTACAGGTGAACACTGTTACAGGTACTGGCGAACACTGTTACAGGTACTGGTGAACACTGTTACAGGTACTGGTAAGCAATCATACACATACAGGTGCACACAGTGACAGATAAAGGTGAGCACTGTGACAGGTAAAGGTGAAAACTGTTACAGGTACAGGTGGGCACTGCGACATGTAAAAGTGAATAATGTTACAGGTACAGGTGAGCACTGAGATAGGTACAGGTGAACATTGTTACATGTACAGATGACTACAGTTACAGGTACAGGTGAAGACTGTTACACGTATGGTTGAACACTGTTACAGGTACCCATAAACAATGTCCCAGGTGCAGGTGGGCACTGTTACAGGTACTGTTCAACACTGTGGCAGGTACAGGTAAGCAATGATACAGGTACTGGTGAACACAGCAAGTTACAGGTGACCACTGTGACAGGTGAAGTTGAAAACTGTTACAGGTACAGCTGATGACTGCGACAAGAGTGAACACTGTTACAGGTACAGGTGGACACGGTGACAGGTACAAGTGAGCACTGCGACAATAAAGGTGAACACAGTTACAGGTACAGGTGAAAACTGTGAAAGGTACAGATCAGCACTACGACAGGTACAGGTGAGCAATGTTACAGATACAGGTTGACGTAATAAAACTCACTACGCACTTGGTTTGAGCATAAAGCAAGGCTTTAATCAACTTGTTTCAGAACATGGAAGTCTAGTTGTATTTCACTAGCTCCTTCCCTTACAAAATGTCCCTGGCAAGCTGGGGCCCACGCCCGAGTATTTATACTCCTTGGACGGCGCCACCAGCTGGCCATCCAGCATTATTTCATAAGTAGTTTCTTGATGATGAGATTTGTAACACAGGTGAACACTGTTACAGGTAATGGTGAACACTTACATGTACAGGTGAGCACTGTTCCAGGTACAAGTGAACACAGTGACAGGTATAGATGAGCACTGATATAGGTACAGGTGACCAATGTTACAGGTACAGGAGAAGACTGTTACAGGTACAGCTGAACACTGTTACAGTTACAGGTAAACACTGTTACAGGTACAGGTGAACACGGCAACAGGTAGAGGTGAGCACTGCAACAGGTAAAGTGAGCACTGCGACATGGAAAGATGATGAGATTTATAACATTCTTCCTGCCTAAAAGATTTGGAAGTCCAACGACTTCCTCTTAACGGATTAGGTGGACCACGAATAGCCGCAGATTTAGATTTTTGTTTATGGCCCGAAGGCACGTCTCCCCTAACCGTGTCTTGGTCCCTGGGCTGCTTGATCCGTACCGGTGGATCGACAGGGCCCGTGTTGCTCTGATTGACCCGAGGGAGGATGGGGAGATCGTGACTCCGGGTGCGGGTCACCACAGGCGCAGAACTGGCTTCGTCGCGTTGGTTAGCCGGGGATTGACCGGCGTCCTGACCCAGGGTGAACCATCCCACAGGGAGTGCTCAGCTCCCTGAGCGGATCTGATGGGGCAGCCGGCAGATCCCTCGATGTCCCAGGTAGGGTGTCATCCTCGGGGGAGCACAGAGTGTCGGCCTCATCCCTGCGGGTTCCTCCATCAGTTGGGTCCGTGGAACCGGCCGGACAGGGAGCCAGGTCCCGGAGCGAAACGGTGGACTCCCGGCCATCTGGGTACCGCACGTGTGCGTACGTGGGGTTGATGTTCGTAAGTTCTACCTCGTCGACTAGAGGATCGGTTTTCTACGATCGGACGAATCTTCAGAGCAGCACAGGGCCAGGAGCTGCCAACCATGATGGCAGAGATGTCCCATGGGTGGAGTGACACTGGAAGCTGAAGAATCGCTTGTGAGGTGTGACATTGGTAGAAGTAGAAAGGAGAGACCTGATGGAATGCAACGCATCAGGGAGCAGTTTCCCACTGCTGGTCTGGTAGATTGCGTGACCTCAGCGCAAGACGAACAGCGTTCCAAATGATAGCGTTGTACCTCTCAACCTGTCCATTACCAATGGGATGGTACGGTGTCATTTTACTTGTGGCGATTCCCCGTTGGGAGAGATAACTTTTGAGTTCGCTTGACATGAAGGAGGGACCCCGATCAGAGTGGATGAAATTGGTCGTACCACAAAGGGAAAAGACTTGATCAAGGCATTTGATCACTGTGGAAGTAAGCATATTGGCACAGGGGAAAGCAAAGGGAAAGCGTGAATATTCATCCACCATAGTCAGTAAGTAGGTGTTCCGCGTTGAGGAAGGCAATGGCCCTTTAAAGTCAATGCTGAGTCGCTGCATAGGCTGCATAGCGTGTATGAGCGAGCCATCCGATGGACGGAAGAATTGCGGTTTTAACTCTGCACAAATTTTACAGGAGGAGCACGTTCTTTTGACATCTTCCATAGAAAATGGGAGATTTTTAGATCACACAAAGTGCAACATACGGGTAATGCCAGGATGGCATAAATCAGTATGAAGATCCGCCAGAGTTGAAGTTGACATAGAAGAGCAGAATGCCCGCGTGAGGGTATCCGGGGCCACATTCTCTTTGCCGGGTCGATAATGTATGGTATATCCAAAGGCAGCCAATTCCATCCACCAGAGTTGTATTTTGTTATTCTTGATCTTCGTGCGTTTCCGGTTATCTAGCATAAAGGCCACGGAGTGCTGATCGGTTATAACTGTGAAATGGTGACGAGCGAGAAAATGACTCCATTTACGTATCGCTTCGATGATGGCCGTAGCCTCCTTCTCGACAGGAGGATAATGGATCTCGCTACCCTGCAAAGTTCTGGACTGAAATGCAACGGGTCGACCACCTTGATTCAAGGTAGCAGAGATCGCCACATCCGATGCATCGCACTCGACCACGAAAGGAAGATTTTCATCAATGGAACGAAGCGTGGCTTTTTCCAGTTGTCACTTGAGGAGGATGAAAGCTGAAATAGCCATTGCCTCCAATGGAAATGACTTAGCGTGAAGCAGGGGCTGGATCTTGTCGGAGAAGTGGGGTATCCATTTTGCATAATAGGCGAACATGCCAAGTGCCCGACGAAGAGAGCCGAGATTCGTAGGGGGAGGGAGCTCCTGAAGTGGATGAAGTCGCTCCGGATCCGGTTTGATGACACCGTTGCCCACCCAGTAGCCAAGGATGTTGACTGATGGTACTGATTTCACAGATTTGGACTCATTTAAGGTTAAGTTACGATGACAGAGAACGTCAAAAAATTTCTGGAGGTTGGCATCATGCTCCTTCTGGTCATGACCAGCAATGGTGATATTATCCAGATATGGAAAAGTGTCCATTAAGTTCTTCTGTTTGACTAAGCTATCCATTGCCCGTTGAAAGATGGCCACCCCATTGGTGACCCCAAATGGAAGGCGACAAAACTGGTAAAGCTGACCATTGGCCTCAAAGGCTGTATACTTTTTGTCAGTGTCCTTTAACGGTACTTGATGATATGCGCTCTTTAAATCAAAAGTTGAAAATACCTTGTAGTTGGCAAGGTTATTGACCATGTCATCAATGCGTGGTAGTGGGTACGCATCCAGGTTGGTATATTGGTTAATAGTTTGCGAGTAATCGATGCAAAGACATTTCTTGTGTTGCTTCAGAGGATTTTCAACAATGATGACTTGAGCCCACCAGGAAGATGAACATGGCTCAATGATACAGTCAGCTAGAAGGCGAGAGATTTCTGCCTCAATAAAGGCTCAATAATCTTGGCTGAAACGTCGTGATTTAATGGCTATGGGCTTACATCGGGGGAAAAGATTGGCAAACAAGGCGGGCTCATCGAGCGAAGCCGCCGAAAGCGCACAAAACGGTACTTTGGAAATAGTAAGCTCTGGCTTTGACCCTCCAAACTCGAAAGTGAGTCTTTTGTGTTGTTTCTGGAAATCCTGTCCCAGGAGCACATCACTGCATAGGTTCTTGAGCACCCCGAGCCGGGTGGAGAAATAAGTGCGGCCATTGAGGATAAGGTCGACAAGACAAAAGCTGGGAGAATTGGTGGTCAGTGTCATCAGAGCCATTGCAATTTCCTTGTCCGAGGGGTAAATACGCAGTTTTAACTTACTGACAGCCCGCTCAGTAATGAAGCTGTCAGAGCTGCATGAGTCGATTAGTGCACTCAAAATGCGTCCATTTACTGAAACCTTCATGGCTGCATGGGACAGACTTTGGGGAAAAACAGCTGTGATGGGAGGAGGGGCAGTTTTACCCTTGACAGCTGTAACCTTAGTAGTGGTTCTTGGGGGAGGCGCAGTTTTATAGATTGCAGCTGTAACCTTAGTAGTGGCTCTCGGGGGAGGAGCAGTTTTATAGATAGTAGCTGCAAAACTAACAGGAGCTCTCGACCGGTATACCTTAGAAAAGTGGCCTTTCTTACTAACAGTGGCTCTTGACTGGCATACCTTAGAAAAGTGTCCTTTCTTGCTGCAATGATTGCAGGTTGCGTTGCGAGCAGGACAATATTTCCTATAATGGAACGCACCTCCACAGAAGAAACACTTCCTTCCGGATTGCCAAGATGCCGCTAGGGCGGGGTCGTCATCAGTGTAGGTTTCTAGGGTAGGGTTGCCATCAGCCAGGTTGGAGTCATCATCCGTGAGGGCTTCCGCCCGAGGTCTATCAAATGAGTCACTAAAAGTGATAGCAGCAGCCTGTTCACGTGGTGAAAGATAGGTATCTGCATTCCTCTTTGCTAAGTCCAGAGAACATGCCTGGTCATAGGCAGCCTGTAACTCAAGGGTTTTATTCTCCAACAGGCGCTGATGTACGAAGGGAGGTGCAATCCCATTAATAAAGGAATCATGAATTAACTCCTCCTGGTACTGCTCAGCTGTAACAGCTTTAAGATTACAATCCTTGCTGAGCCTGCAAAGTTTCTGAAGGAATTTGACAAGTGATTCCCCGGGTTGTTGTCGAGTTGTGGCCAGTAGATGCTGAGCAAAAATTTCATTTGGGGACTTGACATATAGCTGCTGTATTATTTGGATAGCGGCGTCATAGTCTACACAGTCTTCGATATAATCAAACACATGAGGGGATACATAATTCGCAAGTATCTCTAATTTATCAGGAACATTTTCACCACACACTCTGAGGAAGTTGCTGCAGGTATGATACCAGTGTTTCCATACCTTAGCAGCTGTAAGTGAATTCGGGTCCAGGTCGAGATGGGCGGGGCTGAGTAGTTTCTCCATGATGGATCGATTACTTGTCTGAGTTCCCTTCTACGGTTCGAGTCGTAGCTGGCTGTTCCCGAAATCACCTAAAGCGTGGAGTCGATATCAAGTCGATTAAATTGACGTAATAAAACTCGGTTTGAGTATAAAGCAAGGCTTTAATCAACTTGTTTCAGAACATGGAAGTCTATTTGTATTTCACTAGCTCCTTGTCTTACAAAATGTCCCTGGCATGCTGGGGCCCACGCCCGAGTATTTATACTCCTTGTACGGCGCCACCAGCTGGCCATCCAGCGTTATTTCATAAGTAGCTTCTTGATGATGAGATTTATAACACAGGTGAACCCTGTTACAGGTACAGGTGAGCACTGTTCCAGGTACAAGTGAACACAGTGACAGGTATAGGTGAGCACTGATACAGGTACAGGTGACCAATGTTACAGATACAGGAGAAGACTGTTACAGGTACAGCTGAACACTGTTACAGTTACAGGTAAACACTGTTACAGGTACAGGTGAACACGGCAACAGGTAGAGGTGAGCACTGCAACAGGTAAAGTGAGCACTGCGACATGGAAAGGTGAACAATGTTACAGGCACAGGTGAACACTGTGACAAGTACAGGTGATCACTGTGACAGGTACAGGTGAACAGTGTTACAGTTATGGGTGAACACTGTTACAGGTACAGGTGAACACAGTCAAAGTTACAGGTGAGCACTGCAACCAGGTAAAGGTGAAAACTGTTACAGGTACAGGTGAACACTGTTACAGGTACTGGTAAGCAATGATACAGGTACAGGTGCACACAGCAACAGAAATAGGTGAGTACTGCAACAGGTAAAGGTGAAAACTGTTACAGGTACAGGTGAGCACTGCGACAGGTAAAGGTGAACAATGTTACAAGTACAGATGAGCACTGTGACAAGTACAGGTGAACACTGTTACACGTATGGATGAACACTGTTACAGGTACCCGTAAACAATGTTACAGGTGCAGGTGGGCAATGTTACATGTACTGTTTAACACTGTGGCAGGTACAGGTAAGCAATGACAAAGGTACAGGTGAACACAGCAACAGTTACAGTTGCCCACTGTGACAGGTAAAGGTGAAAACTGTGACAGGTACATGTGAGCACTGTGAAAAGTAAAGTTGAACACTGTTACAGGTACTGGTGAACACCATTACAGGTACAGCTGAGCACTGCGACAGGTAAAGGTGAAAATTGTTACAGGTACAGGTGCACACTGTGCCATGTATAGCCAAACACTGTTACAGGTACACGTATACAATGGTTAGGTACAGCTGAGCACTGTTACAGGTACAGGTGAGCACCATTAAAGGTACAGCTGAACACTGTTACAGGTACAGATGAGCACTGTTACAGGTACTGGTGGGCAATTTTACAGGTACAGATGAACACTGTTACAGGTACAGGTGAACACTATGACAGGTACAGGTGAGCGCTGTGACAAGTAAAGGTGAACACTGTTACAGATACTGTTGAACACTGTTACAGGTGAGCACTGTTACATGAACAGTTGAACACTGTTGCAGGAACAGATGAGCACTGTTACAGGTACTGGTCAGCACTGTTACAGGTAGAAGCAAACAATGTTACAGGTACAAATGTGCACTGTTACAGGTGAAGGTGAAAACTGTTACAGGTACAGGTGAGCACTGCGACAGATAAAATGAGCACTGTTAAAGGTACAGATGAGCACTGTTACAGGTACATTTGTACACTGTTACAGGTACAGGTGACCACTGTTACAGCTACAGGTGAGCTGTAATTGTGACCATCTTCAAGAAAGGTGACAAGTCTGATTGCAGTAATTACAGAGCAGTTTCCCTGCTGTCTGCCACAGAGAAAGTCATTGCAAGAATCCTCCTCAATTGCCTTCTCCCAGTGGCCGAAGAGCTCTTCCCAGATGAGCACTGTTGCGGGTACTGGTGAGCACTATACAGGTACTGGTGAGCACTGTTACAGATAGAAGCACACAATGTTACAGGTAAAGGTGAAAACTGTTACAGGTACAGATGAGCATTACGACAGGTAAAGGTGAACAATATTACAGGTACAGGCGAGCACTGTGACAGGTACAGGTGAACACTGTTACACGTATGGATGAACACTGTTACAGGTACCCATAAACAATGTTACAGGTACAGGTGGGCAATGTTACAGGTACTGATTAACACTGTGGCAGGTACAGGTAAGCAATGACACAGGTACAGGTGAACACAGCAACAGTTACAGTTGCCCATTGTGGCAGGTAAAGGTGAAAACTGTGACAAGTACAGGTGAGCAGTGTGACAGGTGAAGGTGAAAACTATTACAGTTACAGGTAAGCACTGCGACAAGTAAGAGTGCACACTGTTACAGGTACAGGTGCACACTGTTACAGGTACAGGTGGACACTGTGACAGGTACAAGTGAGTACTGCGACAATAAAGGTGAACACTGTTACAGGTACAGGTGAAAACTGTGACAAGTAGAAGTGAGCACTGCGAATATAAAGGTGAACACTGTTACAGGTACAGGTGAAAACTGTGAAAGGTACAGATCAGCATTGTGACAGGTACAGGTGAGCAATGTTACAGGTACAGGTGAGCAATGTTACAGATACAGGTGAACACTGTTGCAGGTAATGGTGAACACTGTTACAGGTACAGGTGACCAATGCTACAGGTACAGGTGAACACTGTTACAGGTACAGGTAAGCAATGATACAGGTACAGGTGAAAACAGGAAAAGTTACAGGTGAGCAATGCGACAGGTAAAGGTGAACAATGTTACAGGTACAGTTGTGCACTGTGACAGGTACAGGTGAAGATTGTTCCAGGTATAGCTGAACACTGTTACAGGTATAGCTGAACACTGTTACAGGTAAACAATGTTACAGATACAGCTGAGTACTGTTACAGGTACAGGTGAGCAATGTTAAAGGTACAGGTGAGCACTGTGACAAGTAAATTTGTACACTGTTACAGGTACAGGTGAACACTGTGACAGGTGCAGGTGAGCACAGCGACAAGTACAGGTGATCACTGCGACAGGTACAGGTGAACAATGTTACA
The DNA here is from genome assembly GCF_052327205.1 of Somniosus microcephalus. Taxonomy (NCBI): domain Eukaryota; kingdom Metazoa; phylum Chordata; class Chondrichthyes; order Squaliformes; family Somniosidae; genus Somniosus; species Somniosus microcephalus. The sequence continues at coordinate 37,877,103 of NC_140991.1, read as the reverse complement.
GGTACAGGTAAGCAATGTTACAGGTACAGGTGAACACAGTAAAAGTTACAGGTGAGCACTGCAACAAGTACAGATGATCACTGTGACAGGTACAGGTGAACAGTGTTACAGTACAGGTAAACAGTGTTACAGGTACAGGTAAGCAACTTTACAGGTACAGCTGAACACAATAAAGTTACAGGTGAGCACTGCGACAAGGTAAAGGTGAAAACTGGTACAGGTACAGGTGAACACTGTGACAGGTACAGGTGAACACTGTTACAGGTACCGGTGAACACTGTTACAGGTACAGGTGAGCACTGTTACAACTGCAGGTGAGCACTGCGACAAGGTAAAGGTGAAAACTGGTACAGGTACAGGTGAGCACTGCGACAAGTAAGAGTGAACACTGTTACAGGTACAGGTAAGCACTGTTACAAGTGCAGGTGTGCACTGTGACAATAAAGGTGAACACTGTTACAGCTACAGGTGAAAACTGTGAAAGGTACAGATCAGCATTGTGAGAGGTACAGGTGAGCAATGTTACAGATAAAGGTGAACACTGTTACAGGTAATGGTGAACACTGTGACAGGTACAGGTGAGCACTGTGACAGGTACAGGTGAACACTGCAACAGGTAGAGGTGAGCACTGCTACAGGGAAAGGTGAACAATGTTATAGGTACAGGTGAGCACAGTGACAAGTAAATTTGAACACTGTTACAGGTGAAGACTGTTACAGGTGAGCACTGTTACAGGTAAACACTGTGACAGGTACAGGTAAGCAATGATACAGGTACAGGTGAAAACAGGAGCAATTACAGGTGAGCAATGCGTCAGGTAATGGTGAACAATGTTACAGGTACAGGTGCGCACTGTGACAGGTACAGGTGAAGATTGTTCCAGGTATAGCTGAACACTGTTAGAGGTACAGGTAAACAATGTTACAGGTACAACTGAGCACTTTTACAGGTACAGGTGAGCAATGTTAATGGTACAGGTGAGCAATGTTAAAGGTACAGGTGAACACTATGACAGGTACAGGTGAGCACTGTGACAAGTAAAGGTGAACACTGTTACAGATTCTTTTTGAACACTGTTACAGTTGAGCACTGTTACAGGTACAGTTGAACACTGTTGCAGGAAAAGATGAGCACTGTTACAGGAACAGATGAGGACTGTTACAGGTACTGGTCAGCACTGTTACAGGTAGAAGCAAACAATGTTACAGGTACAAATGCGCACTGTTACAGGTGAAGGTGAAAACTGTTACAGGTACAGGTGAGCACTGCGACAGATAAAATGAGCACTGTTAAAGGTACAGATGAGCACTGTTACAGGTACAGGTGAACACGGCAACAGTTACAGATCAGCACTGCGACAGGTAAAGATGAACAATGTTACAGGTACAGGTGAGCACTGTTACAGGTACAGGTGAGCACTGTTACAGCTACAGGTGAGCCGTAATTGTGACCATCTTCAAGAAAGGTGACAAGTCTGATTGCGATAATTACAGAGCAGTTTCCCTGCTGTCTGCCACAGAGAAAGTCATTGCAAGAATCCTCCTCAATTGCCTTCTCCCAGTGGCCGAAGAGCTCCTCCCAGATGAGCACTGTTACGGGTATTGGTGATCACTATACAGGTGCTGGTGAGCACTGTTGCAGGTAGAAGCAAACAATGTTACAGGTGAATGTAAAAACTGTTACAGGTACAGGTGAACACTGCGATAGGTAAAATGAGCACTGTTAAAGCTACAGTTGAGCACTGTGACAGGCACAGGTGAACACTGTTACAGGTACAGATCAGCACTCTGACAGGTAAAGATGAGCAATGTTACAGGTAAGCACTGTTACAGGTAAAGATGAACAATGTTACAGGTAAGCACTGTTACAGGTACAGGTGAACACCATTACAGGAACAGATGAGCACTGTTACAGGTACAGGTGAGCACTGTTACAGGTACAGGTGAAAACTGCAAAAGGTACAGATCAGCACTGTGACAGGTAAAGGTGAACAATGCTACAGATACAGCTAAAGTGAGCACTGTTACAGGTACAGGTGAGCACTGTTCCTGGTACAGGTGAGCACTCTTACTGGAACAGGTGAGCACTCTGACAGGTACAGGTGAACAATGTTAGAGGTTCAGGTGAGCACTGTTACAGGTACAGGTGAGCACTGTTACAGGTACAGGTGACCAATGTTACAGGTATACCTGAACACTGTTACAGTTACAGGTAAACACTATTACAGGTAGAGGTGAGCACTGTGACAGGTACAGGTGAGTACTTTGACAGGTACAGGTGAACAGTGTGACAGGTACAGGTGAGCACTGTGACAGGTAAAGGTGAGCACTGTGACACGGAAAGATGAACAATGTTACAGGAACATGAATACTGTGACAGGTACAGGTGAGCACTGTTACAGGTATAGTTGAACACTCTTACAGGTACAGGTGAACACTGTGACAGGTACAAGTGAGCACTGCAACAATAAATGTGAACACTGTTACAGGTACAGGTGAAAACTGCGACAGGTGCAGATCAGCACTGCGACAGGTAAAGGTGAACAATGCTACAGATACAGGTGAACACTGTGACAGGTACAAGTGAGCACTGTGACAAGTAAAGGTGAACACTGTTACAGGTACAGTTGAGCAATGTTACAGATGCAGGTGAACATTGACGTAAGAAAACTACTAGTCACTTGGTCTAAGTATTAAACAAGGCTTTAATCAATTGTTTTTCAACATAGAGATCTAGTTGTGTCCTTCACTAGTTCCTGTTAAAGAATGTCCTGAGCAAGCTGGGCCCTTGCCCGAGTATTTATACTCTCCCTGAACAACGCCCCCAGCAGGCCGCCTGGTATTATTTCATAAGTCATTTCCACATGAATGACAAGATTCATGTAAAGCATGGTTACAGATAATGGTGAACACTGTTACAGGTACAGGTGAACACTGTGACAGGTACAGGTTAGCACTGTTACAGGTACTGTTGAACAGGAACAGGTAAGCAATTCTACAGGCACAGAAACACAACAACAGTTACAGGTGAGCACTGCAACAGTACAGGTGAGCACCGCTACAGGTACAGGAAAACAATGTTACTGTTACAGGTGACCATTGTTACAGGGACAGGTGAGCACCATTACAGGTACAGGAGAACTCTGTTACATGTATAGTTGAACACTGCAAAAGGTACAGGTGAACAATGTTGCAGGTACAGATGAGCACTGTTACAGGTACAGATGAGCACTGTTACAGGTACAGATGAACACTGTTGCAGGAACAGATGAGCACTGTTAAAGGTATTGGTGAACAATGTTAAAGGTACAAATGCGCACTTTTACCAACACAGGTGAACACTGTGACAGGTACAGGAGAACATTATTACAGGTACAGGTGAAAACAGGAAAAATTACAGGTGAGCAGTGCAACAGGTAAAGGTTAACAATGTTACAGGTACAGGTGCGCACTGTGACAGGTACAGGTGAAGATTGTTCCAGGTATAGATGAACACTGCTACAGGTACAGGTAAACAATGTTACAGGTACAGCTGAGGACTGTTACAGGTACAGGTGAGCACTGTTAAAGGTACAGGTGAGTACTGTGACAAGTAAAGTTGAACAATGTTACAGCTACAGGTGAACACTGTGACAGGTACAGGTGAGCACTGTGACAAGTACAGGTGATCACTGCAACAAGTACAGGTGATCACTGCAACAAGTATAGGTGATCACTGCGACAGGTAAAGGTGAAAACTGTTACAGATACAGGGGAGCACTGCGACAGGTAAAGGTGAACAATGTTACAGGTACAGATGAGCATTGTGAGAGGTACAGGTGTATGCTGTTACAGGTGTAGGGGAAGACTGTTACACGTACGGCTGAACACTGTTACAGGTACCCGTAAACAATGTTACAGGTAAAGGTGAGCACTGTTACAGGTGCAGGTGGGCACTGTTACAGGTATTGTTTAACACTGTGGCAGGTACAGGTAAGCAATGATACAGGCAAAGGTGAGCACAGCAACAGTTACAGGTGACCACTGTGACAGATAAAGGTGAGCAGTGTGACAGGTGAACGTTAAAACTATTACACTTACCAGTGAGCACTGCGACAAGTAAGAGTGAACACTGTTACAGGTAAACACTGGTACAAGTACAGGTGAGCACTGTTACAGGTACAGATGGACACTGTGACAGGTACAAGTGAGCACTGCGACAATAAAGATGAACAATGTTACACATACAGGTGAAAACTGTGAAAGGTACAGATCAGCATTGTGACAGGTACAGGTGAGCAATGTTACAGATACAGGTGAACACTGTTACATGTAATGGTGAACACTGTTACAGGTACCTGTGACCAATGTTACAGGTACAGCTGAACACTGTTACAGTTACAGGTAGACACTGTGACAGGTACAGGTGAACACTGCAACAAGTAAGGTGAGCACTGCGAAAGGTAAAGGTGAGCACTGTGACAGGTACAAGTGAGCACTGCGACAGGTACAGGTGAGCACTGCGACAGATACAGGTGAGCACTGCAACAAGTAAAGGTGAACACTGTGACAGGTACAAGTGAGCACTGTGACAGGTACAAGTGAGCACTGTGACAAGTAATGGTGAACTCCGTTACAGGTACTGATGAGCAATGTTACAGATAAAGGTGAACACTGTGACAGGTGCAGGTGTGCACTGTGACAAGAAATGGTGAACACTGTGACAGGTGCAGGTGTGCACTGTGACAAGTAGAGGTGAGCACTGTGACAGGTTCAGGTAAGCAGTGTGACAGGTACAGGTGAACACTGCGACAGGTACAGGTGAAAACTGCAACAGGTACAGATGAGCACTGCAACAGGTAATGGTGAGCACTGCAACAGGTAATGGTGAGCACTGTGACATGGAAAGGTGAATAATGTTGCAGGTACAGGTGAATACTGTGATAGGTACAGGTGAGCACTGTGACAAGTAAAGTTGAACACTGTTACGGGTACAGGTGAGCATTGTGACAAGTAAAGGTGAACACTGTTACAGGTACAGGTGAACACAGCAACAAGTACAGGTGAGCATTGTGACAGGTAAAGGTGAGCACTGTGACATGGCAAGGTGAGCAATGTTACAGGTACAGATGAACACTGTGACAGGTACTGGTGAACACTGGTCCAAGTACAGGTGAGTACTGTGACCGTTACAGTTGAGCACTATGAAAGGTAAAGGTGAACATTGTTACAGGTACAAGTGAGCACTGTGAAAGGTTCAGGTGAGCTGGTACAAGTGAACAATGTTACAGGTACAAATGTGCACGGTTACAGGTACAGATGAAAACAGCGACATTTACAGGTGAGCACTGTGACAGGTAAATGTGAACACTGTTACAGGTACAGGTGAACACTGTTACAGGTACAGGAAAGCAATGTTACAGTTACAGGTGATAATTTGTTACAGGGAAAGGTGATCACCATTACAGGTACAGGAGAACACTGTTACACGTTGAGTTGAACACTGCAAAAGGTACAAGTGAGCACTGTTGCAGGAACAAAGGAGTACTGTTACAGGTACAGGTGAACACTGCAACAGGTACAGGTGAGCACTGTGACAGGTACAGGTGAGCACTGTGACAAGAAATGGTGAACACTGTGACAGGTACAAGTGAACACTGTGACTGGTACAGGTGTGCACTTTGACAAGTAAAGGTGAACACTGTGACATGGAAAGGTCAGCAATATTACAGGTACAGGTGAATACTGTGACAGGTACAGATGAGCACTGTGACATGTAACGTTGAACACTGTTACAGGTACAGGTGAACACTGCAGCAGGTACAAAGTGAACACTGTTACAAGTACAGGTGAATACTGTTACAGATACAGGTGAACACTGTTACAGGTACAGGTGAATACTGTTACAGGTACATGTGAAAACAGTGACAGTTACAGTTGAGCACTGTGACAGGGAAAGGTTAAAACTGTTACAGGTACAGGTGAGCAATGCAACAGGTAAAGGTGTGCAATGTTGCAGATACAAGTGAGTATTGTGACAGGTACAGGTGAGCAATGATACATGAATAGGTGAACACAGTTACAGGTAGAGGTGAACAGTGTTACAGGTACAGGTGATCACTGATACAGGTACAGGTGATCACTGTTACAGGTACAGGTGATCACTGTTACAGGTACAGGTGAGCACTATGACAGGTTCAGGTGAGCACTGTGACAGGTTCAGGTGAGCAATGTGATAGGTACAGGTGAGCACTGTTACAGATACACATAAGCGATGATACATGTACAGGTGAAAACAGCAACAGTTACAGGTGAGCATTGTGACACGTAAAGGTGAAAACTGTTACAGGTACAGGTGAGCACTGTGATAGGTACAGGTGAACACTCACAGATATAGGTGAACACAGTGACAGGTACAGGTGAACACTTACAGGTACAGGTGCACACTGTTACAGGTACAGGTGATCAATGTTACAGGTACAAGTGAACGCTGCTATAGGTACAGGAAAGCAATGTTACAGTTACAGGTGACCATTGTTATAGGGACAGGTGGGCACCGTTACACGTACAGGATTACACTGATACACGTATAGTTGAACACTGCAAAAGGAACAAGTGAGCACTGTTACAGGTACAGGTGAACACTACGACATGAAATGGTGGACACTGTGACAGGTAAAAGTGAACATGGTGACAGGTACAGGTGTGCACTATGACAAGTAAAGGTGATCATTGTTACAAGTACAGGTGAGCACTGTGACAGGTTCAGGTAAACACTGTTATGGGTACAGGTGAGCACTGTGACAAGTACAGGTGAACACTGCAACAAGTACAGGTGAAAACTGCAACAAGTACAGGTGAACACTGCAACAGGTACAGGTGAACACTGCGATAGGTGCAGGTAAGCACTGTGATAGGTACAGGTGAGCACTGTGACAAGTAAAGGTGAACACTGTTACAGGTACAGGTGAACACTGCAACAGGTACAAGGTGAACACTGTTACAGGTACAGGAGAACACTATTACAGGTACAGGTGAAAAAAGGAAAAATTACAGGTGAGCAGTGCAACAGGTAAAGGTGAACAATGTTACAGGTGTGCACTGTGACAGGTACAGGTGAAGATTGTTCCAGGTATAGCTGAACACTGCTACAGGTACAGGTAAACAATGTTACAGGTACAGCTGAGGACTGTTACAGGTACAGGTGGGCACTGTTAAAGGTACAGGTGAGTACTGTGACAAGTAAAGTTGAACAATGTTACAGCTACAGGTGAACACTGTGACAGGTACAGGTGAGCACTGCGACAAGTACAGGTGATCACTGCAACAAGTACAGGTGATCACTGAGACAGGTAAAGGTGAAAACTGTTACAGGTACAGGGGAGCACTGCGACAGGTAAAGGTGAACAATGTTACAGGTACAGGTGAGCAATGTGAGAGGTACAGGTGAACGCTGTTACAGGTGTAGGTGAAGACTGTTACACATATGGCTGAACACTGTTACAGGTACCCGTAAACAATGTTACAGGTAAAGGTGAGCACTGTTACAGGTGCAAGTGGGCACTGTTACAGGTACAGTTTAACACTGTAGCAGGTACAGGTAAGCAATGATACAGGCAAAGGTGAGCACAGCAACAGTTACAGGTGACCACTGTGTCAGGTAAAGGTGAAAAATGTGACAGGTAAAGGTGAGCAGTGTGACAGGTGAAGGTGAAAACTATTACACTTACCAGTGAGCACTGCGACAAGTAAGATTGAACACTGTTACAGGTAAACACTGGTACAAGTACAGGTGAGCACTGTTACAGGTACAGATGGACACTGTGACAGGTACAAGTGAGCACTGCGACAATAAAGGTAAACAATGTTACAGGTACAGGTGAAAACTGTGAAAGGTGCAGATCAGCATTGTGACAGGTACAGTTGAGCAATGTTACAGATACAGGTGAACACTGTTACAGGTAATGGTGAACACTGTTACAGGTATAGGTGAGCACTGTTACAGGTATAGGTGAGCACTGTTACAGGTACAGGTGACCAATGTTACAGATACAGGTGAAAACTGTTACAGGTACAGGTGAGCACTGCAACAGCTAAAGGTGAACACTGTTACAGGTACATGTGAATGCTGCTATAGGTACAGGAAAGCAATGTTACAGTTACAGGTGATAATTGTTACAGGGAAAGGTGATCACCATTACAGGTATAGGAGAACACTGTTACATGTAGAGTTGAACACTGCAAAAGGTAGCAGTGAGCACTGTGGCAGGAACAAAGGAGCACTGTTACAGGTACAGGTGAACACTGCGACAGGTACAGGTGAGCACTGTGACAGGTACAAGTGAGCACTGTGACAGGTACAAGTGAACACTGTGACTGGTACAGGTGTGCACTTTGACAAGTAAAGGTGAACACTGTGACATGGAAAGGTAAACAATGTTACAGGTACAGGTGAAAACTGTGACAGGTACAGGTGAGCACTGTGACAAGTAAAGGTGAGCACTGTTACAGGTACAGGTGAGCACTGTTACAGGTACAGGTGAACACTGCAGCAGGTACAAGGTGAACACTGTTACAGGTACAGGAGAACACTGTTACAAGTACAGGTGAAAACAGGAAAATTACAGGTGAGCAGTACAACAGGTAAAGGTGAACAATGTTACAGGTACAGTTGCGCACTGTGACAGGTACAGGTGAAGATTGTTCCAGGAATAGCTGAACACTTTTACAGGTACAGGTAAACAATGTAAAAGGTACAGGTGAGTACTGCGACAAGTAACGTTGAGCAATGTGACAGGTACAGGTGAGCAATGATACATGAATAGGTGAACTCAGTTACAGGTACAGGTGAACTCTGTTACAGGTACAGGGGAGCACTGCGACTGGTAAAGGTGAACAGTTTTACAGGTACAGGTGAGCACTGAGAGGTTCAGGTGACCACAGTTACAGGTATGGGTGACCACAGTTACAGGTACAGGTGAAGACTGTAACATGTACGGCTGAACACTGTTACAGCTACCCATAAACAATGTTACAGGTACAGGTGAGCACTTTCACAGGTGCTGTTTACCACTGTGGCAGGTACAGGTAAGCAATGATACAGGTAATCGTGAGCACAGCAACAATTACAGGTGACCACTCTGACAGGTAAAGTTGAAAACTGTGACAGGTACAGGTGAGCAGTGTGACAGGTGAAGGTGAAAACTATTACAGGTACAGGTGAGCACTGCAACAAGTAAGAATGAACACTGTTACAGGTACAGGTAAATACTGGTACAAGTACAGGTAAACACTGTTTCAAGTACAGGTGAGCAATGTTACAGGTACAGGTGGACACTGTGACAGGTACAAGTGAGCACTGCGACAATAAAGGTGAACACTGTTACAGGTACAGGTGAAAACTGCAAAAGGTACAGATCAGCATTGTGACAGGTACAGGTGAGCAATGTTGCAGATACAGGTGAACACTGTTACAGGTAACAGTGAACACTGTTACAGGTACAGGTGCAGACTGTTACATGTACAACTGAAAACTGTTAGTTACAGCTGAACACTGTTACAGTTACAGCTGAACACTGACAGGTACAGGTGAGTACTGCGTCAGGTAAACGTGAACACTGTGACATGGAAAGGTGAACAATGTTACAGGTACAGGTTAATATTGTGACAGGTACAGGTGAGCACTGTGACAATGAACATTGAACACTTACAGGTACAGGTGAACACTGTTACAGGTACAGGTGAGCACTGTTACAGGTAAACACTGTGACAGGTACAGGTGAACGCTGTTACAGGTAGGCAATGATACAGGTACAGGTGAAAACAGGAAAAGTTACAGGTGAGCAGTGCAGCAGGTAAAGGTGAACAATGTTACAGGTACAGGTGAACACTGCTACAGGTACAGGTGAGCACTGTGACAAGTAAAGGTGAACACTGTTACAGATACTGTTGAACACTGTTAGAGGTACAGTTGAACGCGGTTGCAGGAACAGATGAATACAGCTACAGGTACTGGTGAGCACTGTTACAGGTGGAAGCAAACAATGTTACAGATACCAATGCGCACTGTTACAGGTACAGGTGAGCACTGCGACAGGTAAAATGAGCACTGTTACAGGTACAGGTGAACACTGTGACAGGTACAGGTGAACACTGTTACAGGTACAGGCGAACACTGAAACAGGTGCAGATCAGCACTATGACAGGTAAAGATGAGCAATATTACAGGTAAGCACTGTTACAGGTATATTTGTATACTGTTACAGGAACAGATGAGTACTGTTACAGGTACAGGTGAGCACTGTGACCAGTAAAGTTGTACACTGTTACAGGTACAGGTGAACACTGTGACAGGTGCAGGTGAGCACAGCAGCAATTACAGGTGATCACTGCGACAGGTACAGGTGAACAATGTTACAGGTACAGGTAAGCAACGTTACAGGTACAGGTGAACACAGTAAAAGTTACAGGTGAGCACTGCAACAAGTACAGATGATCACTGTGACAGGTACAGGTGAACAGTGTTACAGGTACAGGTGAACAGTGTTACAGGTACAGGTAAGCAACTTTACAGGTACAGCTGAACACAATAAAGTTACAGGTGAGCACTGCGACAAGGTAAAGGTGAAAACTGGTACAGGTACAGGTGAACACTGTGACAGGTACAGGTGAACACTGTTACAGGTACCAGTGAACACTGTTACAGGTACAGGTGAGCACTTTTACAACTGCAGGTGAGCACTGCGACAAGGTAAAGGTGAAAACTGGTACAGGTACAGGTGAGCACTGCGACAAGTAAGAGTGAACACTGTTACAGGTACAGATTAGCACTGTTACAAGTGCAGGGGTGCACTGTTACAGGTACAGGTGGACACTGTGACAGGTTCAGGTGGACACTGTGATAGGTACAAGTGAGCGCTGTGACAATAAAGGTGAACACTGTTACAGGTACAGGTGAAAACTGCGAAAGGTACAGATCAGCATTGCGACAGGTACAGGTGAGCAATGTTACAGATAAAGGTGAACACTGTTACAGGTAATGGTGAACACTGTGACAGGTACAGGTGAGCACTGTGACAGGTACAGGTGAACACTGCAACAGGTAGAGGTGAGCACTGCAACAGGGAAAGGTGAACAATGTTACAGGTACTGGTGAATACCGTGACAGGTACAGGTGAGCACAGTGACAAGTAAATTTGAACACTGTTACAGGTGAAGACTGTTACAGGTGAGCACTGTTACAGGTAAACACTGTGACAGGTACAGGTAAGCAATGATACAGGTACAGGTGAAAACAGGAGAAATTACAGGTGAGCAATGCGTCAGGTAATGGTGAACAATGTTACAGGTACAGGTGCGCACTGTGACAGGTACAGGTGAAGATTGTTCCAGGTATAGCTGAACACTGTTAGAGGTACAGGTAAACAATGTTACAGGTACAACTGAGCACTTTTACAGGTACAGGTGAGCAATGTTAATGGTACAGGTGAGCAATGTTAAAGGTACAGGTGAACACTATGACAGGTACAGGTGAGCACTGTGACAAGTAAAGGTGAACACTGTTACAGATTCTTTTTGAACACTGTTACAGTTGAGCACTGTTACAGGTACAGTTGAACACTGTTGCAGGAAAAGATGAGCACTGTTACAGGAACAGATGAGGACTGTTACAGGTACTGGTCAGCACTGTTACAGGTAGAAGCAAACAATGTTACAGGTACAAATGCACACTGTTACAGGTGAAGGTGAAAACTGTTACAGGTACAGGTGAGCACTGCGACAGATAAAATGAGCACTGTTAAAGGTACAGATGAGCACTGTTACAGGTACATTTGTACACTGTTACAGGTACAGGTGACCACTGTTACAGCTACAGGTGAGCTGTAATTGTGACCATCTTCAAGAAAGGTGACAAGTCTGATTGCAGTAATTACAGAGCAGTTTCCCTGCTGTCTGCCACAGAGAAAGTCATTGCAAGAATCCTCCTCAATTGCCTTCTCCCAGTGGCCGAAGAGCTCTTCCCAGATGAGCACTGTTGCGGGTACTGGTGAGCACTATACAGGTACTGGTGAGCACTGTTACAGATAGAAGCACACAATGTTACAGGTAAAGGTGAAAACTGTTACAGGTACAGATGAGCATTACGACAGGTAAAGGTGAACAATATTACAGGTACAGGTGAGCACTGTGACAGGTACAGGTGAACACTGTTACACGTATGGATGAACACTGTTACAGGTACCCATAAACAATGTTACAGGTACAGGTGGGCAATGTTACAGGTACTGATTAACACTGTGGCAGGTACAGGTAAGCAATGACACAGGTACAGGTGAACACAGCAACAGTTACAGTTGCCCACTGTGGCAGGTAAAGGTGAAAACTGTGACAAGTACAGGTGATCAGTGTGACAGGTGAAGGTGAAAACTATTACAGTTACAGGTAAGCACTGTGACAAGTAAGAGTGCACACTGTTACAGGTACAGGTGCACACTGTTACAGGTACAGGTGGACACTGTGACAGGTACAAGTGAGTACTGCGACAATAAAGGTGAACACTGTTACAGGTACAGGTGAAAACTGTGACAAGTAGAAGTGAGCACTGCGACTATAAAGGTGAACACTGTTACAGGTACAGGTGAAAACTGTGAAAGGTACAGATCAGCATTGTGACAGGTACAGGTGAGCAATGTTACAGATACAGGTGAACACTGTTGCAGGTAATGGTGAACACTGTTACAGGTACAGGTGACCAATGCTACAGGTACAGGTGAACACTGTTACAGGTACAGGTAAGCAATGATACAGGTACAGGTGAAAACAGGAAAAGTTACAGGTGAGCAATGCGACGGGTAAAGGTGAACAATGTTACAGGTACAGTTGTGCACTGTGACAGGTACAGGTGAAGATTGTTCCAGGTATAGCTGAACACTGTTACAGGTATAGCTGAACACTGTTACAGGTAAACAATGTTACAGATACAGCTGAGTACTGTTACAGGTACAGGTGAGCAATGTTAAAGGTACAGGTGAGCACTGTGACAAGTAAATTTGTACACTGTTACAGGTACAGGTGAACACTGTGACAGGTGCAGGTGAGCACAGCGACAAGTACAGGTGATCACTGCGACAGGTACAGGTGAACAATGTTACAGGTACAGGTAAGCAATGTTACAGGTACAGGTGAACACAGTAAAAGTTACAGGTGAGCACTGCAACAAGTACAGATGATCACTGTGACAGGTACAGGTGAACAGTGTTACAGTACAGGTGAACAGTGTTACAGGTACAGGTAAGCAACTTTACAGGTACAGCTGAACACAATAAAGTTACAGGTGAGCACTGCGACAAGGTAAAGGTGAAAACTGGTACAGGTACAGGTGAACACTGACAGGTACAGGTGAACACTGTTACAGGTACCGGTGAACACTGTTACAGGTACAGGTGAGCACTTTTACAACTGCAGGTGAGCACTGCGACAAGGTAAAGGTGAAAACTGGTACAGGTACAGGTGAGCACTGCGACAAGTAAGAGTGAACACTGTTACAGGTACAGGTAAGCACTGTTACAAGTGCAGGTGTGCACTGTTACAGGTACAGGTGGACACTGTGACAGGTTCAGGTGGAGACAGTGATAGGTACAAGTGAGCGCTGTGACGATAAAGGTGAACACTGTTACAGGTACAGGTGAAAACTGTGAAAGGTACAGATCAGCATTGCGACAGGTACAGGTGAGCAATGTTACAGATAAAGGTGAACACTGTTACTGGTAATGGTGAACACTGTGACAGGTACAGGTGAGCACTGTGACAGGTACAGGTGAACACTGCAACAGGTAGAGGTGAGCACTGCAACAGGGAAAGGTGAACAATGTTACAGGTACTGGTGAATACCGTGACAGGTACAGGTGAGCACAGTGACAAGTAAATTTGAACACTGTTACAGGTGAAGACTGTTACAGGTGAGCACTGTTACAGGTAAACACTGTGACAGGTACAGGTAAGCAATGATACAGGTACAGGTGAAAACAGGAGAAATTACAGGTGAGCAATGCGTCAGGTAATGGTGAACAATGTTACAGGTACAGGTGCGCACTGTGACAGGTACAGGTGAAGATTCCTCCAGGTATAGCTGAACACTGTTAGAGGTACAGGTAAACAATGTTACAGGTACAACTGAGCACTTTTACAGGTACAGGTGAGCAATGTTAATGGTACAGGTGAGCAATGTTAAAGGTACAGGTGAACACTATGACAGGTACAGGTGAGCACTGTGACAAGTAAAGGTGAACACTGTTACAGATTCTTTTTGAACACTGTTACAGTTGAGGACTGTTACAGGTACAGTTGAACACTTTTGCAGGAAAAGATGAGCACTGTTACAGGAACAGATGAGGACTGTTACAGGTACTGGTCAGCACTGTTACAGGTAGAAGCAAACAACGTTACAGGTACAAATGCGCACTGTTACAGGTGAAGGTGAAAACTGTTACAGGTACAGGTGAGCACTGCAACAGATAAAATGAGCACTGTTAAAGGTACAGATGAGCACTGTTACAGGTACAGGTGAACACGGCAACAGTTACAGATCAGCACTGTGACAGGTAAAGATGAACAATGTTACAGGTACAGGTGACCACTGTTACAGCTACAGGTGAGCCGTAATTGTGACCATCTTCAAGAAAGGTGACAAGTCCGATTGCGATAATTACAGAGCAGTTTCCCTGCTGTCTGCCACAGAGAAAGTCATTGCAAGAATCCTCCTCAATTGCCTTCTCCCAGTGGCCGAAGAGCTCCTCCCAGATGAGCACTGTTACGGGTATTGGTGATCACTATACAGGTGCTGGTGAGCACTGTTGCAGGTAGAAGCAAACAATGTTACAGGTGAATGTAAAAGCTGTTACAGGTACAGGTGAACACTGCGACAGGTAAAATGAGCACTGTTAAAGGTACAGTTGAGCACTGTGACAGGTACAGGTGAACACTGTTACAGGTACAGATCAGCACTCTGACAGGTAAAGATGAGCAATGTTACAGGTAAGCACTGTTACAGGTAAAGATGAACAATGTTACAGGTAAGCATTGTTACAGGTACAGGTGAACACCGTTACAGGAACAGATGAGCACTGTTACAGGTACAGGTGAGCACTGTTACAGGTACAGGTGAAAACAGCAAAAGGTACAGATCAGCACTGTGACAGGTAAAGGTGAACAATGCTACAGATACAGCTAAAATGAGCACTGTTACAGGTACAGGTGAGCACTGTTCCTGGTACAGGTGAGCACTCTTACTGGAACAGGTGAGCACACTGACAGGTACAGGTGAACAATGTTACAGGTTCAGGTGAGCACTGTTACAGGTACAGGTGAGCACTGTTACAGGTACAGGTGACCAATGTTACAGGTATACCTGAACACTGTTACAGTTACAGGTAAACACTATTACAGGTAGAGGTGAGCACTGTGACAGGTACAGGTGAGTACTTTGACAGGTACAGGTGAACAGTGTGACAGGTACAGGTGAGCACTGTGACAGGTAAAGGTGAGCACTGTGACACGGAAAGATGAACAATGTTACAGGAACAGATGAATACTGTGACAGGTACAGGTGAGCACTGTTACAGGTACAAGTGAGCACTGCAACAATAAATGTGAACACTGTTACAGGTACAGGTGAAAACTGCGACAGGTGCAGATCAGCACTGCGACAGGTAAAGGTGAACAATGCTACAGATACAGGTGAACACTGTGACAGGTACAAGTGAGCACTGCGACAAGTAAAGGTGAACACTGTTACAGGTACAGTTGAGCAATGTTACAGATACAGGTGAACATTGACGTAAGAAAACTACTAGTCACTTGGTCTAAGTATTAAACAAGGCTTTAATCAATTGTTTTTCAACATAGAGATCTAGTTGTGTCCTTCACTAGTTCCTGTTAAAGAATGTCCTGAGCAAGCTGGGCCCTTGCCCGAGTATTTATACTCTCCCTGAACAACGCCACCAGCAGGCCGCCCAGTATTATTTCATAAGTCATTTCCACATGAATGACAAGATTCATGTAAAGCATGGTTACAGATAATGGTGAACACTGTTACAGGTACAGGTGAACACTGTGACAGGTACAGGTTAGCACTGTTACAGGTACTGTTGAACAGGTACAGGTAAGCAATTCTACAGGTACAGGTAAACACAGCAACAGTTACAGGTGAGCACTGCAACAGTACAGGTGAGCACTGCTACAGGTACAGGAAAACAATGTTACAGTTACAGGTGACCATTGTTACAGGGACAGGTGAGCACCATTACAGGTACAGGAGAACTCTGTTACATGTATAGTTGAACACTGCAAAAGGTACAGGTGAACAATGTTGCAGGTACAGATGAGCACTGTTACAGGTACAGATGAGCACTGTTACAGGTACAGATGAACACTGTTGCAGGAACAGATGAGCACTGTTAAAGGTATTGGTGAACAATGTTACAGGTACAAATGCGCACTGTTACCAACACAGGTGAACACTGTTACAGGTACAGGTGAACACTGTGACAGGTACAAGTGAGCACTGCGACAGGTACAAGTGAGCACTGCGACAGGTACAAGTGAGCACTGCGACAAGTAAAGGTGAACACTGTGACAGGTACAGATAAGCTCTCCGACAGGTAAAGGTGAGCAATGTTACAGATACAGGTGAAAACTGTGACAGATACAGGTGTGCGCTGTGACAAATAATGGTGGACACTGTGACAGGTACAGGTGAGCAATGTTACAGATACAGGTGAAAACTGTGACAGATACAGGTGAGCACTGCAACAAGTAAAGGTGAACACTGTGATGGGTAAAGGTGAGCAACATTATAGATACAGGTTAACACTGTTAAAGGTAATGGTGACCAATGTTACAGGTACAAGTGAAGACTGTTACAGGTACAGGTGAAGACTGTTACAGTTATAGGTACAGGTGAGCATTGTACAGGTGAACACTGCAACAGGCACAGGTGAGCACTGTGACAGGTAAAGTTGAGCAATGTTGCAGATAAAGGTGAACACTGTGACAGGTACAGGTGAGCACTGTGACTCAGAAAGGTGAACAATGTTACAGATACAGGTGAATACTGTGACAGGTACAGGTAAGCACTGTTACAGGTACAGGTGAGCACTGTTAAAGGTTCAGGTGAACACTGTTACTGGAACAGATGACCACTGTTACAGGTACAGGTGAGCATTGTTACAGGTGCAGGTGAGCACTGCAACCATAAAGGAGAAAACTGTGACAGGTACAGGTGAGCAATGTTACCGACACAGGTGAACACTGTTACTGGTAATGGTGAACACTGTGACAGGTACAGGTGAGCATTGTGACAGGTACAGGTGAGCACTGTGACAGGTTCAGGTGAACACTGTTACAGGTACAGGTTAACACAGCAACAGGTACAGGTGATCAATGTTACAGGTACAGGTGAAGACGGTAACAGGTACAGATGAACAATGTTACAGTTACAGGTAAACATTGTTACAGTTAGAGGTAAACACTGTTACAGGTACAGGTGAGCACTGTTACAGGTACAGGTGAGCACTGCGACAGGGAAAGGTGAACAATATTACAGGTACAGGTGAATACTGTGACAGGTACAGGTGAGCACTGTGACAAGTAAAGATGAACAATGTTACAGGTACAGTTGAACACTGTGACAGGTACAGGTGAACACTGTTACAGGTACACGTAAGCAATGATAGAGGTACAGGTGAAAACAGGAAAACTTACACGTGAGCAGTGCAACAGATAAAGGTGAACAGTGTTACAGGTACAGATGTGCACTCTGACAGGTACAGGTGAAGATTGTTCCAGGAATAGCTGAACTCTGTTACAGGTAAACAATGTTACAGGTACAGCTGAGCACTGTTACAGGTACAGGTGAGCACTGCAACAAGTAAAGTTGAACACTGTTACATATACAGGTGAACACTGTGACAGGTACAGGTGAGCACTGTGACAAGTACAGGTGATCACTGCGACAAGTACAGGTGATCACTGCGACAAGTACAGGTGATCACTGCGACAGGTACAGGTGAAAAGTGTTACAAGTACTGGTGAACACTGTTACAGGTACAGGTAAGCAATGTTACAGGTACAGGTGAACACAGTAAAAGTTACAGGTGAGCACTGCGACAAGGTACAGGTGAATACTGTTACAGGTACAGGTGAACACTGTTACAGGTACTGGTAAGCAATGATACAGGTACAGGTGCACACAATGACAGATACAGGTGAGTACTCTGACAGGTAAAGGTGAAAAATGTTACAGGTACAGATGAGCACTGTGACAGGTGAAGGTGAACAATGTTACAGGTACATGTGAGCATTGTTACAGGTACAGGTGCATATTGTTACAGGTACAGGTGAAAACTGTGAAAGGTACAGGTGAGCACTGTGACAGGTACAGGTGAGCACTGTGACAAGTTCAGGTGAGCACTGTGACAGGTTCAGGTGAACACTGTTACAGGTACAGGTGAACACAGCAACAGTTACAGTTGCCCATTGTGGCAGGTAAAGGTGAAAACTGTGACAAGTACAGGTGAGCAGTGTGACAGGTGAAGGTGAAAACTATTACAGTTACAGGTAAGCACTGCGACAAGTAAGAGTGCACACTGTTACAGGTACAGGTGCACACTGTTACAGGTACAGGTGGACACTGTGACAGGTACAAGTGAGTACTGCGACAATAAAGGTGAACACTGTTACAGGTACAGGTGAAAACTGTGACAAGTAGAAGTGAGCACTGCGACTATAAAGGTGAACACTGTTACAGGTACAGGTGAAAACTGTGAAAGGTACAGATCAGCATTGTGACAGGTACAGGTGAGCAATGTTACAGGTACAGGTGAGCAATGTTACAGATACAGGTGAACACTGTTGCAGGTAATGGTGAACACTGTTACAGGTACAGGTGACCAATGCTACAGGTACAGGTGAACACTGTTACAGGTACAGGTAAGCAATGATACAGGTACAGGTGAAAACAGGAAAACTTACACGTGAGCAGTGCAACAGATAAAGGTGAACAGTGTTACAGGTACAGATGTACACTCTGACAGGTACAGGTGAAGATTGTTCCAGGAATAGCTGAACTCTGTTACAGGTAAACAATGTTACAGGTACAGCTGAGCACTGTTACAGGTACAGGTGAGCACTGCAACAAGTAAAGTTGAACACTGTTACATATACAGGTGAACACTGTGAAAGGTACAGGTGAGCACTGTGACAAGTACAGGTGATCACTGTGACAAGTACAGGTGATCACTGCGACAAGTACAGATGATCACTGCGACAGGTACAGGTGAAAAGTGTTACAAGTACTGGTGAACACTGTTACAGGTACAGGTAAGCAATGTTACAGGTACAGGTGAACACAGTAAAAGTTACAGGTGAGCACTGCGACAAGTTCCAGGTGAATACTGTTACAGGTACAGGTGAACACTGTTACAGGTACTGGTAAGCAATGATACAGGTACAGGTGCACACAATGACAGATACAGGTGAGTACTCTGACAGGTAAAGGTGAAAAATGTTACAGGTACAGATGAGCACTGTGACAGGTGAAGGTGAACAATGTTACAGGTACAGGTGAGCATTGTTACAGGTACAGGTGCATATTGTTACAGGTACAGGTGAAAACTGTGAAAGGTACAGGTGAGCACTGTGACAGGTACAGGTGAGCACTGTGACAGGTTCAGGTGAGCACTGTGACAGGTTCAGGTGAACACTGTTACAGGTACAGGTGAACACAGTGACAGATACAGGTGAGCACTGTTACAGGTACAGGTGATCAATGTTACAGGTACAGGTGAAGACAGTAACAGGTACAGCGGAACACTGTTACACTTACAGGTAAACACTGTTACAGGAACAGGTGAGCACTGTGACAGGTACAGGTGAACACTGCAACAGGTACAGGTGAGCACTGCGACAGGTAAAGGTGAGCACTGCGACAGGGAAATGTGAAAAATGTTACATGTGAATACTGTGACAGGTACAGGTGAACACTGTTACAGGTACAGGTGAGCACTGCAACAAGTACAGATGAGCACTGCGACAAGTACAGGTGATTACTGCGAAATGTACAGGTGATCACTGCGACAGGTACAGGTGAACAGTGTTACAGGTACAGGTAAGCAATGTTACAGGTACAGGTAAGCAATGTTACAGGTATAGGTGAACACCGTAAAAGTTACAGGTGAGCACTGCAACAAGGTACAGGTGAACACTGTTACAGGTACTGGTGAACACTGTGACAGGTACAGGTGAACACTGTGACAGGTACTGGTGAACATGGTTACAGGTACTGGTGAACACTGTTACAGGTACAGGTAAGCAATGTTACAGGTACAGGTGAACACAGTAAAAGTTACAGGTGAACACTGTTACAGGTACTGGTAAGCAATGATACAGGTACAGGTGCACACAGCGACAGATACAGGTGAGCACTATGATAGGTAAAGGTGAAAACTCTTACAGGTACAGATGAGCACTCTGACAGGTGAAGGTGAACAATGTTACAGGTACAGGTGAGCACTTTGACAGGTACAGGTAAACACTGTTACAGGTACAGGTGAACACAGCAACAGGTACAGGTGACCAATGTGACAGGTAAAGGTCAAAAATGTGACAGGTACAGGTGAGCACTGTGTCAGGTATAGGTGAGCAATGTTACAGATACAGGTGAACACTGTTACAGCTACAGGTGAGCACTGTTACAGGTACAGGTGAGCACTGTTACAGGTACAGGTGAGCACTGTGATAGGTACAGGTGAAGACTGTGACAGGTTCAGGTGAACACTGTGACAGGTATAAGTGAGCACTGTGACAATAAAGGTGAACACTGTTACAGGTACAAGGGAAAATTGTGAAAGGTACAGATCAGCATTGCAACAGATATAGGTGAGCAATGTTACAGATACAGGTGAGCACTGTTGCAGGTAATGGTGAACACTGTTACAGGTATGGGTGAGCACTGTGACAGGTTAGATACATAGATACATAGAGATAGGAACAGGAGTAGGCCATTCGGCCCTTCGAGCCTGCTCCGCCATTCAATGAGATCATGGCTGATCTTCGTCTGAGATCATAGCTGATCTTACCAGTTCAGTACCCCGTCCCCGCCTTTTCTCCGTAACCCTTAATCCCCTTAGCCTTCAGAAATATATCCAATTCTCTCTTGAAAATATTTAGTGAATTAGCCTTCACAGCCCTCTGTGGCAGGGAATTCCACAGGCTCACCACTCTTTGAGTGAAGAAATTCTTCCTCATCTCTGTTTTAAATGATTTTAAATGATTCAGGTGAACACTGTTACAAGGGCAGGTGAACACAGTGACAGGTACAGGTGAACACTGTTACAGGTACAGGTGAACACTGTTACAGTTACAGGTGAGCACTGTGACAGGTTCAGGTGAACACTGACAGGTACAAGTGAGCACTGCGACAGGTACAAGTGAACACTGCGACAGGTAAAGGTGAGCACTGTGACACGGAAAGATGAATAATGTTACAGGTACAGGTGAACACGGTTACAGGTGCAGCTGAGCACTGCTACAGATACAGGTGAACACTGTTACAGGTACAGGTAAACAATGTTACAGGTACAGGTAAACAATGTTACAGGTACAGGTGAAAACAGTAAAAGTTACAGGTGAGCAGTGTGACAGGTAAAGTTGAAAACTGTTACTGGTACAGGTGCACACTGTTCCATGTATAGCCGAACACTGTTACATGTATAGCCGAACACTGTTACAGGTACACGTATACAATGTTTAGGTACAGCTGAGCACTGTTACAGGTACAGGTGAGCAACATTAAAGGTACAGGTGAACAATGCTACAGGTACAGGTGAACACTATGACAGGTACAGGTGAGCAATGTGACAGGTAGAAATGAACACTGTTACAGATACTGTTGAACACTGTTACAGGTGAGCACTGTTACAGGTACAGTTGAACACTGTTGCAGGAACAGATGAGCACTGTTACAGGTACTGGTCAGCACTGTTACAGGTAGAAGCAAACAATTTTACAGGTACAAATGCGCACTGTTACAGGTGAAGGTAAAAACTGTTACAGGTACAGGTGAGCACTGTGATAGATAAAATGAGCACTGTTAAAGGTACAGGTGAGCACTGTGAGAGGTACAGGTGAACACTATTACAGGTACAGGCAAACACGGCAACAGATACAGATCAGCACT
Source organism: Somniosus microcephalus (assembly GCF_052327205.1). Classification (NCBI taxonomy): domain Eukaryota; kingdom Metazoa; phylum Chordata; class Chondrichthyes; order Squaliformes; family Somniosidae; genus Somniosus; species Somniosus microcephalus. The sequence continues at coordinate 37,854,890 of NC_140991.1, read as the reverse complement.
GCGACAGGTAAAGATGAAAAATGTTACAGGTACAGGTGAGCACAGTGCTGCAGGTACATTTGTACACTGTTACAGGTACAGGTGAACACTGTTACAGCTACAGGTGAGCCATAATTGTGACCATTTTCAAGAAAGGTGACAAGTCCGATTGCGGTAATTACAGAGCAGTTTCCCTGCTGTCTGCCACAGAGTAAGTCATTGCAAGAATCCTCCTTAATTGCCTTCTCCCAGTGGCCGAAGAGCTCCTCCCAGAGTCGCAACGTGGATTCCGTCCACTGAGCGGCACAATGGACATGATCTTAACCGCACGTCAATTACAAGAGAAATGCAGGGAACAGCACCAACCGCTGTACATGGCCTTCTTTGATCTCACAAAGGCCTTCGACACTCAACCGTGAGGGATTATGGAGTGTCCTCCTCAAATTCAGCTGCACTCAAAAGTTTGTCACTATCCTCCGCCTGCTTCATGACGACATGCAAACCGTGATCCTGACCAACAGTTCCACCACAGACCCAATTCACATATGAACCGGGGTCAAGCAAGGCTGTGTCATCACACCAACGCGCTTCTCGATCTTCCTTGCTGCAATGCTCCATCTCACCCTCAGCAAGGTCCCCACTGGAGTGGAGCTAACTTACAGAACAAACGGGAAACTGTACAACTTCCATCACCTCCAGTCCAGATCCAAGGTCGTCCCATCCTCTGTCGTCGACTTACAGTATGCAGACGACGCTTGCGTCTGCGCTCACTCGCAGGTCGAACTCCAAACCATCGTCAACACCTTCACCAAAGCATACGAGAGCATGGGCCTTACACTAAACATCCACAAGACAAAGGTCCTCTACCAACCTGCCCCCGCCACAAAGTACTGCCCCCGCCACACAGTACTGCCCCCAGATTATCAAAATCCACGACAAGGCCTTGAACAATGTGGACCACTTTCTATACCTCGGGATCCTACTGTCAACAAGGGCAGACGTCGACGACAAAGTCCAACACTGCCTTCAATGTGCCAGTGCAGCCTTTGGTCGCTTGAGGAAGAGAGTGTTTGAAGACCAGGACCTCAAACCCGGTACTGAGCTCATGGTCTACAGAGCAGCAGTGATACCCGCCCTGCTGTATGCCTCAGAGACATGGACCATGTACAGCAGGCACCTCAAAGCACTGCAGAGGTACCGTCAACACTGCCTCCGCAAGATCCTGCAAATCCATTGGCAGGATAGGCGCACCAACATCAGTGTTCTTGCCCAGGCCAACATCCCCAGCATCGAAGCTTTTACCACGCTCGATCAGCGCCAATGGACGAGTCACATTTACCGCATGCCTGATACGAGACTCCCAAAACAGGTGCTCTACTTGGAGCTCCAGCACGGCAAGGGAGCCCCAGGTGGGCAGAGGAAATGCTTCAAAGACACCCTCAAAGCCTCCTTGAAAAAGTGTAACATCCCCACCGACACCTGGGAATCCCTGGCCCAAGACCGCACAAAGTGGAGGAGAGGCATCCGGGAAGGCGCCGAACACCTCAAGTCTCTTCGCCAGGAGCAAGTGGAAGCCAAGCACAGGCAGCGCAAGGAGCACACATCAACCCAAGCACCCCACCCACCCGCCCCTTCAACCACCGTCTGCCCCACCTGTGACAGAGACTGTAGGTCCCGCATTGGACTAATCAGTCACCTGCGAACTCATTTTTAATGTGGAAGCAAGTCATCCTCGGTTCCGAGGGACCGCCTAAGAAGAAGACAGGTGAGCACTGTTAAAGGTACAGGTGAACACTGTTAGAGGAACAGTTGAGCAGTCTTACTGGTACAGGTGAGCACTATTACTGGTACAGGTCAACACTGCTACAGGTACAGGTGACCATTGTTAAACGGACTGGTGAGCACTGTTACAGGTAGAGCAGAACACTGTTACACGTATAGTTGAACACTGTGAAAGCTACAGGTGAACAATATTACAGGTACAGGTGTGCACTGTGACAGTTAATGGTGGAAACTGTTACAGGTACAGGCGAGCACTGCAACTGGTAAAATGAACACTGTTAAAGTTACAGATGAGCTCTGTGACAGGTAAAGGTGAGCAATATTACAGATACAGGTAAACACTGTGAAAATTAAAGGTGAACACTGTTACAGGTACACGTGATCACTGCGACCGGTATAGGTGAACACTGTGACAGGTACAGGTGAGCAATGTTACAGATACAGGTGAACACTGATACAGGTAATGGTGAACACTGTTACAGGTACAGGTGGACACTGTTACAGGTACAGGTGAACATGGTGAAAAGTATAGGTGAACAATGTTACAGGTACAGATGCGCACTGTTACAGGTACAGGTGATCACAGTTACAAGAACTGATGAGCACCGTGACAGGAAAAGATGAGCATCGTTACAGGTACTGGTGAGCAATGTTACAGGTACAGGTGAATACTGTTACAGGTACAGGTGAACACCGTGACAATACAGGTGACCACTGTCACAGGTACTGGTGAACACTGATACAGGTACAGGTAAGCAATGTTACAGGTACAGCCAACCATTGTTACAGGGACTGTTGAGCACTTTTACAGGTACAGGAGAACACTGTTACATGTAGAGTTGAACACAGCAAAAGGTACAGGTGAACAATGTTACAGGTACAGATAAGCACTGTTACAGGTACTGGTGAGCACTGTTACAGGTACAGGTGAGCACTGTGACAGGTAAAGATGAACACTGTTAAAGGTACAGGTGAGCACTGTGACAGGTACAGGTGAACACTGTGACAGGTACAAGTGAGCAAGGTGACAAGTAAAGGTGAACACTGTTACAGATACAGGTGAACACGATGACATGTACAGGTGAGCACTGCGACCAGTAATGTTGAACACTGCAACAGGTAGTCATAGAGTCATAGAGTTATACAGCACGGATAGAGGCCCTTCGGCCCATCGTGTCCACGCCGGCCATCACGCCCTGTCTAATCTAATCCCATATTCCAGCATTTGGTCCGTAGCCTTGTATGCTATGGCATTTCAAGTGCTCATCCAAATGCTTCTTGAATGTTGTGAGGGTTCCAGCCTCCACAACCCTTTCGGGCAGTGAGTTCCAGACTCCAACCACCCTCTGGGTGAAAAAGTTCTTTCTCAAATCCCCTCTAAACCTCCCGCCCTTTACCTTGAATCTATGCCCCCTAGTTATTGACCCTTCTACTAAGGGAAAAAGCTCCTTAGTATCCATCCTATCCATGCCCCTCATAATTTTGTACACCTCAATCATGTCCCCCCTCAGCCTCCTCTGCTCCAAGGAAAACAAACCCAATCTGCCCAGTCTCCCTTCATAGCTGAAGCGTTCCAGCCCTGGTAACATCCTGGTGAACCTCCTCTGCACCCTCTCCAAAGCTATCACATCCTTCCTGTAGTGTGGCGACCAGAACTGCACACAGTATTCCAGCTGTGGCCTAACCAGTGTTTTATACAGCTCCATCATAACCTCCTTGCTCTTATATTCTATGCCTCGGCTAATGAAGGCAAGTATCCCATATGCCTTTTTTACCACCTTATCCACCTGTTCCGCCGCCTTCAGGGATCTGTGTACTTGCACACCCAGATCCCTCTGACCCTTCGTCTTGCCTAGGGTCTTACCATTCATTGTGTATTCCCTTGCCTTGTTAGTCCCCCCAAAGTGCATCACCTCGCACTTTTCCGGGTTAAATTCCATTTGCCACTGTTCCGCCCATCTGACTAACCCATCGATATCGTCCTGCAGACTGAGACTACCCTCCTCGCTATTTACCACCCTACCAATTTTTGTATCATCCGCGAACTTACTGATCATACCTTTTACATTCATATCCAAGTCATTAATATAGACCACAAACAGCAAGGGACCCAGCACCGATCCCTGTGGTACCCCACTGGCCACAGGCTTCCAGTCACAAAAACAACCTTCGACCATCACCCTCGGCCTTCTGCCACTAAACCAGTTTTTTATCCAACGTGCCAAGGCACCCTGGATTCCATGGGCTCTTACCTTCTTGACCAGTCTCCTGTGCGGGACTTTATCGAAGGCCTTACTGAAATCCATGTATACCACATCCACTGCGTTGCCCTCATCCACACACCTAGTCACCCCCTCAAAAAATTCAATCAAATTAGTCAGACATGATCTTCCCTTGACAAAGCCATGTTGACTATCCCTGATTAATCCTTGCCTCTCCAAGTGGAGACTGATTTTGTCCCTCAGAATTTTTTCCAATAATTTTCCCACCACTGATGTTAGGCTCACTGGCCTGTAGTTCCCCGGTTTTTCCCTACTCCCCTTCTTGAATAATGGAACTACATTAGCGGTTCTCCAGTCCTCTGGCACATCCCCTGTGGCCAGAGAGGTTCTGAATATGTATGTTAGAGCCCCCGCAATCTCTTCCTTTGCCTCACACAGCAGCCTGGGATACATTTCGTCCGGGCCTGGGGATTTATCCATTTTTAGGCCTGCTAAAACCACCAATACCTCCTCCCTCTCGATGTTAATGTGTTCGAGCATATCACAGTCCCCCCGCCCTATTTCTATGTCTACATCGTCCCCCTCCATAGTGAAAACAGATGCAAAAAATTCATTTAGAACCCCTCCTACATCTTCCGGCTCCACACACAGATTGCCACTTTTGTCCCTAATGGGCCCTATTTTTTCCCTAGTTATCCTCTTACCCTTAATATACTTATAAAACATCTTCGGATTTTCCTTTATTTTGCTCGCCAGTGTTATTTCATGGCCCCTCCTTGATCTCCTAATTTCTTTTTTAAGTATCCCCCTGCACTTTTTGTACTCCTCTAGGGCTTCCTCCGTCTTTAGCCTTTTGTATCTGCCAAAAGCCCTCCTTTTTTTTCTAATCCATTCTCGTATATCCCCTGACATCCAAGGTTCCCTGTGGTTTTTGGAACCACCCTTGACCTTTACGGGAACATGTTGCCATTGTATGATCTCAATCTCCCTTCTGAAAGCCTCCCATTGCTCCGATGCGGATTTTCCTACAAGTAGCTGATCCCAGTCCATTTTGGCCAGATCCTGCCTTACCCTATTAAAATCGGCCTTCCCCCAATTTAGAACCTTTATTTCCGGCCCACCCCTGTCCTTTTCCATGACCACCTTAAATCTCACCATATTATGGTCACTGTCACCAAAGTGCTCACCTACTAGCACTTCTTCCACTTGGCCGGCCACATTCCCTAGAATTAGGTCCAGTACCGCCCCCTCTCTTGTAGGACCTTCTACATGCTGGCTCAAAAAGCTCTCCTGGATGCACTTTAAGAATTCTACACCCTCTGTGCCTTTCACACTCTGACTATCCCAGTTAATATTGGGGAAGTTGAAATCCCCCATTATTATTACCCTATTATTTGCACATTTCTCTGAGATTTGCCTACATATCTGTTCCTCTATCTCCCCCTGACTGTTTGGAGGCCTATAGTACACTCCCAGCAAAGTGCTTGCCCCCTTCTTGTTTTTAAGCTCCACCCATATGGCCTCATTAGAGGAACCTGCTAATATGTCATCCCTCCTTACTGCAGTAATTGACTCCTTAATTAATATTGCTACACCTCCTCCCCTTATACCCCCCCCTCTGTCTCGCCTGAAGTTTCTGTACCCCGGAATATTGAGCTGCCAGTCTTGCCCCTCCCTCAACCATGTCTCCGTGATAGCAACAATATCATACTCCCATGTGTTTATCAACACCTTCAGTTCATCCACCTTATTTGCAAGACTCCTTGCATTAAAATAGATGCCATCCAGCCTTGCCCTTATATATTTGCCCTGTCTAGGAAGCTGACTTGTTTTTTTCTCTATAATTGGCAGCACATCACCCCCTATTTCAGCTCCCCTCTGTATCCCATCCCCCTGCCAAGTTAGTTTAAACCCCCCCCAACAGTGCTAGCAAACCTCCCCGCAAGGATATTTGTCCCGCTCTGGTTCAGGTGCAACCCGTCTGACTTGTACAAGTCCCACCTTCCCCAGAAGCAGGCCCAGTGATCCAGGAAAGTAAAACCCTCCTCCCTACACCAACTCTTTAGCCATGCATTCATCTGCTCTATCCTCCCATTCCTATACTCACTAGCACGTGGCACTGGGAGTAATCCAGAGATTACAACCTTTGAGGTCCTGCTCTTTAATCTGTTACCTAGCTCCCTAAATTCTTGATGCAGGACCTCATCCCCCTTCCTACCTATGTCGTTGGTCCCAATGTGGACCACGACCTCTGCCTGCTCACCCTCCCCCTTAAGAATGCCCTGTAGCCGCACAGTGACATCCATGACCCTGGTCCCAGGGAGGCAACAAACCATCCTGGAGTCACGTTTGTGGCCACAGAAACGCCTATCTGTTCCCCTTACGATAGAATCCCCCACCACTATTGCTCTCCCACTCTTTTTCCTCCCTTTCTGAGCAGCAGAAGCGTCCCTGGTGCCAGGAAGCTGGCTGCTGCTGCCTTCCCCTGGTGAGTCATCCCCCTCAACAGTATCATAGAAACATAGAAACATAGAGATAGGAACAGGAGTAGGCCATTCGGCCCTTCGAGCCTGCTCCGCCATTCAATGAGATCATGGCTGATCTTCGTCTGAGATCATAGCTGATCTTACCAGTTCAGTACCCCGTCCCCGCCTTTTCTCCGTAACCCTTAATCCCCTTAGCCTTCAGAAATATATCCAATTCTCTCTTGAAAATATTTATTGAATTAGCCTTCGCAGCCCTCTGTGGCAGGGAATTCCACAGGCTCACCACTCTTTGAGTGAAGAAATTCTTCCTCATCTCTGTTTTAAATGATTTGCCCGCTATTTTTAGACTGTGGCCCCTGGTTCTGTGCTCCCCGGCCATTGGAAACATTCTCTCTGAATTCAGCCTGTCCAGGCCTGCCATAATTTTATATGTTTCGATGAGATCCCCTCTCAATCTTCTAAACTCCAGTGAGTACAAGCCCAAACTGTTTAATCTCTCTTCGTAGGTCATTCCCGCCATTCCAGGTATCAGCCTGGTGAATCGCCGTTGCACTCTTTCCATGGCAAGAACATCCTTCCGCAGATGGGGCGACCAAAACTGTACACAATACTCCAGATGCGGTCTCACCAGCACCTTGTACAGCTGTAGTAAGGTATCCCTATTCCTATACTCGAACCCCCTTGATATGAAGGCCAACATACCATTTGCCTTCTTAATCGCCTGTTGCACCTGCATGCTCTCCTTCAGTGACTGGTGCACAAGAACACCCAGGTCCCTCTGCACTTCCCCATCTCCCAATCTATTGCCATTTAGATAATAATCTACCCTCCTGTTTTTACCCCCAAAGTGGATAACCTCGCATTTATCCACATTATAGTGCATCTGCCACGTATCCGCCCATTCCCCCAACCTGTCCAAATCGCACTGTAGCCTCCTGACATCCTCATCAGAGCCCACCCCTCCTCCTAGTTTAGTGTCGTCAGCGAATTTGGAAATATTGCATCCAATTCCCTGATCCAGATCATTTATATATATTGTGAACAGCTGGGGTCCCAGGACAGATCCTTGCGGCACCCCGCTGGTCACTGCCTGCCACTCCGAAAACGAGCCGTTTATTCCAACTCTCTGTTTTCTATCCGCCAGCCAGTTCTCTATCCACGTTAATACTTTGCCCCCAATCCCATGAGCCTTAATTTTGCATGATAATCTTTTGTGTGGAACCTTATCGAAGGCTTTCTGGAAGTCAAGGTACACCACATCCACTGGCTCTCCCCCATCTATTTTACCAGTTACTTCCTCAAAAAATTCCAGCAGATTAGTCAAACACGATTTACCCTTTGTAAATCCATGTTGACTCTGTCCGATCCTTTCCCCATTTGTCAGGTGCTCCGCTATTTTATCCTTAATAATGGACTCTAGCATTCTGCCCACAACCGATGTAAGGCTTACTGGTCTATAATTCCCTGCTTTCTCTCTACCCCCCTTTCTAAATATTGGGGTAACATTAGCTACCCTCCAATCCACGGGTACTGTTCCCGAGTCAATGGAGTTCCGGAAGATGATCCTTAGAGCATCTGCTATCTCCAGGGCCACCTCCTTAAGTACCCTAGGATGTAGTTTATCAGGCCCCGGGGATTTGTCGGCCTTCAGTCCCCTCAACTTACCCAGCACCATATCCCTAGAGATACTAATTTCTGTCAGCTCCTCCCTCTCATTAGTCCCTATGTTTGCCGATATTCCTGGGAGGTTATTTGTGTCCTCCTTTGTGAATACAGAACCAAAGTATGAGTTTAATTGGTCTGCCATTTCCTTATTCTCCATTATATATTCTCCCGAATCGGACTGCAAGGGACCGACTTGGGATTTTACCAGTCTTTTCCTCCTGATATACCGATAAAAGCTTTTGCAGTCTGTCTTTATGTTTGCTGCAAGTTTACTTTCGTATTCTATTTTCCCCTTCCTGATTAATCCCTTTGTCCTCTTTTGCTGTATCTTGTACTGCCCCCAATCTTCCGGTCTGGTGCTTTTTATTGCCAGTTGATATGCCCTTTTTTTTGCTTTTATGCTGTCCCTAATTTCCCTCGTTATCCACGGTTGAGTCACCTTTTTAGGTTTATTTTTGTGCCAAACCGGTATAAACATGTTCTGGAATTCTTCCATTCTATCTTTGAATGCTTGCCATTGTCTATCCACTGTCAATCCCCCCAGAAACACCACCCAATCAATCTTACCCAATTCCCGTCTCATACCCTCGTAATTCCCTTTATTTAGGTTCTGGACCTTAGTCTCTGATTCAATTTCCTCACTCTCCATCTCGACTGAGAGCTCGATCATATTATGATCGCTCTGACCCAAGGGGCCTCGTACAAGAAGATTGCTGATAAGTCCCTTCTCATTGCACAATACCCAGTCTAAAATGGCCTGATCTCGAGTCGGCTCCTCGACATATTGGTCCAGATAACCGTCCCGAAAACATTCCAGGAATTCCTCCTCCTCAGAATTTTTACTAGTTTGGGTAGTCCAATCAATATGTAAATTAAAGTCACCCATGATGACAGCTGTGCTCTTATCGCACGCTTCTCTAATTTCCCTTTTTATGCCTTCCCTCACCTCCATATTACTATTTGGAGGCTTATATATCACACCCACTAACGTTTTCCTCCCCTTGCTATTTCTCATTTCTACCCATACAGATTCCGTTTCATCCGAGTTAATATCCTTCCTTTCCATTGCATTAATCCCCTCCTTTACCAGCAATGCTACCCCACCTCCCCTACCTTTTTGCCGATCCTTCCTAAATATTGTATATCCCTGGATGTTAAGTTCCCAGCCTTGCCCAACCTGCAGCCACGTTTCTGTAATCCCAATCAAATCATACTTGTTTACCTCTATTTCCACAACTAATTCATCCACCTTGTTCCTAATGCTTCTAGCATTAAGATACAAAGCCTTCAGGCTTGCTTTTTTCACACTCTCATTATGAATTAGTTTGGCCCTTTGTGTTTCTCTCCTTTGCTTATTGCTTCTCACCTTTCTACCATCTATTTCTGACTTCATATGACTTCCCTCTTTTCCACTACCTAGGTTCCCATCCCCCTGCCAAATTAGTTTAAATCCTCCCGAACCGCCCTAGAAAATATTACCCCGAGGACATCAGCTCCCTCACAGTTCAGGTGTAGACCGTCCCCTTGGTACAGGTCACTCCTCCCCAAGAACTGGTTCCAATGCCTCAAGAATTTAAATCCCTCTCCCTTGCACCACTGCTCAAGCCACGTATTTAGCTTATCTATCTTACTCTCTCTCAACTTATTAGCTCGTGGCACTGGTAGCAATCCAGAGATTACTACCTTTGAGGTCCTACTTTCAATTTAGCTCCTAACTCCCTAAATTCAGCTTGTAGGACCTCCTCCCTCTTTTTACCTACATCGTTGGTACCTACATGTACCACGACAACTGGCTGATCCCCCTCCCCCTTCAGAATGCTCTGCACCCGCTCCGAGACATCCTTGACCCTTGCACCAGGGAGGCAACATACCATCTTGGAGTCTCGGTCTCGGCCACAGAAACTCCTGTCTATCCCCCTTACAATTGAATCCCCTATCACTATAGCCCTATCCCTCTTTTTCCCGCCCTTCTGTGCAGCAGAGCCAGTCATGGTGCCCTGAACCTGGCTGCTGGTGCCTTCCCCTGATAAGTCATCTCCCCCAACAGTACCCAAAACGGTAAACCTGTTTTGGAGGGAGATGACCGCAGGTGACTCCTGCACTACCTTCCTGCCTTTACCCTGCCTTTTGGTCACCCATTTACTGTCTGAGCTAGCCTTTACCTGCGGTGTGACCAACTCACTGAATGTGCTATCCACAACATCCTCAGCATCGCGTATGCTCCAGAGTGAGTCCATTCGCAGCTCCAGCGCTGCCATGCGGTCCGCTAGGAGCTGCAGCTGGACACACTTCCTGCACACATAGTTGTCAGGGACAGTGTCCCTGATTTCCCACATGGCACAGGAGGAGCATGACACGGGTCTGAGCTGCCCTTCCATGACTTAACCCTTACAAGACCCTTTTATTTACTACGATTTAGCTTAATTATTGAATTCTACTTAGAATAAGTTTGTGAAAGTACTCACCAACCAGTCACCTACCTGTTTTCTGGTGTTGTATTTTCACTGCCGCCTCCTGTCCTGGAACCTTTTCCACCTAGGTTAGGCTCCTGAAATAAAATAAATTGAACCTACCTTTTCAACTTCCCCTAACCCCTAAAAGGTTAGAGGAGGTGGAAGGGTGGGAGACACTACACTGTAGTGTTTCGGGTTTAGCAACAGCTCCACTTATATAAGAGTTACTGGCCTCCTGCTCTCCTGACTGCACCAGCTGTGAAAGAAAAAGCCCGCAAAAGGTGAGCTTTTAAACTCACCAGTTACTGGCCTCCAACTTGGTATACCTGTTTGAAAGGGGGATGTCCGCAGGTGAGCAATGTTACAGATACAGGTGAACACTGTTACAGGTAATTGTGAACACTATTACAGGTACAGGTGAGCAATCTTACAGGTACAGGTGATCTCTCTTACAGGTACAGGTGAACACTGTTACTGGTACAGCTGACCCTGTTACAGGTACAGGTGAACACTGCTACAGGTACAGGTAAGCAATTTTACAGGTACAGGTGAGCACTATTACAGGTTCAGCTGAACACTGTTACAGGTACAAGTGAACACTGTTACAGGGAGAGTTGAACAATATTTCAGGTAAGTATGAGATCTGTTACAGGCACTGGTGAACACTGTGACAGGTACAGGTGAGCACTGCTATAGGTATAGCTGAGAATTGTTGCTGGAACAGGTGAACACCTTTACATGTACCGGTGAGCAGTGTTACCGTTACAGCTGAGCATTGTTAGAGGTATAGGTGAGCACTGATACAGGTACAGGTGAGCACTGTTACAGGTACAGGTGAGCAGTGCTACAGGTACATATTAGCACTGCAGCAGGTACAGGTGAAACCTGTTACAGATACAGGTACAGGTCAACACTGCAAAATGTACAGGTGAGCACTGTTACATCTACAGTTGAATAATGCGACAGATACAGGTGAACACTCTTACATGTACAGCTGGACACTGTTATATCAAGAGGTGAAAACTGTTAAAATTACAGGTGAACATTGCGGAAGCTACAGTTGAACACTTTTACAGGTACAGGTGAGCACTATTACAGCTACCACTGAACACTGTTCAGGTACAGGTAAAAACTATTACAAGTAAAAGTGAGCACTATTACAGGTACAAGTGAGCACTATTACAGGTACAGCTGAACACTGTTACAGGATCAGGTGAACTTTGCGAAAGCTACTGGTGAACCCTGTTGCAGGTACAGTTGATCATGATTACAGGTTCAACAGAACACTCTTACAGGGACAGGCGCACACTGTTACAGGTACAGGTGAACATTGTTACAGGTACAGTTGAATGCTGTGACAGGTACAGGTGAGCAATGTTACAGATGCAGGTGAACACTGATACAGGTAATGGTGAACACTGTTACAGGTAAAGATGAACATGCTGTCAGGTAGAGGTGAACAATGTTACAGGTACAGGTGAACACTGATACAGGTACAGGTGAACACTGTGACAATACAGGAGAGCACTGTAACAGGTACAGGTGTCCACTCTTACAGGTATGGGTGAACACTGTTACAGGTACAGGTGACCACTGTTACAGGTACTGGTGAACACTGATACAGGTACAGGTAAGCAATGTTACATGTAGAGTTGAACAATGCGAAAGGTACAGATGAACACTGTTACAGGTAATGGTGAACACTATTACAGGTACAGGTGAGTACTCTTACAGGTACAGGTGATCTCTCTTACAGGTACAGGTGAACACTGTTACTGGTACAGCTGACCACTGTTACAGGTACTGCTGAGCACTGTTACAGCTACAGGAGAACACTATTACATGTACAGCTGAATACTGATACAGGTACAGGTGAACACTGTTACAGGGAGAGTTGAACAATATTTCAGGTAAGTGTGAGCTCTGTGACAGGTACAGGTGAGCACTGCTACAGGTATAGCTGAGATTTGTTGCAGGAACAGGTGAAACCTTTACATGTACCAGTGAGCACTGTTACAGGTACAGCTGAGCATTCTTACAGGTAAGCACTGATACAGGTACAGGTGAGCACTGTTACAGGAAGAGATGAGCACTGTTACAGGTACAGGTGAGCACTGTTACAGGTACATGTGAGCACTGTTACAGGTACATGTGAGCATGGTGACAGGTACAGGTGAACTCTGTTACAGGTACAGGTCAACACTGCGAAAGTTACAGGTGAGCACTGTTACATGTACAGTTGAATAATGTGATAGATACAGGTGAACACTCATACATGTGCAGCTGGACACTGTTACAGCTACAGGTGAACACTGTTACAGGTGCAGGTGAACAATGCAAAAGCTTCAGGTGAACACTGTTACAGGTATAGGTGAAAACTGTTACATGTACAGGCAAACTTTGTGAAAGCTACAGGTGAACCCTGTTGCAGTTACAGCTGAACACTGTTCAGGTACAGGTGAAAACTGTTACAGGTACAGACGCACACTGTTACAGGTACAGGTGAGCACTGTTACAGGTACAGGTGTGAACTGTGACAGGTACAGGTGCGCACTGCTACAGGTAGAGGCAAACAATATTACAGGTACAGATGAGCACTACGACAAGTACAGGTGAACAGTGTTACAGGTACAGGTGAACACTGTGACAGATACATTTGAGCACTGTTACACCTACAGGCAAACAATGTTGTAGGTAAGTGTAAGCACTATTACAGGAGCAGGTGAATACTGTTACATGCACAGGTGGACAATGCAACAGCTGCAGGTGGGCACTGATACAGGTGAGCATTCTTACAGGCACAGGTGAGCACTGTTACAGTTACAGGTGAACACTGTTACAGGTACAGGTGAGCACTGTTACAGGTCCAGCTGAATATTGTTACAGGGACAGGTGAACACTGTTACAGGTAGAGGTGAACAATGTTACAGGTAATATAAAAACATAGAAACACAGAAGATAGGCGTAGGAGTAGGCCATTCAGCCCCTCGAGCCTGCTCCGCCATTCAATGTGATCATGGCTGATCATCCAAATTCAGTACCTGGTCCCTGCTTTCTCCCCATACCCCTTGATCCCATTAGCCTTAACAAATATATCCAACTCCTTCTTGAATATATTTAATGAACTGGCCTCTACTGCCTTCTATGGTAGAGAATTCCACAGGTTCACCACTCTCTGGGTGAAGAAATTCCTCCTCATTTCTGTCCTAAATGGCTTACCTCTTATCCTTAGACTGTGATCCCCAGTTCTGGACTCCCCGACCATCAGGAACATCCTTCCTGCATCTAGTCTGTCCAGTCCTGTCAGAATTTTATAAGTTTCAATGAGATCCCCTCTCATTCTTCTAAGCTCCAGTGAGTATAAGCCCAATCGACCCAATCTCTCCTCATATGTCACTCCTGCCATCCCAGGTATCAGCCTGGTGAAACTTTGCTGAACTCCTTCCATGGCAAGAACACCCTTCCTCAGATAGGGCGACCAAAGCTGCACAGAATACTCAAGGTGTGGTCTCACCAAGGCCCTGCACAACTGCAGCAAGACATTCTTGTTCCTGTACCCAAACCCTCTCGCTACGAAGGCCAACATACCATTTGCCTTCTTAACCGCCTGCTGCACCTGCATGCTTACCTTCAGCGGCTGGTGCACAAGGACACCCAGGTCTCGTTGCACTTCCCCTTCTCCCAATCTATTGCCATTCAGATAATAATCTGCCTTCCTGTTTTTGCCACCAAAGTGGATAACCTCACATGTATCCACATTATATTGCATCTGCCATGCTTCTGCCCAATCACCCAACCTTTGCAAATCATCCTGGAGTTTCTCGGCATCCTCCTCACAGCACACACGCCCACCCAGCTTTGTGTCATCTGCAAATTTGGAGATATTACATCTAGTTCCCTTTTCTAGATCATTAATATATATTGTGAATAGCTGGGGTCCAAGGACCGATCTCTGCGGTACCCCATTTGGCATTGCCTGCCACTCGGAAAAAGACCCGTTTATTCCAACTCTTTGCTTTCTGTCTGTCAACCAGTTCTCTATCCAAGTCAATACCATGCCCCCAATCCCATGTGTCTTAACTTTACATGCTAATCTCTTATGCGGGACCTTATCGAAAGCCTTCTGAAAGTCCAAATACACCACATCCACTGGTTCTCCCTTATCTATTTTACCAGTTACATGCTCAAAAGATTCCAGTAGATTAGTCAAGCACGATTTACCTTTTGTAAATCCATGTTGACTTTGTCCGATCCTGTCACTGTTTTCCAAGTGCTCTGCTATTACATCTTTTATAATGGACTCTAGCATTTTCCCCACTACCGATGTCAGGCTTACCGGTCTGTAATTCCCCGTTTTCTCTCTGCCACCTTTTTTGAATAGTGGGGTAACATTAGCTATCCTCCAATCCATGGGTACTGTTCCAGATTGCATCAAATGTTGGAAGATTATCAGCAATGCATCTACTATTTCTGGGGCCACTTCCTTAAGTACCCTAGGATGTAGATTATCAGGCCCTGGGGATTTATCGGCTTTCAATCCCATCAATTTCCCTAACACCATTTCCCTAGAAATACTGATTTCTTTTAGTCCTCCCTTTCATCAGACCCTATGTTCCCCGACATCTTTGGGAGGTTATTTGTGTCCTCCTTTGTGAAGACAGATTGGTCCACCATTTCTTTGTTCCCCATTATAAATTCCCCTGATTCTGACTGCAAGGGACCTACGCTTGACTTCACCAATCTTTTTCTCTTCACATATCTATAAAAGCTTTCACAGTCAGTTTTTTATGTTCCCTGAAAGCTTACTCTCATATTCTATTTTTCCCTTCTTAATTAATCCCTTTGTCCTCCTTTGTTGAATGCTAAACTGCTCCCAATCCTCAGGTTTACTGCTTTTTCTGGCCAATTTATATGTCCTCTCCTTGGATCTTATGCTATCCCTAATTTCCCTTGTTAGCCATGGTTGAGTCACCTTTTTTGTTTTATTTTTATGCCAAACTGGGATGAACAAATTCTGTAGTTCATCCATGCGGTCTTTGAATGTTTGCCATTGCCTATCCACCGTCAACACTTTGAGTGACATTCCCCAATCAATCCTACCCAACTCGCGCCTCAGACCATCATAGTTTCCTTTATTTAAATTCAGGACCCTAGCCTCTGAGTCAACTACTTCATTCTCCATCTTAATGAAGAATTCTCTCATATTATGATCGCTCTGACCCAAGGGGCCTTGTACAACAAGATTGCTAATTAATCCTTTCTCATTACATCATACCCAGTCTAAGATGGCCTGATCTCTGGTTGGTTCCCTGACATATTGGTCCAGGAAACCATCCCGTAAACACTCCAGGAATTCCTCCTCCACAGTATTGTTACTAATTTGGTTAGCCCAATCTATATGCAGATTAAAGTCACCCATGATGACTGCCGTGCCCTTATTGCATGCTTCTCTAATTTCCCTTTTAATGCCATCCCTAACCTCCGCATTACTGTTTGGAGGTCTATATACCACTCCCACTAACGTTTTCTGCTCCTTGATATTTCTCAGTTCTACCCATACAGATTCCACATCATCAGAGCTAATATCCTTCCTTACAATTGTGTTAATCCCTTCTTTAACTGGCAATGCTACCCCACCTCCCTTTCCTTTTTGCCTATCTTTCCTGAATATTGAATACCCCCGGATGTACAGGTGTGCACTGCGACAGGTTCAGGTGAGTACTATTACAGGTACAGGTGAGCACTGTGACAGATACAGGGGAACACTTGCAGGCACAGGTGAAAACTATGACAAGTACGGGTGAACACTAACGGGTACAGATGAGCATTATTTCAGGTATAGCTGAGTATTGTTGCAGGAACAGGTGAACACTGTTACATGTACCAGTGAACACTGTTACAGGTACAGGTGAGCACTATTACAGGTACATATGAGCACTGTGACAGGTACAGGTGAACACTGCTTTAGGTGCAGTTGAACACTGCTACCGGTACAGGTGAGCATTGTTACAGGTACAAGTGAACACTGTTACACATACATGTGAACACTGCAACAGGTACAGGTGAGCACTGTTAGAGGTACAGGTGAACAATGCTCAGCTACAGGTGAACACTGTTACAGGTACAGGTAAACACTGTTACATGTACAGTTGAATACTGTGACAGGTACAGGTGAGCACTGTTACAGGTACAGGTGAGCATTGCAACAGGTAAAGGTGGACACTGTTACAGGTGCAGGTGAACACTGTTGCACGCATAGATGAACACTGCGACAGCTGCAGGTGAGCACTGTGACATATGCAGGTGAGCACTGTGACATATACAGGTGAGCACTGTTACAAGTACAGATGAGCATTGTTACAGGTACACATGAGCAATGTTACAGGTACACATGAGCACTGCAACAGGTACAGGTGAACCCAGTTATAGGTACAGGTAAAGACTGTTACAGGTACAGGTGAGCTTTTTTACAGGTAAAGGTGAACACTGCGACAGGTAGATGTGAATGGTGTTACAGGTCCAGGTGAGCACTGTTACAGGGACAGGTGAGCATTGTTACAGGTACTGGTAAATGCTGTTAGAGGTACAGGTGACCACTGTCACAGATACAGGTGGGCACTCTTACAGATAAGGGTCAACATTGTTACCGGTACAGCTGAACACCGTTACAGGTACAGGTGAGCATTGCTTCAGGTACAGGTGAGCACTGTGACAGATACAGGTGAGCACTGTTAAAGGTACAGTTGAGCACTGTTAAAGGTACAGTTGAGTACTGTTACAGGTACAGTTGAAGAATGTTTTAGGTAAGTGTGAGCACTGTTACAGGTGCAGGTGAACACTTTTACATGCACAGGTGGACACTGCAACAGCTGCAGGTGGACACTGATACAGGTACAGGTGAGCATTGTTACAGGTACAGGTGAGCACTGTTACAGGTACAGGTGAACACTGTTACATGGACAGGTGAACACTGTTACATGGACAGGTGAACACTGTTACAGGTACAGTTGAACACTGTTACAGGTACAGTTGAACCCTGTTATAAGTACAGGTGAACAATGTTAAAGTTACAGGTGTGCACTGTGACAGGTACAGGTGAGCACTGTTACAAGTACAGGTGAGCACTGTTACAGGTATAGCTGAGAATTGTTGCAGGAACAGGTGAACTCTGTTACATGTACCGGTGAACATGGTTACAGGTGCAGGTGAACACTGTGACTTGCATAGGTGAACACCTCGACAACTGCATGTGAGCACTGATACAGGTACAGTTGAGCATTGTTACATGTACTGGTGAACACTGTTACACGTGCAGCTGAGCACTGTTACAGGACCAGGTGAGAACTGTTACAGGTGCAGCTGAGCACTGTTACAGGTACAGTTGAACACTGTTACAGATACAGGTGAGCACTGCAACACATACAGGTGAGCACTGATTCAGGTACAGATGCAGGGCATTCTGAAGGGGGAGGGTGAACAGTCAGAGGTCATGGTTCACATTGGTACCAACGACATGTGTAGACAGAGGGATGAGGTCCTGCAACAAGAATTTAGGGAGCTAGGTAGCAGATTAAAAAGCAGGACCTCAAAGATTGTAATCTCTGGATTACTCCTGGTGCCACGTGTTAGTGAGTATAGGAATAGGAGGATAGAGCAGATGAATGCGTGGCTAAAGAGTTGGTGCAGGAGGGAGGGCTTTAGTTTCCTGGATCACTGGGTCAACTTCTGGGGAAGGTGGGACCTGTACAAGTTGGACGGGTTGCACCTGAACTGGAAAGGGACCAACATCCTTGTGGGGAGGTTTGCTAGTACTTTTGGGGTTGGGGGGGGTTAAACTAACTTGGCAGGGGGATGGGATACAGAGTGGAGCTATAGTAGGGGGTGATGCACAGCCAAATATAGAGGAAAAAACAAGTCAGCCTGGAAGGCAGAGCAAATATGTAACGGCACAAGGGAGTATGGCAAGGCTGGATGGCATTTATTTTAATGCAAGGAGTCTTGTGAGTAAGGCAGATGAATTGAAGGTGTTGATGAACACACGGGAGTATGATATTGTTGCTATCACAGAGACATGGTTGAGGGAGGGGCAGGACAGGCAGCTCAATATTCCAGGGTATAGAATCTTCAGGCGAGAGAGAGGGGGGTGTAAAAGAGGAGGGGGTGTCGCCATATTAATCAAGGAGTCAATTACCGCTGTAAGGAGGGATGATATCTTAGCAGGTTCCTCTAATGAGGCCATATGGGTAGAATTTAAAAACAAAAAGGGGGCAAGCACTTTGCTGGGAGTGTACTATAGGCCCCCAAACAGTCAGGGGGAGATAGAGGAACAGATATGTAGGTAAATCTCAGAGAAGTGTAGAAATAATAGGGTAATAATAATAGGGGATTTCAACTTCCCCAATATTAACTGGGATAGTCAGAGTGTGAAAGGCTTAGAGGGTGCAGAATTCTTAAAGTGCATCCAGGAGAGCTTTTTGAGCCAGCATGTAGAAAGTCCTACAAGAGAGGGGGCGGTACTGGACCAAATTCTAGGGAATGTCCCCGGACAAGTGGTAGAAGTGTCAGTCGGAGAGCATTTTGGTGACAGTGACCATAATTCGGTGAGAGTTAAGGTAGTCATGGAAAAGGACAAAGATGAACCGGAAGTAAAGGCTCTAAATTGGGGGAAGGCTGATTTTAATATGATAAGGCCAAAGTGGACTGGGATCAGATACTTGTAGGAAAATCCACATCAGAACAGTGGGAGTCTTTCAGAAAGGAAATAGAGAGAGTACAATGCCAACATGTTCCGGTAAAGGTCAAGGGTGAGACTAACAAGCCCAGGGAACCCTGGATGTCAAGGGATATACAAGAACGGATTAGGAAAAAAAGGGAGGCTTTTGGCAGATACAAAGGACTAAAAACAGTGGAAGCCCTAGAGGAGTACAGAAAGTGCAGGGGGGTACTTAAAAAAGAAATTAGGAGAGCGAAAAGGGGGCATGAAAAAACACTGGCGGGCAAAATAAAGGAAAATCCCAAGGGCCTAGAAGTTCAGTGGCCTGCGCCACCAGTTTGCGCCCAAAGAGGGCTTTTGCGCCACTGTGCAAACCTACCGCGATATTTAGCGGGGCGCTAATGGCGGCGTTAGCCATTAGCGCTGCACCGCCACCGATGACGTCATCGGTGTGCGCAGCGCCCCGCTATCGCCCCGCTGGCCATATTTAGTTGCTGCCGCCTCCCCCGCGCTGGCCGCAAACAGCGACCGGTACACGGGGCCTACCTGTGCCGGTACTGGGGCGAGTTAAGGTGGAGGTGCGGCCAGCCGCTTTTTCGGCGGCCGCCTGCCCGCACCTCCATCCCCGGCCTCCTACACCGCCCCCCCCCCCCCCCCGCGGCATTGCCGGCTGTTTCCAGAGAGCCCGGCACTTCTCCTTGGTGCCGGGCTCATTTGCCGGCACTCGCGAGCGGGGATCGCGCTGTTGCAGGCACCTCCCCCTTAAGAGTGGGAGGAAGGCCTGCAGTACCGCAGGCTGCCGTGCCACAACGGGTGGCGCTGCGGCACTTTACACACCGATATTCAGTTTCAGCGCCCCAAGCGGGGCGCCGAAACCCTTGTTTAGCGGCCGGCTTCCACTTGGGGTGCTGAAAGTGAATTTCCCGCTGGCGCAAGTGGCTCCGCGCGCAGCGGTAATTCCGGCGCCCAGGCGAGCTGGGCGCCCCTAACTGAATTTCTAGGCCAAGGTGTTTTATAAGTATATTAAGGGCAAGAGAATAACCAGGGAAAGAGTAGGGCCCATTAGGGACCAAAGTGGCAATCTTTGTGTGGAGCCAGAAGATGCAGGTGAGGTTTTAAATGAATATTTTGCATCTGTGTTCATTATGGAGAAGGACGATGTAGGCATAGAAATCAGGCAGGAGGATTGTGATATACTTGAACAAATTAGTATTGAGAGGGAGGTGGTTTTAGCGGGCTTAAAAGTGGATAACCCCCCAGGCCCAGACGAGATGTATCCCAGGCTGCTGTGTGAGGCAAGGGAAGAGATTGCAGGGGCTCTGACACAAATTTTCAGAGCCTCTCTGGCCACAGGGAACGTGTCAGAGGACTGGAGGACAGCTAACATAGTACAATTATTCAAGAAGGGTAGTCGGGATTAACCAGGGAATTACAGGCCAGTGAGCCTAACATCAGTGGTAGGGAAATTATTGGAAAAAATTCTGAGGGACAATCAGTCTCCACTTGGAGAGGCAAGGATTAATCAAGGATAGTCTGCATGGCTTTGTCAGGGGGAGATCATGATGAACCAATTTGATTGAATTTTTCAAGGGGGTGACTAGGTGTGTGGATGAGGGTAGTGCAGTTGATGTGGTCAACATGGACTTCGGTAAGGCTTTCGACAAAGTCCCGCATGGGAGACTGGCCAAGAAGGTAAGATCCCACGGGATCCAGGGCAATTTGGCACATTGGACCCAAAATTGGCTTAGTGGCAGGAGGCAGAGGGTGATGGTCGAAGGTTGTTTTTGTGACTGGAAGCCTGTGTACAGCAGGGATCGGTGCTGGGTCCTTTGCTGTTTGCCGTGTACATTAATGATTTAGATATGAATGTAGGAGGTACGACCAGTAAGTTCGCAGATGACACAAAAATTGGTGGAGTGGTAAATAGCGAGGTGGGAAGCCTCAGGCTACAGGATGATATAGATGGGTTGGTTAGATGGGCAGAACAGTGGCAAATGGAATTTAACCCTGAAAAGTGTGAGGTGATGCATTTTGGGAGGACTAACAAAGCAAGGGAATACACAATGAATGGTAGGACCCTAGGAAGGACAGAGGATCAGAGGGACCTTGGTGTGCAGGTACATAGATCCCTGAAGGCAGCAGGACAGGTAGATAAGGTGGTTAAAAAGGCATATGGGATACTTGCCTTCATTAGCTGAAGCATAGAATATAAGAGCAGGGAGGTTATGATGGAGCTGCACAAAACGCTATTTAGGCCACAACTGGAATACTGTGTGCAGTTCTGGTCACCACTCTATAGGAAGGTTGTAATAGCACTGGAGAGGGTGCAGAGGAGATTCACCAGGATGTTACCTGGGCTGGAGTGCTTCAGCTATGAAGATAGACTGGACAGGCTGGGGTTGTTTTCCTTAGAGCAGAGAAGGCTGAGGGGGGACCTGATTGAGGTATACAAAATTATGAGGGGCATAGCTAGGGTTGATAGAAAGGAACTCTTCCCCTTAGTAGAGGGGTCAATAACCAGGGGGCATAGTTTCAAGATAAGGGGCAGGAGGTTTAGAGGGGATTTAAGGAAAAACTTTTTCACCCAGAGGGTGGTTGGAATCTGGAACTCACTGCCTAAAACGGTGGTAGAGGCAGGAACCCTCACAACATTCAAACATTTAGATGAGCACTTGAAATGTCATAGCATACAAAGCTATGGACCAAGTGCTGGAAAATGGGATTAGAATAGATAGGGCTTGATGGCTGGCGCAGACACAATGGGCCTCTTTCTGTGCTGTATAACTCTATGGCCTAGAAATTCGGTGGAGCCCCAAACGGGGCGCCAAGCTCGCCTGGGCGCCGGAATTACCGCTACAAACGGAGCCGTTGCGCCCGGCGGAAATTCAGTTTGAGCACCCTAAGAGGGACGCGGGGCGTTGCTTGAGGCGCCCCGCGTCCCTCTTGGGGCGCTCAAACTGAATATCGCAGTGCAACATGCTGCAGTGCCACACGCTGTGGCACGGCATGCTGCGGTACTGCAGGCCTTCCTCCCCTTCTTAAGGGGGAGGGGCCTGCACCAGCGCGATGACCGATCGCGAGTGCCAGAAAAAGAGCCTGGCACCGAGGAGAAGTGCCGGGCTCTCGGGAAACAGCTGGCACTGCCCTGGGGGGGGGGGATCAGGAGGCCGGGGACGGAGGTGCTGGCAGGCGGCCACCAAAAAAAATGGCCGCCCCGCACCGCCACCTTAATTTGCGCCACTACCGCCACAGGCAGGCCCCGTGAACCGGGCGCAATTTGCGACCGGCGTTACAGAGGCGGGCGTGACCAAATATCGCGATCGGGGCGGTAGCGGGGCGCTGCATACACCGATGATGTCATCGGTGGCTGCGCAGCGCTACAGGCCAACGCCGCCATTAGCGCCCCGCTAAACATCGTGGGAGGCATGGCCAGTGGCGCAAAAGCCACTGAGTGCCCTCTTTAGGCAGTAACTGGTGGCGCAGCCCACCGAATTTCTCAGCCTATGACTCTATGAGCACTGTTACAAGTACAGGTGAGCACTGTTACAAGTACAGGTGAGCACTGTTACAGGTACAGGTGAACACTGTTACATGTACAGATGAGCACTGTTACAGGTACAGATGCTACAGGTACAGATGTTATAGGTACAGGTGAGCACTGTTACAGGTACTGATAAATGCTGTTAGAGGTACAGGTGACCACTGCCACAGATACAGGTGAGCACTCTTACAGATAAGGGTCAACATTGTTACAGGTACAGGAGAACATTGTTACAGGTACAGCTGAGCATTATTATAGGTACAGGTGAGCATTGTTCTTCTTCTTAGGCAGTCCCTCGGAACCGAGGATGACTTGCTTCCACATTAAAAATGAGCTCGCAGGTGACTGTTTAGTCCAATGCGGGACCTACAGTCTCTGTCACAGGTGGGGCAGATGGTGGTTGAAGGGGCGGGTGGGTGGGGAGCTTGGGTTGACATGCGCTCCTTGCGCTGCCTGTGCTCGGCTTCCACTTGCTCCCGGCGAAGAGACTCGGGGTGTTCGGCGGCTTCCCGGATGCTTCTCCTCCACTTTGTGCGGTCTTGGGCCAGGGATTCCCAGGTATTGGTGGGGATGTTACACTTTTTCAAGGAGGCTTTCAGGGTGTCCTTGAAGCATTTCCTCTGCCCACCTGGGGCTCTCTTGCCATGCCGGAGCTCCGAGTAGAGCGCTTGTTTTGGGAGTCTCGTATCAGGCATGCGGACAACATGACCCGTCCATCGGAGCTGATTGAGCGTGGTCAGAGCTTCGATGCTGGGGATGTTGGCCTGAGCAAGAACACTGACGTTGGTGCGCCTATCCTGCCAATGGATTTGCAGGATCTTGCAGAGGCAGCATTGGTGGTACCTCTCCAGTGCTTTGCGGTGCCTGCTGTACATGGTCCATGTCTCTGAGGCATATAGCAGGGCAGGTATCACTGCTGCCCTGTAGACCTTGAGCTTAGTGCCGGGTTTGAGGTCCTGGTCTTCAAACACTCTCTTCCTCAGGTGTCCGAAGGCTGCACTGGCACACTGAAGGTGGTGTTGGACTTCGTCGTCGGCATCTGCCCTTGTTGACAGTAGGCCCCCGAGGTATGGAAAGTGGTCCACATTGTCCAAGGCCTTGTCATGGATTTTGACAATCGGGGGGCAGCACTGTGTGGTGGGGGCAGGTTGTTAGATGACCTTTGTCTTACGGATGTTTAGTGTAAGGCCCATGCTCTCGTATGCTTCGGTGAAGGTGTTTACGACGGTTTGGAGTTCGACCTGCGAGTGAGTGCAGACACAAGCATCGTCTGCATACTGTAATTCGATGACAGAGGATGGGACGACCTTGGATCTGAACTGGAGGCGACGGAGGTTGAACAGTTTCCCATTTGTTCTGTAAATTAGCTCCACTCCAGTGGGGAGCTTACTGAGGGTGAGATGGAGCATTGCAGCAAGGAAGATTGAGAAGAGCGTTGGTGCAATGACACAGCCTTGCTTGACCCTGGTTCATACGTGAATTGGGTCTATGGTGGAACCATTGGTCAGGATCACGGCTTGCATGTTGTCATGAAGCTGGTAGAGGATAGTGAGTACAGGTGAGCATTGTTACAGGTACAGGTGAGCATTGTTACAGGTACAGTCATACACTGTGGCAGACACAGGTGAGCACTGTTTAAGTAGAGTTGAGCACTGTTACAGCTACAGGTGAACAATATTTTAGGTAAGTGTGAACACTGCGACAGGTACAGGTGAACACTGCGACAGGTACAGGTGAACACTGTTACAGGTACAGGTGAACACTGTTATAGGTACAGGTGTGCACTGTGACAGGTATGGGTGAGCACTGTTACAGGTACAGGCAAACACTGTTCCAGGTACAGGTGAGCAATGCAACAGGTACAGGGGAACACTGTTACAGGTACAGGTGAACAATATTTCAGGTAAGTGTGAGCTCTGTTACAGGTACAGGTGAACACTGTGACAGTGACAGGTGAATACTGTGATGGGTACAGATGAGCATTATTACAGGTATAGCTGTGAATTGTTGCAGGAACAGGTGAACACTGTTACATGTGCTGGTGAACACTGCAACAGCTGCAGGTGAGTACTGATACAGGTACAGGTGAACACTGTTAAAGCTACAAGTGAGCATTGTGACAGGTACAGGGGAGTACTGTTACAGGTACAAGTGAACACAATTACAGGTACAAGTGACCACAATTACAGGTACAGGTGAACACTGTGACAGGGACAGGTGAACACTGATGGGTGCAGATGAGCCTTATTACAGGTATAGCTGAGAATTTTTGCAGGAACAGGTGAACACTGTTACATGTACCAGTGAACACTGTTACAGGTACAGGTGAACACTGTTACACACACAGGTGAACAGTGCAACAGCTGCAGGTGAGCACTGATTCAGGTACAGGTGAGCACTGTTACAGGTACAATTGAACACTGTTACAGATGCAGGTAAGCAATGTTACAGTTATAGCTGAGAATTGTTGCAGGAACAGATGAACACTGTTACATGTACTGGTGAACATTGTTACAGGTGCAGGTGAACACTATTACACGCACAGGTGAACACTGCGACAGCTGCATGTGAGCACTGATACATGTAAAGTTGAACACTGTTACTGTTACAGGTACAGGTGAACACTGCTACAGCTATAGGTGAGCATTGATAAAGATACAGGTGAGCATTGGTACAGGTACAAGTGAGTAATGTTACAGGTGCAGGTGAACACTGTTACAGGTACAGGTGAGCACTGTTGCAGGTACAGGTGAACATAAATACAGGTGCAGGTGAACACAGTTACAGGTGCAGGTGAATACTGTTACAAGTACAGGTGAGCACTGTTACAAGTACAGGTGAGCACTGTTGCCAGTACAGGTGAGCACTGTTGCAAGTACAGGTGAACATAAATACAGGTGCAGGTGAACACAGTTACAGGTGCAGGTGAACACTGTTACAGGTACAGGTGAGCACTGTTGCAAGTACAGGTGAACATAAATACAGGTGCAGATGAACACAGTTACAGGTGCAGGTGAACACTGTTACAGGTACAGGTGAGCACTGTTGCAAGTACAGGTGAGCACTGTTACTGGTACTGATGGCACTGCGATAGATACAGGTGACCCAAATTTATTTTTCAACGGCCAACAACAATTTCCACAACATAGTGATGTATGTAACAAGATAAAATGCTGGAGATGTGCAATGGATTAGTTAGCTTCTGAAGGAGAAATGCAGATTAACATTTGGGGTGGAACCATTCAGAACCTCGACATGTTATGTACAAAAGCAACTGTCGCACAAATACTTGGCAGACAAGAATAACTTCAAACAGCGAGCTAACTTAGATCATTTGCATCTGTATGCCTTGAATGATGTGCACACACCCACACCCACTGTGAATCGTCACATTCCAAGAATCCAAACACTTTAAAAGAATGGCTCACAGCTATGGGTTTTTGGAACGCGCTGGAGCTTGGTTTCAGGTGTATTCTGCGGTTCATTCTTTAATTGAACAAGATTATGCAACATTGCACAACGTATTTCTAATTCGAGAATGCCCATGATTCATAAACAAGCACTATAGTGTCAGGGTTGGGGAGCCACGGGGCCGTATAAATACGAGGCCGTGCTCTCCGGGCGAGGTAGGATCTGGACCCAAGTGCAGAAACCAGACAAGAGACACATATACCGTACTTTGTTTGAACTTTACTAGATTTACACATAACTAGATTAACACAAGGGACACAGCAATATACATAAGAACTAGAGACAAGAGAACTCGAGACAGAAACACAAAGCATACATAAGAACTAAAGACAAGTTACAAGACAGCTAGTCAAGATAGGAACTCAGGACAGCTTCCATGAGGAAGCCCACTTGTCTATACTGAGCTTGTGACAAGCTACCACAAGGGGCCAACGGCTTGCCGAGGCACAACTCCAGACAAGCTACCCCAAGGGTAATCGGCTTATCAATGCAAAGCTCAAGACAAGATCCCAACGGCTCCCACATAGCAACACGCTTGTCCAAACAGCACCTTACCAAGACAAGCAACTTAACAGAACAACAGACTTAAGAACATCTTAAATCCAGAAACAAGAACACAGACTTAGATACATAACTCGAGAGAACTATAACACAGACTTAGATACATAACTCGAGAGAACTATAACACAGACTTAGATACATAACTCGAGAGAACTATGGCAGCCAGCTAGTGAAGGCAAGCTGCCATAGAGAAAAGGCTAGTCACACAGAGCACCTAGTCAAGACAAGGAACATTGTCAAGACTAACTCCCTGGTTCACCCTAGTGAGGACTGAGCACTGAGTGAAACAACCATAGAACTTATATACCAAGAAAACCAGGTGAAACCCATGAACAGCTAACAGGCCATTAAGAATTAACACAGGACACAAACAAGATCCAAACAAGTGAAGGTGCCATCTAGAGGCTAGGAAAGGGACTGACTGGCACCATCACATATAGGAGACGTGTTAAAGGTACAGGTGGAAACAGCAATAGGTACAGGTGAGCATAATTACAGGTACAGGTGAGCACGGTCCCAATACAGGTGAACACTGTTACAGGTACAGGTGAACACTGTAACAGGTACAGGTGAGCACTGTTACAGGAACAAGTGAGCATTGTTACAGGTACAGGTGAACACTATTACAGGTACAGGTGAGCACAGCATCAGGTACAGGTGGGCATTGTTACAGGTACAGGTGAACACTCTTACAGGTACAAAAAGAAAATACTGCAGATGCTGGAAATCTGAAATAAAAACAGAAAATGCTGGAGATACTCAGCAGGTCAGGCAGCATCTGTGAAGAGAGAAACAGAGTTAACGTTTCAGGTCGATGACCTTTCATCAGAACTGGAAAAAAGCCGGAAATGGAACAGATTTTTAAGCAAGTATAGGAGCTGGGAAAGGGGGGAGGGGATGAAAGAACAAAAAGGAAGGTCTGTGATAGGATAGAAGGCAGGAGAGGTTAAGAGACATTAAGAGATATTCAAGGCAAAAGGAGATGGCAATGGGACAGGTTAAGAAACAAAAGATGGCTTTAGATGAAGTGTAAATTGCGCTGGCAGAATGAAAGACAGCTGCCATGTGGGAGAGAAGAAAAGAAAACACAAACAAAAAATAAGGGTGGAAAAAATATATATATGATAAGGGCCGAGGTTATGATCTGAAATTGTTGAACTCTCTGTTGAGGGCAGCACGGTGGCATAGTGGTTAGCACTGTTGCCTCACAGCGCCAGGGACCCGGGTTCGAATCCGGCCTCGGGCGACTGTCTGTGTGGAGTTTGCACATTCTCCCCGTGTTTGCGTGGGTTTCCTCCTGGTGCTCCGGTTTCCTCCCACAGTCCAAAGATGTGCGAGTTAGGTTGATTGGCTATGATAAATTGACCCTTAGTGTTAGGGGGATTAAATGCGTGGGGTTACGGGGATAGGGTGGGATATGTGTTGGTGTAGGGGTTACGGGGATTGGGTGGGATATGTGTCGGTGCAGGCTCGATGGGCCGAAATGGCCTCTATCTGCACTGTGGGGTTTCTGTGATTCTGTGATTCTGAGTCCAGAAGGCTGTAAAGTGCCTAATCGAAAGATAAGGTGCTGTTCCTCGAGCTTATGTTTAGCTTCAGTGGAACAATGTAAGAGACCGAGGACGGTAAGGTCTGAGTGGGAGTGGAGCGGAGAATTAAAGTGACTCTTACAGGTACAGCTGAACCCTGTTACAGGTACAGGTGAACACTATTTCAGGTACAGGAGAGCACTGTTACAGGTACAGGTGAACACAAATACAGGTACAGGTGAACACTGTGAAAGGTTTAGGTGAACACTTTTTCAGGTACAGGTGAACACTGTTACAGGTACAGGTGGGTACTGTTACAGGTATAGGTGAACACTGTTACATGTATAGGTGAACACTGTTACATGTACAGGTGAATACTGTGACAGGTACAGGTGAACACTGTTACAGGTACAGGTGAACACTGTTACAAGTACAGGTAGATATTGTTACAGCTACAGTGGAACACTGTTACAGGTACAGATCTGCACTGTTACAGTTACAGGTGTGCACTGTTACAGTTACAGGTGAGCATAATTACAGGTCAAGGAGAACACTGTTACTTGTACAGGTGAACAATGCGACAGGTACACGTGACCACTGTTACTTGCACAGGTGAACAATGTGACAGGTACAGGTGACCACTGTTATGGATACAGGTGAGCATAGTTAGATGTACAGGTGAGCACTGTTACAGCTACAGGTGAGCATTGTAACAGGTATAGGTGAGCACTGTTAAAGGTTCAGGTGGAAACAGCAATAGGTACAGGTGAACACAGTGCCAGGGACAGGTGAGCATTGTTACAGGTACAGGAGCACACTGTTAAAGGTACAGGTGAACACTGTTACAGGTACAGATGAACACTGTTACAGGTACAGGTGAGCACGGCTTCAGGGACAGGTGAGCATTGTTAAAGCTACATGGGAGCTTGTTTACAGGTACAGGAGAACACTGTTACAGGCACAGGTGAGTACTGTTACCGGTCCAGGTGCGCACTTTTACAGGTATAGGTGAACACTGTTACATGTACAGTTGAATACTGCGACAGGTACAGGTGAACATCGTTAAGGTACAGGTGGACACTGCTACAGCTACAGGGGAACACTTACAGGTACAGATGAGCATTGTTACAGGTACAGGTGAGCATTGTTACAGGTACAGTTGAACACTGTTACAGGTATAGGGGGACAATGTTATTTGTACAGGTGAACAATGTGACAGGTACAGGTGACCACTGTTACAGATACAGGCAAGCACTGCTCCAGGTACAGGTGGGCAGTGTTACAGGTACAGGTGAACACTGTTACAGGCACAGGTGAACACTGTTACAGGCATAGATGAACACTGTTACTTGTGCAGGTGAACAATGTGGCAGGTACAGGTGATCACTGTTATGGATACAGGTGAGCATGGTTAGATGTACAGGTGAGCACCGTTTCAGGTACAGGTGCTCACTGTTACAGGTACAGGTAGCACTGTTACAGCTACAGGTGAGCACTGTTACATGTACAGGTGAGCAATAAGAACATAAGAAATAGGAGCAGGAGTAGGCCAATCGGCCCCTCGAGCCTGCTCCACCATTCAATAAGATCATGGCTGATCTGATCCTAACCTCAAATCTTCTATCACTCTCCATCCCACCCGAACCCATGTGATCTCCCGGGAGAGGCAAAAAACCAGATAAAAAACCCAATGGCCAATTTGGGAGAAAAAATCTGGGAAATTCCTCTCCGACCCATCTAGGCGATCGAAACTCTTCCAGGAGATCACTCTGTCCCTATATTTTCTACAGTACTTACCTTCTGTAAAGGCGATCTCCACCCCAGCCAGGAACAGGAATAAAACCATCTCCTGAAATCTAACACAGAATTAGAACACAAGAAGTAGGAGCAGAACCAGGCTACACGGACCCTGGGCCCGCTCCACTACCCACAGGGCCCTGACCAGTCCAAACCTAGACTCATGTCCAATTTCCTGCCCGCTCCCCGTAACCCTTAATTCCCTTTACTTCTAGGAAACTATCTATTTCTGTTTTAAATTTATTTAATGATGTAGCTTCCACAGCTTTCTGGGGCAGCAAATTCCACAAACCTATCACCCTCTGAGTGAAGAAGTTTCTCCTCATCTCAGTTTTGAAAGAGCAGCCCCTTATTCTAAGATTATGCCCCCTAGTTCTAGTTTCACCCATCATTGGGAACATCCTCACCACATCCACCCAATCAAGCCCCTTCACAATCTTATATGTTTCAACAAGATCACCTCTCATTCTTCTGAACTCCAATGAGTAGAGTCCCAATCTACTCAACCTCTCCTCATATGACCACCCCCTCATCCCTGGGATTAACCGAGTGAACCTTCTTTGTACTGACTCGAGAGCAAGTATGTCTTTTCTTAAGTATGGACTCCAAAACTGTATGCAGTATTCCAGGTGCGGTCTCACCAATACCTTGTATAACTGCAGCAATACCTCCCTGTTTTTATATTCTATCCCCCTAGCAATAAAAGCCAACATTCCATTGGCCTTCTTGATCACTTGCTGCACCTGCATACTAACTTTTTGAGTTTCGTGCACCAGGACCCCCAGATCCCTTTGTACTACAGTACTATCCAGTTTCTTGCCATTAAGATAATAACTTGCTCTATGATTTTTCCTGCCAAAGTGCATAACCTCACACTTTCCAGTATTGTATTCCATCTGCCAAATCTCTGCCCACTTACTTAGCCTGTCTATGTCACTTTGCAGGTTTTTTATGTCCTCCTCACTCACTACTTTCCCTCCCATCTTTGTATCATCTGCAAACTTTGATATGTTACACTCGGTCCCCTCCTCCAAATCATTAATATAGATTGTAAAGAGTTGGGGACCCAGCACTGACCCCTGCGGAACACCACTAGTTACTGATTGCCAGTCTGAGAATGAACCATTTATCCCAACTCTCTGCTTTCTGTTAGAGAGCCAATCCTCTACCCACGCCAGAATATTACCCCCAATCCTGTGATTTTTTATCTTGAGCAATAATCTTTTGTGTGGCACCTTGTCAAATGCCTTTTGGAAGTCTAAATACACTACGTCCACTGGTTCTCCTTTATCCACCCTGTATGTTACTTCCTCAAAGAACTCAAGCAAATTTGTCAAACATGACTTCCCCTTCATGAAACCATACTGAGTTTGTCCCATTAAATTATGTTTATCTAAATGTCCCGTTACTGTCTCCTTAATAATGGACTCTAACATTTTACCAACCACAGATGTTAGGCTAACAGGTCTATAGTTTCCAGCCTTCTGCCTACTACCCTTTTTAAATAAGGGTGTTACATTAGCAGTTTTCCAATCTGCCGGGACCTTTGCTGAGTCCAGGGAGTTTTGGAAAATTATTACCAATGCATTCACTATCCCTACCGCCACTTCCCTCAAGGCCCTAGGATGTAAGCCATCAGGTCCAGGGGATTTATTCGGCTTGAGTCCCTTTATTTTACCAAGTACCAAATCGTGTTTGACTAATCTGCTGGAATTTTTTGAGGAAGTAACTGGTAAAATAGATGGGGGAGAGCCAGTGGATGTGGTGTACCTTGACTTCCAGAAAGCCTTCGATAAGGTTCCACACAAAAGATTATCATGCAAAATTAAGGCTCATGGAATTGGGGGCAAAGTATTAACGTGGATAGAGAACTGGCTGGCGGATAGAAAACAGAGAGTTGGAATAAACGGCTCGTTTTCGGAGTGGCAGGCAGTGACCAGCGGGGTGCCGCAAGGATCTGTCCTGGGACCCCAGCTGTTCACAATATATATAAATGATCTGGATCAGGGAATTGGATGCAATATTTCCAAATTCGCTGACGACACTAAACTAGGAGGAGGGGTGGGCTCTGATGAGGATGTCAGGAGGCTACAGTGCGATTTGGACAGGTTGGGGGAATGGGCGGATACGTGGCAGATGCACTATAATGTGGATAAATGCGAGGTTATCCACTTTGGGGGTAAAAACAGGAGGGTAGATTATTATCTAAATGGCAATAGATTGGGAGATGGGGAAGTGCAGAGGGACCTGGGTGTTCTTGTGCACCAGTCACTGAAGGAGAGCATGCAGGTGCAACAGGCGATTAAGAGGGCAAATGGTATGTTGGCCTTCATATCAAGGGGGTTCGAGTATAGGAATAGGGATACCTTACTACAGCTGTACAAGGTGCTGGTGAGACCGCATCTGGAGTATTGTGTACAGTTTTGGTCGCCCCATCTGCGGAAGGATGTTCTTGCCATGGAAAGAGTGCAACGGCGATTCACCAGGCTGATACCTGGAATGGCGGGAATGACCTACGAAGAGAGATTAAATAGTTTGGGCTTGTACTCACTGGAGTTTAGAAGATTGAGAGGGGATCTCATCGAAACATATAAAATTATGGCAGGCCTGGACAGGCTGAATTCAGAGAGAATGTTTCCAATGGCCGGGGAGCACAGAACCAGGGGCCACAGTCTAAAAATAGCGGGCAAATCATTTAAAACAGAGATGAGGAAGAATTTCTTCACTCAAAGAGTGGTGAGCCTGTGGAATTCCCTGCCACAGAGGGCTGTGAAGGCTAATTCAATAAATATTTTCAAGAGAGAATTGGATATATTTCTGAAGGCTAAGGGGATTAAGGGTTACGGAGAAAAGGCGGGGACGGGGTACTGAACTGGTAAGATCAGCTATGATCTCAGACGAAGATCAGCCATGATCTCATTGAATGGCGGAGCAGGCTCGAAGGGCCGAATGGCCTACTCCTGTTCCTATCTCTATGTTTCTATGTTCCTTAGTGATTTTAATCGTATTTAGCTCCTCTCCCCCTAGAGCCCCCTGTTTGTCCAGTGTTGGGATATTCTTAGTGTCCTCTACCATAAAGACTGATACAAAACATTTGTTCAGCGTTTTTGCCATCTCCATGTTTCCCACCATTAATTTCCTGGTCTCATCCTCTAAGGGACCAACATTTACTTTAGCCACCCTTTTTCTTTTTATATAACTATAGAAACTTTTGCTATCTGTTTTTATATTTTTTGCTAATTTACTTTCATAATCTATCTTCCCTTTCTTAATCAATCTTTTAGTTATTTTTTGCTGTCTTTTAAAGACTTCCCAATCTTCTATCCTCCCACTAGATTTGGCTACCTTATATGTCCTTGTTTTTAGTCAGATACTATCCTTAATTACTTTACTTAGCCACGGATGGCTATCTTTTCTTTTACACCCTTTTTTCCTCAGTGGAATATATTTTTTTTGGAAGTTGTAAAATAACTCCTTAAATGTACATCACTAATCATGTACCATCTTACCCTTTAATCTATTTTCCCAGTCCACTCTAATCAATTCCGCTCTCATACCTTCATAGTCTCCTTTATTCAAGCTCAGCACGCTTGTTTGAGATCCAACCTTCTCACCCTCTACTTGAATATGGAAGTCAACCATGTTATGGTCACTCATTCCAAGGGGATCCTTTACTAGGACATTTTTAATTAATCCTGTCTCGTTACACAGGACCAAATCTAAGGTTGCTTGCCCCCTGGTCGGTTCAGTTACATACTGCTCAAGAAACCCATCCCTAATACATTCAATGAACTCATCCTCAAGGCTGCTCTGCCCAATTTGATTTGTCCAGTTAATATGAAAGTTAAAATCCCCCATAATTATAGCTGTTCCCTTATTACAAGCCTCAACTATTTCCTGATTAATACTCCGTCCAACAGAGTTGCAACTGTTCGGAGGCCTATAGACTACGCCCACTAGTGTTTTTTTCCCCTTATTATTCCTTATCTCCACCCAAACTGTTTCACTATCCTGCTCCTTTGACCCAATATCATTTCTCTGTATTATAGTGATTCCTTCCTTTATTAACATAGCCACCCCACCTCCCCTCCCTTCCTGCCTGTCCTTCCTGATTGTTAAATAACCTGGTATGCTTAATTCCCAGTCATGGTCACCCTGCAGCCATGTTTCTGTAATGGCCACAAGATCATACCCATATGTAGTTATTTGTGCCGTTAACTCATTCATTTTGTTACGAATGCTACTTGCATTCAGATAAAGAACTTTCAAATATGTTTTGTGACATTTAGTTCCTGTTTTTTCCCCTTTTACTACTTTACCTTTTACTCCATACCTTCTGTCCCTTCCTGACACGTTCTGTTTTTTAATTTCCCCACTGCTACCTAAGTCTATGACCTTCTCCGTTGTCATTTCTGTTATTTGCTCTCTAGAAACCTCCCCCCGGCGAAGAGACTCGGGGTGTTCGGCGGCTTCCCGGATGCTTCTCCTCCACTTTGTGCGGTCTTGGGCCAGGGATTCCCAGGTATTGGTGGGGATGTTACACTTTTTCAAGGAGGCTTTCAGGGTGTCCTTGAAGCATTTCGTCTGCCCACCTGGGGCTCTCTTGCCATGCCGGAGCTCCGAGTAGAGCGCTTGTTTTGGGAGTCTCGTATCAGGCATGCGGACAACATGACCCGTCCATCGGAGCTGATTGAGCGTGGTCAGAGCTTCGATGCTGGGGATGTTGGCCTGAGCAAGAACACTGACGTTGGTGCGCCTATCCTGCCAATGGATTTGCAGGATCTTGCAGAGGCAGCATTGGTGGTACCTCTCCAGTGCTTTGCGGTGCCTGCTGTACATGGTCCATGTCTCTGAGGCATATAGCAGGGCAGGTATCACTGCTGCCCTGTAGACCTTGAGCTTAGTGCCGGGTTTGAGGTCCTGGTCTTCAAACACTCTCTTCCTCAGGTGTCCGAAGGCTGCACTGGCACACTGAAGGTGGTGTTGGACTTCGTCGTCGGCATCTGCCCTTGTTGACAGTAGGCCCCCGAGGTATGGAAAGTGGTCCACATTGTCCAAGGCCTTGTCATGGATTTTGACAATCGGGGGGCAGCACTGTGTGGTGGGGGCAGGTTGTTAGATGACCTTTGTCTTACGGATGTTTAGTGTAAGGCCCATGCTCTCGTATGCTTCGGTGAAGGTGTTTACGACGGTTTGGAGTTCGACCTGCGAGTGAGTGCAGACACAAGCATCGTCTGCATACTGTAATTCGATGACAGAGGATGGGACGACCTTGGATCTGAACTGGAGGCGACGGAGGTTGAACAGTTTCCCGTTTGTTCTGTAAATTAGCTCCACTCCAGTGGGGAGCTTACTGAGGGTGAGATGGAGCATTGCAGCAAGGAAGATTGAGAAGAGCGTTGGTGCAATGACACAGCCTTGCTTGACCCTGGTTCATACGTGAATTGGGTCTATGGTGGAACCATTGGTCAGGATCACGGCTTGCATGTTGTCATGAAGCTGGTAGAGGATAGTGAGTACAGGTGAGCATTGTTACAGGTACAGGTGAGCATTGTTACAGGTACAGTCATACACTGTGGCAGACACAGGTGAGCACTGTTTAAGTAGAGTTGAGCACTGTTACAGCTACAGGTGAACAATATTTTAGGTAAGTGTGAACACTGCGACAGGTACAGGTGAACACTGCGACAGGTACAGGTGAACACTGTTACAGGTACAGGTGAACACTGTTATAGGTACAGGTGTGCACTGTGACAGGTATGGGTGAGCACTGTTACAGGTACAGGCAAACACTGTTCCAGGTACAGGTGAGCAATGCAACAGGTACAGGGGAACACTGTTACAGGTACAGGTGAACAATATTTCAGGTAAGTGTGAGCTCTGTTACAGGTACAGGTGAACACTGTGACAGTGACAGGTGAATACTGTGATGGGTACAGATGAGCATTATTACAGGTATAGCTGTGAATTGTTGCAGGAACAGGTGAACACTGTTACATGTGCTGGTGAACACTGCAACAGCTGCAGGTGAGTACTGATACAGGTACAGGTGAACACTGTTAAAGCTACAAGTGAGCATTGTGACAGGTACAGGGGAGTACTGTTACAGGTACAAGTGAACACAATTACAGGTACAAGTGACCACAATTACAGGTACAGGTGAACACTGTGACAGGGACAGGTGAACACTGATGGGTGCAGATGAGCCTTATTACAGGTATAGCTGAGAATTTTTGCAGGAACAGGTGAACACTGTTACATGTACCAGTGAACACTGTTACAGGTACAGGTGAACACTGTTACACACACAGGTGAACAGTGCAACAGCTGCAGGTGAGCACTGATTCAGGTACAGGTGAGCACTGTTACAGGTACAATTGAACACTGTTACAGATGCAGGTAAGCAATGTTACAGTTATAGCTGAGAATTGTTGCAGGAACAGATGAACACTGTTACATGTACTGGTGAACATTGTTACAGGTGCAGGTGAACACTATTACACGCACAGGTGAACACTGCGACAGCTGCATGTGAGCACTGATACATGTAAAGTTGAACACTGTTACTGTTACAGGTACAGGTGAACACTGCTACAGCTATAGGTGAGCATTGATAAAGATACAGGTGAGCATTGGTACAGGTACAAGTGAGTAATGTTACAGGTGCAGGTGAACACTGTTACAGGTACAGGTGAGCACTGTTGCAGGTACAGGTGAACATAAATACAGGTGCAGGTGAACACAGTTACAGGTGCAGGTGAATACTGTTACAAGTACAGGTGAGCACTGTTACAAGTACAGGTGAGCACTGTTGCCAGTACAGGTGAGCACTGTTGCAAGTACAGGTGAACATAAATACAGGTGCAGGTGAACACAGTTACAGGTGCAGGTGAACACTGTTACAGGTACAGGTGAGCACTGTTGCAAGTACAGGTGAACATAAATACAGGTGCAGATGAACACAGTTACAGGTGCAGGTGAACACTGTTACAGGTACAGGTGAGCACTGTTGCAAGTACAGGTGAGCACTGTTACTGGTACTGATGGCACTGCGATAGATACAGGTGACCCAAATTTATTTTTCAACGGCCAACAACAATTTCCACAACATAGTGATGTATGTAACAAGATAAAATGCTGGAGATGTGCAATGGATTAGTTAGCTTCTGAAGGAGAAATGCAGATTAACATTTGGGGTGGAACCATTCAGAACCTCGACATGTTATGTACAAAAGCAACTGTCGCACAAATACTTGGCAGACAAGAATAACTTCAAACAGCGAGCTAACTTAGATCATTTGCATCTGTATGCCTTGAATGATGTGCACACACCCACACCCACTGTGAATCGTCACATTCCAAGAATCCAAACACTTTAAAAGAATGGCTCACAGCTATGGGTTTTTGGAACGCGCTGGAGCTTGGTTTCAGGTGTATTCTGCGGTTCATTCTTTAATTGAACAAGATTATGCAACATTGCACAACGTATTTCTAATTCGAGAATGCCCATGATTCATAAACAAGCACTATAGTGTCAGGGTTGGGGAGCCACGGGGCCGTATAAATACGAGGCCGTGCTCTCCGGGCGAGGTAGGATCTGGACCCAAGTGCAGAAACCAGACAAGAGACACATATACCGTACTTTGTTTGAACTTTACTAGATTTACACATAACTAGATTAACACAAGGGACACAGCAATATACATA
Organism: Somniosus microcephalus; assembly: GCF_052327205.1. Taxonomy (NCBI): domain Eukaryota; kingdom Metazoa; phylum Chordata; class Chondrichthyes; order Squaliformes; family Somniosidae; genus Somniosus; species Somniosus microcephalus. The sequence goes on along the minus strand of NC_140991.1, from coordinate 37,816,984 downwards.
AGAACTAGAGACAAGAGAACTCGAGACAGAAACACAAAGCATACATAAGAACTAAAGACAAGTTACAAGACAGCTAGTCAAGATAGGAACTCAGGACAGCTTCCATGAGGAAGCCCACTTGTCTATACTGAGCTTGTGACAAGCTACCACAAGGGGCCAACGGCTTGCCGAGGCACAACTCCAGACAAGCTACCCCAAGGGTAATCGGCTTATCAATGCAAAGCTCAAGACAAGATCCCAACGGCTCCCACATAGCAACACGCTTGTCCAAACAGCACCTTACCAAGACAAGCAACTTAACAGAACAACAGACTTAAGAACATCTTAAATCCAGAAACAAGAACACAGACTTAGATACATAACTCGAGAGAACTATAACACAGACTTAGATACATAACTCGAGAGAACTATAACACAGACTTAGATACATAACTCGAGAGAACTATGGCAGCCAGCTAGTGAAGGCAAGCTGCCATAGAGAAAAGGCTAGTCACACAGAGCACCTAGTCAAGACAAGGAACATTGTCAAGACTAACTCCCTGGTTCACCCTAGTGAGGACTGAGCACTGAGTGAAACAACCATAGAACTTATATACCAAGAAAACCAGGTGAAACCCATGAACAGCTAACAGGCCATTAAGAATTAACACAGGACACAAACAAGATCCAAACAAGTGAAGGTGCCATCTAGAGGCTAGGAAAGGGACTGACTGGCACCATCACATATAGGAGACGTGTTAAAGGTACAGGTGGAAACAGCAATAGGTACAGGTGAGCATAATTACAGGTACAGGTGAGCACGGTCCCAATACAGGTGAACACTGTTACAGGTACAGGTGAACACTGTAACAGGTACAGGTGAGCACTGTTACAGGAACAAGTGAGCATTGTTACAGGTACAGGTGAACACTATTACAGGTACAGGTGAGCACAGCATCAGGTACAGGTGGGCATTGTTACAGGTACAGGTGAACACTCTTACAGGTACAAAAAGAAAATACTGCAGATGCTGGAAATCTGAAATAAAAACAGAAAATGCTGGAGATACTCAGCAGGTCAGGCAGCATCTGTGAAGAGAGAAACAGAGTTAACGTTTCAGGTCGATGACCTTTCATCAGAACTGGAAAAAAGCCGGAAATGGAACAGATTTTTAAGCAAGTATAGGAGCTGGGAAAGGGGGGAGGGGATGAAAGAACAAAAAGGAAGGTCTGTGATAGGATAGAAGGCAGGAGAGGTTAAGAGACATTAAGAGATATTCAAGGCAAAAGGAGATGGCAATGGGACAGGTTAAGAAACAAAAGATGGCTTTAGATGAAGTGTAAATTGCGCTGGCAGAATGAAAGACAGCTGCCATGTGGGAGAGAAGAAAAGAAAACACAAACAAAAAATAAGGGTGGAAAAAATATATATATGATAAGGGCCGAGGTTATGATCTGAAATTGTTGAACTCTCTGTTGAGGGCAGCACGGTGGCATAGTGGTTAGCACTGTTGCCTCACAGCGCCAGGGACCCGGGTTCGAATCCGGCCTCGGGCGACTGTCTGTGTGGAGTTTGCACATTCTCCCCGTGTTTGCGTGGGTTTCCTCCTGGTGCTCCGGTTTCCTCCCACAGTCCAAAGATGTGCGAGTTAGGTTGATTGGCTATGATAAATTGACCCTTAGTGTTAGGGGGATTAAATGCGTGGGGTTACGGGGATAGGGTGGGATATGTGTTGGTGTAGGGGTTACGGGGATTGGGTGGGATATGTGTCGGTGCAGGCTCGATGGGCCGAAATGGCCTCTATCTGCACTGTGGGGTTTCTGTGATTCTGTGATTCTGAGTCCAGAAGGCTGTAAAGTGCCTAATCGAAAGATAAGGTGCTGTTCCTCGAGCTTATGTTTAGCTTCAGTGGAACAATGTAAGAGACCGAGGACGGTAAGGTCTGAGTGGGAGTGGAGCGGAGAATTAAAGTGACTCTTACAGGTACAGCTGAACCCTGTTACAGGTACAGGTGAACACTATTTCAGGTACAGGAGAGCACTGTTACAGGTACAGGTGAACACAAATACAGGTACAGGTGAACACTGTGAAAGGTTTAGGTGAACACTTTTTCAGGTACAGGTGAACACTGTTACAGGTACAGGTGGGTACTGTTACAGGTATAGGTGAACACTGTTACATGTATAGGTGAACACTGTTACATGTACAGGTGAATACTGTGACAGGTACAGGTGAACACTGTTACAGGTACAGGTGAACACTGTTACAAGTACAGGTAGATATTGTTACAGCTACAGTGGAACACTGTTACAGGTACAGATCTGCACTGTTACAGTTACAGGTGTGCACTGTTACAGTTACAGGTGAGCATAATTACAGGTCAAGGAGAACACTGTTACTTGTACAGGTGAACAATGCGACAGGTACACGTGACCACTGTTACTTGCACAGGTGAACAATGTGACAGGTACAGGTGACCACTGTTATGGATACAGGTGAGCATAGTTAGATGTACAGGTGAGCACTGTTACAGCTACAGGTGAGCATTGTAACAGGTATAGGTGAGCACTGTTAAAGGTTCAGGTGGAAACAGCAATAGGTACAGGTGAACACAGTGCCAGGGACAGGTGAGCATTGTTACAGGTACAGGAGCACACTGTTAAAGGTACAGGTGAACACTGTTACAGGTACAGATGAACACTGTTACAGGTACAGGTGAGCACGGCTTCAGGGACAGGTGAGCATTGTTAAAGCTACATGGGAGCTTGTTTACAGGTACAGGAGAACACTGTTACAGGCACAGGTGAGTACTGTTACCGGTCCAGGTGCGCACTTTTACAGGTATAGGTGAACACTGTTACATGTACAGTTGAATACTGCGACAGGTACAGGTGAACATCGTTAAGGTACAGGTGGACACTGCTACAGCTACAGGGGAACACTTACAGGTACAGATGAGCATTGTTACAGGTACAGGTGAGCATTGTTACAGGTACAGTTGAACACTGTTACAGGTATAGGGGGACAATGTTATTTGTACAGGTGAACAATGTGACAGGTACAGGTGACCACTGTTACAGATACAGGCAAGCACTGCTCCAGGTACAGGTGGGCAGTGTTACAGGTACAGGTGAACACTGTTACAGGCACAGGTGAACACTGTTACAGGCATAGATGAACACTGTTACTTGTGCAGGTGAACAATGTGGCAGGTACAGGTGATCACTGTTATGGATACAGGTGAGCATGGTTAGATGTACAGGTGAGCACCGTTTCAGGTACAGGTGCTCACTGTTACAGGTACAGGTAGCACTGTTACAGCTACAGGTGAGCACTGTTACATGTACAGGTGAGCAATAAGAACATAAGAAATAGGAGCAGGAGTAGGCCAATCGGCCCCTCGAGCCTGCTCCACCATTCAATAAGATCATGGCTGATCTGATCCTAACCTCAAATCTTCTATCACTCTCCATCCCACCCGAACCCATGTGATCTCCCGGGAGAGGCAAAAAACCAGATAAAAAACCCAATGGCCAATTTGGGAGAAAAAATCTGGGAAATTCCTCTCCGACCCATCTAGGCGATCGAAACTCTTCCAGGAGATCACTCTGTCCCTATATTTTCTACAGTACTTACCTTCTGTAAAGGCGATCTCCACCCCAGCCAGGAACAGGAATAAAACCATCTCCTGAAATCTAACACAGAATTAGAACACAAGAAGTAGGAGCAGAACCAGGCTACACGGACCCTGGGCCCGCTCCACTACCCACAGGGCCCTGACCAGTCCAAACCTAGACTCATGTCCAATTTCCTGCCCGCTCCCCGTAACCCTTAATTCCCTTTACTTCTAGGAAACTATCTATTTCTGTTTTAAATTTATTTAATGATGTAGCTTCCACAGCTTTCTGGGGCAGCAAATTCCACAAACCTATCACCCTCTGAGTGAAGAAGTTTCTCCTCATCTCAGTTTTGAAAGAGCAGCCCCTTATTCTAAGATTATGCCCCCTAGTTCTAGTTTCACCCATCATTGGGAACATCCTCACCACATCCACCCAATCAAGCCCCTTCACAATCTTATATGTTTCAACAAGATCACCTCTCATTCTTCTGAACTCCAATGAGTAGAGTCCCAATCTACTCAACCTCTCCTCATATGACCACCCCCTCATCCCTGGGATTAACCGAGTGAACCTTCTTTGTACTGACTCGAGAGCAAGTATGTCTTTTCTTAAGTATGGACTCCAAAACTGTATGCAGTATTCCAGGTGCGGTCTCACCAATACCTTGTATAACTGCAGCAATACCTCCCTGTTTTTATATTCTATCCCCCTAGCAATAAAAGCCAACATTCCATTGGCCTTCTTGATCACTTGCTGCACCTGCATACTAACTTTTTGAGTTTCGTGCACCAGGACCCCCAGATCCCTTTGTACTACAGTACTATCCAGTTTCTTGCCATTAAGATAATAACTTGCTCTATGATTTTTCCTGCCAAAGTGCATAACCTCACACTTTCCAGTATTGTATTCCATCTGCCAAATCTCTGCCCACTTACTTAGCCTGTCTATGTCACTTTGCAGGTTTTTTATGTCCTCCTCACTCACTACTTTCCCTCCCATCTTTGTATCATCTGCAAACTTTGATATGTTACACTCGGTCCCCTCCTCCAAATCATTAATATAGATTGTAAAGAGTTGGGGACCCAGCACTGACCCCTGCGGAACACCACTAGTTACTGATTGCCAGTCTGAGAATGAACCATTTATCCCAACTCTCTGCTTTCTGTTAGAGAGCCAATCCTCTACCCACGCCAGAATATTACCCCCAATCCTGTGATTTTTTATCTTGAGCAATAATCTTTTGTGTGGCACCTTGTCAAATGCCTTTTGGAAGTCTAAATACACTACGTCCACTGGTTCTCCTTTATCCACCCTGTATGTTACTTCCTCAAAGAACTCAAGCAAATTTGTCAAACATGACTTCCCCTTCATGAAACCATACTGAGTTTGTCCCATTAAATTATGTTTATCTAAATGTCCCGTTACTGTCTCCTTAATAATGGACTCTAACATTTTACCAACCACAGATGTTAGGCTAACAGGTCTATAGTTTCCAGCCTTCTGCCTACTACCCTTTTTAAATAAGGGTGTTACATTAGCAGTTTTCCAATCTGCCGGGACCTTTGCTGAGTCCAGGGAGTTTTGGAAAATTATTACCAATGCATTCACTATCCCTACCGCCACTTCCCTCAAGGCCCTAGGATGTAAGCCATCAGGTCCAGGGGATTTATTCGGCTTGAGTCCCTTTATTTTACCAAGTACCAAATCGTGTTTGACTAATCTGCTGGAATTTTTTGAGGAAGTAACTGGTAAAATAGATGGGGGAGAGCCAGTGGATGTGGTGTACCTTGACTTCCAGAAAGCCTTCGATAAGGTTCCACACAAAAGATTATCATGCAAAATTAAGGCTCATGGAATTGGGGGCAAAGTATTAACGTGGATAGAGAACTGGCTGGCGGATAGAAAACAGAGAGTTGGAATAAACGGCTCGTTTTCGGAGTGGCAGGCAGTGACCAGCGGGGTGCCGCAAGGATCTGTCCTGGGACCCCAGCTGTTCACAATATATATAAATGATCTGGATCAGGGAATTGGATGCAATATTTCCAAATTCGCTGACGACACTAAACTAGGAGGAGGGGTGGGCTCTGATGAGGATGTCAGGAGGCTACAGTGCGATTTGGACAGGTTGGGGGAATGGGCGGATACGTGGCAGATGCACTATAATGTGGATAAATGCGAGGTTATCCACTTTGGGGGTAAAAACAGGAGGGTAGATTATTATCTAAATGGCAATAGATTGGGAGATGGGGAAGTGCAGAGGGACCTGGGTGTTCTTGTGCACCAGTCACTGAAGGAGAGCATGCAGGTGCAACAGGCGATTAAGAGGGCAAATGGTATGTTGGCCTTCATATCAAGGGGGTTCGAGTATAGGAATAGGGATACCTTACTACAGCTGTACAAGGTGCTGGTGAGACCGCATCTGGAGTATTGTGTACAGTTTTGGTCGCCCCATCTGCGGAAGGATGTTCTTGCCATGGAAAGAGTGCAACGGCGATTCACCAGGCTGATACCTGGAATGGCGGGAATGACCTACGAAGAGAGATTAAATAGTTTGGGCTTGTACTCACTGGAGTTTAGAAGATTGAGAGGGGATCTCATCGAAACATATAAAATTATGGCAGGCCTGGACAGGCTGAATTCAGAGAGAATGTTTCCAATGGCCGGGGAGCACAGAACCAGGGGCCACAGTCTAAAAATAGCGGGCAAATCATTTAAAACAGAGATGAGGAAGAATTTCTTCACTCAAAGAGTGGTGAGCCTGTGGAATTCCCTGCCACAGAGGGCTGTGAAGGCTAATTCAATAAATATTTTCAAGAGAGAATTGGATATATTTCTGAAGGCTAAGGGGATTAAGGGTTACGGAGAAAAGGCGGGGACGGGGTACTGAACTGGTAAGATCAGCTATGATCTCAGACGAAGATCAGCCATGATCTCATTGAATGGCGGAGCAGGCTCGAAGGGCCGAATGGCCTACTCCTGTTCCTATCTCTATGTTTCTATGTTCCTTAGTGATTTTAATCGTATTTAGCTCCTCTCCCCCTAGAGCCCCCTGTTTGTCCAGTGTTGGGATATTCTTAGTGTCCTCTACCATAAAGACTGATACAAAACATTTGTTCAGCGTTTTTGCCATCTCCATGTTTCCCACCATTAATTTCCTGGTCTCATCCTCTAAGGGACCAACATTTACTTTAGCCACCCTTTTTCTTTTTATATAACTATAGAAACTTTTGCTATCTGTTTTTATATTTTTTGCTAATTTACTTTCATAATCTATCTTCCCTTTCTTAATCAATCTTTTAGTTATTTTTTGCTGTCTTTTAAAGACTTCCCAATCTTCTATCCTCCCACTAGATTTGGCTACCTTATATGTCCTTGTTTTTAGTCAGATACTATCCTTAATTACTTTACTTAGCCACGGATGGCTATCTTTTCTTTTACACCCTTTTTTCCTCAGTGGAATATATTTTTTTTGGAAGTTGTAAAATAACTCCTTAAATGTACATCACTAATCATGTACCATCTTACCCTTTAATCTATTTTCCCAGTCCACTCTAATCAATTCCGCTCTCATACCTTCATAGTCTCCTTTATTCAAGCTCAGCACGCTTGTTTGAGATCCAACCTTCTCACCCTCTACTTGAATATGGAAGTCAACCATGTTATGGTCACTCATTCCAAGGGGATCCTTTACTAGGACATTTTTAATTAATCCTGTCTCGTTACACAGGACCAAATCTAAGGTTGCTTGCCCCCTGGTCGGTTCAGTTACATACTGCTCAAGAAACCCATCCCTAATACACTCAATGAACTCATCCTCAAGGCTGCTCTGCCCAATTTGATTTGTCCAGTTAATATGAAAGTTAAAATCCCCCATAATTATAGCTGTTCCCTTATTACAAGCCTCAACTATTTCCTGATTAATACTCCGTCCAACAGAGTTGCAACTGTTCGGAGGCCTATAGACTACGCCCACTAGTGTTTTTTTCCCCTTATTATTCCTTATCTCCACCCAAACTGTTTCACTATCCTGCTCCTTTGACCCAATATCATTTCTCTGTATTATAGTGATTCCTTCCTTTATTAACATAGCCACCCCACCTCCCCTCCCTTCCTGCCTGTCCTTCCTGATTGTTAAATAACCTGGTATGCTTAATTCCCAGTCATGGTCACCCTGCAGCCATGTTTCTGTAATGGCCACAAGATCATACCCATATGTAGTTATTTGTGCCGTTAACTCATTCATTTTGTTACGAATGCTACTTGCATTCAGATAAAGAACTTTCAAATATGTTTTGTGACATTTAGTTCCTGTTTTTTCCCCTTTTACTACTTTACCTTTTACTCCATACCTTCTGTCCCTTCCTGACACGTTCTGTTTTTTAATTTCCCCACTGCTACCTAAGTCTATGACCTTCTCCGTTGTCATTTCTGTTATTTGCTCTCTAGAAACCTCCCCCCCACTAATTAGTTTAAAGCCCTCTCTACAGCCCTAGTTATATGATTCGCCAGGACTCTAGTCCCAGCACTGGCCAAGTGGAGTCCATCCCAATGGAACAGCTCCCTCCTGTCCCAGTAATGTAACAGGTACAGGTGGGCAATGTTACAAGCACAGCTGAACACTATTTCGGGCACAGGAGAGCACTGTTACAGGTACAGGTGAGCACTGTTACATGTACAGTTGAATACTGCAACAGGTACAGATGAACACTTTTAAAGGTACAGGTACAGGTGAACACTGTTACTTGTACAGGTGAACAATGCAATAGGTACAGGTGACCACTGTTACAGAGACATGTGAACACTGTTACAGGTACAGGTGAGCACTGTTACAGGTACAGTTGAGCACTTTGACAGGTACAGGTGAGCACTGTTACAGGTACAGTTGAGCACTGTTACAGATACAGGCTATCAATGTTACAGCTAAAGGTGAGCAGTTACAGGTATAGGTGAACACTGTTACAGGTACAGGTGAACACTTTTACTTGTAAAGATGAATACTGCGACAGGTACAGATGGACACTGTTACAGCTACAGATAGCACTGTTACAGGTACAGATGTGCACTGTTGCAGGTACAGGTGAACACTGTTACAGGTATAGGTGAACACTGTTACTTGTACAGGTGAACAATGTGACAGGTACAGGTGACCACTATTACAGATACAGGTGAGCACTGTTACATGTACATGTGAGCACTGTTACAGGTACAGGTGAACACTGTTACAGTTACAGGTGAGCACTGTTACAGGTGCAGGTGAGCACTGTTACAGGTGCATGTGAGCACTGTGACAGGTGCATGTAAACACTTTTATAGGTACAGGGGAACACTGTTGCAGATACATAAGAATGTAAGAACATAAGACGTAGGAGCAGGAGTAGCTCATTTGGCCACTCGAGTCTGCTCCACCATTCAATAAGATCATGGCTGATCTGATCTTGGCCTCAACTCCACTTCCCTGCCCACTCCCCATAACCCTTGACTCCCTTATCATTCAAAAATCTGTCTATCTTCACCTTGAATATATTCAATGACCCTGCCTCCACAGCTCTCTGGGGAAGAGAATTCCAAAGATTCACGACCCTCTGAGAGAAGAAATTCCTCCTCATTTCCAATTTAAAAGGGTTTCCCCTTATTCTGAAATTATGCCTCCTAGTTCTAGATTCCCCCACGAGGGGAAAAATCCTCTCTGCATCTACTCTGTCAAGCCCCTTCAGAATCTTATATGTTTCAATAAGAACCCCTCTCATTCTTCTTAACTCCAATGAGTATAGGCCCAACCTGCTCAACCTTTCTTCATAATTCAACCCCTTCATCTCAGGAATCAACCTCGTGAACCTTCTCTGAACAGTCTCCAATGCAAGTATATCCTTCCTTAAATAAGGATACCAAAACTTTACGCAGTACTCCAGGTGTGGTCTCACCAACGCGCTGTACAGTTGTAGCAGGACTTCCCTACTTTTATACTCCATTCCCCTTGCAATAAAGGCCAACATTCCATTTGCCCTCCTAATTACTTGCTGTACCTGCATGCTAACTTTTTGTGATTCATGTAAGGACCCCCAGATCCCTCTGTACCTCAGCATTTTGAAATCTCTCCCCATTTAAATAATAATTTTCTTTTTTCTTTTTCCTACCAAAGTGGATAACCTTGCATTTTCCCACATTAAACTCCATCTGCCAGATTTTTGCCCATTCACTTAGCCTGTCTATATTCCTTTGGAGATTCTTTGTGTCCTCCACATAATTTGCTTTCCCACCTATCTTTCTATCATCAGCAAATTTGGCTACAATACACTGAGTCCCTTAATACAAGTCATTAATATACAGGTGAACAATGCGACAGGTATGGGTGACAACTGTTACAGATACAGGAGAGCACTCTTACAGGTACAGCTGGGCAGTGTCACAGGTACAGGTGAACACTGGTACATGTATAGGGGAACAATGTTACTTGTACAGGGGAACAATGTGACAGGTACAGGTGACCACTGTTACCGATACAGGTGAGCACTGTTACAGGTACAGGTGAGCACTGTTACAAGTGTAGGTGAACGCTGTTATGTGTACAGTTGAATACTGCAACAGGTATAGGTGTACCCTTTTACAGGTACAGGTGGGCACTGTGACATACAGGTGAACACTGTTTCAGGTACAGGTAAACAGTGTTACAGGTACAGGTGAACATTGGTACAGGAACAATGTTACAGGTAAAAGTGAGCACTTTTACAGGTACAGGTGAGCAGTGCTACAGCTACAGGTGAACACTTTTGCAGGTACAGGTGAGCACTCTTACAGGTACAGGTGAACACTTACAGATACAGGTGAAGACTGTTACAGGAACAGGTTAGCAATGCTACAGCTACAGGTGAACACTATTGCAGGTACAGGTGAACACTGTTACAGGTACAGGTGAGCGCTGTTACAGGTACAGGTGAGCGCTGTTACAGATACAGGTGAGCACTGTAACAGGTACATGTGAGCACTTTTAAAGGTACAGGTGAACACTGTTAAATGCACACATGCACAAAGTTACAGGCACACGTGTACACTGTTACAGGTACAGGTGAACACTGATAGGTACAGGTGAACACTCTCACAGGTACACGTGAGCACTATTATAGGTACAGGTGAACATTGCTACAGCTACAGGTGAACACAATTACAGGTACAGATGAACGCTATTACAGGTACAGGTGAACACTTACAGATACAGGTGAAAACTGTTATGGGTACAGGTGAGCACTGCTACATCTACAGGTGAACTCTGTTACAAGTATAGGTGATCACTGTTACAGGTACAGCTGAACACTGTTACAGATACAGGTCAAGACTGTCACAGGTACAGGGGAACACTGCTACAGCTACAGGTGAACACTATTACAAGCACAGGTGAACACAGTTACAGGTACAGGTGAGCACTGTTACAGGTACAGCTGAGCACTGCTGCCGGCACTGGTGAGCACTGGAACAGGTACACATGAGCACAGTTAAAGGTACAGGTGAACTATGTTACAGGTAGAGGTGGACAATGTTACATGCACATGTGCACACAGTTACAGGCAGATGTTTTCACTGTTACAGGTACAGGTGAACTCTGTGATAGGTACAGGTGAACACATTCACAGGTACATGTGAGCACTATTACTGGTACAGGTGAACACTGTTACAGGTACAGGTGAACACTGTTATGGGTACAGGGAAGCTGTGTTACAGGTACACATGAGCACTATTACAGGTTCAGGTGAACTCTGTTACAGGTACAGGTGGACAATGTTACATGTACAGGTGAGCGTTGTTACGTGTACAGGTGAGCACTGTTACAGGTACATGTGAGCACTAATACAGATACAGATGAACAGTGTTACAGGTACAGGTGAACACTGCTACATGTATAAGTGAGCACAGCATCAGATACAGGTGCCCACTGTTACAGATACAGCTAAACACTGTTACAGGTACAGCTAAGCACTGTTACAGGTACAGGGGAGAACTGTTACAGAGACAGCTGAACATTGTTACAGCTACAGGTGAACTCTATTGCAGCTACAGGTGAACTCTATTACAGGTACAGGTGAACACTTACAGATACAGGTGAAAACATTTACAGGTACAGGTGAGCAGTGCTACAGCTGCAGGTGAACATTATTACAGGTACAGGTGAGCACTGTGCAGGTACAGGTGACTACTTACAGATAAAGGTGAAGACTGTTACAGATACAGTTGAACACTGTTACAGGCACAGATGAGCACTGTTACAGGTACTGGTGAGCACTGTAACAGGTACAGGTGAACACCATTATATGCACACATGCAATCTGTTATAGGTACACATGTACATTGTTACAGGTACAGGTGAACACGGGTCACGGGCACATGTGAGCACTGTTACAGGTACAGGTGAACATTGCTACAGCTACAGGTGAACACTTTCGCAGGTACAGGTGAGCACTGTTACAGGTACAGGTGAACACTTTCAGATACAGGTGAAGACAGTTACAGATGCAGGCGAGCACTGCTGCAGGTACTGGTGAGCACTGTAACAGGTACATATGAGCACAGTTAAAGGTACAAGTGAACACTGTTACATGCACACGTGTACATTGTTACAGGTGCAGGTGAATTCTGTGATAGGTACAGGTGAACACTGTCATTGATACATGTGAGCGCTATTACAGGTACAGGTGAACACTCTTAGAGGTACAGGTGAGAACCCTCACATGTACAGATGAGCACTGTTAAAGGTACAGGTGAACACTGCTACAGCTGCAGGTGAACACTATTACAGGTACTGGTGAGCACTGTAACAGGTAGAGGTGGACACTGTTACAGGTACATGTGAGCACTGTTAAAGGTACAGGTGAACACCATTACATGCATACTTGCACGCTGTTACAGGCACAGGTGAACTCTGTGATAGGTACAGGTGAACACTGTCACAGGTACATGTGAGAATGATTACAGGTACAGTTGAACACTGCTATAGGTACAGGTCAACACTGCTACAGGTACAGGTCAACACTGTTACAGGTACAGGTGAACACTATTACAGGTACAGGAAAACACTTAGATACAGGTGAAATCTGTTACAGGTACAGGTGAACACTGCGATAGGTACAGGTGAACACTTACAGATACAGCTGCAAACTGTTACAGGTAAAGGTGAGCAATACTACAGCTACAGGTGAACACTTGTGCAGGTACAGGTGAGCACTGTTACTGGTACAGGTGAAAGCTCACAGATACAGGTGAAGACTGTTACAGGTACAGGTGAGCACTGCTACAGGAACAGGTGAGCACTGTGACAGCTACAGGTGAACACTGTTACAGGTACAGGTAAACACTGTTACAGGTACAGGTGGGCACTGTTACAGATACAGGTGAGCACTGTTACAGGTACTGGTGAGCACTGTAACAGGTACAAGTGAACTCTGTGATGGTTACAGGTGAACATATTCACAGGTACATGTGAGCACTATTACAGGCACATGTGAACAATGTTAAAGGTACAGGTGAGCTCTGTTACAGCTACAGGTAAATGCTGTTATAGGCACTGGGGAGCTCTGTTACAGGTACATGTGAGCACTATTACAGGTACAGTTGAATACAGTTACAGATAGAGGTGGACACTGTTGCAGGTATGGAGTTCACATTTACAGGTACAGCTGAACACTGTTACAGGTACAGGTGAACACTTAGAGATACAGGTGAAAACTGCTACAAGCACAGGTGAGCACTATTACACATACAGGTGAGCACTGCTATGGGTACTGGTGAGCACTGTAGCAGGAACATGTGAGCACTGTTATCAGTAGAGGTGAGCACCATTACATGCACATGTGCATACTGTTACAGGTACATGTGTACACTGTTACAGGTACACTGTTATATGTCCAGGTGAACTCTGTGATAGGTACAGGTGAACATGGTCACAGGTACATGTGAGCACTGTTTCAGGTACAGCTGAACACTGTTACAGATACAGATGAACACTGCTACAGCTACAGATGAACTCTATTACAGGTAAGCTGAACACTTACAGATACAGGTGAAGACTGTTACAAATACAGGTGAGCACTGCTACAGCTACAGGTGAACACTATTACAGGTAGAGGTGAACACTGTTACAGATACAGGTGAGCACTGCTACAGCTACTGGTGAGCACTGTAATAGGTACCCGTGAGCAACGTTAAAGGTACAGATGAACACCGTTACATGCACAAGTACACACTGTTACAGGCACACATGTACACTATTACAGGTTCGGGTGAACTCTGTGATAGTTACAGGTGAACACTGTCACAGGCACACGTGAGCAGTATTTAAACTCACTTTCGCAGGCTTTCTTTACAGAGGCTGGTGTCGGGAGCAGTGAGACCGGAGACCCAGTGAGTATTTAAACTCACTTTCGCGGGCTTTCTTTACAGAGGCTGGTGTCGGGAGCAGTGAGACCGGAGACCCAGTGAATATTTAAACTCACTTTTGCGGGCTTTCTTTGCAGAGGCTGGTGTCGGGAGCAGTGAGACCGGAGACCCAGTGAGTATTTAAGCTCACTTTCGCAGGCATTTTTACAGAGGCTGGTGTCGGGAGCAGTGAGACTGGAGACCCAGTGAGTATTTAAACTCACTTTCGCGGGCTTTTTTTACAGAGGCTTACCAATCTCAGACCGGCGGCAGCATTCCAGAGCCACGTCACGATTCAAAACGTGACGTGGGCAGGAGGGAGCAGCTGATTGGGTGAGTACGGCCAGGGAGTATTTATACTACTCTATAGTTTGATAGTTAAGGTTCATAGTTTATAAAGTTTAGAAGGTCTTAATTTTTTTGTGGTTATACAGTCTAGTGCTAGTAAACAAGGGCACTTGAGTATATCATTTAATTGGTGATATTGATTTGATTTAAGTTAATTTAAATTAATTGAAGGGTAAGTCATGGCAGGACAGCTCAGTGTCGTGATATGCTCCTCCTGCACTATGTGGGAAATCAGGGACACTTCCTGTGTCTCTGATGACCAGGTGTGCGGGAAGTGTATCCAGTTGCAGCTACTGGCAGACCACATTGCGGCACTGGAGCTGCGAATGGATACATGCTGGAGCATTCGCGATGCAGAGGACATCGTGGATAGCACATTTAGGTGGTTGGTCACACCGCAGGTAAAGGCTGCACAGGCAGGAAGGGAATGGGTGACTGCCAGGCAGAGTAGTAGGTGCAGGCAGGTAGTGCAGGGGTCCCCTGTCAAACAGATATATCGCATTGGATATTGTTGGGGGGGATGGCTTATTGGGGGAAGACAGCAGCAGCCAACTTCTTGGCACCGTGGGTGGTTCTGCTGCACAGCACAGGAGGAAAAAGAGTGGGAGAGCTACAGTAATAGGAGATTCTATTGTAAGGGGAATAGATAGGCGTTTCTGTGGCCGCAAACGAGACTCCAGCATGGTATGTTGCCTCCCTGGTGCAAGGGTCAAGGATGTCTCGGAGCGGCTGCAGAACATTCTGGAGGGGGAGGGTGAACAGCCAGTTGTCGTGGTGCATATAGGTACCAACGACATAGGTAAAAACTGGGATGAGGTCCTAAAAGCTGAATATAGGGAGTTAGGAGGTAAATTAAAAAATAGGATCTCAAAGGTAGTAATCTCAGGATTGCTACCAGTGCCACGTTCTAGTCAGAGTAGAAATAGAAGGATATTTCAGATGAATACGTGGCTAGAGGAATGGTGCAAGGGGGAGGGATTCAAATTCCTGGGACATTGTACTGGTCCCACCTCCCCCAGAACCAGTTCCAAACTAGACGGTTTGCACCTGGGCAAGACCGGGACCAATGTCCTAGGGGGAGTGTTTGCTAGTGCTGTTGGGGTGGGTTTAAACTAAAATGGCAGGGGTTTGGGAACCTGTGCAGGGAGACAGAGGAATGGGAAACAAGGATAGAAGCAAAAGACAGGAAGGAGAAAAGCAAAGGTGGCACGCAGAGAAGTCAAGGGTTTAAATCAAACATGGCCACTGTAAATAATAGTTTGAAAAGGTCTAAGAGTGTTAAAAAAAACAAGCCTGAGGGCTTTGTGTCTTAATGCGAGGAGCATTCGTAATAAGGTGGATGAATTAGCTGCGCAAATAGATGTAAATGGATATGATATGATTGGGATTACGGAAACATGGCTCCAAGGTGACCAAGGCTGGGAACTCAACATCCAGGGGTATTCAATATTCAGGAAAGACAGGCAAAAAGGAAAAGGTGGTGGGGTAGCACTGCTGAGTAAAGAGGAGATTAACACAATTGTAAGGAAGGATATTAGCTCTGATGATGTGGAATCTGTATGGGTAGAGCTGAGAAATACCAAGGGGCAGAAAACGTTAGTGGGCATTGTATACAGACCTCCAAACAGCAATGCCGAGGTTGGGGATGGCATTAAATAGGAAATTAGAGATGCGTGCAATAAGGGCACAGCAGTTATCATGGGTGACTTTAATCTACATATAGATTGGGCTAACCAAATTAGTAACAATACAGTGGAGGAGGAATTCCTGGAGTGTATACGGGATGGTTTCCTGGACCAATATGTCGAGGAACCAACTAGAGATCAGGCCATCTTAGACTGGGTATTATGTAATGAGAAAGGATTAATTAGCAATCTTGTTGTGCGAGGCCCCTTGGGGCGGAGCGATCATAATATGATAGAATTCTTCATTAAGAAAAGTGAAGTATTTGACTCAGAGACTAGGGTCCTGAATTTAAATAAAGGAAACTATGATGGTATGAGGCGCGAGTTGGCTAGGATGGATTGGGGAATGTTACTTAAAGTGTTGACGGTGGATAGGCAATGGCAAACATTTAAAGATTGCATGTAACTGGTAGAATAGATAAGGGAGAACCAGTGGATGTGGTGTATTTGGACTTTCAGAAGGCTTTTGATAAGGTCCCGCATAAGAGATTAGCGTGTAATGTTAAAGCATATGGGATTGAGGGCAAGGTGCTGACTTGGATAGAGAACTGGCTGGCAGACAGGAAGCAAAGAGTTGGAATAAATGGGTCTTTTTCCAAGTGGCAGGCAGTGACTAGTGGGGTACCGCAGGGATCGGTACTAGGACCCCAGCTATTCACAATATATATTAATGATCTAGATGAGGGAACTAGGTGTAATGGGGGGAAAATTCGGTATCGCCCCATTCGGGGCGCCATTATTGGCGGTGCGCAAAGTTTAACGCCTGGCGCTAATTATCGCCTACGACAGCAAACTCGGCTTTTATCAGCCCTGGAGGTGATTGGAGCGCTAAATCAGGTGCTTCACACCTGTCTTAAGGCGCAAAGGCCGAGGAGCGAGGCGCTATCTCAGAGCGCTGGCGAAGCAAGGAAGGGCAAATCAAAATAAACCTGCAAAGTGCTGCTCAGTACTCAAAACTCCTTCACACAGCATTGAATCTCTCCAGAAGTCTCTCTCTCTCTCTCTCTCTCTCAGAATGCGTGGTGCAAAAATGTCACCGACAAAAAAAGGCAGGAAGCGGTCGCCTTTAGATAACGCTCTCCTAGTCCCTTTCTGACAGCATAACACTCCCCTCAACCTGTCGTTGCTAGTGGCAGGCTGTAAGGCAGGGTGTGCCACTCAATATCCAGTCCGGGGCGCTAACGGGGCGTTGCGCACTCGACTGACGTCATAATTTGCTGGCAGTAGTGTTTAGCAACGCCGCAAAATGTCTAGTTAATTTCGCGAGCGGCACAAACATCGCCGCGCCTGGCCTCTAGTTGCTTTGCGCCCCAATTGGCATGCTCTTAAGGTGCTAACGGGAGGCGCAAACAACTGAATTTTCCCCCCAATACCTCCAAGTTTGCAGACGACACAAAGCTGGGTGGGCGTGTGTGCTGTGAGCAGGATGCCGAGCAACTCCAGTATGATTTGGACAGGTTGGGTGATTGGGCAGATGTATAGCAGATGCAGTATAATGTGGATAAATGCGAGGTTATCCACTTTGGTGGCAAAAACAGGAAGGCAGATTATTATCTGAATGGCAATAGATTGGGAGAAGGGGAAATGCAACGAGACCTGGGTGTCCTTGTGCACCAGTCGCTGATGGTAAACATGCAGGTGCAGCAGGCGGTTAAGAAGGCAAATGGTATGTTGGCCTTTGTAATGACAGGATTCGAGTACAGGAGCAAGGATGTCTTGTTGTAATAACAGCAGAAAATGCTGGAAATACTCAGCAGGCCAGGCAGCATCCATGGAGAGAGAAACAGGGTTAACGTTTCAGGTCTGGGACCCTTCATCAGAACTGGAAAAAGCTGGAAATGTAACAGATATTAAGCAGGTGCAGAGACAAGGGGGGAGGGGAGGAAGGAATTGAAAGAACATGCTGTGAAAATGTTGCAAATGGGAATGGCAAAGTTGTACAGGGCCTTGGTGAGACCACACCTTGAGTATTGTGTGCAGTTTTGGTCGCCTTATCTGAGGAAGGATGTTCTTGCCATGGAGGGAGTGCAGCGAAGATTCACCAGACTGATACCTGGGATGGCAGGAATGACGTATGAGGAGCGATTGGGTCGATTGGGCTTATACTGGCTGGAGTTTAGAAGAATGAGAGGGGATCTCATTGAAACTTATAAAATTCTAACAGGACCAGACAGACTAGATGCAGGAAGGATGTTCCCGATGGCGGGGGAGTCCAGAACCAGGGGCCACAGTCTAAGGATAAGGGGTAAGCCATTTATGACAGAGATGAGGAGGAATATCTTCACCCAGAGAGTGGTGAACCTGTGGAATTCTCTACCACAGAAGCAGTTGAGGCCAATTCATTAAATATATTCAAGAAGGTGTTATGATATATTTCTTAAGGCTAAAGGGATCAAGGGATATGGGGAGAAGGCAGGGACAGGATACTGAGTTTGGATGATCAGCCATGATCTCATTGAATGGCGGAGCAGGCTCAAGGGGCTGAATGGCCTACTCCTGCTCCTATCTTCTATGTTTCTATTACAGGTACAGGTGAACTCTGTTACAGGTACAGATGAACACTATTATAGGTACTGGGGCACTCTGTTACAGGTACAGGTAAACACTGTTACAGGTACTTGTGAGCACTATTACAGTTACAGGTGAGCACAGTGACAGGTACAGTTGAGCACTGTTACAGATGCAGTTGAACACTATTACAGGTACAGGTGAGCACTGTTACAGGTACAGGTGAACTCTGATAGTTACAGATGAACACTGTCACAGACACACGTGAGCACTATTACAGGTAAAGGTGATCACTTTTACAGTTACAGCTGAACACTGTTACAGGTACAGGTGAACACTTATAGATACAGGTGAAGACTGTTACAGCTACAGGTGAACACTTAAGGATGCAGGTGGAAAGTGCTACATGTACAGGTGAGCACTGCTACAGCTACAGGTGAACACTATTAAAGGTGCAGGTGAGCACTGTTACTAGTACAGGTGAAAGCTTACAGATAGAGGTGAAGACTGTTACAGGTACAGTTGAGCACTGCTACAGCTACAGGTGAACACTATTACAGGTACAGGTGAACACAGTTACAGGTGAGCACTGTTACAGATACAGGTGAGCACTGTTACAGATACAGGTGAGCACTGTTACAGATACAGGTGAGCACTGCTACAGGTACAGGTGAGCACTGTAACAGGTACACATGAGCACAAAGGTACAGGTGAACACCATTACATGCACAAGTACACACTGTTACAGGCACACGTGTACACTGTTACAGGTACAGGTGAACTCTGTGATAGTTACAGGTGAACACTGTCACAGGCACACGTGAGCACTATTACAGGTACAGGTGATCACTTTTACAGGTACAGCTGATCACTGTTACAGTTACAGGTGAACTCTTAAGGATACAGGTGAGCACTGCTACAGCTACAGGTGAACACTATTAAAGGTACAGGTGAGCACTGTGCAGATACAGGTGAAAACTGTTACAGGTAAAGATGAGCAATGCTACAGCTACAGGTGAACACTTTTGCAGGTACAGGTGAGCACTGTTACTGGTACAGGTGAAAGTTTACAGATAGAGGTGAAGACAGTTACAGGTACAGTTGAGCACTGCTACAGCTATAGGTGAACACTATTACAGGTACAGGTGAACACAGTTACAGGTACAGGTGAGCACTGTTACAGATACAGGTGAAAGTTACAGGTGAACACATTCACAGGTACACATGAGCACTATTACAGGCACATGTGAACAATGTTAAAGGTACAGGTGATCTCTGTTACAGGTACAGGTAAATGCTGTTATAGGCACAGGGGAGCTCTGTTACAGGTACACATCAGCACTACTACAGGTACAGTTGAATACTGTTACAGATAGAGGTGGACACTGTTACAGGTAACGCATTCACATTTACAGGTACAGCTGAGCACTGTTACACATACAGGTGTACTCTGTGATAGGTACAGGTGAACACGGTCACAGGTACATGTGAACACGGTCACAGGTACATGTGAACACGGTTACAGGTACAGGTGATCACTGTTACAGGTACAGCTGAACAATGTTGCAGATACAGGTGAGCACTGCTACAGCTACAGTTGAACACTATTACAGGTAGAGGTGAACAATGTTACAGGTACAGGTGAAGTCTGTTACAGGTACAGGTGAGCACTGCTACAGGTACTGGTGAGCACTGCAACAGGTACACATAAGCACTGTTGAAGGTACAGGTGAAGACAGTTAAATGCACAAGTGCACACTGTTACAGGCACACATGTACACTGTTAGAGGTACAGGTGAACTCTGTGATAGTTGCAGGTGAACACTGTCACAGGCACACGTCTGCACTATTAAAGGTAAAGGTGATCACTTTTACAGGTACAGCTGAACACTGTTACAGGTACAGGTGAACACTTATAGATACAGGTGAAGACTGTTACAGCTACAGGTGAACACGTAAGGATGCAGGTGAAAACTGCGACAGCTACAGGTGAACACTATGCAGGTACAGCTGAACACTTACAGCTACAGGTGAACACTGTTACAGGTACAGGTGAGCACTGCTACAGGTACTGGTGAGCACTGTAATAGGTACATGTTAGCAATGTTACAGGTACAGGTGAACACTGTCACAGGTACATGTGAGCACTATTACAGGTACAGGTGAGCACAATGACAGATAAAGCTGATCACTGATACAGCTACAGGTAAACACTGCTACAGATACAGGTGGAAACTGTTATGGGTACAGGTGAGCACTGCTAAAACTACAGGTGATCATTGTTACAGGTACAGGTGGTCACTGTTACAGAGACAGGTGAACACTGCTACAGCTACAGGTGAACTCTATTACAGGTACAGGTGAACACTTACAGATACAGGTGACAACTGTTACAGATACAGGTGAGCACTGCTGCAGATACAGGTGAGCACTGCTACAGATACAGGTGAGCACTGCTACAGCTACAGGTGGGCTGTGTTACAGGTACAGGTGAATACTGTTACAGGTATAGGTGAACACTGTTAATTGCACAGGTGAGCAATGTAACAGGTACAGGTGACCACTGTTATGGATACAGGTGAGCATGATTAGATGTACAGTGAGCACTGTTACAGCTACAGGTGAGCATTGTAACCGGTATAGGTGAGCACTGTTAAATGTTCAGGTGGAAACAGCAATAGGTACAGGCGAACACAGTTACAGGTACAGGTGAGCACGGTGCCAGGGACAGGAGAGCATTGTTACAGGAGCAGGAGCACACTGTTACAGGTACAGGTGAGCACTGTTAGAGTTACAGGTGAACACTGTTACAGATACAGGTGAACACTGTTACAGCTACAGGTGAACTCTATTACAGGTACAGGTGAACACTTACAGATACAGGTGACAACTGTTACAGATACAGGTGAGCACTGCTACAGATACAGGTGAGCACTGCTACAGATACAGGTGAGCACTGCTACAGCTACAGGTGGGCTGTGTTACAGGTACAGGTGAATACTGTTACAGGTATAGGTGAATACTGTTAATTGCACAGGTGAACAATGTAACAGGTACAGGTGACCACTGTTATGGATACAGGTGAGCATGATTAGATGTACAGTGAGCACTGTTACAGCTACAGGTGAGCATTGTAACAGGTATAGGTGAGCACTGTTAAATGTTCAGGTGGAAACAGCAATAGGTTACAGGTGAACACAGTGACAGGCACAGGTGAGCACGGTGCCAGGGACAGGAGAGCATTGTTACAGGAGCAGGAGCACACTGTTACAGGTACAGGTGAGCACTGTTAGAGTTACAGGTGAACACTGTTACAGGTACAGGTGAGCACTTTAACAGGAACATGTGAGCACTGTTACAGGTACAGCTGAACACTGTTACAGATACAGGTGAACACTGCTACAGCTACAGGTGAACTCTATTACAGGTACAGGTGAACACCTACAGATACAGTAAAAGCTGCTACAGGTATAGGTGAGCAATGCTACAGCTACAGGTGAGCACTTTTGCAGATACAGGTGAGCACTGTTACAGATATAGGTGAGCACTGTTACAGGTACAGGTTGAACACTGTACAGGTACAGGTAATCGCTGTTACAGGTACAGCTGATCACTGTTACAGATACAGGTGAACACTGCTACAGCTACAAGTGAACACTTTTGCAGGTGAACACTGTTACAGGTACAGGTGAACACTTACGGATACAGGTGACAACTGTTACAGATACAGGTGAGCACTGCTACAGATACAGGTGAGCACTGCTACAGGTACTGGTGAGCACTGTAACAGGTACACATGAGCACTGTTAAAGGTACAGGTGAACACCATTACATGCACAAGTGCACACTATTACAGGCACACGTGTACACTGTTACAGGTACAGGTGAACTCTGATAGGTACAGGTGAACAATGTCACAGGCACACGTGAGCACTATTACAGGTACAGGTGATCACTGTTACAGGTACAGGTGAACACTTACAGATACAGGGGAAGACTGTTACAGCTACAGGTGAGCACTGCAAAAGGTTCTGGTGAGCACTGTAGCAGGCACATGTTAGCACTGTTACAGGTAAAGGTGAACAGCTTTACATGCACACTGTTACAGGTACATGTGTACACTGTTACAGGTACAGCTGATCACAGTTACAGGTACAGCTGATCACTGCTACAGCTACAGGTGAACACTGCTAAAGATACAGGTGAAAACTGTTATGGGTACAGGTGAGCACTACTACAACTACAGGTGAACACTGTTACAGGTACAGGTGAGCACTGCTACATGTACAGGTGAGCACTGCAACAGCTGCTGGTGAGCACTGTAACAGGTACATGTTAGCACTGTTATAGGTAAAGGTGAACAGCATTACATGCACACTGTTACAGGTACATGTGTACACTGTTACAGGTACAGGTGAACTCTGATAGTTACAGATGAACACTGTCACAGACACACGTGAGCACTATTACAGGTAAAGGTGATCACTTTTACAGTTACAGCTGAACACTGTTACAGGTACAGGTGAACACTTATAGATACAGGTGAAGACTGTTACAGCTACAGGTGAACACTTAAGGATGCAGGTGAAAAGTGCTACATGTACAGGTGAGCACTGCTACAGCTACAGGTGAACACTATTAAAGGTGCAGGTGAGCACTGTTACTAGTACAGGTGAAAGCTTACAGATAGAGGTGAAGACTGTTACAGGTACAGTTGAGCACTGCTACAGCTACAGGTGAACACTATTACAGGTACAGGTGAACACAGTTACAGGTGAGCACTGTTACAGATACAGGTGAGCACTGTTACAGATACAGGTGATCACTGTTACAGATACAGGTGAGCACTGCTACAGGTACTGGTGAGCACTGTAACAGGTACACATGAGCACAAAGGTACAGGTGAACACCATTACATGCACAAGTGCACACTGTTACAGGCACACGTGTACACTGTTACAGGTACAGGTGAACTCTGTGATAGGTACAGGTGAACAATGTCACAGGCACACATGAGCACAATTACAAGTACAGGTGATCACTGTTACAGGTACAGGTGAACACTTACAGATACAGGGGAAGACTGTTACAGCTACAGGTGAGCACTGCAAAAGGTTCTGGTGAGCACTGTAACAGGTACATGTTAGCACTGTTACAGGTAAAGGTGAACAGCTTTACATGCACACTGTTACAGGTACAGGTGAACCCTGATAGGTACAGGTGAACACTGTCACAGGTACACACGAACACTATTACAGGTACAGGTTAGCACAGTGACAGGTACAGCTGATCACGGTTACAGGTACAGCTGATCACTGCTACAGCTACAGGTGAACACTGCTAAAGATACAGGTGAAAACTGTTATGGGTACAGGTGAGCACTACCACAACTACAGGTGAACATTGTTACAGGTACAGGTGAGCACTGCTACATGTACAGGTGAGCACTGCAACAGGTGCTGGTGAGCACTGTAACAGGTACATGTTAGCACTGTTATAGGTAAAGGTGAACAGCATTACATGCACACTGTTACAGGTACATGTGTACACTGTTACAGGTACAGGTGAACTCTGATAGTTATAGATGAACACTGTCACAGGCACACGTGAGCACTATTACAGGTAAAGGTGATCACTTTTACAGGTACCACTGAACACTGTTACAGGTATAGGTGAACACTTATAGATACAGGTGAAGACTGTTACAGCTACAGGTGAACACTTAAGGATGCAGGTGAAAACTGTTACACGTACAGGTGAGCACTGCTACAGCTACAGGTGAACACTATTAAAGGTACAGGTAAGCACTGTTACTAGTACAGGTGAAAGCTTACAGATAGTGGTGAAGACTGTTACAGGTACAGTTGAGCACTGCTACAGCTGCAGGTGAACACTATTACAGGTGAACACGGTTACAGGTGAGCACTGTTACAGATACAGGTGATCACTGTTACAGATACAGGTGCACACTGCTACAGGTAATGGTGAGCACTGTAACAGGTACAGGTGAACACCATTACATGCACACATGCACACTGTTACAGGCACATGTGAGCATTGTTACAGGTACAGGTGAACTCTGTGATAGTGCTCATGTGTACCTGTGAATGTGTTCACCTGTAACTATTACAGGCACATGTGAACAATGTTAAAGGTACAGGTGATCTCTGTTACAGGTACAGGTAAATGCTGTTATAGGCACAGGGGAGCACTGTTACAGGTACACATCAGCACTATTACAGGTACAGTTGAATACTGTAACAGATAGAGGTGGACACTGTTACAGGTAAGGAGTTCACATTTACAGGTACAGCTGAACACTGATACACATACAGGTGTACTCTGTGATAGGTACAGGTGAACACAGTCACAGGTACAGGTGAACACTGCTACAGCTACAGGTGAACTCTATTACAGGTAAGGTGAACACTTACAGATACAGGTGAAATCAATTACGGGTACAGGTGAGCACTGCTACAGCTACAGGTGAACTTTATTACAGGTGCAGGTGAACACTTACACATACAGGTGAGCACTGCTACAGCTACAGGTGAGCACTACTACAGCTACAGGTGAACACTTTTGCAGGTAGAGGTGAGCATTGTTACTGGTACAGGTGAAAACTTACAGATACAGGTGAAGACTGTTACAACTACAGGTGAGCACTGCTACAGCTACAGGTGAACACTATTGCAGGTAGAGGTGAACACTGTTACATGTACAGGTGAAGTCTGTTACAGGTACAGGTGAGCACTTCTACAGGTACATGTGAGCACTGTATCAGGTACACGTGAGCACTGTTGAAGGTACAGGTGAACACAGTTACATGCGCAAGTGCACACTGTTACAGACACACGTGTACACTCTTACAGGTACAGGTGAACTCTGTGATAGTTGCAGGCGAACACTGTCACAGGCACACGTGAGCACTATAAAAGGTAAAGGTGATCACTTTTACAGGTACAGCTGAACAATGTTACAGGTACAGGTGAACACTTATAGATACAGGTGAAGACTGTTACAGGTGAACACTTAAGGATGCAGTTGAAAATTGATACAGGTACAGGTGAGCACTGCTACAGCTACAGGTGAACACTTACAGCTACAGGTGAGCACTGCTACAGGTACTGGTGAGCACTGTAACAGGTACATGTTAGCACTGTTACAGGCAAAGGTGAACAGCATTACATGCACAATGTTACAGGTACATGTGTACATTGTTACAGGTACAGGTGAACACTGTCACAGGTACACATGAGCACTATTACAGGTACAGGTGAGCACAATGACAGATACAGCTGATCACTGCTACAGCTACAGGTGAACACTGCTACAGATACAGGTGAAAACTGTTACAGGTACAGGTGAGTGCTGCTACAACTACAGGTGATCACTGTTAAAGGTACAGGTGAACGATGCTACAGCTACAGGTGAACTCTATTATAGGTACTGGTGAACACTTACAGATACAGGTGAAAACTGTTACAGGTACAGGTGAGCAATGCTACAGCTACAGTTGAACACTTTTTCAGGTACAGGTGAGCACTGTTGCAGGTATAGGTGAAATCTATTACAGGTACAGGTGAACACATACAGATACAGGTGAGCACTGTTACAGATGCAGGTGAGCGCTGTTACAGATACAGGTGAGCACTGCTACAGCTACAGGTGAACTCTATTACAGGTACAGGTGAACAATTACAGATACAGGTGGAAAGCTGTTACAGGTACAGGTGAACAATACTACAGCTACAGGTGAACACTTTTGCAGGTACAGGTGAGCACTGTTACAGGTACAGGTGAACACTTAGAGATACAGGTGACAACTGTTACAGATACAGGTGAGCACTGCTACAGGTACAGGTGAGCACTGTAACAGGTACACATGAGCACTGCTAAAGGTACAGGTGAACACTGTTATGGGCATACGTGTACACTGTTACAGGTACAGGTGAACTATGTGATAGGTACAGGCGAACACTGTCACAGGCACACATGAGCACTATTACAGTTACAGGTGATTAAAATTACAGGTACAGGTGAACACTTACTGATACAGGGGAAGACTGTTACAGCTACAGGTGAGCACTGCAAGAGATTCTGGTGAGCACTGTAACAGGTACACATGAGCACTGTTAAAGGTACAGGTGAACGCCGGTACATGCACACGTGAGCACTAATACAGGTGCAGGTGAGCACTGTTACAGGTGCAGGTGAGCTCTGTTACAGGTACAAGTGAACATTGTTATAGGTGCAGGGGACCTCTGATACAGATAGATGTGAGCACTATTACAGCTTCAAGTGAACACCTTTACTTGCAAACTGTTACAGGCACAGGTGAACTCTGTGATAGGTACAGGTGAACACTGTCACAGGTACAGATGAGCACTGTTGCAGGTACAGTTGAACACTGTTACAGGTACAGGTCATCACTGTTACAGGTACAGCTGAACACTGTTACAGGTACAGCTGAATACTGTTACAGGTAAAGGTGAACATGCTGTCAGCTTCAGGTGAGCACTGTAACAGGTACAGGTCAGCACTGTCACACATACAGATGAGAACATTTATTGGTACAGGTGAGTACTGTTACATGTACAGGTGAACACTGTTTCAAGTATAGGTGAAAACAGCCACAGGTACAGGTGAGCACTGTTGCTGGTACAGCTGAACACTGTTACAGGCACAGGTGAGCAGAGTGACAGGTACAGGTGAGCACTGTTGCAGATGCAGTTGAACACTGTTACAGGTACAGATGAGTACTGTTACAGGTACCGGTGAGAACTGTTACAGGTACAGTTGAGCACTGTTACAGGTACGGATGATTACTGTTACAGGTACAGCTGAACACTGTTACAGATACAGGTGAACACTGCTACAGCTACAGGTGAACTTTATTACAGGTACAGGTGAACACTTACAGATACACGTGAAAACGGTTACAAGTACCGGTGAGCAATGCTACAGCTACAGGTGAACATTTCTGCAGGTACAGGTGAACACTTACAGATACAGGTGAAGACTTTTAAAGATACAGTTGAGCAATGCTACAGGTACTGGTGAGCACTGTAACAGGTACACATGAGCATTGTTAAAGATACAGGTGAACACCTTTACATGCACGCTGTTACAGGCATACGTGTACACTGTTACAGGTACAGGTGATCACTATTACAGGTTCTGCTGAACACTGTCACAGGTATACGTGAGCACTATTACAGGTACAGGTGATCATTGTTACAGGTACAGGTGATCACTGTTACAGATACAGGTGAACACTGCTACAGCTACAGGTGAACACTGCTACAGGTACAGATGAGCACTTACAGATAAAGGTGAAAAAAGTTTCAGGTACAGGTGAGCACTGCTACAGGTACAGCTGAACACTGTTACAGATGCAGGTCAACACTGCTACAGCTTCAGGTGAACTCTATTACAGGTACAGGTGAACACTGCTACAGCTAGAGGTGAAAACCGCTACAGGTACAGGTGAGCACTTACAGATACAGGTGAAGACTGTTACAGGTACTGGTGAGCTCTGTAACAGGTACGCATGAGCACTGTTAAAAGTACAGGTGAACACCGTTACATGCACACGTGCACACAGTTACAGGCACATGTGTACACTTTTAAGGTATAGGTGAACTCTGATAGGTACAGGTGAACACTGTTACAGGTGCAGATGAGCACTGTTACAGGTACAGGTGAGAACTGTTACAGGTACAGGTGAGAACTGTTACAGGTACAGATGATTACTGTTACAGGTACAGCTGAACACTGTTACAGATACAGGTGAAGGCTTTTACTGATACAGCTGAGCAATGCTACAGGTACTGGTGAGCACTGTAACAGGTACACATGAGCATTGGTAAAGGTACAGGTGAACACTATTACATGCACACTGTTACAAGCATATGTGTACACTGTTACAGGTACAGGTGAACTCTGTGATAGGTACAGGTGAACACTTTTACAGATACAGGTGAACACTGCTACAGCTACATGTGAACACTGTTACAGGTACTGCTGAACACTGTTATAGATACAGGTGAACACGGCTACAGCTACAGGTGAACACTGCTACAGCTACAGGTGAACACTGCTACAGGTACAGATGAGCACTTACAGATAAAGGTGAAAAACATTTCAGGTACAGGTGAGCACTGCTACAAGTACAGGTGATCACTGTTACAGATACAGGTCAACACTGCTACAGCTACAGGTGTACTCCATTACAGGTACAGGTGAACACTGCTATAACTAGAGGTAAACACTGTTACAGGTACAGGTGAGCACTTACAGATACAGGTGAAGACTGTTACAGATACAGATGAGCACTGCTACAGGTACTGGTGAGCTCTGTAACAGGTACACGTGAGCACTGTTAAAGGTTCAGGTGCACTCCGTTACATGCACACAGTTACTGGCACATGTGTACACTCTTAAGGTACAGGTGAACTCTGTGATAGGTACAGGTGAACACTGTCACAGGTACACATGAGCACTATTGCAGGTACAGGTAAACACTGTTACAGGTACCCGTGAGCTCTGTTACAGGTACATGTGAACATTGTAATAGGTACAGGGGAGCTCTGTTACAGGTAGATGTGAGCACTATTACAGGTACAGGTGAACAATGTTATGGGTACAGGTGGACACTCTTACAGGTACAGGTGAGCACCCTTACAGCTCCAGGTGAGCGCTGTTACAGATACAGGTGAGCGCTGTTACAGATACAGGTGAACACTATTACAGGTAATGTTGAGCAATGTAACAGGTACAGGTGGACACTGTTACAAGTACACGTGAGCTCTGTTAAAGGTACAGGTGAACACCGTGACTTGCATACGTGCACACTATTACAGGCACAGGTGAACTCTGTGATAGGCACAGGTGAACACTGTCATAGGTACATGTAAGCACTATTACAGGAACAAGTGAATACTGTTACAGGTACTGGTGAACACTGCTACAGGTACAAGTGAACTCTATTACAGGTACAGGTGAACACTGCTACAGCTAGAGGTGAAACCTGCTACAGGTACAGGTTGAGCACTTACAGATGCAGGTGAAGGCTGTTACAGATACAGGTGAACACTTTTGCAGGTACAGGTGAGCACTGTCACAGGTACAGGTGAACACTTACAGATACAGGTGAAGACTTTTACAGATACAGCTGAGCAATGCTACAGGTACTGGTGAGCACTGTAACAGGTACACATGAGCATTGGTAAAGGTACAGGTGAACACTGTTACAGGCATACATGTACACTGTTACAGATACAGGTGAACACTGCTACAGCTACAGATGATCACTTACAGATAAAGGTGAAAAAGTTCAGGTACAGATGAGCACTGCTACAGGTAAAGGTGATCACTGTTACAGATACAGGTCAACACTGCTACAGGTGAACTCTATTACAGGTACAGGTGAACACTGCTACAGCTGGAGGTGAACACTGCTACAGGTACAGGTGAGCACTTACAGATACAGGTGAAGACTGTTACAGATACAGGTGAGCAATGCTACAGGTACTGGTGAGCTCTGTAACAGGTACACATGAGCACTGTTAAAGGTACAGGTGCACTCCGTTACATGCACATGTGTACACTGTTAAGGTACAGGTGAACTCTGTGATAGGTACAGGTGAACACTGTCACAGGTACACGTGAGCACTATTGCAGGTAAAGGTGAACACTGTTACAGGTACCTGTGAGCTCTGTTACAGGTACAGGTGAACACTGTAATAGGTACAGGGGAGCTCTGATACAGGTAGACATGAGCACTATTACAGGTACAGGTGAACACTGTTACGGGTACAGGTGCACAACCTTACAGCTCCAGCTGAGCGCTGTTACAGATACAGGTGAACACTGCTACAGCTACAGGTGAACAATATTACAGGTACTGGTGAGCAATATAACAGGTACAGGTGGACACTGTTACAAGTACACATGAGCACAGTCCAAAGATGTGCAGGTTAGGTTGATTTGGCTATTATAAATTGACCCTTAGTGTTAGGGGATTAAATACGTGGGGTTACGGGGATAGGGTGGGATATGTGTCGGTGCAGGCTCGATGGGCCGAAATGGCCTCTATCTGCACTGTAGATTCTGTGATTCTGTGATTCTGTGAGCACTGTTAAAGGTACAGGTGAACACCATGACATGCATATGTGCACACTGTTACAGGCACAGGTGAACTCTGTGATAGGTACAGGTTAACACTGTCACAGGTACACATAAGCACTATTACAGAAACAAGTGAACACTGTTACAGGTACTGGTGAACACTGTTATAGGTACAGGTGAGCACTGTGACAGGTACAGGTGAACACTGTTACAGGTAAAGGGGAACCTGTGTCAGGTACAGGTGTAAAATGTTACAGGTGCAGGTGAACACTGTTACAGGAACAGGTGAGCACTGATAAAGGTACAGGTGAACACCATTGCATGCACACATGCACACTGCTACAGGCACACATGTACACTGTTACAGGTACAGGTGAACTCTGTGATAGTTACAGGTGAACACTGTCACAGGTACACGTGAGCTCTATTACAGGCAGAGGTGAACACTGTTAAAGGTACAGGTGAGCTGTGTTACAGGTGCAGGTGAGCACTGTTACAGGTAAAAGTGATCACTGTTACAGGTACAGCTGAACACTGTTACAGGTACAGGTGAACACTTACAGATACTGGTGAAGACTGTTACAGCTACGGGTGAACATTTACCAATACAGGTGAAAACTGTTGCAGGTACAGGTTAGCACTGCTACAGCTACAGGTGAACTCTATTACAGGTAGAGGTGAGCACTATGCAGGTACAGGTGAACACTTACAGATACATGTGAAGACTGTTAAAGGTACAGGTGAACACTGCTAAAAGCACAGGTGAGCACTGTTACAGATACAGATGAGCATTGTTACAGGTACTGGTGAGCACTGTAAGAGGTACATGTGTGCACTGCTACCAGTATAGGTGAATACCGTTACATGCACATGTGCACACTGTTACAGGAACACATGTACACTGTTAAGGTACAGGTGAACTCTGTGATAGTTACAGATGAACACTGTCACAGGTACAGGTGAGCACTATTACAGGTACAGGTGAGCACTGTTACAGGTACAGGTGATCACTGTTACAGGTACTGCTGAACACTGTTACAGATACAGATGAGCACTGCTACAGGTACTGGTGAGCTCTGCTACAAGTACAGGTGAACACTTACAGATACAGGTGAAAACTGTTACTGCTACAGGTTAGCAATGCTACAGCTACAGGTGAACACTTTTGCAGGTGCAGGTGAGCACCGTTACAGGTACAGGTGAACACTTACAGTGCTCACAAGTATCTGTTACAGTCTTCACCTGTATTTGTAACAGGTACACGAGAGCAATGTTAAAGGTACAGGTGAACACCATTACATGCATATGTGCACATAGTTACAGGCATATGTGTACACCATTACAGGTACAGGTGAACTCTGTGATAGGTACAGGTGAACACTGTCACAGGTACACGTGAGCACTATTACAGGTACAGGTATGCACTGTTACAGGTACAGGTGATCACTGTTACAAGTACAGCTGAACACTGTTACAAGTGAGGGGGTGTTGCAATATTAATTAAGGAGTCAATTACTGCTGTAAGGAGGGATGATATATTGGCGGGTTCCTCTAATGAGGCCTTATGGGTAGAACTTAAAAACAAAAAGGGGGCAAGCACTTTGCTGGGAGTTTATTATAGGCCCCCAAACAGTCAGGGGGAGATAGAGGAACAGATATGTAGGCAAATCTCAGAGAAGTGTGAAAATAATAGGGTAATAATAGTGGGGGACTTCAACTTCCCCAATATAAATTGGGATAGTCAGAGTGTGAAAGGCTTAGAGGGTGCAGAATTCTTAAAGTGCATCCAGGAGAGCTTTTTGAGCCAACATGTAGAAAGTCCTACAAGAGAGGGGGCGGTACTGGACCTAATTCTGGGGAATGTAGCCAGGCAAGTGGTGGAAGTATCAGTAGGAGAGCATTTTGGCGACAGTGACCATAATTCGGTGAGATTTAAGGTGGTCATGGAAAAAGACAAAGACGGCCCGGAAATAAGGGTTCTAAATTGGGGGAAGGCCGATTTTAATATGATAAGGCAGGATCTGGCCAAAGTGGACTGGGAGCAGCTACTTATAGGAAAATCCACATCAAAACAGTGGGAGACTTTCAGAAGGGAAATAGAGAGAGTACAACGCCAACATGTTCCTGTAAAGGTCAAGGGTGGGACCAACAAGCAAAGGGAACCTTGGATGACAAGGGATATACAAAAATGCATTCGAAATAAAAGGGGGGCTGTTGGCAGTTACAAAAGACTAAAGACGGAAGAAGCCCTAGAGGAGTATAAAAAGTGCAGGGGCATACTTAAAAAAGAAATTAGGAGGGCAAGGAGGGGCCATGAAATAACACTGGCGAGCAAAATAAAGGAAAATCCTAAGATGTTTTATAAGTATATTAAGGGCAAGAGGATAACCAGGGAAAGGGTAGGGCCCATTAGGGACCAAAGTGGCAATCTGTGTGTAGAGCCAGATGATGTAGGCGGGGTTTTAAATGAATTTTTTGCATCTGTGTTCACTATGGAGAAAGACGATGCGGACATAGAAATCGGGCAAGGGGACTGTGACATACTTGAACATATTAGCATCGAGAGGGAGGAGGTGCTAGCGGTTTTAGCAGGCCAAAAAGTGGATAAATCCCCAGGCCCGGACGAGATGTATCCCAGGCTGCTGTGGGAGGCAAAGGAAGAGATTGCAGGGGCTCTGACACAAATTTTCAGAACCTCTCTGGCCACAGGGGATGTACCAGAGGACTGGAGAACAGCTAATGTAGTACCATTATACAAGAAGGGTAGCAGGGATAAACCAGGGAATTACAGGCCAGTGAGCCTAACATCTGTGGTAGGGAAATTATTGGAAAAAATTCTGAGGGACAAAATTAGTCTCCACTTGGAGAGGCAAGGATTAATCGGGAATAGTCAGCATGGCTTCGTCAAGGGTAAATCATGTCTGACAAATCTGATTGAATTTTTCGAGGGGGTGACTAGGGGGGTGGATGAGGGAAATGCTGTGGATGTGGTTTACATGGACTTCAGTAAAGCTTTTGACAAAGTCCCGCATAGGAGACTGGTCAAGAAGGTAAGAGCCCATGGGATCCAGGGTGCCTTGGCGCGTTGGATCCTAAACTGGCTGAGTGGCAGGAGGCAGAGGGTGATGGTCGAAGGTTGCTTTTGTGACTGGAAGCCTGTGTCCAGTGGGGTACCTCAGGGATCGGTGCTGGGTCCCTTGTTGTTTGTGATCTACATAAATGATTTGGATGAGAATGTAAAAGGTATGATCAGTAAGTTCGCAGATGACACGAAAATTGGTGGGGTGGTAAATTGCGAGGAGGAAAGCCTCAGGCTACAGGATGATATAAACGGGTTGGTCAGATGGACGGAAAAGTGGCAAATGGAATTTAACCCTGAAAAGTGCGAGGTGATGCATTTTGGACGGACAAATAAGGCAAGGGAATACACAATGAGTGGTAGGACCCTAGGAAGTACAGAGGGTCAGAGGGACCTTGGTGTACATGTACATAGATCCCTGAAGGCAGCGGAACAGGTAGATAAGGTGGTTAAAAAGGCATATGGGATACTTGCCTTCATTAGCCGAGGCATAGAATATAAGAGCAGGGAGGTTATGATGGAGCTGTACAAAACACTGGTGAGGCCACAGCTGGAGTACTGTGTGCAGTTCTGGTCACCTCACTATAGGAAGGATGTGATTGCTTTGGAGAGGGTGCAGAGAAGATTCACCAGGATGTTACCTGGGATGGAGCGCCTCAGCTATGAAGAAAGACTAAACAGGCTGGGGTTGTTTTCCTTGGAGCAAAGAAGGCTGAGGGGGGACCTGATTGAGGTGTACAAAATGATGAGGAGCATAGATAGGGTAGACAAAGAGGAACTTTTCCCCTTAGTAGGGGGGTCAATAACAAGGGGGCATAGATTCAGGGTAAGGGGCAGGAGATTTAGAGGGGATTTGAGGAGGAACTTTTTCACCCAGAGGGTGGTTGGAATGTGGAACTCAATGCCTAAAAGGGTGGTAGAGGCAGGAACCCTCACAACATTCAAGAAGCATTTGGATGAGCACTTGAAATGCCATTGCATACAAGGCTATGGACCAAATGCTGGAAAATGGGATTAGACTGGACAGGGATGGATGGGCGGCGCAGACACGATGGGCCGAAGGGCCTCTTTCTGTGCTGTAAAACTCTATGACTCTATGACTCTAAGTACAGGTGAACACTTACAGATACAGGTGAAGACTCTTGCAGCTACAGGTGAAGACTTACAGATACAGTTGAACACTATTACAGCTACAGGTGAGCACTATGCAGGTACAGGTGAACACTTACAGATACATGTGCTCACTGTTACCAGTACAGGTGAACACCATTACATGCACACTGTTACAGGCATATGTGTACACTGCTACAGGTGCAGGTGAACTCTGTGATAGGTACAGGTGAACACTGTCACTGGTAAATGTGAGCACTATTACAGTTACAGGTGAACACTCTTACAGGTACAGGTGGTCACTGTTACAGGTACAGGTGAGCATTGTTGCAGCTACAGGTGAACACTATTACAGGTACAGGTGAGCACTATGCAGGTACAGGTGAACACTTACAGATACATGTGAAGACTATTACCAGTACAGGTGAACACCGTTACATAACCCTCCCTTCTTCTTCTTCTACTTCTTCTTCACCCTCCCTTCTTCTTCACCCTCCCACTGTTACAGATACAGGTGAATACTGCTACAGCTACAGGTAAACACTGCTACAGGTACAGGTGAACACTTACAAATAAAGGTGTAAACTGTTACATGTACAGGTGAGCACTGCTACAACTACAGGTGCACACTTTTGCAGGTACAGGTGAGCACTATTAAAGGTACAGGTGAACACCGTTACATGGACACGTTAACACTGTTACAGGAACACATGTACACTGTTAAGGTGCAGGTGAACTCTGTGTTAGCTACAGGTGAACACTGTAACAGGTACACGTGAGCACTATTACAGGTACAGGTGAGCACTGTTACAGGTACAGGTGATCACTGTTACAGATACAGGTGAAGACTTTTACAGATACAGGTGCGCACTGCTACAGGTGCAGAGGAGCTTCCATGCTGTCTGCCACAGGGAAAGTCATCACAAAAATCCTCCTCAATTGCCTTCTCCCAGTGGCCGAAGAACTCCTCCCAGAGTCGCAATGCGGATTCCGCCCATTAAGGGACACAATGGACATAATCTTCGCCGCACGTCAATTACAAGAGAAATGCAGGGAACAGGGCCAACCGCTGTACATGGCCTTCTTTGATCTCACAAAGGCCTTCTTTGATCTCACAAAGGCCTTCGACACTGTCAACCGTGAGGGATTGTGGAGTGTCCTCCTCAAATTCGGCTGCCCTCAAAAGTTTCTCACCATCCTCCGCCTGCTTCATGATGACATGCAAGCCGTGATCCTGACCAAGGGTTCCACCACAGACACAATTCACGTACGAACCAGGGTCAAACAAGGCTGTGTCATCGCACCAACGCTCTTCTTGATCTTCCTTGCTGCAATGCTCCATCTCACCCTCAGCAAGCTCCCCACTGGAGTGGAGCTAATTTACAGATCAAATGGGGAACTGTTCAACCTCCGTCACCTCCAGTCCAGATCCAAGGTCGTCCCATCCTCTGTCGTCAAATTACAGTATGCAGGTGATGCTTGCGTCTGCGCTCACTCGGAGATCGAACTCCAAATCATCATTAACACCTTCACGGAAGCGTACGAGAGCATGGGCCTTACACTAAACATCCGTAAGACAAAGGTCCTCTACCAACCTGCCCCCGCCACACAGTACTGCCCCCGATTATCAAAATCCATGACAAGGCCTTGGACAACGTGGACCACTTTCCACACCCTGGCAGCCTACTGTCAACAAGGGCAGACATCGACGACAAAGTCCAACACCGCCTTCAGTGTGCCAGTGCAGCCTTCGGTCGCCTGAGGAAGAGAGTGTTTGAAGACCAGGACCTCAAACCCGACACTAAACTCATGGTCTACAGAGCAGCAGCGATACCCGCCCTGCTGTAAGCCTCAGAGACATGGACCATGTACAGCAGGCACCTCAAAGCACTGGAAAGCTACCACCAATGCTGCCTCCGCAAGATCCTGCAAATCCATTGGCAGGATAGGCGCACCAACCTCAGTGTTCTTGCTGAGGCCAACATCCCCAGCATCGAAGCTTTGACCACGCTCAATCAGCTCCGATGAACGGGTCATATTGTCCGCATGCCCGATACGAGGCTCCCAAAACAAGCGCTCTTCTCGGAGCTCCGGCATGGCAAGAGAGCCCCAGGTAGGCAGAGGAAATGCTTCAAGGACACCCTGAAAGCCTCCTTGAAAAAGTGTACCACCCCCATCGATACCTGGGAATCCCTGGCCCAAGACCACACAAAGTGGAGGAGAAGCATCCAGGAAGGC
Organism: Somniosus microcephalus; assembly: GCF_052327205.1. Classification (NCBI taxonomy): domain Eukaryota; kingdom Metazoa; phylum Chordata; class Chondrichthyes; order Squaliformes; family Somniosidae; genus Somniosus; species Somniosus microcephalus. Next base: position 37,779,884 of record NC_140991.1, on the reverse strand, counting down.
ACCAAACAACTCAAGTCTCTTCGCTGGGAGCAAGCGGAAGCCAAGCGCAGGCATCGCAAGGAGCGCACGTCAACCCAAGCACCCCATCCACCTGCCCCTTCAACCACCATCTGCCCCACCTGTGACAGAGTCTGTAGGTCCTGCATTGGACTCATCAGTCGCCTGCGAACTCATTTTTAACATGGAAGCAAGTCATCCTCGGTTCCAAGGGACTGCCTAAGATTACAGGTTCAAGTGAACACATTTACAGGTACAGGTGAACACTGTTACAGGTACAAGTGAGCAGAGCATAACGTACAGCTGAGCACTGTTACAGGTACAGGTGAGCACTGTTAGAGGTACAGGTGAGCAATGTTACAGGATGGGTTGGACTCTGTTACAGGTACAGGTGAGCAACGCTACAGGTATTGGTACTGGTGCGCACTGTGACAGGTACATGTGAGCATTGCTAAAGGTACAGGTGAACACCGTTGCAGGCACACATGCACACTGCTGCAGGCACATGTGTACACTGTTAAGGTACAGGTGAACACTGTCACGGGTACACGTGAGCACTATTACAGGTACAGGTGAGCAATGTTACATGTACAGGTGATTCACTGTTACAGATACAGGTGAATACTGCTACAGCTACAGGTAGGCACTGCTACAGGTACAGGTGAGCACTTACAGATAAAGGTGAAAAATGTTACAGGTAGAGTTGAACACTTACAGATACAGGTGAAAACTGTTACAGGAACAGTTGAGCACTGCTGCAGCTACAGGTGAATACTTTTGCAGCTACAGGTGAGCACTGTTAAAGTTACAGGTGAACACCATTAAATGCACACGTGCACACTGTTACAGGCACATGTGTACACTCTTAAGGTACATGTGAACTCTGTGAAAGGTACAGGTGAACACTGTCACAGGTACACGTGAGCACTATTATAGGTACAGGTGGACACTGCTAGAGTTACAGGTGAACACTATTACAGTTACTGGTGAGCACTGTAACAGGTACAGTTGAACACCGTTACATGCATACATGCACACTGTTACAAACACAGGTGAACTCTCTGATAGGTAGAGGCGAACACTGTCACAGGTACACGTAAGCACTGTTACAGGTACAGGTGAGCTCTCTTATAGGTACAGGTGAACACTGTCATAGGTACAGTGAAGATCTGTTTCAGGTGCATATGAGCACTATTACAGGTACAGGTGAGCAGTGTGAAAGGTACAGGTGAACACTGTTACAGGTAAAGGGGAACATGCTGTCAGGTACAGGTGAACAATGTTACAGGTACAAGTGAACACTGTTACAGGTACAGGTGATCTCTATTACAGGTACAGGTGAAAACTGTTACAGGTAAAGGTGAAAACTGTTACAGGTACACGTAAGCACTATTACAGGTACAAGTGAAATCTGTTACAGGTGCAGGTAAGCTCTGTTACAGGTACAGGTGAACATGGCTACAGGTAAAAGTGAGCACAGCATCACGTACAGCTGAGCACTGTTACAGGTACAGGTGAGCACTGTTAGATGTTCAGGTGAACAATGTTACAGGATGGGTTGGACACTGTTACAGGTAGAGGTGAGCACTGTTACAGGTACAGGTGAGCAAGGCTACAGGTACTGATACTGGTGCACATTGTAACAGGTACACATGAGCACTGATAAAGGTACAGGTGAACACCGTTGCATGCACATGTGCACACTGCTACAGGCACATGTGTACACTGTTACATGTACAGGTGAACTCTGTGATAGTTACAGGCTGTGGTAAACCACTTTTATCGTTCACTATCGTTACACTATAGTTATCACTGTTATATCGTTACTCTATGGTTATCACTGTTCACACTGTTGTATCACTATACGAGGTCGCCTCTTGTCACGCTGCTATACCTGGGCTGACCACTGCTGACTCCGCCCATGACTCCACCTACCTGCCCAGGTATAAAGGTAATCGACTGGCTGGCATTCCTCCTTGTTGTATCCGATCACCCACAAGGGTGGGCTCTGTTATTTAGCCAATAAAAACCTATAGTTACTTTCTTAACTCGTCGCTTTTCATTGGATGAATTGATAGGTATATCAATTTTATTGGCTAAATTTTAAAATGTCGACACTTGAGCAGTCAAACGACCAGCCAAACGACCAGCCAAGCGACCAGCCAGACGCCCAGCTACAACAGCCACAGCAGCCGGCCTGGCTGCGAGCCCTCAGACCACCGTACCTGGGCCTAAACCCACAGGCAGCAAACTCAGCCCTCGACTTCGAACACTGGCTGAGCTGCTTCGAAGCCTACCTGGGAGAATCCGGCGTGCCTCAGAAATCCATGCTAAGAGTTCTGAACGCCCAAGTGAGCCTTAAAGTATTCGCACTCATCCGGGACCTTAAAACATACGAGGACGCCATCAATCGGCTGAAAAGACAGTACCAGAGCCCGGTAAATTCCATGTATGCCAGACACCTCCTAAGATCCCGCCCGCAACAGCCAGGAGAGCCCGTGGAGGAATTTTTACGGGTGCTACAAGCACTCGGCAGAGACTGTAACTTTAAAGCGGTAACGGCGGCAGAAAATACTGAAGACAATGTCCGCGATGCCTTCGTGAAAGGCCTGCGGTCCGACTACTCACGGCAAAGACTACTGGAAGCAAGGGACCTCGACCTGGACAAAGCTGCAGCCCTCGCTCTCTCTCTAGAGGTGGCCCATCGGGACCTCGAGGCATACTCAAGGTACTGTAACTCACGACCCTGGGACTTGGGACCGACCCCGACTGCGATACCCCCCGCAGCAACCCCCCTGGGACCAACCTCAGCGTCGGCGTCCCGGACCCGATCGAGACCGCCACCCCGGTACCGGCTCCGACATCGGACCCCCGCGATCGGGCCGCCGGCTGCTTCTTCTGCGGCCAGGCGAAACACCCGAGTTTGCGCTGCCCAGCCAGGAACTCTACCTGCTCAAACTGCATGAAGAAAGGCCACTTCGCTAAGGCCTGCAGAGGTGGATCATCAGAGGCCAGCAGTGCCTCATGCGAGCTGTGGGGGCGGCCATCTTCCTTCAAGGCAACAGAGGCCAGCATCCCCACATGTGCGTCATGGGGGCGGCCATCTTTGATACAGGCAGCCGACACCAGCAGTGCCTCATGTGAGTTATGGGGGCAGCCATCTTCTCTGCCATTTTGTCCAACCTCGTGGGAGACGCCATTTTACCCACCACGCCCGACCGCCACCGTGCCTCTAGACCCGACTACCGCCTCAACCGCAGACTACAACAACTCGCTCAGCTATACACTAGCCTCCGTCACACTGGACCAGGCCCGCCCGCATCACCTGTCCAAGTCAATGATGGACATCAAAGTAAACGGCCACGCCACGACCTGCCTGTTTGACAGCGGAAGCACGGAGAGCTTCATCCACCCAGACACGGTGAGCCACTACTCCCTCCCTGTCCTGCCAACGCGCAACCGGATCTCGATGGCATCGAGGTCACACACCACAGATATCAGCGGCTACTGTGTTGTGACCTTGTTGGTTAAGGGTACGGAGTATAAAAATTTTAAACTCCTCGTCCTGCCCCAGCTATGCGCTGCCGTCCTACTAGGCCTAGACTTCCAATCCCACCTCCAAAGCATCACGCTAGCATACGGCGGACCCCTCCCCCCACTCACAGTCGACAACCAGCAGATTTTAAACCGCCCACCGCGTAACACCTGCGGCCTATCCACCCTCAAGGTCCCGCCACCTTCCCTGTTCGCTAACCTCACCCCCGACTGCAAACCCGTCGCTACCAAGAGCAGGTGGTACAGCGCCGGGGACAGAGCTTTCATTAGCTCTGAGGTGCAGCGTCTCCTGAAGGAGGGCATCATCGAGGGGAGCACCAGCCCCTGGCGTGCCCAGGTCGTGGTCATTAAGACCGGCAATAAAAACCGCCTGGTCATCGACTACAGCCAGACCATAAACAGGTACACCCAGCTGGACGCATACCCCCTTCCCCGCATATCTGATATGGTCAATCAGATTGCGCAGTACCGGGTATTCTCCACCATCGACCTTAAGTCGGCCTATCACCAACTCCCTATCCGCCCTGAGGACCGCCAGTATACAGCCTTCGAGGCGAACGGCCGCCTCTACCACTTCCTTAGGGTTCCCTTCGGCGTCACCAATGGGGTTTCGGTCTTCCAAAGGGAGATGGACCGGATGGTTGACCAGAACGGGCTGCACGCCACGTTCCCCTATCTAGATAACGTCACCATCTGCGGCCGCGACCGGCAGGACCACGATGTTAATCTGGAGAGATTCCTCCGTACGGCCCAACGGCTGAACCTCACCTACAATAAGGATAAATGTGTGTTTAACACCTCGCGCCTTGCCATCCTTGGCTGTGTAGTAGAGAACGGAGTCATCGGCCCCGACCCCGAAAGAATGCGCCCCCTCATGGAGCTACCCCTCCCCCACTGTCCAAAGGCACTGAAGAGAACCCTGGGGCTCTTCGCCTACTATGCCCAATGGGTGCCCAATTATGCGGACAAAGCCAGACCCCTCATGAAGTCCACATCCTTCCCCCTTACGGAGGAAGCGTGCGCAGCCTTCTCCCTCATTAAGGGAGACATTGCCAAGGCCACAATGCACGCAGTGGATGAGTCCATCCCCTTCCAAGTCGAGAGCGATGCATCCGACTCCGCCCTAGCTGCCACCCTTAACCAGGAGGGGAGACCGGTGGCCTTCTTCTCAAGGACCCTACAGGGCCCTGAGATCCGACACTCGTCGGTCGAGAAGGAGGCCCAGGCGATTGTGGAGGCGGTACGACGCTGGAGGCACTACCTGGCAGGCAAACGATTTACCCTCCTTACCGACCAACGTTCGGTCGCTTTTATGTTTAATAACAAGCTGAGGGGCAAAATCAAGAATGACAAGATCTTGAGGTGGAGAATCGAGCTCTCCACCTATGATTATGATATCTTGTACCGGCCAGGTAAGCTGAACGAACCCCCCGATGCTCTGTCACAAATTACATGCGCCAGCGCGCAAAGTGATAGACTTCAGACCCTCCACAACGACCTCTGCCACCCCGGGGTCACCAGACTTTACCACTTCATTAAGGCCCGCAACCTGCCCTACTCCATCGAGGAGGTCAGGACCATGACCAGGAACTGCCAGACCTGTGCCGAGTGCAAACCGCACTTCTTTAGGCCGGACAGAGCAAGCCTGATCAAGGCCACCCGCCCCTTCGAGCGCCTGAGCATCGACTTTAAGGGGCCCCTCCCGTCCTCTGACCGTAATGTGTACTTCCTCAACATTGTTGATGAGTACTCCCGTTTCCCCTTTGCCTTCCCCTGCCCAGACATGACCAGTGCCACGGTCATTAAATGCCTGAACGACCTCTTCGCCTTGTTCGGGTTCCCAAACTATATACATAGTGACCGGGGCTCCTCCTTCATGAGCGAGGAACTCCGTCAGTTCCTACTAGCGAGAGGTATTGCTGCAAGCAGGACCACCAGCTACAACCCCCGAGGGAACGGCCAGGTGGAAAGAGAGAACGTGACGGTATGGAAGGCCGTCCTCTTAGCCTTAAAGTCTAAGGGCCTCCCAACCTCCCGCTGGCAGGAAGTCCTCCCGGCAGCACTGCATTCCACCCGGTCACTACTTTGCACTGCCATCAACGCCACCCCCCATGAACGAATGTTTGCTTTCCCCAGGAAGTCGACTACTGGAACCACGCTACCAACCTGGCTGACCTCTCCGGGGCCCGTCTTGCTGCAAAAGCACATGAGGGCCCATAAAACGGACCCCCTGGTCGAGAGGGTGGACCTCCTGCACGCCAACCCCCAGTACGCCTATGTGGCATACCCAGACGGGCGGGAGGACACAGTCTCCTTACGAGACCTCGCACCCTCGGGCACTCTGGAGACACCACCTTCACCACCCCCCCACCACCCCCCCAATTCCAGCCCAGGTAGACGGCATGCCGGAACCCCACGAGCCTTCGCCGACCACGCAGACACCAGCATTAACACCGGATAATGCAACACCGCCGCTGCGACGATCAGAAAGGCTTACGAGGCCTCCGGACAGACTGACATACCAGAACTGGTAGTACACTTCACCCCGCCGGACTCAAATCTAAACAAGGGGTGAATGTGGTAAACCACTTTTATCGTTCACTATCGTTACGCTATAGTTATCACTGTTATATCGTTACTCTATGGTTATCACTGTTCACACTGTTGTATCACTATACGAGGTCGCCTCTTGTCACGCTGCTATACCTGGGCTGACCACTGCTGACTCCGCCCATGACTCCACCTACCTGCCCAGGTATAAAGGTAGTCGACTGGCTGGCATTCCTCATTGTTGTATCCGATCACCCACGAGGGTGGGCTCTGTTATTTAGCCAATAAAAACCTATAGTTACTTTCTTAACTCGTCGCTTTTCATTGGATGAATTGATAGGTATATCACAGGCGAACACTGTCACAGGTACACATGAGCTCTAAGGGTGTTAAACGTACAGGTGAACACTGTTATAGGTACAAGTGAGCTCTCTTACAGGTACAGGCGAACACTGTTACAGGTAGAGGTGGACACTGTTACAGGTACTCATCATCATCATCGGTGACCACTCGAATTCGAGTATGGTATGTCCTTCATCAGTCATCTACTTGTGGGTCTTCAGGTGGCTGTGGAGGCCAATCCGAGATCCACAGACTCTACTACAGTGTGGGCATGTAAGACTATTGGTAGTGACTGGAGTATGGATCTTCTTAAGTTGTTGTCTCTCCTTACGGTGCTGGCGTTTATCTTCAGTGGCATGCTGGAGATTCTTTTCATGTAGTGCGGCACCATTGTGGATGCATTTTCTCCAATTGTCTCTGTCCAGTGCAATTTCCTCCCAGTTATTAATATCGATATGGAACTTTTTAAGGATTACTTTGATGTTATCTTTGTAATGCTTCTTTTGACCACCAGGAGACCTCTGCCCTTCCTTCAACTGGGAGTACAGAACCTGTTTTGGGAGACGGAGGGACCATTTTCAAGAACTACTCAACCGACACAGTAGCGCAGATCTGGAGTCCATCAATCAATTATCGCAGAGACCAGAAAGGGAGGAAATGGGGGCACCCTCAAGCATTGTAGAAGTGCAAAATGCCATCAGGTCCATGAAAAACAACAAAGCTGCCGGCTCAGATGGGATTCCAGCAGAAATCCTTACAAAAGGTGGACCTGAGCTCCGAACACACATACATGCACACTTACATGCACACTGTTACAGGAACACGAGTACACCGTTAAGGTCCAGGTGAACTCTGTGATAGGTACAGGTGAACACTGTCACAGGTACACATGAGCACTTTTACAGGTACAGGTGAACACTGTTACAGGTACAGGTGATCACTGTTATAGGTACTGCTGAACACTGTTAGAGATACAGGTGAATACTGCTACAGTTACAGGTGAACACTGCTACAGGTACAGGTGAGCACTTACAGATAAAGGTGAAAACTGATACAAGTACAGGTGAGCATTGCTACAACTACAGGTGAACACTTTTGCAGTTAAAGGTGAACACTGTCATAGGTACACGTGAGCACTTTTACAGGTACAGGTGAACACTCACAGATACAGGTGAAGACTGTTACAGGTAAAGGTGAGCATTGCTACAGCTACAGGTGAACACTATTACAGGTACAGGTGAGCACTATGTCAGTACAGGGGAACACTGTTACAAGCACAGGTGAGCACTGTTACAGATACAGATGAGCACTGCTACAGATACAGATGAGCACTACTACAGGTACTTTTGAGCACTGTAATAGGTACATGTGCACACTGTTACCAGTACAGGTGAACACCGTTACCAGTACAGGTGAACACCGTTACATGCACACGCGCACACAGTTACAGGAACACGTGTACACTGTTAAGGTACAGGTGAACTCTGAGATAGGTACAGGTGAACACTGTCACAGGTGCATGTAAGCACTTTTACAGGTACAGGTGATCACTGTTACAGGTACTGCCGAACACTGTTAGAGATACAGGTGAATACTGCTACAGCTACAGGTGAACACTGCTACAGGTACAGGTGAGCACTTACAGATGAAGGTGAAAACTGATACAAGTACAGGTGAGCACTGCTACAAGTACAGGTGAGCACTGCTACAACTACAGGTGAACACTTTTGCAGGTAAAGGCGAACACTGTCATAGGTACATGTGAGCACTTTTACAGGTACAGGTGAACACTCACAGATACAGGTGAAGACTGTTACAGGTACAGGTGTGCACTGCTACAGCTACAGGTGAACACTATTACAGGTACAGGTGAGCACTATGAGATACAGGTGAAGACTGTTACAGGTACAGGTGAACACTGTTACAAGCACAGGGGAGCACTGCTACAGATACAGGTGAGCACTGCTAAAGGTACTGGTGAGCACTGCTAAATGTACTGGTGAGCACTGTAACAGGTACATGCAAGCACTGCTACCAGTACAGGTGAACACAGTTACATGCACACTGTTACAGGCACAGCTGTACACTGTTAAGGTACAGTTCTACACTGTCACAGGTACACATGAGCACTATTACAGGTAAAAGTAAACACTGTTACAGGTAAGCTCTGTTACAGGTACAGGTGAACACTGTTATAGGTACAGGGGAGCTCTGATACGGGTAGACATGAGCACCATTACAGCTCCAGTTGAGCACTGTTACAGGTACAGGTGAGCACAGGTACAGGTGAACACTATTACAGATACAGGTAAACACTGCTACATCTACAGGTGAACACTATTACAGGTACTGGTGAGCACTCTAACAGGTATAGGTGGGCACTATTACAGGTACAAGTGAACACTGTTACCGGCACAGGTGAGCACCGTTACAGGTACAGGTGAACAGTGTTATAGGTACAGGGGAGCTCTGTTGCAGGTACATGAGCACTATTACAGGTACAGTGAACACTGTTACAGGTACAGGTGAGCACTGTGACAGCTACAGGTGAACACTATTATAGGTACAGGTGAGCACTTAAAGATAGAGGTGAAGACTGTTACAGGTACAGGTGAACACCATTACGAGCACAGATGAGCACTGCTAAAGGTAAAGGTGAACACTGTCACAGGTACACGTGAGCACTTTTAATGGTACAGGTGAGCACTGTTACAGGTATAAGTGATCACTGTTACAGGTACTGCTGAACACTGTTACAGGTACAGTTGAACACTCACAGATACAGGTGAAGAATGTTACAGCTACAGGTGAACACTTACAGATACAGGTGAAACTGTTACAAGTACAAGTGAGCACTGCTACAGATACAGGTGAGCACTGCTAAAGGTACTGGTGAGCACTGTAACAGGTACATGTGAGCATTGTTACTGGTACAGGTGAACACCGTTACATGCACATGTGCACACTGTTACAGGAACACGAGTACACTGTTAAGGTACAGGTGAACTCTGTGACAGGTACAGGTGAACACTGTCACAGGTACACGTAAGCACTATTACAGGTACAGGTGAACACTGTTACAGGTACAGGTGATCACTGTTACAGGTGCTGCTGAACACTGTTACAGATAAGGTGAACAATGCTACAGATACAGGTGAGCACTTACAGATAATGGTGAAAACTGTTACGGGTACAGGTGAGCACCACTACAACTACAGGTGAACATTGTTACACATACAGGTGATCACTGTTACAGGTACAGCTAAACACTGTTATAGGTACAGGTGAATACTTACAGATACAGGTGAAGACTTACAGCTACAGCTGAACACTGTTACAAGCACAGGTCAGCACTACTACCGATACATATGAGCACTGCTAAAGGTACTGGTGAGCACTGTAACAGGTACATGTGAGCACTGTTACCGGTACAGGTGAACACCATTACATGCACACTGTTACATGAACACGAGTACACTGCTAAGGTACAGGTGAACTCTGTGACATGAACACGTGAACACTGTCACAGGTACACATGAGCTTTATTACAGGTGCAGATGAGCACTGCTCCAGGTATTGCTGAATACTGTTACAGATACAGGTGAAAACTGCTACAGCTACAGGTGAACTCCATTACAGGTACAGGTGAACACTTACAGATAAAGGTGAAAACTGGTACAGGTACAGGTGAACACTGCTGCAGCTGCAGGTGAACACTTTTGCAGGTACAGGTGAGCACTGTTACAGGTACAGGTGAACAATTACAGATACAGGTGAAGACTGTTACAGATACAGGTGAGCACTGCTACAGGTACTGGTGAGCACTGTAACAGGTACACATGAGCACTGCTAAAGGTACAGGTGAACATGGTTACATGCACACGTGTACACTGTTACAGGCATAAGTGTACACTGTTAAGGTGCAGGTGACCTCTGTGATAGGTACAGTTCACACTGTCACAGGTACATGTGAGCACTATTACAGGTACAGGCAAACACTGTTATAGGTACAGGGGAGCTCTGATACAGGTAGACGTGAGCAATGTTACAGGTACAGGTGAGCAATGTTACAGGTACAGGTGATCACTGTTACAGGTACAGCTGAACTCCAGTACTGACACAGGTAAACAATGATATAGCTACAGGTGAACACTATTACAGGTACTGGTGAGCACTGTAACAGGTAAAGGTGGGCTCTGTTACAGGTACAGGTGAACACTGTTACTAGTACAGGTGAGCTCTGTTACAGGTACAGGTGAACACTATTATAGGTACAGGTTAGCTCTATGCGGGTACAGGTGAACACTTACAGATAGAGGTGAAGACTGTTACAGGTACAGGTGATCACCGTTATGAGCACAGGTGAGCACTGTTACAGATACAGATGAGCACTGCTACAGGTACTGGTGAGCACTGTAACAGGTACATGTGAGCATTGTTAAAGGTACAGGTGAACACTGTTACATGCACATGTGCACATTTCTACAGGCACAAGTGTACACTGTTAAGGTACAGGTGAACTCTATGATAGGTACAGGTGAACACTGTCACAGGAACACATGAGCACTATTACATAGAAACATAGAAGATAGGAGCACGAGTAGGCCATTCAGCCCCTTGAGCCTGCTCCGCGATTTAATGAGATCATTGCTGATCATCCAAATTCTGTACCCTGTCCCTGCTTTCTCCCCTTATCCCTTGATCCCTTTAGCCTTTAAATATATTCAAGAAGGAGTTAGATATATTTCTAATGAATTGTCCTCAACTGCCTTCTGTGGTAGAGAATTCCACAGGTTCACCACTCTCTGGGTGAGGAAATTCCTCCTCATCTCTGCCCTAAATGGCTTACCCCTTATCTTTAGGCTGTAACCCCTGGTTTTGGACTCCCCCACCATCGGCAATATCTGTCTAGTCCTGTTAGAATTTTATAAGTTTCAATGAGATCCCCACTCATTCGTCAAAACTCCAGCGAATATAAGCCCAATTGACCCAATCTCTCCTCATACGTCATTCCTGCCATCCCAGGTATCAGTCTGGTGAATCTTCGCTGCTCTCCCTCCATGGCAAGAATATCCTTCCTCAGATAAGGCGACCAAAACTGCACACAATACTCAAGGTGTGGTCTCACCAAGGTCCTGTACAACAGCAGCAAGACATCCTTGCTCCTGTACTCGAATCCTCTCGCTATGAAGGCAAACATACCATTTGCCTTATTAACCGCCTGCTGTACCTGCATGCTTACCTGCAGCGACTGGTGCACAAGGACACCCAGGTCTCATTGCACTTCACCTTCTCCCAATCTATTGCCGTTCAGATAATAATCTGCCTTCCTGTTTTTGCCACCAAAGTGGATAACCTCGCAGTTATCCACATTATACTGCATCAGCCATGCCTCTGCCCAATCACCCAACCTGTCCAAATCATACTGGAGTTTCTCTGCATCCTCCTCAGAGCACACATGCCCACACAGCTTTGTGTCATCTGCAAACCTGGAGATATTACATCTATTTCCCTCATCTAGATCATTAATATATATTGTGAATAGTTGGGTCCTAGCAACGATCCCTGCGGTACCCCACTAGTCACTGCCTGCCACTTGGAAAAAGACCTGTTTATTCCAAGTCTTTCCTTCCTGTCTGCCAACCAGTTCTCCATCCAAGTCAGTACCTTACACCCAATCCCATGTGCTTTAACTTTACATGCTAATCTCTTATGTTGGACCTTATCGAAAGCCTTCTGAAAGTCCAAATACACCACATCCACTGGTTCTCCCTTATCTATTCTACCAGTTACATCCTCAAAAAATTCCAGTAGATTAGTCAAGCACGATTTACCTTTTGTAAATCCATGTTGACTTTGTCCGATCCTGTCACTGTTTTCCAAGTGCTCTGCTATTAAATCTTTTATAATGGATTCTAGCATTTTCCCCACTACTGATGTCAGGCTTACCAGTCTATAATTCCCTGTTTTCTCTCTACCATTTTAAAATAGTGGGGTTACATTAGCTACCCTCCAATCCATGGGAACTGTTCCAAAGTCTATAGCATTCTGGAAGATGACCAGCAATGCATCTACTATTTCTAGGGCCACTTCCTTAAGTACCCTAGGATGTAGATTGTCAGGCCATGGGGGTTTATCAGCCTTCCAGCCCGTCAATTTCCCTAACATCTTTTCCCTACAAATACTGACTTCATTCAGTTCCTCCCTCTCATTAGATCCTATGTTCCCCAACATCTCTGGGAGGTTATAGGCCTCCTAACAGTTGCAACTCTGTTGGACGGAGTTTTAATCAGGAAATAGTTGGGGCTTGTAATAAGGGAACAGCTATAATTATGGGGGATTTTAACTTTCATATTAACTGGACAAATCAAATTGGGCAGGGCAGCCTTGAGGAAGAGTGCATTGAATGTATTAGGGATGGGTTTCTTGAGCAATATGTAACTCAGGGGGCAGGCAATCTTAGGTCTGGTCCTGTGTAATGAGACAGGATTAATAAAAAATATCCTAGTAAAGGATCCCCTTGGAATGAGTGACCATAACATGGTTGAATTCCATATTCAATTAGAGGGTGAGAAGGTTGGATCTCAAACAAACATACTGAGCTTGAATAAAGGAGACTATGAAGGTATGAGAGCGGAATTGATTAGAGTGGACTGGGAAAATAGATTAAAGGATAAGACGGTACATGATCAGTGGTGTACATTCAAGGAGTTATTTTACAACTTTCAAAAAATATATATTCCACTGAGGAAAAAAGGGTGTAAAAGAAAAGACAGCCATCCGTGGCTAAGTAAAGTAATAAAGGATAGTATCCAACTAAAAACAAGGGCATATAAGGTAGCCAAATCTAGTGGGAGGATAGAAGATTGGGAAGTCTTTAAAAGACAGCAAAAAATAACTAAAAGATTGATTAAGAAAGGGAAAATAGATTATGAAAGTAATTTAGCTAAAAATATAAAAACAGATAGTAAGAGTTTCTATCTATATATATAAAAAAGGATACATCTGTCTGTCTGTCTGTTTGTCTGTCTGTCTATCTGTCTGTCTGTCTGTCTGTCCTTCAGTGTGTGTCTGTCCGGCTATACACTCTAAAGTTATAGAGCGTACCTACACGTGCGTTACATCAAAAGAAAGCTTACGATACCAAAACGGTCGTAAGCGTATTTACTTTTCGGCCGGACAAAAATTGCGCCCGCGGTATCCAAAAACCGTTCAAAATTCCGCTCATTAGCATCTCATTATCCGCTCATTAGCAATAGAGTGACGTCGAGGTCGACCAATCGTACACCGGGTTCCTGGCACATGCGGGCGGTCCCTCCTACAGTCGAGTGATGGGATGATTGACCAATCCTACGCTTCGGTGACCTGACGGTCGACCAATCGGTGCATGTGTGGGCGGGCCTTATCGTTCTGAATCGAGGTGAGTTGCCGCCATCTTGATTCCAAACTTTTCATTTCTTTTTCCCGCTTTCTGCGTGTTTCTTTTCAAATCTACATTTCCAGCAAAAAAAAAGTTGCTTTTAAAAGACAAATTGTTTTTTAAAAAAAGTTAATTAATTTGTAAATCTTTTGTCTAACCTCTATAATTTTCCTACCTTTCACCGTTTTTCCAGGCCTCAAAGCCTGGGCGTCTGTTGACCAGCCACGCCCGAGCTAGGCACCTCCCGTCGCGATCGACAAAAGGCCAGCGATCGCCGCCATCTTTGTGAAGGCTGAAGGGGGCGGGCCTGAGCCGAGCGTCGCCACCGCCGCCATCTTAGTAAAGGCGGGCGGGGCGGGAGTCAGCGTCCGCGTCATCTTCCGCCTGGAGCGCGACTTGAGTCTGGCCGGGCCTCACGCGGTAGGTTGCGCGGCGGCGTCTCCCTGGCCTTGAAGCCGGCTCGGGCGGGGAGCGGGGCTCGGGAAGGCGGGGCTCTGGAGAGCGGGAGGCCGGTGCTCGGGAAATCAGCATTCGGGAGATCGGGGGGCGAGGCTCGGGAGATCGGGCCTCGGGAGGGCGGGGCTCGGGAAGGCAGGGCTCGGGGACTCCCCCCCCTCTCCCCCTCCTCCCCCCTCCCCCCTCCCTCCTCCCCCTCCCCTCCTCCTCCCCCCCTCCCCTCCCTTCTCCCCCTCCCCTCCCCCTCCCCCTCCCCCCTCTTCCCCCCAGTTGCTCTCTCTTCCCCACAGTCGCTCTCTCTCTTCCCCCCCAGTCACTCTCTCTCTTCCCCTCCAGTCGCTCTCTCTCTTCCCCCCCAGTCGCTCTCTCTCTCTTCCCCCCAGTCGCTCTCTCTCTTCCCCCCCACCCCCAGTCGCTCTCTCTCTTCCCCGCAGTCGCTCTCTCTCTTCCCCCCCAGTCACTCTCTCTCTTCCCCCCAGTCGCTCTCTCTCTTCCCCCCCAGTCGCTCTCTCTCTTCCCCCCCAGTTGCTCTCTCTCTTCCCCCCCAGTTGCTCTCTCTCTTCCCCCCGTCGCTCTCTCTCTTCCCCCCAGTCGCTCTCTCTCTTCCTCCCCAGTCACTCTCTCTCTCTCTCTTCCCCCCAAGTCACTCTCTCTCTCTCTTCCCCCCAGTCGCTCTCTCTCTCTCTCTTCCCCCCCAGTCGCTCTCTCTCTCTCTCTTCCCCCCAGTCGCTCTCTCTCTCTCTTCCCCCCCAGTTGCTCTCTCTCTCTCTCTTCCCCCAGTCGCTCTCTCTCTCTTCCCCCCAGTCGCTCTCTCTCTCTTCCCCCCAGTCGCTCTCTCTCTTCCCCCAGTCGCTCTCTCTCTCTCTTCCCCCCCAGTCGCTCTCTCTCTCTTCCCCCCAGTTGCTCTCTCTCTCTTCCCCCCCAGTCGCTCTCTCTCTCTCTTCCCCCCCAGTGGCTCTCTCTCTCTCTTCCACCCCAGTCGCTCTCTCTCTCTTCCCCCCAGTCGCTCTCTCTCTCTCTTTCCCGCCAGTCGCTCTCTCTCTCTCTTCCCCCC
Source organism: Somniosus microcephalus (assembly GCF_052327205.1). NCBI lineage: Eukaryota > Metazoa > Chordata > Chondrichthyes > Squaliformes > Somniosidae > Somniosus > Somniosus microcephalus. The sequence goes on along the minus strand of NC_140991.1, from coordinate 37,764,510 downwards.
CAGTCGCTATCTCTCTCTCTTCCCCCCGCAGTGGCTCTCTCTCTCTCTTCTCCCCCAGTCGCTCTCTCTCTCTCTCTTCCCCCCCAGTCGTTCTCTCTCTCTCTTCCCCCCTGTCGCTCTCTCTCTCTCTTCCCCCCGAGTCGCTCTCTCTCTCTCTCTTCCCCCCCAGTCACTCTCTCTCTTCCAACAACAACATGCCCTCGAAAAAGCCTTGGCACCGCCGGGCACTCCAGCTAGTCTATCTATCTATCTATATATATATAAACGGATACTTCTTTCTGTCTGTCTATCTGTCTGTCTATCTGTCTGTCCTCACATGTGCGTCTGTCCGGCTATGCGCTCGAAACTTATAAGGCGTACCTACGCGTGCGTTACGTCGAAAGAAAGCTTACCGTTCCGAAACGGTCGTAAGCGTATTTACGTTTCGGCCGGACGAAAATCGCGCCCGTGGTATCCAAAAAACTTTCAACATTCCGCTCATTAGCATCTCATTATCCGCTCATTAACGATAGAGTGACCTCGAGGTCAACCAATCGTACGCCGGGATGCTGGCGCATGCGGCCGGGCCCTCCTACGGTCGAGTGACGGGACGATTGACCAATCCTATGCTTTGGTGTCCTGACAGTCGACCAATCGGTGCATGTGTGGGCGGGCCTTATCGTTCTGAACCGAGGTGAGTCGCCGCCATCTTGATTCCAAACTTTTCCTTTCTTTTTCCCGCTTTCTGCGTGTTTCTTTTCAAATCTACAGTTCCAGCAAAAAAAAAGTTGCTTTTAAAACACAAATTGTTTTTAAAAAAAGTGAATTAATTTGTAAATCTTTTGTCTAACCTCTATAATTCTCCTACCTTTCACCGCTTTTCCAGGCTCGGGGCCTAGGCTTCTCCAACTGCCAGCAGTGCAACTCTAGACCCAGGCTCCCAGCCTACACAGAGATAAACACTGGCAGGGGGCAGAGGGTGTGCTGCCTCAGCTCCATTCCCGGGGTCAGTAGGTGGGGAGGCTTCATAAGCAACTGGGGTAGGTCGCAAGCCCCGAATAATAATCTGAAGATCCTGTGTTTGCAGCTGAGGAAATTTCTTCTGCTGACAACCCCAAGTTAACGGCAGCCATCTTTGTCAAGGAGGGCGAAAAGTTTCAGTGCGACGCCATTTTGATTCAGTGTGTAACAGAGTGCATGCGCGGCCATCTTAGTACAGGAACATAGAGTGGGTGGGGCTTCTGTGCTCCAAATCTGTGTCTGTGACAGACAATCGACTGTGTAGCTGTGCAAGGTCTGTCGCGATAGCAACAGCTTTAGCTACAGAGCTTCAGGGCCACACCTGAGTGTTTAGAAGCTGTTGCTAAGCAACAGTGTTTGTTGTTAAATACAGAGATAAGAATCTCCGTATCTCTCAACATTAACTCTGGAGACGGCGGGTGCCGGATAGCACAAAGGTTCCTGTACTTTAAGTTTATCTCCCCCCTCCCTTTCCACCCCCCACCCCCCCCACACCCCCTTCCCCCACCAACCCCCCTTCCCCCCCACACCTCCCACCCCCTCCACCCCCCACCCCCCCCAGCCCCCACCCCCCTCCACCCCACACCCACTTCCCCCCACACCCACTTCCCCCCAGCCCCCACCCCCTCCCCCCCACACACACTTCCCCCCAGCCCCCACCCCCCTCCCCCCCACACCCACTTCCCCCCCACACCCCCTTCCCCCACCCCTCCCCTCCCCCTCCCCAACCCCCCTTCCCCCTCCCCTCCCCCCCTCCCCCCTCCCCTCCCCTCCCCCTTCCCTCCCCTCCCCTTCCCCCCTCCTCTTCCCCCCTCCCTCCCCTCCCCTTCCCTCCACTTCCCCCTCCTCTCCCTTCCCCTCCCTCCACTCCCCTCCCCTCCCCCTCCCCTCCTCTCCTCCCCCTCCCTTCCCCCCTCCCTCCCCTTCCCCTCCTCCCTCCCCCTTCCCCCTCCTCCCTCCCCCTCCATCACCCTTCCCCCCCTGCCTCCCCCTTCCCCCTCCTCCTTCCCCCTCATCGCCCCCCTTCCCCTTCCCCCACTCCCCCTCCTCCCCCCACTCCTCCCCTTCCCCCACTCCTCCCCCCTTCCCCTTCCCCCACTTCCCCTTTCCCCACTCCCCCCTCCCCCCTCCCTCCCCCCCTCCCTCCCCACTCCTCCCCCCTCCCCTCCCCCCTCCACTCAACCCCCCTCCCCCCCAGTCGCTCTCTCTCTTTCCCGCCAGTCGCTCACTCTCTCTCTTCCCCCCCAGTCGCTCTCTCTCTCTCTTCCCCCCCAGTCGCTATCTCTCTCTCTTCCCCCCCAGTGGCTCTCTCTCTCTCTTCTCCCCCAGTCGCTCTCTCTCTCTCTTCCCCCCCAGTCGCTCTCTCTCTCTCTTCCCCCCCCGTCGCTCTCTCTCTCTCTTCCCCCCGAGTCGCTCTCTCTCTCTCTTCCCCCCAGTCACTCTCTCTCTTCCAACAACAACATACCCTCGAAAAAGCCTCGGCACCGCCGGGCACTCCAGCTAGTCTATCTATCTATCTGTATATATAAAAACGGATACGTCTGTCTGTCTGTCTGTCTGTTTGTCCTTCGGCACGTCTGTCCGGCTATACACTCGAAAGTTATAGAGCGTACCTACACGTGCGTTACATCAAAAGAAAGTTTACGATTCCGGAACGGTCGTAAGCGTATTTACGTTTCGGCCGGACAAAAATTGCGCCCGCGCTATCCCAAAAAACGTTCAAAATTCTGCTCATTAGCATCTCATTATCCACTCATTAGCAATCGAGTGACGTCGAGGTCGACCAATCGTACGGCGGGTTCCTGGCGCATGCGGGCAGGCCCTGCTACAGTTGAGTGACGGGACGATTGCCCAATCCTACGCTTCGGTGACCTGACGGTCGACCAATCGGTACGTGTGTGGGCGGGCCGTTTCGTTCTGAACCGAGGTGAGTCGCCACCATCTTGATTCCAAACTTTTCATTTCTTTTTCCCGCTTTCTGCGTGTTTCTTTTCAAATCTACATTTCCAGCAAAAAAAAAGTTGCTTTTAAAACACAAATTGTTTTTAAAAAAGTTAATTATTTGTAAATCTTTTCTGTAACATCTAGAATTTTCCTACCTTTAACTGTTTTTCCAGGCCTGTAAGCCTGGGCCTCTGTTGCCCAGCCACGCCCGAGCTAGGCACCTCCCGTCGCGCTGAACATGCGGCTCGCGATCTCCGCCATCTTTGTGAAGGCTGGAGGGGGCGGGCCTGAGCCGAGCATTGCCACCGCCGCCATGTTAGTAAAGGCGGGTGGGGCAGGAGTTAGCGCGCGCGACTTGAGTCTGGCCGGGTCTCACGCGGTAAGTTGCGCGGCGGCGTCTCTCTCTCTCTGCTCTTGAAGCCGGCTCAGGTGGGGGGCGGGGCTCGGGAGATCGGGCCTCCGGAGATCGGGGGGGGGGAACGAGCCTCGGGAGATCGGGGGGGCGGGGCTCGGGAGATTGGGCCTCGGGAGATCGGCGCTCGGGAGATCGGGGGCGGGGCGCGGGGCTCGGGAGATCGGGCCTCGTGAGATCGGGCCTCGTGAGGGCGGGGCTCGGGACATCGGGGGCGGGGCTCGGGGACTCCCCCCTCCCCCTCCTCTCCCGTCCCCTCCCCCTCTCCCTCCCCTCCCCCTTCCCCTTTCCCACCCTTCCTTCCCCCCTCTCCCCCCTCCTTCCCCCCCTCTCCCCCCTCCCCTCCCCTTTCCCTCCTCCTCCCCCTCCCCCCTCCCCTCCCCCCCTTCCCCCCTCCTCCCCCTCCCCTCCTCCCCCTCCCTTCCCCCTCCCCTCCTCTCCTTCGCCCTCCCTCCCTCCCTCTCCCCCCCTCCCCCTCCCCTCCTCTTCCCTTCCCCCCCTCTTGCCCCCCCTCTTCCTTCCCCCTCTTCCCCCCAGTCGCTCTCTCTCTTCCCCCCAGTCGCTCTCTCTCTCTCTTCCAACAACAACATGCCCTCAAAAGACCCTCAGCACCGCCGGGCACTTCAGCTAGTAGTTATATAAAAAGAAAAAGGGTGGCTAAAGTAAATGTTGGTCCCTTAGAGGATGAGACCGGGAAATTAATGGTGGGAAACATGGAGATGGCAAAAATGCTGAACAAATATTTTGTATCAGTCTTTACAGTAGAGGACACTAAGAATATCCCAACACTGGGCAAACAGGGGCTCTGGGGGGGGGGGAGGAGCTAAATATGATTAAAATCACTAAGGAAGTGGTACTCGGTAAAATAATGGGACTTAAGGCGGATAAATCCCTGGACCTGATGGCTTACATCCTAGGGTCTTGAGGGAAGTGGCGGTAGGGATTGTGGATGCATTGGTAATAATTTTCCAAAACTCCCTGGACTCAGCAAAAGTCCTAGCAGATTGGAAAACTGCTAATGTAACACCCTTATTTAAAAAGGGTAATGGACAGAAGGCTGGAAACTATAGACCAGTTAGCCTAACATCTGTGGTTGGTAAAATTTTAGAGTCGATTATTAAGGAGACAGTAACGGGACATTTGGATAAACATAATTTAATAGGACAAAGTCAGCATGGTTTTACGAAGGGGAAGTCATGTTTGACAAATTTGCTTGAGTTCTCTGAGGACGCAACATACAGGGTGGATAAAGGGGAACCAGTGGATGTAGTATATTTAGACTTCCAAAAGGCATTTGACAAGGTGCCACACAAAAGATTATTGCTCAAGATAAAAAATCACGGGATTGGGGGTAATATTCTGGCATGGGTGGAGGATTGGCTATCTAATAGAAAGCAGAGAGTTGGGATAAATGGTTCATTCTCAGACTGGCAATCAGTAATTAGTGGTGTTCCGCAGGGGTCAGTGCTGGGACCCCAACTCTTTACAATCTATATTAACGATTTGGAGGAGGGGACCGAGTATAACATATCAAAGTTTGCAGATGATACAAAGATGGGAGGGAAAGTAGTGAGTGAGGAGGACATAAAAAACCTGCAAAGGGACATAGATAGGCTCAGTAAGTGGGCAGAGATTTGGCAGATGGAATATAATACTGGAAAGTGTGAGGTTATGCACTTTGGCAGGAAAAATCATAGAGCAAGTTATTATCTTAATGGCAAGAAACTGGAAAGTACTGCAGTACAAAGGGATCTGGGGGTCCTGGTGCACGAAACATAAAATGTTAGTATGCAGGTGCAGCAGGTGATCAAGAAGGCCAATGGAATGTTGGCATTTATTGCTAGGGGGATGGAATATAAAAACAGGGAGGTATTGCTGCAGTTGTACAAGGTATTGGTGAGACCACACCTGGAATACTGCATACAGTTTTGGTGTCCATACTTAAGAAAAGACATACTTGCTCTCGAGGCAGTACAAAGAAGGTTCACTCGGTTAATTCCGGGATGAGGGGGTTGACATATGAGGAGAGGTTGAGTAGGTTGGGACTCTACTCATTGGAGTGCAGCAGAATGAGAGGTGATCTTATTGAAACATATAAGATTGTGAAGTGGCTTGATCGGGTGGATGCGGTGAGGATGTTCCCAATGATGGTGAAACTAGAACTAGGGGGCATAATCTTAGTTTTGAAAGAGCAGCCCCTTATTCTGAGATAAGGAGAAACTTCTTCATTCAGAGGGTGGTAGGTCTGTGGAATTTGCTGCCCCAGAGAGCTGTGGAAGCTACATCATTAAATAAATTAAAACAGAAATAGACAGTTTCCTAGAAGTAAGGGGAATTAGGGGTTACGGAGAACGGGCAGGAAATCGGACGAGGCTAGGTTCGGATCGGTCATGGCCCTGTGGGTGGCGGAGCGAGCCCAGGGGCCGTGTAGCCTGGTCCTGCTCCTACTTCTTGTGTTTTAATTCTGTTAGATTTCAGGAGATGGTTCTATTCACAGGGATTAGTGAACAGCTCGGGAACAGGCTGCCAGCTAGGAGTCCTTCAAGAGTAAATTGGGCCTGTTCCTGGCTGGGGTGGAGATCACCTCTTACAGAAGGTAAGTACTGTAGGAAATACAGGGGCAGAGTGATCTCCTGGACGAGTTTCGATCGCCTGTATGGGTCGGAGAGGAATTTCCCAGATTTTTTCTCCCAAATTCGCACATTGGGTTTTTTATCTGGTTTTTCGCCTCTCCCGGGAGATCACATGGGTTCAGGTGGGCTGGAGAGTGAAAGTAGATTTGAGGTTAGGATCAGATCAGCCATGATCTTATTGAATGGCGGAGCAGGCTCGAGGGGCCGATTGGCCTACTCCTGCTCCTATTTCTTTGGTTCTGTCTTCACAAAGGAGGACATAAGAATATAAGAACATAAGTATGTATTTAATTGGTCAGCCATTTCTTTGTTCCCCATTATAAGTTCCCCTGATTCTGACTGCAAGGGACCTAAGCTTGACTTCACCAATCTTTTTCTCTTCACATATCTATAGAAGCTTTTATAGTCAGTTTTTATGCTCCCTGAAAGCTGACTCTCATACTCTATTTTCCCCCTCTTAATTAATCCTTTTTTCCTCCTTTGCTGAATCCTAAACTGCTCCCAATCCTTAGGGTTGTTGCTTTTTCTGGCCAATTGACATGTCCTCTCCTTGGATCTTATGCTATCCCTAATTTCCCTTGTTAGCCACGTTTGCGCCACCATTTTTGTTTTATTTTTATGCCAGACAAGGATGGACAAATTCTGTAGTTCATCCATGCAATCTTTAAATGTTTGCCATTGCCTATCCACCATCAACCCTTTAAGTAACATTCTCCAATCCATCCTAGTCAACTTGCGCCTCATACCATCGTAGTTTCCTTTATTTAAATTCAGGATCCTAGGCCTAGAAATTCACTTTGGGGCGGCCAGCTCGCTTGCGCCCAAAAGTTAGCGCTGGGCGGGGAGCCATTAGCAATCGTCAGATATTCAGTGTTTGTGCCCCAATTCGGAACCGGGCGCTATTCCAGGGTGTGCCCACCTCCGCTTGGGGCGCTGACACTGAATTTCAGCGCTCTTGGCGCCACTGCGCCAGCCGCTGCGGAGCGGCAGGCTGTGGTACTGCAGGCCTCCTCCTTCTCTTAAGGGGGAGCTGCCTGCAACGGGGAGATCGCCGCTGGAGAGTGCCGGCAAATGAGCCCGGCACCACGGAGAAGTGCCGGGTTCGCGGAAAGCAGCCGGCAAAGCCGCGGGGGGGGGTGGAGGAGGCCGGGGAAGGAGGTGCGGGCAGGCGGCCGCCGAAAAAGCGGCCGGCCGCACCGTCCCCTTTAAAGCGCCCCACTAAGGCTACAGCACTGCCCCGTTTTCTGGTCACTGTTTGCAGCCGCTTCGGAGGAGGCGGCCGCTACTAAATATGGGGATCGGGCCGGTTTCGGGGCGGGACCGGGGCACTGCGCACACCGATGATGTCATCGGTGCCAGCGCAGCGCTAACGGCTACCGCCGCCAATACCGCTGCGCTGAATATCAGCGCAAACTCATTTTTGGCGCAGAAGCCCTCTTTAGGCGGTAACTGGCCGCAAAGCTGGCAGCGCCTTAATGAATTTCTAGGCCCTAGTCTCTGAGTCAACTACTTCACTCTCCATCTTAATGAAGAATTCTATCATATTATGATCACTCCTCCCCAACGGGCCTCGCACAACAATATTGCTAATCAATCCTTTCTCATTACATAATACCCAGTCTAAGATGGCCTGATCTCTAGTTGGTTCCTCGACATATTGGCCCAGGAAACCATCCCGTATACACTCCAGGAATTCCTCCTCCACATTATTGTTACTAATTTGGTTAGCCCAATCTATATGTAGATTAAAGTCACCCATGATAACTGCTGTGCCCTTATTGCATGCGTCTCTAATTTCCCATTTAATGCCATCCCCAACCTCGGCATTACTGTTTGGGGGTCTGTATACATCTCCCACTAACACTTTCTGCCCCTTGGTATTTCTCAGCTCTACCCATACAGGTTCCACATCATCAGAGCTAATATCCTTCTTTACTATTGTGTTAATCTCCTCTTTAACCAGCAATGCTACCCACCTCCTTTTCCTTTCTGCCTGTCCTTCTTGAATATTGAATACACCTGGATGTTGAATTCCCAGCCATGGTCGTCCTGGAGCCATGTCTCCATAATCCCAGTTATATCATATCCGTTTACATCTATTTGCGCAGCTAATTCATCCACCTTATTATGAATGCTCCTCGCATTAAAACACAGTGGCCTAGAAATTCAGTGGCCTGCGCCACTAGTTTGCGCCCAAAGAGGGCTTTTGCGCCACTGTGCAAACCTACCGCGATATTTAGCGGGGCGCTCATGGCGGCGTTAGCCATTAGCGCTGCGCCGCCACCGATGATGTCATCGGTGTGCGCAGTGCCCCGCTATCGCCCCGCTGGCCATATTTGGTTGCAGCCGCCTCGCCCGCGCCGGCCACAAACAACGACCGGTACACGGGGCCTACCTTTGCCGGTACTGGGGCGAGTTAAGGTGGAGGTGCGGCCGGCCGCTTTTTCGGCGGCCGCCTGCCCGCACCTCCTTCCCCGGCCTCCTTCACCCCCCCCCCACGGCATTGCCGGCTGTTTCCAGAGAGCCCGGCACTTCTCCTTGGTGCCGGGCTCATTTGCCGGCACTCGCGAGCGGGGATCACGCGGTTGCAGGCACCTCCCCCTTAAGACTGAGAGGAAGGCCTGCAGTACCGCAGGCTGCCATGCCGCAGCGGGTGGCGCTGCGGCACTTTGCACACCGATATTCAGTTTCAGCGCCCCAAGCGGGGCGCCGAAACCCTTGTTTAGCGGCCAGCTTGCACTTGGGGCGCTGAAAGTGAATTTCCCGCTGGCGCAAGTGGCTCCGCGCGCAGCGGTAATTCCGGCGCCCAGGAGAGCTGGGCACCCCTAACTGAATTTCTAGGCCAAAGCCTTCAAGCTTGCTGTTTTAACACTCTTAGTCCTATTAGAATTATTATTTACTGTGGCCCTGTTTGATTTACAAACTTGGTTTCTCTGCCTTCCACTTTTGCTTTTCTCCTTCCTGTCTTTTGCTGCTATCCTTGCTTCCCTTTCCTCTGTCTCCCTGCTCAGGTTCCCAACTGCCTGCCATTTTAGTTTAAACCCTCCCCAATAGCACTAGCAAACACTCCCACTAGGATATCAGTCCCGGTCCTGCCCAGGTGCAAACCATCCAGTTTGTACTGGTTCCAACTCCCCCCAGGACTTTTGCAGGTACAGGTGAGCACTATTACAGATAGAGGTGAACACTTACAAATACAGGTGAATACTGTTACAGATACAGGTGAGCGCTGCTACAGGTTCTGGTGAGCACTGTAACAGGTACATGTGAGCACTGTTAAAGATACAGGTGAACACCATTACATGCACACTGTTACAGGCATACGTGTACACTGCTACAGGTACAGGTGAACACTGTGATAGGTACAGGTGAACACCATCACAGGTACATGTGAGCACTAATAAAGGTACAGGTGCTCACTGTTACAGGTACAGGTGAACACTGTCATAGGTACAGTGGACTACTGATACAGGTCGACGTGAGCACCGTTACAGGTGCAGGTGACACTGCTACAGGTACAGGTGGACACTCTTACAGGTATAGGTGAGCACCCTTACAGGTACAGGTGAGCACTGTTACAGGTGATCACTGTTACAAATACAGGTGGACACTGCTACAGCTACAGGTGAACACTATTACAGATACTGGTGAGCACTGTAACAGGTACAGGTGGACAGTTACAGGTACATGTGAGCACTGTGAAAGGAATAGGTGAACACTGTTACATGCATACGTGCACACTGTTACAGGCACAGGTGAACTCTGATAGGTACAGGTGAACACTGTCACAGGTAAACGTAAGCACTATTACAGGTACAAGTGAACACTGTTACAGGTACAGGTGAGCTCCGTTACAGGTACAGGTGAACACTGTTATAGCCACAGGTAAACAGTGCTACAAGTGCAAGTGAGCACAGTATCATGTACAGCTGAGCACTGTGACAGGTACAGGTGAACAATGTTACAGGTAAAGGTGAACACGGTTACAGGTACAGGTGAATGGCGTGACAGCTATAGGTGAGCACTGTAACAGGTACAGTTCAGCACTGTCATAGGTACAGAGGAGAATGGTTACAGGTACAGGTGTACACTGTAACAGGTACAGTTGAGCACAGTGACAGGTACAGGTAAGCACAGTGACAGGTACAGATGAGCACTATTACAGGTACAGTTGAACACTGTTACAGGTACTGCTGAACAATGTTACTGGAACAGGTGAACACTGTTACTGGTAAAGGTGAACACTGTTACATGTATAGGTGAACACTGCTACAGCTTCAGGTGAACTCTATTACAGGTACAGGTGAACATATACAGATACAGGTACCGGTGAACACTGTCACAGGTACACGTAAGCACTATAACAGGTAGAAGTGAACACTGTTACAGGTACAGGTGAGCACTGTTACAGGTACAGGTGAACACTGTTATAGGTACCGGGGAGCTCAGTTACAGGTACACGTGGGCACTATTACAGGTACAAGTGAACACTGTTACAAGTACAGGTGAACACTGCTACCAGTACAAATGAGCACAGCATCACGTAAAGCTGAGCACTGTTACAGGTACCGTTGAACATGCTGTCAGGTAAAGATGAACAATGTCACAGGTACAGGTGAACATGGTTACAGGTACAGGTGAATGGTGTGACAGGTATAGGTGAGCACTGTAACAGGTACAGTTCAGCACTGTCACAGGTACAGAGGAGAATGGTTACAGGTACAGGTGTACACTGTTACAGGTATAGCTGAACACTGTAACAGGTACAGATGAGCACAGTGACAGGTAAAGGTGATCACTGTTACTGGTACTGCTGAACATTGTTACTGGTACAGGTGAACACTGTTACATATATAGGTGAACACTGCTACAGCTTCAGGTGAACTCTATTACAGGTACAGGTGAACACTGTCACAGGTACAGGTAAGTACTATTACAGGTACAGGTGAGCTCTGTTACAGGTACAGGTGAACACTGTTATAGGTACATGTGGGCACTATTACAGGTACAGGTGAACACTGTTACAGGTACAGGTGAGCACTGTTACAGGTAGAGGTGGGCATTTTTCAGGTACAGGTGAACACTGATACAGGTACAGGTCAACACTGTTACAGGTACAGGTGAGCACTGTTACAGGTACAGGTGTACAATGTTACAGGTACAGTTCAACACTGTTATGTGTACAGGTGGACATGTTACAGGTACAGGTACAGGTGAGCATTGTTTCACTTACAGGTGAACACTGATACAGGTACAGATGATCACTGTTACAGGTACAGGTGAGCACTGTTTCAGGTACAGGTAGCACTGCTCCAGGTACAGGTGAGCACTGTTACAGGTACAGAAGAGCACTGTTACAGATACAGTTTAGAAATGCTACAGATATGGTTTAGAAATGCTACAGGGACAGGTGAGCACTCTTTCAGGTCCAGGTGAACACTGTTTCAGGTACAGGTAGCACCGTTACAGGTACAGGAGTGCACTGTTGCAGATACAGGTGAACACTGTTACAGGTACAAGTGTGCACAGCATCAGGTACAGATGAACAATCAACAGGCCCAGGTGAACACTGTTATAGGTAAAGCTGAACATGCTGTCAGGTACAGGTGAGCACTGTTACAGGGACAGGTGAACACTGTTACAGGTACAGTTGAACACTGTTGCAGGTAGAGATGAGCATAGCATCAGCTATAGGTGGGCATTGTACAAGGTATGGCTGAGCAATGTTACAGGTGCAGACGAACACTGTTACAGTTGCAGCTGAACACTGCTACAGTTACAGGTACAGGTGAGCACTGTGACAGGTACAGGCAAACACTGTGACTGGTACAGGTGAACACTGCTACAGGTACAGTTGAACACTGTTACATTTAGAGGTCAGCACTGTTTCACTTAGAGGTGAACACTGTTACAGGTACAGGAGAGCATTGTTACTGATACAGGTGAACACTGTTACAGATACAGGTGTGCATTGATACAGGTAATGTTCAGCACTGTTACTGGTACAGGTTAGCACTCTTACAGCTACAATGTGCATGGCATTCAGTGCAGGTGAGCACTTTCACAGGTACAGGTGAACACTGTTACAGGTAAAGCTGAGCAATGTGACAGGTACAGGTGAAAACAGTTAAAGGTAAAGGTGAACAGGCATTAAGGTACAGGTGAACAATGTTACAGGTACAGTTGTGCACTGTTACAGGTACAGGTGTGCACTGTTACAGGTACAGGTGTGCACTGTTTCAGGTACAGGTGCACACTGTTACAGGTACAGATAGCACAGTTACAGGTACAGGAGAGCACTGTTACTGATACAGGTTATCACTGTTACAGGTACAAGTGTGCATGGCATTCAGTACAGGTGAGCATTGTTACAGGGAGAGGTGAACACTGTTACAGGTACAGCTGAGCAATGTGACAGGAACAGGTGAAAACTGTTACAGGTAAAGGTGCACCGGCTTTCAGGTACAGGTGAACAATGTTACAGGCACAGATGAACACTGTGACAGGTACAGGTGTGCACTGTGACAGGTACAGGTGAGCACTTTGACAGGTACATGTGAGCACTGTGATAGGTACAGGTGAGCACTGATACAGGTACAGGTGAACACTGTTACAGGTATAGGTGAGCACTGTTACAGGTATAGGTGAGCACTGTTACAGGTACAGGTGTACACTGTTACAGGTACAGGTGTACACTGTTACAGGTACAGGTGAACACTGTTACGGGTACAGGTGGATACTGTTACAGGTACAGGTGAGCATTGTTTCAGATACAGGTGAACACTGATACAGGTACAGGTGATCACTGTTACAGGTACAGGTGAGCACTGTTACAGGTAGAGGTGAGCACTCTGAAAGTTACAGGTGGGCACTGTTTCAGATACAGGTGAACACTTTTACAGGTACAGGTGAGCACTGTTACAGGTACAGGTAGCTCTGTTACAGTTACAGGAGAGCACTTTTACAGATACAGTTGAGCAATGCTACAGTTACAGGTGTGCACTGTTTCAGATACAGGTGAACACTTTTACAGGTACAGTTGAGCAATGCTACAGGTACAGGTGAGCACTGTTACAGGTACAGGTAGTTCTGTTACAGTTACAGGAGAGCACTGTTACAGATACAGTTGAGCAATGCTACAGGTACAGGTGTGCACTGTTACAGGTGCAGTTGCACACTGTTATAGGTACATGTAAGCACTATTTCAGGTACAGGTGAGCACTGTTATTGGTACAGGTGAGCACTGTTTCAGGTACAGGTCAACACTGTTACAGGTACAGGTGAACACTGTTACAGGTGAACACTGTGAGAGGTACAGGTGAGCACTGTGACAGGTACAGGTGAGCACCATTACAGGTACAGGTGAACCCTGTTACAGGTATAGTTTAACACTGTTACGGGTACAGGTGGACACTGTTACAGGTACAGGTGAACACTTTTACAGGTATAGTTCAACACTGTTATGGGTACAGGTGAACACTGTTACAGGTACAGGTGAACATGGTTACAGGTACAGGTGAGCACTCTTTCACTTGCAGGTGAACACTGATACAGGTACAGGTGATCACTGTTACAGGAACAGCAGAGCACTGTTTCAGGTGCAGGAGAGCACTTTTACAGATACAGTTGACAAATGCTACAGGTACAGGTGAACATTGTTACATGGTGTGGAGATGCCGGTGTTGGACTGGGGTGGACAAATGTAAGAAATCACACAACACCAGGTTATAGTCCAACAGCTTCATTTGAAATCACAAGCTTTCGGAGCGCTGCTCCTTCATCAGGTGAAGTGGAGAGATGCATAAAAACACAACTTATACAGTCAGAGAATAATGTCAGATGTTTACAGGTAATCTTTCTAACTGCCATTTATCACACCTCGGCAGAGAGATAATCACAGCAATGAAAGATGTAAATGGTGTCCAAACAGGTCAGTCAGGAAAACATTACATCAAAGAGCAATGAGGTGGGGTCACAAGGGGTCAAATGTTGCAGATGCTGGGGTCTGTATGAAAAACAAAAAAACAGACAAAAAACATTTTTTTTGCTGGAAATCACAGCAGGTCCGGCCACATCTGTGTGGAGAGAACAAGCCAACGATGACTCCAGTCTGGATGACCCTACGTCAGGTGGGGTTACATGTAGCGTGACATGAACCTAAGATCCTGGTTCAGGCCGTCCTCATGGGTGTGGAACTTGGCTATCAGTTTCTGCTCGATGATTTTGCGTTGTTGTGTGTCTCGAAGGCTGCCTTGGAGAATGCTTACCCGAAGGTCGGAGGCTGAATGTCCTTGACTGCTGAAGTGCTCCCCGACTGGGAGGGAACACTCCTGCCTGGCGATTGTTGCGCGGTGTCCGTTCATCTGTTGTCGCAGTGTCTGCATGGTCTCGCCGATGTACCATGCTCCGGGGCATCCTTTCCTGCAACGTATGAAGTAGGCAACGTTGGCCGAGTCACATGAGTATGTACCATGTACCTGGTGGGTGGTGTCCTCACGTGTGATGATGGTATCTGTGTTGATGACCTGGCATGTCTTGCAGAGGTTGCTGTGGCAGGGTTGTGTGGTGTCGTGGTCGCTGTTCTCCTGAACGCTGGGTAATTTGCTGCGAACGATGGTCTGTTTGAGGTTAGGTGGCTGTTTGAAGGTGATTAGTGGAGGCGTGGGGATGGCCTTAGCGAGGTGTTCATCATCATCGATGACATGTTGAAGGCTGCAAAGAACATGACGTAGTTTCTCCGCTCCAGGGAAGTACTGGACGACGAAGGGTACTCTGTTGGTTGTGTCCCGTGTTTGTCTTCTGAGGAGGTCTATGTGATTTTTCACTGTGGCCCATCGGAACTGTCGATCGACGAGTCAAGCATCATATCCCGATCTTACGAGGGCATCTTTCAGTGTCTGTAGGTGTCCATCGCGTTCCCCCTCATCTGAGCAGATCCTGTGTATTCGCAGGGCTTGTCTGTGTCAATATGCGCGATCTTCTTGGAGATCCATGCCCTGGAGCATGGTACATCGGCAAGACCACTCAGACACTGCGACAACGGATGAACGGACACCGCGCAACAATCGCCAGGCAGGAGTGTTCCCTCCCAGTCGGGGAACACTTCCGCAGTCAAGGACATTCAGCCTCCGATCTTCGGGTAAGCATTCTCCAAGGCGGCCTTCGAGACACACGACAACGCAAAATCATCGAGCAGAAACTGATAGCCAAGTTCCGCACCCATGAGGACGGCCTGAACCGGGATCTTGGGTTCATGTCACGCTACATGTAACCCCACCTGACGTAGGGTCATCCAGACTTGAGTCGTCGTTGGCTTGTTCTCTCCACACAGATGTGGCCGGACCTGCTGTGATTTCCAGCAAAAAAAATGTTTTTTGTCTGTTTTTTTGTTTTTCATACAGACCCCAGCATCTGCAACATTTGACCCCTTGTGACCCCACCTCATTGCTCTTTGATGTAATGTTTTCCTGACTGACCTGTTTGGACACCATTTACACCTTTGATTGCTGTGATTATCTCTCTGCCGAGGTGTGATAAATGGCAGTTAGGAAGATTACCTGTAAACATCTGACATTATTCTCTGACTATATAAGCTGCGTTTTTATGCATCTCTCCACTTCACCTGACGAAGGAGCAGCGCTCCGAAAGCTTGTGATTTCAAATAAAGCTGTTGGACTATAACCTGGTGTTGTGTGATTTCTAACATTGTTACAGATACAGGTGAGCACTGTTTCAGGTACAGGTGAACACTGATACAGGTACAGGTGAGCACTGTTACAGGTATAGGTGAGCACTGTTACAGGTACAGGTCAACACTTTTACAGGTAGAGGTGAGCACTGTGAAAGGTACAGGTGAACACTGTTACAGGTACAGGTGAGCTCTATTACAGTTAGAGGTGGACACTGTTGCAGGTACAGTTGAGCACTGTTTCAGGTACACGTGAACACTGATACAGGTACAGGTGAGCACTGTTACAGGTGCTAGTAGCACTGTTACAGGTACAGGTAGCTCTGTTACAGGCACAGGAAAGCACTGTTACTGATACAGGTGAGCATTGTTACAGGTAAAGGTGAGCACTGTTACAGGGACAGGTGAGCACTGTTACAGATACAGGTGAACACTGTTACTGGTACGGCTGAGCAACGTGACAGATACAGGTGAAAACTGTTGCAGGTAAAGGTGAACATGCTGTCAGGTACAGGTGAACATGCTGTCAGGCACAGGTGAACAATGTTACAGGTACAGGTGAACACTGTTACGGGTACAGGTGGACACTGTTACAGGTACAGCTGAACACTGTTACAGGTAACGTTGAGCACTGTTACGGGTACAGGTGAACAATGTTACAGGTACATGTAAGCAGTGTTTCAGGTACAGGTGAGCACTGTTATTGGTGCAGGTGAGCACTGTGAAACGTACAGGTAGCTCTGTTACAGGTACAGGTGAGCACTGTTTCACTTACAGGTGAACACTGATACAGGTACAGGTGATCACTGTTACAGGAACAGGAGAGCACTGTTTCAGGAACAGGTGAACACTGTTGAAGGTAGAGGAAACACTGCTCCAGGTACAGTTGAGCAATGCTACAGGTACAGGTGAGCATTGTTACAGGTACAGTTTGCACTGATACAGGTACAGGAGAGCACTTTTACAGCTACAGTTGAGAAATGCTACAGGTACAGGTGAACACTGTTACAGGTACAGGTGAGCACTGTTTCAGGTACAGATGAACACTGATACAGGTACAGGTGAGCATTGTTACAGGTTCAGGTCAACACATTTACAGGTAGAGGTGAGCACTGTGAAAGGTACAGGTGAACACTGTTACAGGTACAGGTGAACACGGTGACAGGTACAGGTGAGCTCTATTACAGTTGGAGGTGGACACTGTTACAGGTACAGGTGTGCACTGTTTCAGGTGGAGGTGAGCACTTTTAAAGGTACAGGTAGCTCTGTTACAGGTACAGGAGAGCACTGTTACTGATACAGTTGAACACTCTTACAGGTACAGGTGAGCATTTTTACAGGTAAAGTAGAGCACTGTTACAGGGACAGGTGAGCACTGTTACAGGGACAGGTGAGCACTGTTACAGATACAGGTGAACACTGTAACTGGTACAGCTGAGCAATGTGACAGATACAGTTGAAAACTGTTGCAGGTAAAGGTGAACATGCTGTCAGGTACAAGTGAACAATGTTACAGGTACAGGTGAACACTGTTACAGTTACAGGTCAATACTATTAAAGGTACAGGTGAACAATGGTACAGGTGAGCACTGTGACAGGTACGGGTGAGCACTGTTACAGGTACAGTTGAGTACTTTTCCAGGTACAGATGAACACTGACACAGTTAAAGGTGAGCGCTGTTACAGGTATGGGTCAACACTGTTACAGGTACAGGTGAGCACCATTACAGGTACAGGTGAGCAATGAGACAGGTACAGGTGAGCATTGTTACAGGTACAGGTGTACACTGTTACAGGTACAGGTGAACACTGTTACAGGTATAGTTCAACAGTGTTACGGGTACCGGTGGACACTGTTACAGGCACAGGTGAGCACTGTTTCACTTACAGGTGAACACTGATACAGGTACAGGTGATCACTGTTACAGGTACAGGTGAGCACTGTTTCAGGTACAGGTGAACACTGTTACAGGTACAGGTGAACAGTGTTACTGGTACAGGTGAACAGTGTTACTGGTACAGCTGAGCAATGTGACAGATACAGGTGAAAACTGTTGCAGGTAAAGGTGAACATGCTGTCAGGTACAGGCGAACAATGTTACAGGTACAGGTGAACACTGTTACAGTTAAAGGTGAATGCTATTAACATAGAAACATAGAAGATAGGAGCAGGAGTAGGCCATTCGGCCCCTCGAGCCTGCTCCGCCATTCAATGAGATCATGGCTGATCATCCAAATTCAGTACCCTGTCCCTGCCTTCTCCCCATATCCTTTGATCCCCTTAGCCTTAAGAAATATACCCAACTCCTTCTTGAATATATTTAATGAACTGGCCTCCACTGCCCTCTGTGGCAGAGAATTCCATAGATTCACCACTCTCTGGGTGAAGAAATTCCTCCTCATCTCAGTCCTAAATGGCTTACCCATTATCCTTAGACTATGACCCCTAGTTCTGGACTCCCCGACCATCGGGAACATCCTTCCTGCATCTAGTCTGTCCAGGCCTGACAGAATTTTATAGGTTTCGATGAGATCCCCTCTCATTCTTCTAAACTCCAGTGAGTACAAGCCCAATCGACACAATCTCTCCTCATACGTCATTCCCGCCATCCCAGGTATCAGCCTGGTGAATCTTCGCTGCACTCTTTCCATGGCAAGAACATCCTTCCTCAGATAAGGCGACCAAAACGGCACACAATACTCAAGGTGCGGTCTCACCAAGGCCCTGTACAACTGCAGCAAGACATCCTTGTTCTTGTACTCGAACCCTCTTAATACGAAGGCCAACATACCATTTGCCTTCTTAACCGCCTGCTGCACCTGCATGCTTATCTTCAGCGACTGGTGCACAAGAACACCCAGGTCTCTTTGCACTTCCCCTTCTCCCAATCTATTGCCATTCAAATAATAATCTGCCTTCCTGTTTTTGCCACCAAAGTGGATAACCTCACATTTATCCACATTATAGTGCATTTGCCATGTTTCTACCCAATCACCCAACCTGTCCAAATTGTACTGGAGTTTCACGACATCCTCCTCACAGCATACCCTCCCACCCAGCTTTGTGTCGTCTGCAAATTTGGAGATACTACATCCAATTCCCTCGTCCAGATCATTAATATTATTAATGGTACAGGTGTACAATGTTACAGGTACAGGTGAGCACTGTGACAGGTATGAGTGAGCACTGTGACAGGTACGGGTGAGCACTGTGACAGGTACAGTTGAGTACTTTTTCAGGTAAAGGTGAACACTGATACAGTTAGAGGTGAGCACTGTGACAGGCACAGGTGAGCACCGTTACAGGTACAGGTGAGCACTGTGACAGGTACAGGTGAGCACAGTTACAGGTACAGGTGAACACTGTTACAGATGCAGTTGAGAAATGCTACAGGTACAGGTGAGCACTGTGACAGGTACAGGTGAGCACTTTCACATACAGGTGAACACTAATATAGGTACAGGTGATCACTGTTACAGGTACAGGTGAGCACTGTTTCAGGTACAGGTGAACACTGTTACAGATGCAGTTGAGAAATACTACAGGTACAGGTGAACATTGTTACAGGTACAGGTTGCACTGTTACAGGTACAGGTCAACACTGTTACAGGTAGAGGTGAGCACTCTCAAAGTTACAGTTGAACACTGTTACAGGTAGAGGTGGACACTGTTACAGATACATGAGAGCTCTGTTTTAGGTACAGGTGAGCACTATTACAGGCACTGTAGCACTTTTACAGGTACAGTTGAGCAATGCTACAGGTACAGGTGAGTACTGTTACAGGTACAAGTAGCTCTGTTACAGTTACAGAAGAGCACTGTTACAGATACAGTTGAGCTATGCTACGGGTACAGGTACAGGTGAACACTGTTACAGGTACGTGTAAGCACTGTTTCAGGTACATGTAAGCACCGTTACAGGTACAGGTGAGCACTGTGACAGGTACAGGTGAGCATAGTTACAGGTACAGGTGAACACTGTTACAGATGCAGTTGAGAAATGCTACAGGTACAGGTGAGCACTGTGACAGGTACAGGTGAGCACTTTCACATACAGGTGAGCACTAATATAGGTACAGGTGATCACTGTTACAGGTGCAGGTGAGCACTGTTTCAGGTACAGGTGAACACTGTTACAGATGCAGTTGAGAAATACTACAGGCACAGGTGAACATTGTTACAGGTACGGGTAGCACTGCTCCAGGTACAGTTGAGCAAGGCTTCAGGCACAGGTGAGCACTGTTACAGGTACAGGTTGCACTGTTACAGGTACAGGTCAACACTGTTACAGGTAGAGGTGAGCACTCTCAAAGTTACAGGTGAACACTGTTACAGGTAGAGGTGGACACTGTTACAGATACATGAGAGCTCTGTTTTAGGTACAGGTGAGCACTGTTACAGGCACTGTAGCACTTTTACAGGTACAGTTGAGCAATGCTACAGGTACAGGTGAGCACTGTTACAGGTACAAGTAGCTCTGTTACAGTTACAGAAGAGCACTGTTACAGATACAGTTGAGCTATGCTACAGGTACAGGTACAGGTGAACACTGTTACAGGTACATGTAAGCACTGTATCAGGTACATGTAAGCACTGTTTCAGGTACAGGTGAGCACTGTTAAAGTTACAGGTAGCGCTGCTACAGGTACAGGAGAGCACTGTTACTGATACAGGTGAACACTGTTACAGGTGCAGGTGCGCATTGTTACAGGTAAAGTTGAGCACTGTTATAGGGACAGGTGAGCACTGTTACATATACAGGTGAATACTGTTACAGGTACAGCAGAGCAATGTGACAGATAAAGGTGAAAACTGTTACAGGTAAAGGTGACCATCCTGTCAGGTACAGGGGAACAATGCTACAGGTAGAGGTGAACACTGTTACAGTTACAGGTGCATCTTATTAAAGGTTCAGGGGATCACTGTTGCAGGTACAGGTGAGCACTATTACAGGTAGAGGTGAGCACTCTGAAAGGCACAGGTAGCTCTGTTACAGTTACAGGAGAGCACTGTTACAGATATAGTTGAGCAATGCTACAGGCACAGGTGAACACTGTTACAGGTACATGTAAGCACTGTTTCAGGTACAGGTGAGCACTGTTTCAGGTACAGGAGAGCACTTTTACAGATACAGTTGAGATATGCTACAGGTACAGGTGAACACTGTTACAGATACAGGTGAGCACTGTTACAGATACAGGTGAGCACTGTTTCAGGTAGAGTTGAACACTGATACAGGTACAGGTCAACACTTTTACAGGTAGAGGTGAGCACTGTAAAGGTACAGGAGAACACTGTTACAGGTACAGGTGAACACAGTGACAGGTACAGGTGAGCTATATTACAGTTAGCGCTGGACACTGTTACAGGTACAGGTGAGCACTGTTTCAGGTACAGGTGACCATTGTTACAGGTAAAGGTGAGCACTGCTTCAGGTACAGCGGACCACTGTTACAGGCACAGGTGAGCACTGTTTCAGGTACAGGTGAGCATTGTTTCAGGTAGAGGTGAGCACTGTTAAAGATGCAGGTGAACACTGTTACTGGTACAGCTGAGCAACAGGCCAGATACAGGTGAAAACTGCTGCAGGTAAAGGTGAACATGCTGTCAGGTACAGGTGAACAATGTTACAGGTACAGGTGAACACTGTTACAGTTACAGGTGAACATTATTAAATGTACAGGTGAACAATGTTACAGGTACAGGTGAACACTGTTACAGTTACAGATGAATACTATTAAAGGTACAGGAGAACAATGTTACAGGTACAGGTGAGCACTGTGAGAGGTCCAGGTGAACACCATTACAGGTACAGGTGAGCACTGTGACAGGTATAGGTGATCACTGTTACCGGGACAGGTGTACACTGTTACAGGTACAGGTCAACACTGTTACAGGTAGAGGTGAGCACTCTGAAAGGTACAGGGGAGCACTGTTTCAGATACAGGTGATCACTTTTACAGGTACAGTTGAGCAATGCTACAGATACAGGTGAGCACTGTTACAGTTACAGGTAGCTCTGTTACAGTTACAGGAGAGCACTGTTACAGATACAGTTGAGCAATGCTACAGGTACAGGTGTGCACTGTTTCAGGTACAGGTGAGCACTGTTATTGGTACAGGTGAGCATTGTTTCAGGTACAGGTGAGCATTGTTTCAGGTACAGGCGAGCACCATTACAGGTACAGGTGAACACTGTTACAGGTACAGGTGAACATGGTGACAGGTATAGGTGAGCTCTATTACTGGTACAGGGGAACAATGCTACAGGTACAGGTGAACACTGTTTCAGTTACAGGTGAATCTTAGTAAAGGTACAGATGAACAATGTTACAGGTACGGGTGAACACTGTGAGAGGTACAGGTGAGCACTGTTACAGCTGCTGGCAGCACTGTTACAGGTACAGGTAAGCACTGTTTCAATTACAGGAGAGCACTGTTATTGGTACAGGTGAGCACTGTTTCAGGTACAGGTGAGCACTGTGAAATGTACAGGTAGCTCTGTCACAGGTACAGTTGAGCACTTTTTTAGGAACAGGTGAACACTGATACAGTGAGAGCTGAGCACTTTTGCACGTACAGGTAAACACTGTGGCAGGTACAGGTGAGCACCATTACAGGTACAGGTAAACACAGTTACAGGTATAGGTCATCACTGTTACAGATATAGGTGTACACTGTTACAGTTACAGGTGGACACTGTCACAGGTACAGGTGAACACTGTTACAGGTAAAGTTGAGCAATGTAATGGGTACAGGTCGACACTGTTACAGGTACAGGTGAGCACTGTTTCACTTACAGTTGAACACTGATACAGGTACAGGTGATCACTGTTGCAGGAACAGGAGAGCACTGTTTCAGGAAGAGGTGAAAACTGTTGAAGGTACAGGAAGCACTGCTCCATGTACAGTTGAGCAATGCTATAGGTACAGGTGAGCAGTATTACAGGTACAGTTTGCACTGTTACAGGTACAGGAGAGCACTTTTACAGATACAGTTGAGAAATACAACAGGTACAGGTGAACACTGTTACAGGTACAGGTGAGCACTGTGTCAGGTACAGGTGAACATTGTTACAGTTACAGGTGAATACTATTAAAGGTACAGGTGAGAACTGTGACAGATATGTGTGAGCATTGTTACAGGTACAGTTGAGTACTTTTACAGGTACAGGTGAACACTGATAAAGTTAGAGGTGAGCACTGTTACAGGTACAGGTCAATGCTTTTACAGGAACAGGTGAGCGCTGTGACAGGTACAGGTCAACACTGTTACATGTAGAGTTGAGCACTCTGAAAGGTACAGGTGAGCACTGTTTCAGATACAGGTGAACACTTTTACAGGTACAGTTGAGCAATGCTACAGGTACAGGTGAGCACTGTTATAGGTACAGGTAGATCTGTTACAGTTACAGGAGAGCACAGTTACAGATAGAGGTGAGCAATGCTACAGGTACAGGTGAACTCTGTTACAGTTACAGGTGAACACTATTAAAAGTACAGGTGAACAATGTTACAGTTACAGGTGAGCTCTGTGACAGGTACGGGGAGCACTGTTACGGGTACAGTTGAGTAACTTTTCAGGTACAGGTGAACACTGATACAGCTAGAGATGAGCACTGTTACAGGTATGGGTCAACACTGTTACAGGTACAGGTGAGCACTGTGACAGGTACAGGTGAGCACCATTACAGGTACAGGTGAGCACTGTTACAGGTACAGGTGAACACTGTTACAGGTACAGGTAGAACTGCTCCAGGTACAGTTGAGTAATGCTACATGTACAGGTGAGCACTGTTACAGGCACAGGTGAGCACTGTTACAGGTAGAGGTGGACACTGTTACATGTACAGGAGTGTACTCTTTTAGGTACAGGTGAGCACTGTTACAGGTACAGGTGAGCACTGTTACAGTTACAGGTAGCTCTGTTACAGATACAGTTGAGCAATGCTAGGTACAGGTGAGCACTGTTATTGGTACAGGTGAGCACTGTTTCAGGTACAGGTGAGCACTGTTTCAGGTACAGGAGAGCACCGTTACTGATAAAGGTGAACACAGTTACAGGTGCCGGTGAGCAGTGTTACAGGTAAAGTTGAGCACTGTTAAAGGGGCAGGTGAGCACTGTTATGGGGTCAGGTGAGCACTGTTACAGGTACAGCTCAGCAATGTGACAAATACAGTTGAAAACTGTTACAGGTAAAGGTGAACAACCTATCAGTTACAGGGGAACAATGCTACAGGTATAGGTGAACACTGTTACAGTTACAGGTGAATCTTAGTAAAGGTACAGGTGAACAATGTTACAGGTACAGGTGGAAATTGTGAGATGTACAGGTGAGCACTCTGACAGGTACAGGTGAGCACTGTCACAGGTACAGGTAAGCAATGTTACAGGTACAGGTGAACAGTGATACAGTTAGAGCTGAGCACTTGTACAGATCAACACTGTTTCAGGTACAGGTGAGCATTGTGACAGGTACAGGGGTGCACTGTTACAGGTACAGGTGAACACTGTTACAGGTATAGTTCAACACTGTTACAGGTACAGGTGGACACTGTTACAGGTACAGTTGAGCACTGTTTCACTTACAGGTGAACACTGTTACAGGTGCAGGTGAGCATTGTTACAGGTAAAGTTGAGCACTTTTACAGGGACACGTGAGCACTGTTACATAGACAGGTGAACACTGTTACAGGTACAGCTGAGCAATGTGACATATACAGGTGAAAACTGTTACAGGTAAAGGTGAACATCCTGTCAGGTACAGGGGAACAATGCTACAGGTACAGGTGAACACTGTTACAGTTACAGTTGAATCTTATTAAAGGTACAGGTGAACAATGTTACAGGTACAGGTGAACACTGTGACAGGTACAGGTGAGCACCATTACAGGTACAGGTGAACACTGTTACAGTTACAGGTCAACACATTTACAGGTAGAGGTGAGCACTGTGAAAGGTACAGGTGAACGCTGTTACAGGTACAGGTGAACACGGTGACAGATTCAGGTGAGCTATATTACATTTAGCAGTGGACACTGTTACAGGTACAGGTGAGCACTGTTTCAGGTACAGGTGACCACTGATACAGGTACAGGTGAGCACTGTTACGGGTACAGGAAAGCAATGTTTCAGGTAGAGGTGAGCACTATTACAGATGCAGGTGAACAGTTTTACTGGAACAGCAGAGCAACATGACAGATACAGGTGAAAACTGCTGCAGGTAAAGGTGAACATGCTGTCAGGTACAGGTGAACAATGTTACAGGTACAGGTGAACACTTATAATTACAGGTGAATACAATTATAGGTACAGATGAACAATGTTACAGGTACAGGTGAGCACTGTGACAGGTACATATACACACTGTTACAGGTACAGTTGAGTACCTTTTCAGGTACATGTGAACACTGATATAGTTAGAGGTGAGCATTGTTACAGGTACAGGTCAACACTGTTACAGGTAGAGGTGAGCACTCTGAAAGGTACAGGTGAGCACTGTTTCAGATACAGGTGAACACTTTTACAGGTACAGTTGAGCTATGCTACAGGTACCGGTGAGCACTGTTACAGGTACAGGTAGCTCTGTTACAGTTACAGGAGAGCACTGTTACAGATACAGTTGAGCAATGCTACAGGTAGAGGTGTGCACTATTACAGGTACAGGTGAACACTGCTACAGGTACATGTAAGCACCGATTCAGGTACAGGTGAGCACTGTTATTGGTACAGGTGAGTATTGTTTCAGGTACAGGTGAGCACTTTCAGGTACAGGTGAGCACTGTGAAATGTACAGGTAGTTCTGTTACGGGTAGAGTTGAGCACTTTTTTAGGTACAGGTGAACACTGATACAGTTAGAGCTGAGCACTTTTGCAGGTACAGGTCAACACTGTTACAGGTACAGGTAAACACTGTGAGAGGTACAGGTGAGCACTGTGACAGGTACAGGTGAGCACCATTACAGGTAAACACTGTTACAGGTACAGGTGAGCACTATTACAGTTACAGGTGTACACTGTTACAGGTACAGGTGAACATTGTTACAGGTACAGGTGAGCACTGTTTCAGGTACAGGTGTGCAATGTTACAGGTACTGGTGAACACTGTTACAGGTACATGTATGCACTGTTTCAGGTACAGGTGAGCACTGTTTCAGGTACAGGTAGCTCTGTTACAGGTACAGTTGAGCACTTTTTCAGGTACAGGTGAACCCTGATACAGTTAGAGCTGAGCACCTTTGCAGGTACAGGTCAACACAGTTACAGGTACAGGTAAACACTGTGAGAGGTACAGGTGAGCACTGTGACAGGTACAGTTGAGCACTGTGACAGGTACAGGTGAGCACCATTACAGGTACAGGTGAACACTGTTACAGGTATAGGTGAGCATTGTTACAGGTACAGGTGTACACTGTTACAGGTACAGGTGTACACTCTTACAGGTACAGGTGAACACTGTTATTGTTTCAGGTACAGGTG
This sequence comes from Somniosus microcephalus, assembly GCF_052327205.1. Lineage (NCBI taxonomy): Eukaryota > Metazoa > Chordata > Chondrichthyes > Squaliformes > Somniosidae > Somniosus > Somniosus microcephalus. The sequence continues at coordinate 37,738,353 of NC_140991.1, read as the reverse complement.
AGCACTGTTTCAGGTACAGGTGAGCACTGAAATGTACAGGTAGCTCTGTTACAGTTACAGTTGGGCACTTTTTTAGGTACAGGTGAACACTGATACAGTTAGAGCTCAGCACTTTTGCAGGTACATGTCAACACTGTTACAGGTACAGGTAAACATAGTGAGAGATACAGGAGAGCACTGTGACAGGTACAGGTGAGCACCATTACAGGTACAGGTGACCACTGTGGCAGGTACAGGTGAGCACCATTACAGGTACAGGTGAACACTGTTACAGGTATGGTGAACACTGTTGCAGGTATAGATGAGCATTGTTACAGGTACAGGTGTACACTGTTACAGGTACAGGTGAACACTGTTACAGGTAAAGTTGAGCAATATAACAGGTACAGGTGGACACTGTTACAGGTACAGGTGAGCACTGTTTCACTTACATGTGAACACTGATACAGGTACAGGTGATCACTGTTACAGGAAGAGGAGATCACTGTTTCAGGAACAGGTGAACACCGTTGAAGGCACAGGAAGCACTGCTCCATGTACAGTTAAGCAATGCTATAGGTACAGGTGAGCACTGTTACAGGTACAGTTTGCATTGTTACAGGTACAGGAGAGCACTTTTAGAGATACAGTTGAGGAATGCTACAGGTACAGGTGAACACTGTTACAGATACAGGTGAGCACTGTTTTAGGTACAGGTGAGCACTGTTACAGGTACAGTTCAACACATTTACAGGTAGTGGTGAGCACTGTGAAAGGTACAGGTGAACACTGTTACAGGTACAGGTGAACACGGTGACAGATACAGGTGAGCTCTATTACAGTTGGAGGTGGACACTGTTACAGGTACAGGTGAGCACTGTTTCAGGTGCAGGTAAGCACTGTTTCAGTTAAAGGGGAGCACTGTTACAGGTACAAGTGAGCACTGTTTCAGGTAAAGGTGAGCACTGTTCCAGGAACAAATGAGCACTGTTTCAGGTACAGGTAGCTCTATTACAGGTACAGGAGAGCACTGTTACAGTTACAGGTGAATACTATTAAAGGAACAGGTGAACAATATTGAGCACTGTGACAGGTACAGGGAGCACTGTTACGGGTACAGTTGAGTAATTTTTCAGGTACAGTTGAACACTGATACAGTTAGAGGTGAGCACTGTTACAGGTACAGGTCAACACTGTTACAGGTACAGCTGAGCACTGTGACAGGTACAGGTGAGCATCTTTACAGGTTCAGGTGAGCAATAAGACAGGTACAGGTGAGCACCATTACAGGTACAGGTGAGCACTGTTACATGTACAGATGTACACTGTTACAGGTACAGGTAAACACTGTTAAAGGTACAGTTCAACACTGTTACGGGTACCGGAGGACACTTACAGGCACAGTTGAGCACTGTTTCACTTACAGGTGAACACTGATAGAGGTAGAGGTGATCACTGTTACAGGTACATGTGAGCACTGTTTCAGGTACAGGTTAACACTGTTACAGGTACAGGTGAACAGTGTTATTGCTACAGGTGAACAGTGTTACTGGTACAGCTGAGTAACGTAACAGATACAGGTGATCACTGTTGCAGGTAAAGGTGAACTTGCTGTCAGGCACAGGTGAGCAATGTTACAGGTAAAGGTGAACACTGCTACATTTACAGGTGAATACTATTAAAGGTACAGGTGTACAATGTTACAGGTACAGGTGAACACTGTGAGAGGTACAGGTGAGAACTGTTACAGGTACAGGTGAGCACTGACAGGTACAGGTGAGCACTGTGACAGGTACAGGTGAGCACAATTACAGGTACAGGTGAGCACTGTGACAGGTATGGGTGAGCACAGTTACAGGTACAGGTGAACACTGTTTCAGGTATAGGTGATCTCAGTTACAGATACAGGTGTACATTGTAACTGGTACAGGTGAACACTGTTACAGGTAAAATTCAACACTGTTATGGGTACCTGTGGACACTTTTACAGGTACAGGTGAGCACTGTTTCAGGTACAGGTGAACACTGTTACAGATGCAGTTGAGAAATGCTACTGGTGAGCACTGTTACAGGAACAGATAGCACTGATCCAGGTACAGTTGAGTAATGCTACAGGTATAGGTGAGCACTGTTACAGGTACAGTTTGCACTGTTACAGGTACAGGAGAGCACTGTTACAGGTACAGGTAAGCACTGTTACAGGTAGAGGTGGACACTGTTACAGGTACAGGAGTGCACTCTTTCAGCTACAGGTAAACACTGATGCAGGTACAGGTGAGCACAGTTACAGGTACTGTAGCACTGTTACAGATACAGTTGAGCAATGCTACAGGTACAGGTGTGCACTGTTAAAGGTACAGGTGAACACTGTTACAGGTACATGTAAGCACTGTTTCAGGTACAGGTGAGCACTGATATTGGTACAGGTGAGCTCTGTTACAGGTACAGGAGAGCACTGTTACTGATACAGGTGAACACTGTTACAGGTGCAGGTGAGCATTGTTACAGGTAAAGTTGAGCACTGTTACTGGGACAGGCGAGCTCTGTTACAGGGAAAGGTGAGCACTGTTACAGGTACAGCTGAGCAATGTGACAGATACAGGTGAAAACTGTTACAGGTAAAGGTGAACATCCTGTCAGGTACAGGGGAACAATGCTACAGGTACAGGTGAACACTGTGAGAGGTACAGGTGAGCACTGTGACAGGTACAGGTGAGCACTGTCACAGGTACAGGTGAGCACTGTCACAGGTACAGGTAAGCAATGTTACAGGTACAGTTGAGCACTTTTTCAGGTACAGGTGAACACTGATACAGTTATAGCTGAGCACTTTTACAGGTACAGGTCAACACTGTTTCAGGTACAGGTGAGCACTGTGACAGGTACAGGTGAGTACCATTACAGGTACAGGTGAACACTGTTACAGGTATAGGTGAACACTGTTACAGGTATAGGTCAACACTGTTACAGGTACAGGTGGACATTGTTACAGGTACAGTTGAGCACTTTTTCACTTACAGGTGAACACTGTTACAGGTGCAGGTGAGCACTGTTACAGGTAAAGTTGAGCACTGTTACAGGGACATCTGAGCACTGTTACATATACAGTGGAATACTGTTACAGGTACAGCTGAGCAAAGTGACAGATACAGGTGAAAACTGTTTCAGGTAAAGGTGAACATCCTGTCAGGTACAGGGGTACAATGCTACAGGTACAGGTGAACACTGTTACAGTTACAGGTGAATCTTATTAAAGGTACAGGTGAACAATGTTACAGGTACAGGTGAACACTGTGACAGGTACAGGTGAGCACCATTACAGGTACAGGTGAACACTGTTACAGGTATAGTTCAATGCTGTTACAGGTACAGGTGGACACTGTTACAGGTACAGCTGAGCACTGTTTCACTTACAGCTGAACACTGATGTAGGTACAGGTGATCACTGTTACAGGAACAGGAGAGCACTGTTTCAGGTACAGGTGAACACTGTTAATGGTACAGTTAGCACAGTTACAGATACAGGAGAGCACTTTTACAGATACAGTTGAGAAATGCTACAGGTACAGGTGAGCACTGTTACAGATACAGGTGAACACTGATACAGGTACAGGTGAGCAATGTTACAGGTACAGGTCAACACTGTTACAGGTAGAAGTGAGCGCTGTGAAAGGTATAGTTCAGCACTGTTACAGCTACAGGTGGACACTGTTACAGGTACAGGTGAGCACTTTTTCACTTACAGGTGAACACTGATACAGGTACAGGTGATCACTTTTACAGGAACAGGAGAGTACTGTTTCAGGTACAGGTGAACACTGTAAAAGGTACAGTTAGCACTGTTACAGGTACAGGAGAGCACTTTTACAGATACTGTTGAGAAATGCTACAGGTACAGGTGAGCACCGTTACAGATACAGGTGAACACTGATACAAGTACAGGTGAGCACTGTTACAGGTACAGGTGAGCACTGTTTCAGGTACAGATGAACACTGATACAGGTACAGATGAACACAGTGACAGGTACAGGTGAACACAGTGACAGTTAGAGGTTGACACTGTTACAGGTACAGGTGAGCACTGTTTCAGGTACAGGTGAACACTGATACAGGTACAGGTGAGCAATGTTACAGGTACAGGTCAACACTGTTACAGGTAGAAGTGAGCGCTGTGAAAGGTATAGTTCAACACTGTTACAGCTACAGGTGGACACTGTTACAGGTACAGGTGAGCACTTTTTCACTTACAGGTGAACACTGATACAGGTACAGGTGATCACTTTTACAGGAACAGGAGAGTACTGTTTCAGGTACAGGTGAACACTGTAAAAGGTACAGTTAGCACTGTTACAGGTACAGGAGAGCACTTTTACAGATACAGTTGAGAAATGCTACAGGTGCAGGTGAGCACCGTTACAGATACAGGTGAACACTGATACAAGTACAGGTGAGCACTGTTACAGGTACAGGTGAGCACTGTTTCAGGTACAGATGAACACTGATACAGGTACAGATGAACACAGTGACAGGTACAGGTGAACACAGTGACAGTTAGAGGTTGACGCTGTTACAGGTACAGGTGAGCACTGTTTCAGGTACAGGTGAACACTGATACAGGTACAGGTGAGCACTGTTACAGGTACAGTTGAGCAAAGCTACAGGTACAGGTGAGCACTGTTACAGTTACAGGTAGCTCTGTTACAGTTACAGAAGAGCACTGTTACAGGTACAGTTGAGCAATGCTACAGGTACAGGTGTGCACTGTTACAGGTACAGGTGAACACTGTTACAGGTACATGTAAGCACTGTTTCAGGTACAGCTGAGCACTGATATTGGTACAGGGGAGCTCTGTTACAGGTACAGGAGAGCACTGTTACTGATACAGGTGAACACTGTTACAGGTGCAGGTGAGCATTGTTACAGGTAAAGTTGAGCACTGTTACTGGGACAGGTGAGCACTGTTACAGGTACAGGTGAACACAGTGACAGGTACAGGTGAGCTCTGTTACAGTTAGAGGTTGACACTGTTACAGGTACAGGTGAGCACTGTTACAGGTACAGTTGAGCAAAGCTACAAGTACAGGGGAGCACTTACAGGTACAGGTAGCACTGTTAAAGTTACAGGAGAGCACTGTTACAGATACAATTGTGTGAGGGTGCCAGTCAGTTCCTTCAGTAACCCTTAGATGGCACCTTCACTGTTTGGTTTCCCTTTGTTAATTGTTACTTGTTTCTCTTGTTTATTACTTAACTGCCTTTTATCAGGTTTATTGGTTTCACCTGTTTTTGCTTGTATTTAAGTTCTGTGGTTTCTTCCCTCTGGGCTCAGTCCTGATAAGGGAGTCAGTCTTGACAAGGCGCTCAGTTTTGGACAAGCCGGTTGCCCTGTGGTAGCTTGTCTTGAGCTCAGTTTGGACAAGCCGGTTGCCTCATGGTAGCTTGTCTTGAGTTCTTATCTTGACAAGCCGGTTGCCCTGGGGTAGCTTGTCTTGAGCTCAGTCTTGACAAGCCGGTTGCATCACGGTAGCTTGTCTTGAGTTCCTATCTTGACTAGCCATTTGCCTATGTGGTAGCTTGTCTTGAGCTCCTACGTTTTGTAATTGTTTACCTGTGATTCTAGTAAAGTACTGTTATTTAAGACTGCATATCTGCTTCTTGCCTCGTCTGTCTGCACTTGGGTCCAGAACCAGCATCGCCCGGACAGCATGGCCCCGTGTCTACACGGCCCCGTGACCCCAACCCTGACACAATTGAGCAATGTTACAGGTACAGGTGCGCACTGTTACAGGTACAGGTGCACACTGTTACAGGTACAGGTAGCTCTGTTACAGGTACACGAGAGCACTGTTACTGATACAGGTGAACACTGATACAGGTACAGGTGAGCATTGTTACAGATAAAGTTGAGCTCTGTTACAGGGACAGGTGAGCACTGTTACAGATACAGGTGAACACTTTTACTGGTACAGCTGAGCAACGTGACAGATACAGGTGAAAACTGTTGCACATAAAGGTGAACATGCTGTCAGGTACAGGTGAACAATGTTACAGGTACAGATGAACACTGTTACAGGTATAGGTGAGCACTGTTACAGGTACAGGTCAACACTGTTACAGGTACAGGTGAGCACTGACAGGTACAGGTGAGAACTGTTACAGGTACAGGTGAGCAATGTGACAGGTACATGTGAGCACTGTTACAGGTATAGGTGAACACTGTTACAGGTACAGTTGGGAAATGCTACAGGTACAGATGAGCACTGTTACAGGTACAGGTGAGCACTGTTACTGGTACAGGTTGCACTGTTACAGGTACAGGAGAGCACTGTTACAGATACAGTTGGGAAATGCTACAGGTACAGATGAGCACTGTTACAGGTACAGGTGAGCACTGTTACAGGAACAGGTGAGCACTGCTTCTGGTACAGGTGAACACTGTTTCAGGTACAGGTAGTACTGTTACCGGTACAGGAGAGCACTCTTACAGATACAGGTGAGCACTGTCACAGGAACAAGTGTGCACGGCATCAGGTACAGATGAGCAATATGACAGGTACAGGTGAACACTGTTACAGGTACAGGTGAACACCATTACAGGTACAGGTGAACAATGTTACAGGTACAGGTGAACCCTGTGACAGGTACAGGTGAGCACTGTTACAGGTACAGGTCAACACTGTTACAGGTACACGTCAACACTGTTAGTTACAGGTGAACACTGTTACAGCTAAAAGGTGAGCACTGTAAGAAGTACAGTTGAAAACTGTTACAGGTAGAGATGAGCATGGCATCAGCTATAGGTGGGCATTGTTCTAGGTGCAGCTGAGCAATGCTACAGGTACAGATGAACGCTGTTACAGATACAGGTGAACACTGCTACAGTTACAGGTGAACACTGCTACAGTTGCAGGTGAACACTGTGACAGGTACAGGTGAACACTGACAGGTACAGGTGAGCACTGTTATAGGTACAGGTGAGCACAGTTATAGGTACAGGTGAGCACTGTCACAGGTACAGGTCAACACTGTTACAGGTACAGGTGAGCACTGTGACAGGTACAGGTGCAGACTGTTACAGGTACAGTTCAACACTGTTACAGGTACAGGTGGACACAGTTACAGTTAGAGGTGAGCAATGTTTCATGTACAGGTGAATACTGAAACAGGTAAATGTGATCACTGTTACAGGTACAGGAGAACACTGTTTCAGGTACATTGAACACAGTTACAGGTACATGTAGCACTGCTCCAGGTACAGTTCAGCAATGCTACAGGTACAGATGAGCACTGTTACAGGTACAGGTTGCACTGTTACAGGTAATGGAGAGCACTGTTACAGATACAGTTGAGAAATGCTACAGGTACAGGTGAGCTCTGTTACAGGAACAGGTGAACACTGTTACAGGTACAAGTAAGCATTGTTTCAGGTTCAGGTGAGTACGGTTAGAGGTACGGGTGAGCACTGTTTCACATACAGGTGAACACAGATACAAGTACATGTGATTACTGTTACAGGTACAGGTGAGCACTGTTTCAGGTACAGATGAGCACTGTTACAGGTACATGTAGCACTGCTCCAGGTACAATTCAGCAAAGCTACAGGTACAGGTGAGCACTGTTACAGGTACAGGTTGCACTGTTACAGGTACAGGTGAGCACTGTTACAGATACAGTTGAGAACTGTTTCAGGTACAGGTGAGCATTGTTACAGGTACAGTTGAGCACTGTTACAGGAACAGGTGAACACTGTTACAGGTAAAAGTAAGCATTGTTTCAGGTACAGGTGAGCACTGTTAGAAGTATGGGTGAGTACTGTTTCAGGTACAGGTGAACACTGTTACAGGTACAGGTAGCACTGTTACAGGTACAGGAGAGCACTGTTACTGATACAGGTGAACACTGTTACAGGTACAGGTGAGCATTGTTACAGGTAAAGTTGAGCACTGTTACAGGTACAGGTGAGCAATGTGACCGATACAGGTGAACACTGTCACAGGTACAAGTGTGCACAGCATTGGGTACAGGTGAGCACTGTTACAGGTACAGGTGAACACTTGCACGTACAGCTGAGCAATGTGACAGGTACAGGTGAAAACTCTTAGGCCTAGAAATTGGGTATAGCCCCGCCAGCTCGATTGCGCCGTAAATTTTGCGCCCGCCGCGGAGCCAGTTGTGCCCGCCCCATATTCACTTTCAGCGCCCCAAAGCGGAACCGGGCGCTGTTCCAGGGTTTGGCCGCCCCGCTTGGGGCGCTGAAAGTGAATTTCAGCGCTGCCGGTCCCGCTGCGCCACCCGATGCGGTGCGGCAGGCTGCTGTACTGCAGGCCTCCTCCTTCTCTTAAGGGGGAGGTGCCTGCAACGGCCGGAGCCCCGATTGCAAGTGCCGGCAAAAGAGCCCGGCACAACGGAGAAGTGCCGGGCTCCACGGAAACCAGCCGGCAATGCCGCGGGGGGGGTGGAGGAGGCTGGGGAAGGAGGTGCGGGCAGGCGGCCGCCGAAAAAGCGGCCGGCCGCACCTCCACCTTAAAGCGCCCCGCTAAGGCTGCTGTAAGGACCCGGTCTCCCGATGTTGTTAGCGGCCGCCACGGATGAGGCGGCCGCTACTGAAGATGGGGATCGGCGTGGTTTCGGGCGGTACCGGGGCACTGCGCACACCGATGACGTCATCGGTGCCGGCGCAGCGCTACCAGCTAACGCCGATGTTAGGGCCCACCTAATTTCGGGTGCGATGCAACTTCCGGCGCAACCCACTCTTTCGCCCCTAATTGGGCGCAAACGCAAGTGAATTTCTAGGCCTCACAGTTAAAGGTGAACATGCTGTCAGGTACAGGCGAACAATGTTACAGGTACAGGTGAACACTGTTACAGTTACAGGTGAACACTATTAAAGGTACAGGTGAACAATGTTACAGGTACACAATGTTACAGGTACAGGTTGACGTAATAAAACTCACTACGCAATTGGTTTGAGTATAAAGCAAGGCTTTAAACAACTTGTTTCAAAACATGGAGGTCTAGTTATCTTTCACTAGTTCCTGTTTACACAATGTCCTGGGCAAGCTGGGCCCACGCCCGAGTATTTATACTCCTTGGATGGCGCCACCAGCTGGCCATCCAGTGTTAGTTCATGAGTCTTTCTTCATGGATCATAAGATTCATAACATTCTAAAGATTTGGAAGTCCGATAACTTCCTTTTAACAGATTAGCTGGACCAGGAATAGTGGCAGTCTTTTAGCTCTTCACTTGTGGCTGGAAGGCACGTCTCCCCGGATCGTGTCTGGGTCCCTGGATTGCTTGATCCGTACTGGTAGGTCGACAGGGCCTGTGCCGCCTTGATCGACCTGAGGGAGACTGGGGAGATTGTGACTCCGGGTGCAGGTCCCCACAGGTGCAGAGCTGGCTTCAGTTTGTTTGATAGCCGGGGATTGACTGGCGTCCTGGCTTTGGGTGGCCATCCCATGGGGAGCGCTTGGCACCCTGAGTTGATCTGGTGGAGTAGCTGGCAGATCTCTTGATGTCCCAGGTAGGGCGTCATCTTCAAAGGTGCGCAGAGTGTTGGCATCATTACCATGGGACCTTTTATCATTTGGGTCCGTGGGACCGGTTGGACAGGGAGCCAGATCTCTGAGCGAAACGGTGGACTCCCGGCCATCAGGGTACCGCACTTGCGCGTAAGTGGGATTAACGTCCGTTAACTCCACCTCGTTGATGAGGGGATCATTTTTGGCAGATCAGACGAATCTTCAGAGCAGCACGGGGCTGGGAGGTGACATCCATGATGGTAGGGACGTCCCATGTGTGGAGCGACGCTGGAACCTGAAGAATCGCTCGTGAGGCGTGACATTGCTGGACGTGGAAAGAAGAGACCTGATGGAATGCACCACGTCAGGGAGCACAGTTTCTCACTGCTGGTCTGGTAGGTTCTGTGACCTCAGTGCAAGATGAACAGCGTTCCAAATGATAGCGTTGTATCTCTCAACCTGTCCGTTACTGATGGGATGATACGGTGTCATTTTACTTGTGGCGATTCCCCATTGGGAAAGATAACTTCTGAGTTCGCTTGACATGAAGGAGGGACCCCGATCAGAGTGGATGAAATTGGCCATACCGCAAAGGGAAAAGACTTGATCGAGGCATTTGATCACTGTGGAAGTAAGCATATTGGGACAGGGGAAAGCAAAGGGAAAGCATGAATATTCGTCCACCATAGTAAATAAGTAGGTGTTTCGCATTGAGGAAGGCAATGGCCCTTTAAAGTCAATGCTGAGAAGCTGCATAGGCTGCATAGCGTGTATGAGTGAGCCATTGGATGGATGGAAGAATTGCGGTTTTAATTCTGCACAAATTCTACAGGAGGAGCATGTTCTTTTCACATCTTCCATAGAAAATGGGAGATTTTTAGATCACACAAAGTGCAGCACATGGGTTACGCCAGGATGGCAGAAGTCAGAGTGACGATCCGCAAGCGTCGAAGTTGACATAGAAGAGCAGAATGCCCGCGTGAGGGTATCCGGGGCCACATTCTCTTTGCCGGGCCGATAATGTATGGTGTATCTGAAGGCAGCCAATTCCATCCTCCAGAGTTGTATTTTGTTATTCTTGACCTTAGTGCTTTTCCGGTTATCCAGCATAAAGACCACGGAGCACTGATCGGTTATAAGTGTGAAATGGCGATGAGCGAGAAAATGACTCCATTGACGTACAGCTTCGATGATGGCCATAGCCTCCTTCTGGATAGGATAATGGAGCTCGCTACCATGCAAAGTTCTGGACAGAAATGCAACGGGTCGACCACTGTGATTCAAGGTAGCCGAGATCGCCACCTCCGATGCATCGCACTCGACCATGAAAGGGAGATTTTCATCAATGGAGCGAAGCGTGGCTTTTTCCAGTTGTCGCTTGAGGAGGTTGAAAGCTGAAATAGCCATTGCCTCCAACAGAAATGACTTCGCGTGAAGCAGGGGCTGAATCTTGTTGGAGAAGTGGGGTATCCACTTCACATAATAGGCGAACATGCCGAGTGCCCGATGAAGAGAGCCGAGATTACTAGGGGGAGGGAGCTCCTGAAGCAGATGAAGTCGCTCCGGATCCAGGTTGATGACGCCATTGCCCACCCAGTAGCCAAGGATGTTGACTGATGGTACTGATTTCACAGATCTGGACTCATTTAAGGTTAAGTTGCGACGATGGAGAACGTCAAAAAATTTCTGGAGGTTGGCATCATGCTCCTTTTAGTCATGACCAGCAATGGTGATATTATCTAGATATGGAAAAGTGTCCGTTAAGTTCTCCTGTTTGACTAGGCTATCCATTGCCCGTTGAAAGCTAGCCACCACATTGGTAATCTCAAATGGAAGGCGACAAAACTGGTAAAGCCAACCATTGGCCTCAAAGGCCGTATACTTTTTGTCAGAGTCCTTTAACGGTACTTGATGGTATGCGCTCTTTAAATCAAAAGTTGAAAATACCTTGTAGTTGGCAAGGTTATTGACCATGTCATCGATGCATGGTAGTGGGTAGGCGTCCAGGTTGGTATACTGGTTAATAGTTTGCAAGTAATCGATGCAAAGACATTTCTTGCGTTGCTTCAGAGGATTTTTAGCAACGATGATGTGAGCCCGCTAGGGGGATGAACATGGCTCATGATACCGTCAGCTAGAAGGCAAGAGAGTTCCACCTCGATAGAGGATCGTCGTGATTTAGTGGCTATGGGCTTACATCGGGGGGAAAGTTTGGCAAACAAGGAGGGCTCGTCGAGAGAAGCCACCGAAAGCGCACAAAATGGTACTTTGGAAATAGTAAGCTCTGGCTTTGACCCTCCAAACTTGAAAGTGAGTCTTTTGTGTTGTTTCTGGAAATCCTGTCCCAGGAGCACATCACTGCATAGGTTTTTGAGCACCCCGACCCAGGTGGAGAAATAAATGTGGCCATTGACAATAAGGTCGACAAGACAAAAGCCGGAAGAATTGGTGGTCAGTGTCGTCAGAGCCATTGCAATTTCCCTGTCCGAGGGGTAGATACGCAGTTTTAACTTACTGACAGCCCGCTCACTAATGCAGCTGTCAGAGCTGCATGAGTCAATTAGTGCGCTCAAATGTGTCCATTTACCGAAACCTTCGTGGCTGCATGGGACAGACTTTGGGGAAAAACAGCTGTGATGTGAGATGGGGCAGGTTTACCCTTGACAGCTGTAACCTTAGTAGTGGTTCTTGGGGGAGGAGCAGTTTCATAGATAGCAGCTGTAAAACTAACAGGAGCTCTCGACCGGTATACCTTAGAAAAGTGGCCTTTCTTACTAACAGAGGCTCTTGACTGGCATACCTTAGAAAAGTGACCTTTCTTGCTGCAATGATTACAGGTTGCGTTACGAGCAGGACAAAACTTCCTATAATGGAACGCACCTCCACAGAAGAAACACTTCCTTCCAGATTGCTAAGATGCCGCTAGGGGTGGGTCATCATCAGTGAAGGCTTCTGGGGTAGGGTTGTCATCAGCCAGGTTGGAGTCATCATCCATGAGGGCTTCCACCCGAGGCCTATTGAAGGAGTCACTAAAAGTGATAGCAGCAGCCCGTGCATGTGGTGAAAAATAGGTATCTACATTCCTCTTTGCTATGTCCAGAGAACATGTCTGGTCATAGGCAGCCTGTAACTTGAGGGTTTTATTCTCCAACAGACGCTGACGTATGAAGGGAGACACAATCCCATTAATAAAGGAATCGCGAATTAATTCTTCCTGGTACTGCTCAGCTGTGACAGCTTTAAGATTACAATCCTTGCTGAGCCTGCGAAGTTTCTGAAGGAATTCGCCAACTGATTCCCCGGGTTGTTGTCGAGTTGTGGCCAATAGATGCCGAGCAAAAATTTCGTTTGGGGAATTGACATATAGTTGCTGTAGTATTTAGATAGCAGCGTCGTAGTCTACACAGTCTTTGATATAGTCAAACACATGAGGGGGTACATAATTAGCAAGCATTCGCAACTTATTAGGCACATTCTCACCACACTCCTCAAGGAAGTTGCTGCAGGTATGATACCAGTGTTTCCATACCTTAGCAGCTGTAAGTGAATTCGAGTCCAGGTCGAGACGGGCGGGTCTGAGTAGTTTTTCCATGATGGGTCGATTACTCCGTCTGAGTTCCCTTCTAAGGTTTGAGTCGTAGCTGGCTGTTCCTGAAATTCCCCAGAGTGTGGAGTTGAAAACAAGTTGATTAAATTGATGTAATAAAACTCACTACGCACTTGGTTTGAGTATAAAGCAAAGCTTTAATCAACTTGTTTCAAACCATGGTGGTCTAGTTATCTTTCACTAGTTCCTGTTTACAGAATGTCCTGGGAAAGCTGGGCCCACGCCCGAGTATTTATACTCCTTGGACGGCGCCAGCAGCTGGCCGTCCAGTGTTATTTCATGAGTCTTTCTTCATGGATCATAAGATTCATAACACAGGTGAACACTGTGACAGGTACAGGTGAGCATGTTGACAGGTACAGTTGAACACTGTTACAGGTACAGGTAGCACTGCTCCAGGTCCAGTTGAGCAATGCTACAGGTACAAGTGAGCACTGTTACTGGTACAGGATAGCACTGTTACAGGTACAGGTTGCACTGTTACAGGTACAGGATAGCACTGTTACAGGTACAGGTTGCACTGTTACAGGTACAGGAGAGCACTGTGACAGGTACTGGTGAGAAATTCTACAGGTACAGGTGAGCACTGTTACAGGTACAGTTGAGAAATGCTACAGGTACAGGTGAGCACTGTTACAAGTACAGGTGAACAAGCTTACAGTTACAGGTGAGCACTGTTTCAGGTACAGGTGAGCACTGTTACAGGTATTGGTGAACACTGATACAGGTACAGGTAGCACTGTTACAAGTACAGTTGAGCAATGCTACAGGTACAGGTGAGCACTGTTACAGGTACAGGTGAGCACTGATGGTGGTACAGGTGAGCACTTTTAAAGGTACAGGTAGCTCTGTTACAGGTACAGGAGAGCACTGTGACAGGTGCAGGTGAGCACCGTTACAGGTACAGCTGAACACTGTTACAGGTATAGGTGAGCACTATTACAGGTACAGGTGTACACTGTTACAGGTACAGATGTACACTGTTACAGGTACGGGTGAACACTGCTACAGGTACAATTCAACACTATTATGGGTACATTTGGACACGGTTACAGGTACAGGTGAGCACTGTTTCACTTACAGGTGAACACTGATACAAGTACAAGTAATCACTGTTACAGGTACAGGTGAGCACTGTTTCAGGTACAGGTGAACACTGTTAGAGGTACAGGCAGCACTGATCCAGGCACAGTTGAGCAATGCTACAGGTACAGGTGAGCACTATTTTGGGTAGCACTGTTACAGGTACAGGAGAGCACTGTTGCAGATACAGTTGAGAAATGCTACAGGTAAAGGTGAACACTGTTAAAGGCACAGGTGAGCACTGTTTCAGGTGCAGGTGAACACTTATACAGGTACATGTGAAAACTGATACAGGTACAGGTGAGCACTGTTACCAGTACAGGTCAACACTGTTACAGGTAGAGGTGAGCATTGTGAAAGGTAGAGGTGAACACTCTTACCGGTACAGCTGAACACTGTGACAGGTACATGTGAGCACTGTTACAGGTATTGGTAGCACTGTTACATTTATAGTTGAACAATGCTACAGGTACAGGTGTGCAGTGTTACAGGTACAGGTAAGCACTGTTTCAGGTAGAGGTGAGCACTGTTTTGGGTACAGGTGAACACTGTTACAGGGACAGGTGAGCATTGTTACAGGTAAAGTTGAGCAGTTACAGGGACAGGTGAGCACTGTTACAGTTAAAGGTGAACATGCTGTCAGGTACAGGTGAACAATGTTACAGGTACAGGTGAACAATGTTACAGTTACAGGTGAACACTATTAAAGGTGCAGGTGAACAATGTTACAGGTACTGGTGAACACTGTGAGAGGTACAGGTAAGCACTGTTACAGGTACAGGTGAGCGCTGTTACAGGTACAGGTGAGCAGTTTTTCCAGGTACAGGTGAACACTGATACAGTTAGAGGTGAGCACTGTGACCGGTACAGGTGAGCACCATTACAGGTACAAGTGAAAACTGTTACAGGTGTAGGTGAGCACTGTTACAGATACAGGTGTATAACTGTTACAGGTACAGCTCAAAACTTTTACATGTACAGGTGAACACAGTTACAGGTACAGGTGAGCACTGTTTCAGGTACAGGTGAACACTGATACAGGTACAGGTGAGCACTGTTACAGGTACAGATGAGCACTGTTACAGGTACAGGTAGCACTGGTAAAGGTACAGGTAGCACTGTTACAGGTACAGTTGAGCATTGCTACAGGTACAGGTGTGCACAGCTGGAGGTAGAGGTGAGCATTGTAACAGGTAAAGTTGAGCACTGTTACAGGGAGAGGTGAGCACTGTTACAGATGCAGGTGAACACTGTTACAGGTACAGCTGAGCAATGTGACAGGTACAGGTGAAAACTGTTACAGGTAAAGGTGAACAATATTACAGGTACAGGTGAACACTGTTACAGGTACTGGTTAGCACTGTCACTGGTACAGGATAGCACTGTTACAGGTACAGGTTGCACTGTCACAGGTACAGGAGAGCACTGTGACAGGTATTGGTGAGAAATTCTACAGGTACAGGTGAGCACTGTTGCAGGTACAGTTGAGAAATGCTACAGGTACAGGTGAGCACTGTTACAGGTACAGGTGAACAAGGTTACAGGTACAGGTGAGCACTCTTTCAAGTAAAGGTGTACACTGTTACAGGTACAGGAGAGCAATGTTACTGATACAGTTGAGCACTGTTTCAGCTACAGGTGATCACTGTTACAGGTACAGGTGAGCACAGTTTCAGGTACAGGTGAACACTGTTACAGGTACAGGTAGCACTGCTCCAGGTACAGTTGAGCAATGCTACAGGTACAGGTGATCACTGTTACAGGTAGAGGTGAGCACTGTTTCAGGTACAGGTGAACACTGATACAGGTAGAGGTGAGCACTGTTACAGGTACAGGTAGTACTGTTACAGGTACAGGAGAGCAATGTTACTGATACAGGTGAACAATGTTACAGGTACAGGTGAACACTGTTGCAGGTACAGGTAGTACTGTTACAGGTACAGGAGAGCAATGTTACAGATACAGGTGAGCACTGTTTCAGGTACAGGTGATCACTGTTACAGGTACAGGTGAGCACAGTTTCAGGTACAGGTGATCACTGTTGCAGGTAGAGGTGAGCACTGTTTCAGGTACAGGTGAACACTGATACAGGTACAGGTGAGCACTGTTACAGGTACAGGTAGTACTGTTACAGGTACAGGAGAGCAATGTTACTGATACAGGTGAACAATGTTACAGGTACAGGTGAACACTGTTACAGGTACAGGTAGCTCTGTTACAGGTACAGGAGAGCACTGTTACTGATATAGATGAACACTGTTACAGGTACAGGTGAGCATTGTAACAGGTAAAGTTGAGCACTATTACAGGGAGAGGTGAGCACTGTTACAGATGCAGGTGAACACTGTTACAGGTACAGCTGAGCAATGTGACAGGTACAGGTGAAAACTGTTATCAGGTAATGGTGAACAATATTACAGGTACAGGTGAACACTGTTACAGGTACTGGTTAGCACTGTCACTGGTACAGGATAGCACTGTTACAGGTACAGGTTGCACTGTCACAGGTACAGGAGAGCACTGTGACAGGTATTGGTGAGAAATTCTACAGGTACAAGTGAGCACTGTTGCAGGTACAGTTGAGAAAGGCTACAGGTACAGGTGAGCACTGTTACAGGTACAGGTGAACAAGGTTACAGGTACAGGTGAGCACTCTTTCAAGTAAAGGTGTACACTGTTACATGTATGGGTGAACACTGTTACAGGTACAGGTGAGCACTGTTTCACTTACAGGTGAACACTGATATAGGTACAGGTGATCACTGTTACAGGTACAGTTGAGCACTGTTTCAGCTACAGGTGATCACTGTTACAGGTACAGGTGAGCACAGTTTCAGGTACAGGTGAACACTGTTACAGTTCCAGGTAGCACTGCTCCAGGTACAGTTGAGCAATGCTACAGGTACAGGTGATCACTGTTACAGGTAGAGGTGAGCACTGTTTCAGGTACAGGTGAACACTGATACAGGTACAGGTGAGCACTGTTACAGGTACAGGTAGTACTGTTACAGGAACAGGAGAGCAATGTTACTGATACAGGTGAACAATGTTACAGGTACAGGTGAACACTGTTACAGGTACAGGTAGCTCTGTTACAGGTACAGGAGAGCACTGTTACTGATATAGATGAACACTGTTACAGGTACAGGTGAGCATTGTAACAGGTAAAGTTGAGCACTGTTACAGATGCAGGTGAACACTGTTACAGGTACAGCTGAGCAATGTGACAGGTACAGGTGAAAACTGTTACAGGTAAAGGTGAACAATATTACAGGTACAGGTGAACACTGTTACAGGTACTGGTTAGCACTATCACTGGTACAGGATAGCACTGTCACAGGTACAGGTTGCACTGTCACAGGTACAGGAGAGCACTGTGACAGGTATTGGTGAGAGCTTCTACAGGTACAGGTGAGCACTGTTGCAGGTACAGTTGAGAAATGCTACAGGTACAGGTGAGCACTGTTACAGGTACAGGTGAACAAGGTTACAGGTACAGGTGAGCACTCTTTCAAGTAAAGGTGTACACTGTTACAGGTATGGGTGAACACTGTTACAGGTACAGGTGAGCATTGTTTCACTTACAGGTGAACACTGATATAGGTACAGGTGATCACTGTTACAGGTACAGGTGAGCACTGTTTCAGCTGCAGGTGATCACTGTTACAGGTACAGGTGAGCACAGTTTCAGGTACAGGTGAACACTGTTACAGGTCCAGGTAGCACTGCTCCAGGTACAGTTGAGCAATGCTACAGGTACAGGTGATCACTGTTACAGGTAGAGGTGAGCACTGTTTCAGGTACAGGTGAACACTGATACAGGTACAGGTGAGCACTCTTACAGGTACAGGTAGTACTGTTACAGGTACAGGAGAGCAATGTTACTGATACAGGTGAACAATGTTACAGGTACAGGTGAACACTGTTACAGGTACAGGTGAGCACTGTTTCACTTACAGGTGAACACTGATATACGTACAGGTGATCACTGTTACAGGTACAGGTGAGCACTGTTTCAGGTACAGGTGATCACTGTTACAGGTACAGGTGAGCACAGTTTCAGGTACAGGTGATCACTGTTCCAGGTAGAGGTGAGCACTGTTTCAGGTACAGGTGAACACTGATACAGGTGCAGGTGAGCACTGTTACAGGTACAGGTAGTACTGTTACAGGTACAGGAGAGCACTGTTACTGATACAGGTGAACAATGTTACAGGTACAGGTGAACACTGTTACAGGTACAGGTGAGCATTGTTACAAGTGTATTTGAGCACTATTACAGGGACAGGTGAGCACTGTTACAGATACAGGTGAACACTGTTGAAGGTACAGCTGAGCAATCTGACAGGTTCAGGTGAAAACTGTTACAGGTAAAGGTGAACAATGTTAAATGGAACAGGTGAACAATGTTACATGGAACAAGTGAACACTGTGAGAGGTACATGTGAGCACCGTTACAGGTATTGGTGAGCACTGTCACAGGTATAGTTGAGCACTTTTTCAGCTACAGGTGAACACTGGTACAGTTAGAGGTGAGCACTGTTACAGGTACAGGTCAACACTGTTAAAGGTACAGCTGAGCACTTTGAAATGCACAGGTGAGCACAGTTACATATACATTGAAAACTGTTACAGGTATAGGTGAGCACGGTTATAGGTATGGGTGAACACTATTACAGGTAGAGTTCAACACTATTACCAGTACAGGTGGACACACACGTACAGGTGAGCACTGTTTCACTTACAGGTGAACACTGATACAGGTACAGGTGATCACTGTTACAGGTACAGGAGAGCACTGCTCCAGATACAGTTGAGAAATTCTACAGTTACAGGTGAGCAATGTAACCGGTACAGTTGAAAAATGCTACAGGTACAGGTGAACACGCTTACAGTTACAGGTGAGCACTGCTTCTGGTACAGGTGAGCACTGTTACAGGTACGGTGAGCACTGTTACAGGTACAGGTGAACACTGTTTCAGGTACATGTAGCACTGTTACAGGTATAGGAGAGCACTGTTACACATACAGGTGAACACTGTTACAGGTACAATCGTGCATGGCATCAGGTACAGGTGAGCACTGTTACAGGTACTGGTACTGGAGCTGCGATTGGATTCATACTGGACCATTTGCAGGCAGAGGAAGTCGTGAATAGCACGTTTGATCAGTTGGTGACACCGCAGGCAAAGGTTGGACAGGCAGAAAGGGAATGGTTGACCAACAGTCAGAGTACTAGGCACAGGCAGGTAGTGCAGGGGTCCCCTGTGGACATCCCCCTCTCAAACAGATACACCATTTTGAGTACTGTTGGGGGGGATGGCTTATCAGAGGAAGGCAGCAGCCAACTTCCTGGCACCAGGGGTGGCTCTGCTGCACAGGACGGGAGGAAAAAGAGGGGGAGAGCTATAGTAATAGGGGATTCGACTGTAAGGGGAATAGATAGGTGTTTCTGCGGCCGCAAACGAGACTCCAGGATGGTGTGTTGCCTCCCTGGTGCAAGGGTCAAGGATGTCTCAGAGCGGCTGCAGAACATCTTGGAAGGGGAGGGTGAACAGCCAGTTGCCGTGGTGCATACAGGTACCAACGATATAGGTAAAAAGCGGGATGAGGTCCTAAAAGCGGAATATAGGGAGTTAGGAGGTAAATTAAAAAATAGGACCTCAAAGGTAGTAATCTCAGGATTGCTACCAGTGCCACGTGCTCGTCAGAGTAGAAATAGAAGGATATTTCAGATGAATACGTGGCTAAGAGGAATGGTGCAAGGGGGAGGGATTCAAATTCCTGGGACAGTGGAACCGGTTCTGGGGGAGGTGGGACCAGTACAAACCGGACGGTTTGCAGCTGGGCAGGGCCGGGACCGATGTCCTAGGGGGAGTGTTTGCTAGTGCTCTGGGGGAGGGTTTAAACTTAAATGGCAGGGGGTTGGGAACCTGAGCAAGGGGAGAGAGGAAAGGGAAACAAGGATAAAAGCAAAAGATAGGAAGGAGAAAAACAAAAGTGGCAGTCAGAGAAATCAATTGTTTAAATCAAACATGGCCACAGTAAATAATAATTCTAATAGGTGTAAGAGCATTAAAAAAACAAGCCTGAAGACTTTGTGTCTTAATGCGAGGAGCATTTGTAATAAGGTGGATGAATTAGCTGCGCAAATAGAGGTAAACGATTATGATTTGATTGGAATTACGGAAACATGGCTCCAGGGTGGCCAAGGCTGGGAACTCAACATCTAGGGGTATTCAATATTCAGGAAAGATAGGCAAAAAGGAAAGGGAAGTGGGGTAGCATTGCTGGTTAAAGAAGGGATTAACACAATTGTAAGGAAGGATATTAGCACTGATGATGTGGAATCTGTATGGGTAGAACTGAGAAATACCAAGGGGCAGAAAACATTAGTGGGAGTGGCATATAGACCTCCAAACAGTAATGCATAGGTTGGGGACGGCATTAAAAGGGAAATTAGAGAAGCGTGCAATAAGTGCACAGCAGTCATCATGGGTGGCTTTAATCTGCATATAGATTGGGCTAACCAAATTAGTAAAAATACTGTGGAGGAGGAATTCCTGGAGTGTTTAAGGGATGGTTTCCTGGACCAATATGGTGAGGAACCAACCAGAGGTCAGGCCATCTTAGACTGGGTATTATGTAACGAGAAAGGATTAATTAGCAATCTTGTTGTACGAGGCCCCTTGGGTTGGAGCGATCATAATATGATCGAATTCTTCATTAAGATGGAGAATGAAGTAGTCGAATCAGAGACTAGGGTCCTAAATTTAAATAAAAGAAACTACGATGGTCTGAGGCGCGAGTTGGGTAGGATGGATTGGGGAATGTCACTCAAAGGGTTGACGGTGGATAGGCAATGGCAAACATTCAAAGACCGCATGGATGAACTAGAGAATTTGTTCATCCCAGTTTGGCATAAAAATAAAACAAAAAAGGTGACTCAACCGTGGCTAACAAGGGAAGTTAGGGATAGCATAAGATCCAAGGAGAGGACATATAAATTGGCCAGAAAAAGCAGTAAACCTGAGGATTGGGAGCAGTTTAGGATTCAACAAAGGAGGACAAAGGGATTAATTAAGAAACAGAAAATAGATATGAGAGTAAGCTTGCAGGGAACATAAAAACTGACTGTAAAATAGATAGGTGAAGAGAAAAAGATTGGTGAAGTCAAACGTAGGTCCCTTGCAGTCAGAATCAGGGGAATTTATAACGGGGAACAAAGAAATGGCTGACCAATTAAATACATATTTTGGTTCTGTCTTCACAAAGGAGGACACAAATCACCTCCCAGAGATGTCGGGGAACATAGGGTCTGAGGAAAGGGAGGAACTGAAAGAAATCAGTATTTGTAGGGAAATGGTGTTAGGGAAATTGACGTGATTGAAGGCTGATAAATCCCCAGGGCCTAATAATGTACATCCTAGGGTCCTTAAGGAAGTGGCCCTAGAAGTAGTTGATGCTTTGCTGATCATCTTCCAGCATTCGATGGAATCCGGAACTGTACCCATGGATTGGAGGGTAGCTAATGTTACCCCACTATTCAAAAAAGGTGGTAGAGAGAAAACAGGGAATTACAGACATCGGTAGTGGGGAAAATGCTAGAGTCCATTATTAAAGATGTAATAGCAGAGCACTTGGAAAACAGTGACAGGATCGGAAAAAGTCAACATGGATTTACAAAAGGTAAATCGTGCTTGACTAATCTACTGGAAACTTTTGAGGATGTAACTGGTAAAATAGGTAAGGGAGAACCAGTGGATGTGGTGTATTTGGACCTTCAGAAGGCTTTTGATAAGGTCCCGCATAAGAGATTAGCGTGTAAAGTTAAGGCACGTGGGATTGGGGGCAAGGTATTGACTTGCATAGAGAACTGGTTGGCAGACAGAAAGCAAAGAGTTGGAATAAACGGGTCTTTTTCTGAGTGGCAGGCAGTGACTAGTGGGGTACCGCAGGGATCGGTCCTTGGGCCCCAGCTATTCACAATATATATTAATGATCCAGACAAGGGAACTAGATGTAATATCTCCAAATTTGCAGACAACACAAAGCTGGGTTGGCGTGTGTGCTGTGAGGACGATGCCGAGAAACTCCAGGCTGATTTGGACAGGTTGGGTGATTGGGCAAAAGCATGGCAGATGCAATATAACATGGATAAATGTGAGGTTATCCACTTTGGTGGCAAAAACAGGAAGGCAGATTATTATCTGAATGGCAATAGATTGGGAGTAGGGGAAGTGCAACGAGACCTGGGTGTCCTTGTGCAGCAGTCGCTGAAGGTAAGCATGCAGGTGCAGCAGGCAGTTAAGAAGGCAAATGAAATGTTGGCCTCCGTAGCGAGAGGGTTTGAGTACAGGAACAAGGATGTCTTGCTGCAGTTGTACAGGGCCTGGGTGAGACCACAACTTTAGTATTGTGTGCAGTTTTGGTCCCCTTATCTGAGGAAGGATGTTCTTGCCATGGAAGGAGTTCAGCGAAGATTCACCAGGCTGATACCTGGGATGGCAGGAATGACGTATGAGGAGAGATTGGGTCGATTGGGCTTGTACTCGCTGGAGTTTAGAAGAATGAGAGGGGATCTCATTGAAACTTATAAAATTCTGACAGGACTGGACAGACTAGATGCAGGAAGGATTTTCCCGATGGTCGGGGGAGTCCAGAACCAGGGGTCACAGTCTAAGGATAAGGGGTAGGCCATTTAGAACAGAAATGAGGAGGAATTTCTTCACCCAGAGAGTGGTGAACCTGTGGAATTCTCTACCACAGAAGGCAGTAGAGGCTAATACATTAAATATATTCAAGAAGGAGTTGGATATATTTCTTAAGGCTAAAGGGATCAAGGGGTATGGGGACAAAGCAGAGATCGGGTACTGAATTTGGATGATCAGCCATGATTGCATTGAATGGCAGAGCAGGCTCGAGGGGCCGAATGGCCTACTGCTGCTCCTATCTTCTATGTTTCTATGTTTACAGATGAGCAATGTGACAAGTACAGGTGAACACTATTACAGGTACAGGTGAACACTGTTATAGGTACAGGTGATCACTATCAAAGTTACAG
Organism: Somniosus microcephalus; assembly: GCF_052327205.1. Lineage (NCBI taxonomy): Eukaryota > Metazoa > Chordata > Chondrichthyes > Squaliformes > Somniosidae > Somniosus > Somniosus microcephalus. Next base: position 37,715,097 of record NC_140991.1, on the reverse strand, counting down.
GTGAGCACTGTTACAGGTTCAGTTGAAAACTGATAGTTAGAGAAGAGCATGGCATCAGCTATAGGTGGGCATTGTTACAGGTACAGGTGAACACTGCTACAGTTACAGGTGCACACTATTACAGGTACAGGAGAACAATGTGACAGGTACAGGTGAGCATTGTGACAGGTACAGGTGAGCACTGTTTCAGGTACAGGTGAGCACTGTTTCACTTACAGGTGAACACTGATATAGGTACAGGTGAACACTGTTACAGGTACAGGTAGCACTGTTACAGGTACAGGGGAGCACTGGTACTGATACAGGTGAACACTGTTACAGGTACAGGTGAGCATTCCTACAGGTAAAGCTGAGCACTGTTACAGGTGCAGGTGAGCACTGTTACAGCTACAATGTGCATGGCATTCGGTGCAGGTGAGCACATTCATAGGTACAGGTGAACAATGTTACAGGTACAGATGAGCACTGTTACAGGTACAGGTGTGCACTGTTTCATACCGGTGAACACCATTACATTTACAGGTAGCACTGTTACAGGTACAGGAGAGCACTGTTACTGATACAGGTTATCATTTGTTAGAGGTACAGGTGAGCATTGTTACTGGTACAAGTGTGCATGGCATTCAGTACAGGTGAACAATGTTACAGGTGCAGGTGAACACTGTTACAATTACAGGTGAACACTATTACAGGTGCAGGTGAACAATGTTACAGGTACAGGTGAGCACTGTGACAGGTACAGGTGAGCACTGTTACAGGTACAGTTGAGCACTTTTTCAGGTACAGGTGAACACTGATACAGTGAGAGGTGAGCACTGTTACAGGTACAGTTCAACACTGTTATGGGTACAGGTGGACACTGTTACAGGTGCAGGTGAGCACTGATTCACTTACAGATGAACTCTGATATAGGTACAGGTGAACACTGATAAAGGTACAGTTGAACACTGTTACAAGTACAGTTCAACACTGTTATGGGTACAGGTGGACACTGTTTCAAGTACAGGTGAACACTGTTACAGGTACAGGAAGCACTGCTCCAGGTGCAGTTCAGCAATGCTACAGGTACAGGTGAGCACTGCTTCAGGTACAGGTGAACACTGCTTCAGGTACAGGTAGTACTGTTACAGGTACAGGTGAGCACTGTTACAGATACAGGTGAACACTGTTACAGGTACAAATGTGCATGGCATCAAGTACAGGTGAGCACTGTTACAGGTACAGATGAGCAATGTGACAGGTACAAGTGAACACTGTTACAGGTAAAGTTGAACATGCTTTCAGGTACAGGTGAACACTGTTACTGGTACAGGTGAACAATGTTACAGGTACAGGTGAACCCTATGACAGGTACAGGTGAGCACTGTTACAGCTAAAAGGTGAGCACTGTTACAGGTACAGTGGAAAACTGTTACAGGTAGAGATGAGCATGGTGTCAGCTAAAGGTGGGCATTGTTCCAGGTACAGCTGAGCAATGTTATGGGTACAGATGAACACTGTTACAGGTACAGGTGAACACTGCTACAGTTACAGATGAACACTGCTACAGTTACAGGTGCACACTATTACAGGTAAAGGTAACACTGTTACAGGTATGGGAGAGCACGGTTACTGAAACAGGTTATCACTGTTACAGGTGCAGGTGAACACCATTACAGGTACAGCTGAGCAATGTGACAGGAACAGGTGAAATCTTTTACAGGTAAAGGTGCACAGGCTTTCAGGTACAGGTGAACACAGTTACAGGTACAGGTCAACACTGTTACAGGTAGAGGTGAGCACTGTGAAAGGTACAGGTGAACACTGTTACAGGTGCAAGTGAGCACTCTTACAGGTAGAGGTGGACACTGTTACAGGTACAGGAGAGCAATGTTTCATGTACAGGTGAACACTGATACAAGTACAGGTGAGCACTGTTACAGGTACTGTAGCACTGTTACAGATACAGTTGAGCAATGCTGCAGGAACAGGTGTGCAATGTTACAGGTACAGGAGAACACTGTTACAGGTACAGTTAAGCACTGTTTCAGGTACAGGTAAGCACTGTTTCAGGTACAGGTAAGCAGGGTTTCAGGTAGAGGTAAGCAAAGATACGGGTGAAAACTTTTACAGGCAAAGGTGAACATGCTGTCAGGTACAGGGGAACAATGTTACAGGTACAAGTGAACACTGTTACAGTTACAGGTGAATCCCATTTAAGGTACAGGTGAACAATGTTGCAAGTACAGGTGATCATTGTGAGAGTTACAGGTGAGCACTGTGACAGGTACAGGTGAGCACTCTGACAGGTACAGGTGAGCACTGTCACAGGTACAGGTGTGCACTGTTACAGGTACAGGTGTGCATTGTTACAGGTACAGGTAAGCATTGTTTGAGGTACAGGTGAGCACTGTTACAAGTACAGGTGAGCATTGTGTCAGGTACAGGTGGAGCACGTTTAAAGGCACAGGTAGCTCTATTACAGGTACAGGAGAGCACTGTTATTGATTCAGGTTATCACTGTTACAGGTACAGGTGAGAATTGTAACAGGTACAAGTGTGCATGGCATTCAGTACAGGTGAGCACTGTTACAGGGACAGCTGAGCAATGTGACAGGAACAGGTGAAAACTGTTACAGGCAAAGGTGCACAGACTTTCAGGTACAGGTGAACAATGTTACAGGTACAGCTGAACACTGTGACAGGTACAGGTGAGCACTGTGACAGGTACAGGTGAGCACTGTCACAGGTACAGTTGAGCACTTTTTCAACTACAGGTGAACACTGATACAGTTAGAGATGAGCACTGTTACAGGTACAGTTCGACACTGTTACGGGTACATGTGGACACTGTTACAGGTACAGGTGAGCACTGTTTCACTTACAGGTGAACACTGACACAGGTACAGGTGATCACTGTTACAGGTACAGGTGAGCACTGTTTCAGGTACAGTGAGCACTGTTCCAGATACAGGTGAACACTGATACAGGTACAGGTGAACACTGATACAGGTACAGGTGAGCACTGTTACAGGTACAGGTCAACACTGTTACAGGTAGAGGTGAGCACTGTGAAAGGTACGGGTGAATACTGTTATAGGTACAGGTGAACACTGTGACAGGTACAGGTGAGCACTGTTACAGGTACTGTAGCATTTATACAGGTACAGTTGAGCAATGCTACAGGTACAGGTGAGCACTATTACAGGTACAGGTAGCACTGTTACAGTTACATGAGAGCACTGTTACAGATACAGTTGAGCAATGCTACAGGTACAGGTGTGCACTATTACAGGTACAGGTGAACACAGTTACAGGTACAGGCAAGCACTGTTTCAGGTACAGGTAAGCACTGTTATAGGTACAGGTAAGCACTGTTGTAGGTACAGGTGAGCACTGTTATAGGTACAGGTGAGCACTGTTAGAGATACAGGTGAACACTGTTACAGGTACAGCTGAGCAACGTGACAGATACAGGGGAACATTGTTGTCAGGTACAGGGGAACAATGTTGCAGGTACAGGTGAACACTGTTACAGTTACAGGTGAATCCTATTTAAGGTACAGGTTATCAATGTTACAGGTACAGCTGAGCATTGCGAGAGGTACAGGTGAGCACTGTGACAGGTACAGGTAAGCACTGTTACAGGTACAGGTGAGCACTGTTTCACTTACAGGTGAACACTGACACAGGTACAGGTGATCACTGTTACAGGTACAGGTGTGCACTGTTTCAGGTACAGTGAGCACTGTTCCAGATACAGGTGAACACTGATACAGGTACAGGTGAACACTGATACAGGTACAGGTGAGCACTGTTACAGGTACAGGTCAACACTGTTACAGGTAGAGGTGAGCACTGTGAAAGGTACGGGTGAATACTGTTATAGGTACAGGTGAACACTGTGACAGGTACAGGTGAGCACTGTTACAGGTACTGTAGCATTTTTACAGGTACAGTTGAGCAATGCTACAGGTACAGGTGAGCACTATTACAGGTACAGGTAGCACTGTTACAGTTACATGAGAGCACTGTTACAGATACAGTTGAGCAATGCTACAGGTACAGGTGTGCACTATTACAGGTACAGGTGAACACAGTTACAGGTACAGGCAAGCACTGTTTCAGGTACAGGTAAGCACTGTTATAGGTACAGGTAAGCACTGTTGTAGGTACAGGTGAGCACTGTTATAGGTACAGGTGAGCACTGTTAGAGATACAGGTGAACACTGTTACAGGTACAGCTGAGCAACGTGACAGATACAGGGGAACATTGTTGTCAGGTACAGGGGAACAATGTTGCAGGTACAGGTGAACACTGTTACAGTTACAGGTGAATCCTATTTAAGGTATAGGTTATCAATGTTACAGGTACAGCTGAGCATTGCGAGAGGTACAGGTGAGCACTGTGACAGGTACAGGTAAGCACTGTCACAGGTACAGGTAAGCACAGTCACAGGTACAGGTGAGCACTGTTACAGGTACTTGTAGCTCTGTTACAGATACAGTTCAGCAATGCTACAGGTACAGGGGAGCACTGTTAGATGTACAGGTAGCACAGTCACAGTTGCAGGAGAGCACTGTTACAAATACAGTTGAGCAATGCTGCAGGCACAGGTGTACACTGTTACAGCTATAGGTGAGCACTGTTTGAGGTACAGGTGAGCACTGTTACTGGTACAGGTGAGCACTGTTACTGGTACAGGTGAGCACTGTTTCAGGTAAAGGTGGAGAACTTTTAAAGGTACAGGTAGCTCTGTTACAGGTACAGGGGAGCAGTTACTGATACAGGTGAACACTCTTACAGGTACAGGTGAACATTGTTACAGGTAAAGTTAAGCACTGTTACAGGGACAGGTGAACACTGTTACAGGTACAGCTGAGCAATGTGACCGGTACAGGTGAAAACTGTTGCAGGTAAAGGTGAACTCACTGTCAAGTACAGGTGAACAATGTTCCCAGTACAGGTGAACACTGCTACAGATACAGGTGAATACTATTAAAGGTACATGTGAACAATGTTACAGGTGCGGGGAAGCACCGTGAGAGGTACAGGTGAGCATTGTGACAGGGACAGGTGAGCACCATTACAGGTACAGGTGAACACTGTTACAGATATAGGTGTACACTGATACAGGTAAAGGTGAACACTGTTACAGGTACAGTACAACATTGTTATGGGTACAGGTGGATACTGTTAAAGGTACAGGTGAGCACTGTTTCACTTACAGGTGAGCACTGATACAGGTACAGGTGTTCACTGTTACAGGTACAGGTGAGTGCTATTTCAGGCACAGGTGAACACTGTTACAGGTACAGGAATCGCTGCTCCAGGTACAGTTGAGCAATGCTACATGTACAGGTGAGCACTGTTACAGGTACAGGAGAGCAATGTTACAGGTACAGGAGAGCACTGTTACAGATACAGTTGAGAAATGCTACAGGTACAGGTGAACACTGCTTCAAGTACAGGTAGTACTGTTACAGGTACAGGAGAGCACTGTTACAGATACAAATATGCACAGCATCACGTACAGGTGAGCACTGATACAGGTACAGGTGAACACTGTTACAGGTACAGATGAGCAATGTGACAGGTACAGGTGAACAATGTTACAGGTACAGGTGAACCCTGTGACATGTACAGGTGTGCACTGTTACAGGTACAGGTCAACCCTGTTACAGGTACAGGTCAACACTGTTACAGGTACAAGTCAACACTGTTACAGGTACAGGTCAGCACTGTTACAGGTGAGCACTGTTTCACTTACAGGTGAACACTGATACAGGTACAGGTGATCACTTTTACAGGTACAGGTGAGCACAGTTGCAGGTACAGGTGAACACTGTTACAGCTAAAAGGTGAGCACTGTTACAGGTACAGTTGAAAACTGTTACAGGTAGAGATGAGCATGGCATCAGCTATAGCTGGGCATTACTGCAGGTACAGCTGAGCAATGTTACAGGTACAGATGAACACTGTTACAGGTACAGGTGAACACTGCTACAGTGAAAGTGAACACTGCTACAGTTACAGGTACAGGTGATCACTGTTACAGGTACAGGTGAGCACTGTTGCAGATACAGGTGAACACTGTTACAGCTAAACGGTGAGCACTGTTACAGGTACAGTTGAACACTGTTACAGGTAGAGATGAGCATGGCATCAGCTATAGGTGGGCTTTATTGCAGGTACAGCTGAGCAATGTTACAGGTACAGGTGAACACTATTACAGATACAGGTGAACACTGACAGGTACAGGTGAGCACTGTTATAGGTACAGGTGAGCACTGTTACAGGTACAGGAGAGCACTGTGACAGGTATGATTAGCACTGACACAGGCACAGGTGAACACTGTTACATGTACAGGTGATCACTATCACAGTTGCAATTGAACAATGTTACAGGTACAGGTGAACACAGTGACAGGTAAAGGTGAGTACTATTACAGGTACAGAGGAGCACTGTTACAGGTACAGATGAGCACTGTTACAGGTACAGGTGAACACTGTTTCAGGTACAGGTAGCACTGTTACAGGTACAGGAGAGCACTGTTACAGATGCATGTGAACACTGTCACAGGTACAAATGTGCCCAGCATCAGGTGCAGGTGAGCACTGTTACAGGCACAGTGAGAAATGTGACAGGCACAGGTGAACAGTGTTACAGGTGAAGGTGAACATGCTGTCTGGTACAGGTGTACTCTGTTACAGGTACAGGTGAACATGCATACAGGTACAGGTGAGCACTGTTACAGGTACAGGTGAGCACTGTTAAAGGTCCACACTGTTACAGGCACAAGTGAGCACTGTTACAGGTACAGTTGAAAACTGTTACAGGTAGAGATGAGCATGGTGTCAGCTATAGGTGGGCATTGTTAGAGGTACAGCTGAACAATTTTACAGGTACAGATGAACACTGTTACAGGTACAGGTGAACACTGTGACAGGTACAGGTGAGAACTGTCACAGGTACAGGTGAACACTTTTACAGGTACAGCTGAGCAATGTGACAGCTATAGGTGAAACTGTTACAGGTAAAGGTGAAAAATGTCACAGGTACAAGTGAGCACTGTTACAGGTACAGGTGAGCACTGTGATGAGTACAGGTGAGCACTCTGACAGTTGCAAGTCAACACTGTTACATGTACAGGCGAGCACTGTGACAGGTACAGGTGATCACTGTGACAGGTACAGGTGAGCACGGTTACAGGTACAAGTCAACACTGTTACAGGGACAGGTGAACACTGTTTCAGGTATGGCAGAACACTGTTACAGGTACAGATGAACACTGTTACAGGTACAGGTGGACACTTTTACTGGTACAGGTGAAAACTGATACAGGTACAGGTGATCAGTGTTACAGGTACAGGTCAGGACTGCTACTGGTACAGGTGAACACTGTTACAGGTACAGGTGAACACTGATACAGGTACAGGTGAGCACTGTTACAGGTACAAGTGTACTCTGTTACGGTACAGGTGAACACTTTTATAGGTACAGGTAGGTCTGCCACAGGTACAGTTGAAGAATGTTACAGGCAAAGGTTAACATGCTGTCAGGTACAGGTGAGCACTGTTACAGGTACAGGTGAACACTGTGACAGGTACAGGTGAGCACTATTACAGGTGCAGTTCAACCCTCTTACAGGTACAGGTGAGCACTGTTACAGGTACAGGTGAATACTGTTACAGCTAAAGATAAGCACTATTACAGGGACAGTTGAAAACGGTTACAGGTAGAGATGAGCATGGTGTCAGCTGTAGGTGGGCATTGTTACAGATGCCGCTGAGCAATCATTCAGGTACAGATGAGCTCCATTTCAAGTACAGGTGAACACTGCTACAGTTACAGGTGAACACTCTTACAGGTACAGGTGAGCACTGTGAAAGGAACAGTTGAGCACTGTGATAGGTACAGGTTGAGCACTGTGACAGGTACGGCTGAGCACTGTGACAGGTACAGGTGAGCACTGTCACAGGTACAGCTGAGCACTGTGACAGGTACAGGTGAGCACTGTCACAGGTACAGGTGAGCACTGTCACAGGTACAGGTGAGCGCTGTCACAGGTACAGGTGAGCGCTGTCACAGGTGCAGGTGAGCATTGTTTCAGGTACAGGTGAACACTGATACAGGTACAGGCGAGCACTGTGACAGGTACAGGTGAGCACTGTGACAGGTACAGCTGAGCACTGTGACAGGTACAGGTGAGCACTGTGACAGGTACAGGTAAGCACCGTGACAGGTACAGGTGAACACCGTAACAGGTACAGGTGAACACTGTAACAGGTATAGGTGAACAATGTTACAGGTACAGGAGAGCACTGTTACAGATAAGGTTGAGCAATGGTACAGGTACAGGTGAGCACTGGTATAGGTACAGTTGAAAATGGTTACAGGTAGAGATGTGCATGGTGTCAGCTATAGGTGGGCATTGTTACATGTACAGGTGAGCACTCTTTCAGGTACAAGTGAACACTGTTACAGGTACAGGTGTGCACTGTAATAGTTGCAGGTGAACACTATTACAGGTACAGGTGAACAATGTTACAGGTACAGGTGAGCACTGTGACAATTAGAAGTGAGCACAGTGAGAGGTACAGCTGAGCACTGTGACAGGTACAGCTGAGCACTGTGACAAGTACAGGTGAGCACTGTGACAGGTACAGGTGAGCACTGTGACAGGTACAGGTGAGCACTGTGACAGGTACAGCTGAGCATCATGACAAGTACAGGTGAGCACTGTTACAGATAGAGGTGAACACTGTTATAGGCAGAGGTGGACAATGTTACAAGTACAGGTGAGCACTGTTTCACTTACAGGTGAACACTAATACAGGTGCAGGTGATTATTACAGGAACAGGTAGCACTATTACAGGTACAGTTAAGCAATGCTATAGGTATGTGTGAGCACTGTTACAGGTACAGGTAGCAGTGTTACAGTTAGAGGACAGCACTGTTACAGATACAGTTGAGCAATGCTACAGGTACAGGTGGGCACTGTTTCAGGTACAGGTGAACACTGTTACAGGTACAGGTGAGCACTGTTATAGTTGCAGGTGAACACTATTACAGGTACAGGTGGACAATGTTACAGGTACAGGTGAGCACTGTGACAATTACAAGTGAGCACAGTGAGAGGTACAGCTGAGCACTGTGACAGGTACAGCTGAGCACTGTGACAAGTACAGGTGAGCACTGTGACAGGTACAGGTGAGCACAGTGACAGGTACAGGTGAGCACAGTGACAGGTACAGGTTAGCTCTGTGACAGGTGCAGGTTAGCACTGACAGGTACAGGTGAGCACTGTGACAGGTACACATCTAAACTTACAGGAACAGGTCAACACTGCTACAGGAACAGGTGAGCACTGTTACAGGTACAGGTGAATACTGTAACAGATATAGGTGAACACTGTTACAGGTACAGGTGTACACTGTTACAGGTACAGGTGAACACTGATACAGGCACAGGTGATCAATGTTACAGGTACAGGTAAGCACTGCTACAGGTACAGGTGAGCACTGTTACAGGTACAGGTGAGCACTGTTTCAGGTACAGGTGAACACTGTTTCAGGCACAGATGAACACTGTTACAGGTACAGATAACACTGTTGCAGGTACAGATAGCACTGTTACAGGTACAGATAGTACTGTTACAGGTACAGGAGAGCACTGTTACAGGCATATGAGAGCACTGTTACAGATAAAGTTGAGCAATGGTACAGGTACAGGTAGCACTGTTTCAGATACAGGTGAGCAATGTTGCAGGTACAGGTAGCATTGTTACAGGTACAGGAGAACACGGTTACAGATACAGGTGAACACTGTTACAGGTACAGGTGAGCATTCTCACAGGTAAAGTTGAGCACTGTTACAGGTACAGGTGAACACTGTTACAGATACAGGTGAAACATTGAAACATAGACAATAGGAGCAGCAGTAGGCCATTTGGCCCTTCAAGCCTGTTCCACCATTTAATGAGATCATGGCTGATCATCCAAATTCAGTACCCTGTCCTTGCTTTCTCCCTATATCACTTCATCCCTTTAGCCTTAAGAAATATATCTAACTCCTTCTTGAATATAGTTAATAAGTTGCCCTCAACTGCCTTCTGTGGTCGAGAATTCCACAGGTTACCATTCTCTGGGTGAAGAAATTCCTCCTCATCTCAGTCCTAAATGGCTTACCCCTTATCCTTAGACTGTGACCCCTGGTTCTGGACTACCTCGCCATCGGGAACATTCTTCCTGCATCTAGCCTCTCTAGTCCTGTTAGAATGTTATAAGTTTCAATGAGATCCCCTCTCATTCTTCTAATCTCTAGCGAATATAAGCCTAATCAACCCAATCACTCTTCGGCCTAGAAATTCAGTTCGGACGCTCTTGCTGCGCTAAAGTCGGGCGCTCGGCAAATTTAGCGGCCGCCGGAAAGTGCAGGCGACCTCGCCGAAATTCAGTAGATTTGGCCAACTTTTTGGCCGAGCGCTGCAATAGACGTTGGAACCCTGTGTTCAGGCGCTAATCCGGCGATGCGGCCTGATAACGCCGATTCCGGGCGCAGCGCAGGTGCGATCATGTGCTGAGTGTCAGCAGACACCCTGACGCCGGCCAGCTCTTAAAGGGGGAAGGGTCAACTTTGACTGCAGCCACGCCCTGCATGCTGTAGCCCTGCAACTAGGCCTCAGCACTGGTTGTGTCCCAAATCAACGCCTGGAGGTAATGGAGAGGGCCCGTGAAAGAGCCCAGCGGTTCTCTGACCATGCGCTGGGTGTGCTCCTTCATGGGGTATGCAAGAGAAGACGGGTCGTGTGCCCGGCTAGTGGCAGGAAGGCTCCCAGGAGCAAGTTCAGGGAGGCCTGGACCAAAATTGCCCGGAGGGTCTCCTCCAACTCCGATGTTCCCAGGAGTGCGGACCAGTGCCGCAAGAAATACAATGACCTATGTCGGCTGGTCAAGGTGAGTACCCTTTCCAGTGTCCCCCTCATCCTTGCATGTGCACCTCCCATTAGGGCCAAAGGGACATCAAAGGTCTAATGCCCAGCCCTCCTCCCGCTGCAATGGCACTTGCATGTTAATCAATAGCTCTTTCTGCACTTATCACACTGTCCAAGCTATTCCACCATGGGAGGCCTCACACACAGCAACAGGGCACCACACTGTCCAAGCTATTCCACCATGGGAGGCCTCACACACAGCAACAGGGCACCACACTGTCCAAGCTATTCCACCATGGGAGGCCTCACACACAGCAACAGGGCACCACACTGTCCAAGCTATTCCACCATGGGAGGACTCACACACACCAACGGGGCACCACACTGTACTTAGATGCCCTCCTTTCTCTTGCAGGCCAAGCTGGCGAGGAACGCCAGGAGCCTGCGTGTCACTGGTGGAGGCCCTCGCAATTACCAGGAGCTAACGGTTCTGGAAGAGAGGGTGGCCCGACTCCTGCGTCACCCGGTTACTGGGCCTGTGGCGCTCGGCGACGCAGACCCTATACTGGAACCCACTGGCAAGGACAGGACCGGGTGCACCTCTCTCCTTGCCCTCGCGCATCAGATCTACATCCTTCCCCACTGGCCGAAAAATGCGCATAATGCACCAGTGCGGCCTCCCTCGCTGTCGGCCTGTCCTCACTCTAAAGCTACACTTGTGCCTTCCTGCTTTCAGCTGCTGAGGAGGAGGTGCTCCCTGAAGCCCACACAGCCAGGCCCTCGGAGGAGGAGGACGTCGAGGAGCAGCAGGAAGGCGCCACCTCAGGGGAACCCTCCTCCGCTCCAGGAGATGGCAATGAAGGGGAGACGTCTGGCGTGCCGGAGAGCCAGGGGGAGGCGGGGGAGGGGAGCCCCGAACCTGGTCCCAGTGGCATGGACGCACGCGGCAAGGCTCCGGCGGCACGCCAGCCTTCTGCCCAGAGGGGGGAGGCGGTGGAGGGGAGGGCAGAACCTGCTCCCAGTGGCGTGGCCGCACGCAGCAAGGCTCCGGCGGCACGCCAGCCTTCTGCCCAGAGGGGGGAGGCGCCCTCCAGTCCGGACTCGGACGCCGCCCAGGAGGTGCGCCTCCTGGACGAGATGTCGGCGGCGTCGGAGCGGCGGCACGTCGAATTCATGGAGGTGGTGGCACAGATGCCTCACGCCATCGAAAGCCTCGCACAAAGTGTGGTGGCTTTCGGCCAATCCCAGGCCAGGGGGCTGGAGCAAATCGCAGCAGCGCACGCCAGGGGGGTGGACCTCCTTGTGGCAGCGCATGAGAGGGGGGTGCAACAACTCGAGGCAGCACAGCACGCCAGTCGCCAGCTGAGAGGTGCTGGGCAGACAATGGCACTGCAGATGCGGGCACATGCCGGCGCAGTTGGGGCACTGACTTCTGCCACCCTCGCACTGGCGCGGAGGCGTCACCAGGCCAGCCGCCGCCCTGCTGCCGCACACCGGTCTGGCGACCAACAGTTTGGCGCGCTTGCTCCCCGGCCAGGCCGCCCGAGTGCACGTGTGTCTGGCGAGCAGCGCGCGCCTGGCATCACCCACCTTGTCCCCATTGCAGGCGAGCCTGCCACTCCCCCAGCCAGGGTGCAAGGAGCTGCTGCAGGCAGTGAAGAGGGCCACCCACAGCTGCAGCAGCCACCAGCCGGCCCCTCCCGGGCCCGCCCTCGTGTAGGCCGACCCCCAAGGGCATCTGGCGAGATGCCTTGTCGCCCTGAAGATCCTTCCCCCAGCCTCGCCACAGCCTCACGGCCCAGCTTGAGGCACAGCAGCAGGACGGGCCGGGGCAAAAGACGGCTGTCGACGGACTCGCCCTCTCGCCACACCGAATAGAGTGTGGTGAGCGAGGGTTTGGGTGATGCGGGGGCTTCTGTTCTGGGGGGCATTATGTTGTTTGGTTTTATGGGGGTGTTTGTGTTGTGGGGGGGGCTTGTTTTTGTTAGGCCAGTGAGGAAGGCCATTTGGATGTTGATGTTTTGTTAGTCCTCCCCAGGTTTTGGGAGTGACAGAAGTTTGTGACTGTTTTTTGGGGGTCTTCTCTGTTTTGCTCTTCCATGTGGGAAGGGCCCTGAGTTTTTGAAATAAAGATGTTTATTTATTCACCATGTGCAGGTGTCATGTTTCAAGTGGTTGTTGGGTTAACCGGCTGAGGGCTTGCGGAGCGGCTGCCTTCAGCTGCGTTCAGTGGCCCAGGCCATTCCCTGACAGGGGGCCTAGAAGTGTCGAGCAATAAGCCCCCGGCGGACGGCCCTTGGACCTTGTCGCTCCCTCCTGGCCTGGTGCTCCTCCTCCTCAGGGTCCTCCTGCTCGTCCTCCTGAGGTGGTGGGGCAATGTCAGGTGGCAGTGCCTGAGTCCTGCGGATAGCCAGGTTGTGGAGCATGCAGCACACCACGACGAACTGGGAGACTCTATCCGGCGAATACTGAAGAGACCCGCCCGAACGATCCAGGCAACGGAACCGTTGCTTGAGGATGCCTATCGTTTGCTCTATTAGGTTCCTTGTGGCTTGATGGCTTTCGTTGTATGCCAGCTCCGCTGGGGTCCTGGGCGCGCTGAGCGGGGTCATGAGCCATGTGCACAAAGGGTGGCCCTTGTCCCCGATAAGCCATCCCCTTGGTGGAGGCTGTGCCTGGAACATGTCAGCCACAGTAGTCTGGCGCAGGATAAAGGCATCGTGGCTGCTTCCTGGGAAGCGGGCATTGACAGCTAGGATGCGCTGCCTGTGGTCACACACCAGCTGCACATTTAGGGAATGGTAGCCCTTCCGGTTGCGGTATTGCTCGGCATTGTGGATAGGTGCCCGCATAGCCACATGCGTGCAGTCAATGGCGCCCTGCACCATGGGGAAGGCCGCGATCCTGGCAAATCCGACTGCACGCTGCTCCTGCTTGTGTTGGGTCATGGGGAAGGAGATGAATTGGTGCCTCCTCGCGAAAAGTGCTTCGGTGACCTGTCGGATGCAGCGATGCGCGGCGAACTGGGAGATGTTCACAATGTCCCCAGCAGCGGCTTGGAAGGAGCCGCTTGCATAAACGCTGAGAGCCACCGTGACCTTCACTTCCACCGAGAGAGACGTCCTGGACATGAGCTGTGGCTGCAAATCTGCGTGAAGCAGCTGGCAGATCTCTCCAACCACCTCCCTTCTGAAGCGCAGCCTCTTAACACAATGCGCCGCAGTCATGGTGAGATATGAGACCTGCTCCCGGTATTGCCTGACTGGGTAAGGCCTACGTTGGCGACGCCTAATGGCCCCTCTGCGTCTAGGCATGCCTGGCCCTCTCTCAAAGCGTCTGCGAGCCCTTCGCACAAAATGTAGCAACTGAGGGTTGGCCCCCCATGCAGCCCTCATTACAAAGTTCCAAACAGCAAAATCACAAGGATGCAAATGTCAAAGCACTGGCTAGAAGCCAAAAATACCTCTCCTATGGTGTCCGAAATCAGTAATCTCTGTGCCTTGCTCTCTGTGCAGAAATCCAAAGCAGTAAAGTCATTGCAGCGAAATGGCTGGCTTTTATGGGTGAGTGGATGTGCCCTTTAATTAGCGCTCCCCGAATCCCACAGGGCCTCTGTTGAGTTCCATTTCACAGTTCTTAGCAGCGCCACGCCCACATCGGCCGGGCACCACTGAATTTCCGGTTTGGGGCGCACAAACGGCGTTGCACGACGAAATGACGTCATAAGATGCGCGCGCAGCTGAGCGGGCGCTAACACTTTGCGCCGGCGCTAAATCCCACCTGAATTTTGGCGTAGGCGCAGATCCGGCGGTGCCCGGGCGCTAAGTGGCTAGCGCCGGAAATCTGGCGCTAACGGCTGGCGCAAACAGCTGAATTTCTAGGCCTTCATACGTCATTCCTGCCATCCCAGGTATCAGTCTGTTGAATCATTGCTGTACTCCCTCCATGGCAAGAACATCCTTCCTCAGATAAGGCTACCAAAACTGCACACAATACTCAAGGTGTGGTCTCACCAAGGCCCTGTACAACTGCAGCAAGACACCCTTGCTCCTGTACTCGAATCTTCTCGCTATGAAGGCCAAAATACCATTTGCCTTCTTAACCGCCTGTTGCACCTGCATTCTTACCTTCAGCGACTGGCGCACAAGGATACCCAGGTCTCATTGCATTCCCCTTTTCACAATCTTTTGCCGTTCAGGTAATAATTTGCCTTCCTGTTTTTGCCACCAAAGTGGATAACCTCACATTTAGCCACATTATACTGCATCTGCCATGCATCTGCCCAATCACTCAAACTCTCCAAATCAGACTGGAGTTTCTCAGCATACTCCGCACAGCACACACGCCCACCCAGCTTTGTGTCATCTACATCTAGTTCCCTCATCTAGATCATTAATATATATTGTGAATAGCTGGGGTCCTAGGACTGATCCTTGCGGTACCCCACTAGTCACTGCCTGCCACTCGGAAAAATACCCGTTTATTCCAACTCTTTGCTTCCTGTCTGCCAACCAGTTCTCTATCCAAGTCAGTACCTTACCCCCAATCCCATGTGCTTTAACTTTGCATGGCAATCTCTTATGCGGGACCTTATCGAAAGCCTTCTGAAAGTCCAAATATACCACATTCACTGGTTCTCCCTTATCTATTTTACCAGTTACATCCTCAAAAAATTCCAGCAGATTACCAAGCATGATTTACCTTTTGTAAATCCATGTTGACTTTGTCCGATCCTGTCACTGTCTGCCAAGTGCTCTGCTATTACATCTTTTATAATGGACTCTAGCATTTTCCACACTACCGATGTCAGGCTTACTGGCCTATAATTCCCCGTTTTCTCTCTACCACCTTTTTCAAATAGTGGGGTTACATTAGCTACCTTCCAATCTATGAGAACTATTTCAGAGTCTATAGAATTTTGGAAGATGACCAGCAATGCAGCTACTATTTCTAGGGCCACTTCCTTAAGTACCCTAGGATGTAGATTATCAGGCCCTGGGGATTTATCGGCCTTCAATCCCGTCAATTTCCCAAACACCATTTCCCTACAAATACTGATTTCATTAAATTCCTCCCTCTCATTAGACCCTATGTTCCCGACATCTCTGGGAGGTTATTTGTGTCCTCCTTTGTGAAGACAGAACCAAAGTATGTATTTAATTGGTCAGCCATTTCTTTGTTCCCCATTATAAATTCCCCTGAATCTGACTGCAAGGGACCTATGCTTGACTTCACCAATCTTTTTCTCTTCACATATCTATAGAAGCTTTTACAGTCAGTTTTTATGTTCCCTGAAAGCTTACTCTCATATTCTATTTTCCCCCTCATAATTAATCCCTTTGTCCTCCTTTGCTGAATCTTAAACTGCTCCCAATCCTCAGTCTTGCTGCATTTTCTGGCCAATTTATATGTCCTCTCCTTGGATCTTATGCTAACCCTAATTTCCCTTGTTAGCCACGGTTGAGTCACCTTTTTTGTTTTATTTTTATGCCAAACAGGGATGAGCAAATTCTGTAGTTCATCCATGCGAATTTTAAATGTTTGCCATTGCCTATCCACCGTCAATCCTTTAAGTAACATTCCCCAATCCATCCTAGCCAACTCACACCTCATGCCATCATAGTTTCCTTTATTTAAATTCAGCACCCTTGTCTCTGAGTCAACTACTTCACTCTCCATCTTAATGAAGAATTCTATCATATTATGATCGCTCTTCCCCAAGGGGCCTCACACAACAACATTGCTAATTAATCCCTTCTCATTACATAATACCCAGTCTAAGATGGCCTGATCTCTAGTTGGTTCCTCGACATATTGGTCCAGGAAACCATCCCGTATACACTCTAGGAATTCCTCCTCCACATTATTGTTACTAATTTGGTTAGCCCAATCTATATGTAGATTAAAGTCACCCATGATAACTGCTGTGCCCTTATTGCATGCATCTCTAATTTCCCATTTAATGCCATCTCCAACCTCAGCATTACGGTTTGGGGGTCTGTATACAACTCCCACTAATGTTTTCTGCCCCTTGGTATTTCTTAGCTCTACCCATACAGATTCCACATCATCAGAGCTAATATCCTTCCTTACTATTGTGTTAATCTCCTCTTTAACCAGCAATGCTACCCCACCTCCTTTTCCTTTTTGCCTGTCCTTCCTGAATATTGAATACCCCTGATGTTGAATTGCCAGCCTTGGTCACCCTGGAGCCATGTCTCCATAATTCCAATTACATCGTATCCATTTACATCTGCCACAGGTACAGGTGAACACTGTTACAGGTAAAGGTGAACATGCTGTCATACAGGTGAACAATGTTACAGGTACAGGTGAACACTGTTAAAGGTACAGGTAAACTCTTGCAGGTACAGGTGAACAGTGTTTCAGGTACAGGTGAGCACTGTTACAGATACAGGTGGGCACTGTTACAGATACAGGTGAGCACTGTTACAGATACAGGTGAGCACTGTGACAGGTACAGGTGAGTACTGTGACAGGTACAGGTGAGCACTGTTTCAGGTACAGGTGAATGCTGTTATGGGTACAGGTAGCACTGTTACAGGTACAGATAGCTCTGTTACAGGTAAAGTTGAGCAATGCTATGGGCACAGGTGAACACTGTCACAGGTAAAGTTGAGCACTGTTACAGGTAAAGTTCAGCACTGTTACAGGTGCAGGTCAGCACTGCTACAGGTATAGGAGAACACTGTCACAGGTACAAGTGTGCATGGCATCAGGTACAGATACAGGTGAACACTGTTACAGGTACAGCTCAGCAATGTGATTGGTACAGGTAAACACTGTTACTGGTAAAGATGAACATGCTGTCAGGTACAGGTGAACAATGTTACAGGTACAGGTGAATGGTGTGACAGGTATAGGTGAGCACTGTAACAGGTACAGTTCAGCACTGTCACAGTTACACAGGAGAACCATTACAGGTACAGGTTAACACTGTTAAATGTACAGGTGAGCTCTGTATCAAGTATTGGTGAGCACTGCCACAGTTACAGGTGACCACTGTTACAGGAACAGGTGAAATCTGTTACAGGCACACTTGTACACTGTTACAAGTACAGCTGAACACTGTTACAGGTACAGGTGAGCACAGTGGTAGGTACTCATGAGCACTGCACTGGATACAGGTGAACACTGTTACAGGATACAGGTGAGCATTGTTACAGGTAAAGGTGAACTCTATTACAGGTAAAGGTGAACATGCTGTCAGCTACAGGTGAACCATGTTACAGGTACAGGTGAACACTGATACAGGTACAGGTGAGCACTGTGACAGGTACAGTTGAACACTGTTACAGGTAAAGGTGAACACTGATACAGGTACAGGTGATCACTGTTACAGGTAGGGGTGAGCACTTTTTCACGTATAGGTGAACACTGTTACAGGTACTGTTGAGCAAAGCTGCAGGTACAGGTGAGCACTGTTACAGGTACAGGTGAGCATTGTGACAGGTACAGGTGAGCACTGTGACAGGTACAGGTGAGCACTGTGACAGGTACAGGTGAGCGCTGTGGCAGGTACAGGTGAGCACTGTGACAGGTACAGGTGAGCACTGTGAAAAGTACAGGTTGAGCACTGTGACAGGTACAGGTGAACACTGTTACGGGTACAGGTAGCACTGTTACAGGTACAGATGAGCACTGTTACAGATAAAGTTGAGCAATGCTGCAGGTACAGCAGAGCACTTTTACAGGTACAGGTGAGTGCTTTTACAGGTACAGGTGAACACTGTTACATGTAAAGTTCAGCACTGTTACAGGTGCAGGTCAGCACTGTTACAGATACAGGAGAATACTTTCACAGGTACAATGTGCATGGCATCAGGTACAGGTACAGGTGAACACTGTTACAGGTACAGCTCAGCAATGTGATAGGTACAGGTGAACACTGTTACTAGTAAAGATGAACATGCTGTCAGGTACAGGTGAACAATGTTACAGGTACAGGTGAATGGTGTGACAGTATTGGTGAGCACTGCAACAGGTACAGTTCAGCACTGTCACAGTTACACAGGAGAACCATTACAGGTACAGGTGAACACTGTTAAGTGTACAGGTGAGCTCTGTATCAAGTTTGGTGAGCACTGTCACAGGTACAGGTGACCACTGTTACAGGTACAGGTGAAATCTGTTACAGGCACACATGTACACTTTTACAGGTACAGCTGAACACTTTTACAGATACAGGTGAGTGCAGTGGCAGGTACAGGGGTGCACAGTGGCAGGTACAGGTGAGCACTGTTATAGATACAGGTGAACACTGTTACAGGTACAGGTGAGCATTGTTACAGGTAAAGATGAATACTATTACAGGTAAAGGTGAACATGCTGTCAGGTACAGGTGAACCATGTTACAGGTAAAGGTGAACACTGATACAGGTACAGGTGATCACTGTTACAGGTACAGGTGAGCACTTTTTCAGGTGTAGGTGAACACTGCTACAGGTACTGGTAGCACTGTTACTGCTACAGTTGAGCAAAGCTACAGGTACAGGTGAGCAATGTTACAGGTACAGGTGAGCACTGTTACAGGTACAGGTGACCACTGTTTCTATACAGGTGAGCACTGTTACAGGTACAGGTAGCACTGTTACTGGTACAGGAGAGCACTGTTACAGATACAGGTGAACAATGTTTCAGGTACAGGTGAGCACTGTTACAGATACAGGTGGGCACTGTTACAGATACAGGTGAGCACTGTTACAGATACAGGTGAGCACTGTGACAGGTACAGGTGAGCACTGTGACAGGTACAGGTGAGCACTGTTACAGGTACAGGTGAGCACTGTGTCTATACAGGTGAACACTGTTACAGGTGCAGGTAGCTCTGTTACTGGTCCAGGAGAGCACTGTTACAGATACAGGTGAACACTGTTACAGGTTCAGGTGAGCATTGTTACAGGTAAAGTTCAGCACTGTTACAGGTACAGATGAGCACTTTTACAGGTACAGGTGAGCACTGTTTCAATACAGGTGAACACTGTTACAGGTACAGGTAGCATTGTTACTGGTACAGGAGAGCACTGTTACAGGTACAGGTGAACACTATTACAGGTTCAGGTGAGCATTGTTACAGATAAAGTTGAGCACTCTCACAGGTACAGGTGAACACTGTCACAAGTACAGGTTCAAAAACCCGGGAGAGTTCAAAAGCAGCGGGAGCACGCTGAGGTACAAAGGGCTGGTGAGTGTAAAGAAGTAAAATAATCGAAGTGTGATGTCACCAGAAAGCAGGTAAGTGATTGGTTGGTGAGTATTTCTCACTTTTTCTCCAATCTTGAGCATCTAAATTTAAGTGCCTTGGTATAGATTAAAAGATATAAGTGTTCCAAATTTTAAAACTAATTAATTAATTGAGATGGGAGACCAGACAATGTGTTGTTGTTGTTGCATGTGAGAGCTCGTGGACACCATTGAGGTCATGGGTGACCACATCTGCAGCAAATGTTGGCTGCTCGAGGAACTTCGGCTCAGAGTTCATGAGCTGGAGTCCGAGCTTCAGGCACTGCGACACATCAGGGAGTGGGAGCGTTACCTGGACACTATGTTCCAGGAGGCAGTCACACCCACTAGAATAATTACTTCCAAATTGGCCCATGGTCAGGGACAGGAGTGTTATGTTCATAAATAACTAGACATTTTCATTATGAACAGCTAGCTTGAGCTAGTCATTTATTCAGCCATGTGGACTAGTGTACAGGCATCCATCTTGACTACTGCCTTGTGGGTAGCCCACTACAAAACATACAGCTCCACCTAGTGTACCATTCTAGAATGACGTTACTGATCATTACATCCCCCTTTCTTAGAGGTTAAACAAAATCAATATCAATCAATATCAATCAATCATAACAACATAAACATCTTCACAACAGTCAACACATTTTCAAAGCTTTACTTTATGAACTCTAAGCTTTTCATTCTTTTATTATAGTTTTCTTTGTACTCAAAGATTAAGTCTATCAGGCTTTTTTACTTCACGTGTGGATCTTCTCAGCACAGGTAAGTCTGGTGTGTTTTCATGAGAGCCTGTATGTGTGTTTGTGTTAGATTGTTCTGGTGGTGAGTGACAAGATTCAGTTGCGGCATTGTCATCGATTTGCTCTTGGATAGTTTATTCTGTTTTCAGGAGGGAACGGCGGTTGCTCCTGAGAATCTGTCCTTCCTCAGTTCTAACAGTGTATGACATTGGTCCTACTTCCACAAGAACTGTAGCTTTCCTGTTCCATGCATCTGGATCCTCAATCCTGACAACATCATCCCTTGTCAATGGTTTCAGAGTTTTGGATGACTTGTCATAGTGTGATTTCTGTTTCAGCTTTAACAGTTGAAGTCTCTGTCTCAGTTCCTTACTCTGCTTTTCTTTTGCACATCAGGGTAGCATGGTGCGCAACTTGCGACCCATTAGGAGTTCAGCAGGTGAAGAACCACAGTCTAAAGGGGAGGCTCAGTAGCTCAGCAGGGCGAGATAAGGATCAGACTTGCTTTCTGCTGCTTTCTTCAGTAGCTGTTTGATAACTTGAACACCTTTCTCTGCCTTACCATTCGACTGAGCATACAGAGGACTGGATGTGATGTGTTGAAAGTCATAATGTGCTGCAAACTGTTGCCACTCCTTACAGTTGAAGCACGGACCATTGTCACTAACGGCAATCCTTGGAATTCCATATCTGGCGAAGATGGATTTAACATGCATTATGACACTGCTTGCTGATGTGCTTGAGAGCAGCGCCATCTCAGGATAGTTAGAATAGTAGTCACTCACTATTAGATAGTCTTTACCATTCAAATGAAAGAGGTCCATACCAACCTTTTGCCATGGTGCTGTTGGTAAATCAGCTACTATCATTGGTTCCTTTGCTTGTTTGTTTTGGTGTTTCTGACATGTCTCACATATGCCTATCATGCTCTCAATGTCCTTACTTATGCCAGGCCAATAAACAGTGTCTCTTGCTCTCCTTTTGCATTTTTCAATTCCGAGGTGTCCCTCATGAATCCTTTTGAGCATGTCTTGACGTAGAGCCTGTGGAATGACTATTCTGTTCTGTTTTAGTAATAGTCCACTTGCGACACTTAACTCTGACCTGATGTGATAGTACTTTGGACAGGAACCTTTTCCCCAACCATGATGAATATTCTTTATTACTGTTTGTAACACTGTATCTTTTACTGTTTCTTCTGCTATTTGCTTTGATTTTGTGTCTGACACGGGCAGCGCAGCAGTGACCATACTCACATGAACATCCATGTCTTCCTCAGTGGAGCTCACATGACTCATTGTGGGTGCTCGGGATAGTGCATCTGCTAACATGTGTTTGCCTGGTGTGTAGATCAGTTCAAAGTCATATCTTTGCAGCTTCATCATGAGTCGTTGAATCCTTGGAGACATCTCATTCAGATTTTTTTTAATGATGGCAACCAGTGGGCAGTGGTCTGTCTCAACTGTGAAGGTGGGAAGTCCATATATGTAGCCATGGAACTTTTCTAGTCCAACTACCAAGCCTAGACATTCCTTTTCAATCTGGGCGTATCGACACTCAGAGTCAGTCATAGACCTGGAGGCATAGGCAACAGGCTTCCAATCTTCACCCTCTGCTTGTAGCAAGACCACACCTAGGCCATCTTTTGATGCATCCGTTGACACTTTGATTGTCTTTGTTGGGTCAAAGAAGGTGAGTACAGGTGTGGTTGTCAGCACTGTTTTGAGGTTCATCCACTCTTGTTCATGTCTTTCTGTCCATGCAAACTCATTTGTTTAATGTAGCAGGTCTCGCAGACAGGCTGTCTTGGCTGACAAGTTAGGAATGAACTTTCCAATGAAGTTTATCATCCCCATGATGCGTAGCACTCCTTTTTTGTCAGTGGGTCGGTGCATGTTGAGTATGGCATTTACTTTTTCCATATCTGGCTCTATTCCTTTACCAGATATATTATCTCCTAGGAAAGTGACTTCCTGGATGCCAAACTGACACTTGGCTTTGTTGAGCTTCAGTCCATTCCGGCGTATGCTCTGTAGCACTTTAGTCAGTCTCTCATTGTGTTCTTTCAGTGTGGAGCCCCAGATGATGATGTCATCAACATAGACCCGAACTCCTTCCAGACCTTCAATTATGTGTTCCATCGCTGTATGAAAGATTTCAGATGCAGATATTATCCCGAAAGGCATTCTGAGGAAACAATACCTGCCAAATGGTGTGTTGAAGGTACGGTATTTGGTGCTCTCTTCAGCCAGTTTTAGTTGCCAAAATCCTTGTGAGGCATTGAGCTCTGTGAAGTATCTGGCACCTGACATTTCACTGGTGATTTCTTCTTGCTTGGGAATCTGGTAGTGTTCACGTTTTATGTTTGCATTTAAGTCCTTTGGATCCATGCATACTCTTAGATCATTGATCTTTTGCTTTACACATACCATGGAGTTAACCCAGTCTGTTGGCTCTTCGACTTTTCTGATGACTCCTAGTGTGGTCATTCTGTCCAGTTCTTTCTTGAGCCAGTCACGCAGGGGTGCTGGAACTCTCCGTGGAGCATGTACCACTGGCTGAGCATCCTCCTTTAGCTGGATCTTCTAAGTGAATGGTAGAACTCCAAACCCTTTGAACACATCCTGGAAATTATTCACTACAGAATCCACCGACTCATCTGGTCTGCTTATGGCACAGTTTATACGGTAGACTCTCTTGACCAGTTCTAAGTCCTCACAAGCTTTGTCACCTAGTAGTGAATCAAGTCCTTCAGCCACAACAGAAAACATGAGATGATGCACTTTGTCTTTGACTGTCACTTTAAGTCTGCATACACCTAAGCTATCTATTTTCTGTCCATTATAGTTCTTCAGTAGTACTGACTTTTTCTGTATTTTGGGCTTTTCTTTCATATTTTTAATGTCACTCATACTGATTAAGTTTGCTTTTGCCCAAGTGTCTAGTTTCAATGTAACTAATGCTCCATTTACCTGCAGTGGCATTATCCATTTGTCCTCTTTTACTGCTTTAACTTTATGTTCAGCATTGTCCATTCCTGAGGGCTGCACATTTTCTGTATCCTTTTCTATATTGTCACATGACACCATTCCTACAAAAAATGTCTCACTTAAATCAGTGTCCTCAATCACATTGACTTGTTGCCCTTTCTTCGTTTTTACTTTTGAAAAGCATTGTTTGGCAAAGTGATTCTTTCCATTACATTTTGTGCGCATTTTCCCAAATGCTGGGTATTGTCTTGACTGGTGCTGGTAACCACAGTGTTTACAATTAAAAATTCCATCCTCCGATTGCTTTACATTTCTGTTCTGCCCATGTTTCTTCCCCTTGTAGGACACAGCACCGACAGCAGCACAGTCACTCATTACAGTCGCATCATTAATAATTTCACTGAAAATCTTTGCGTGCTGTTGAGCTAGCTCACTAGCATAGCATATTTTCACAGCATTCTCCAATGTTAGTTCAGTTTCTCTCAACAAACGTTCCCTGACCTTTTTATCATGAATACCAAACACAATCTGGTCACGAATCATGGATGATTTCAGTACAGAGAAATTACATGTCTGTGCTTT
This sequence comes from Somniosus microcephalus, assembly GCF_052327205.1. NCBI lineage: Eukaryota > Metazoa > Chordata > Chondrichthyes > Squaliformes > Somniosidae > Somniosus > Somniosus microcephalus. The sequence goes on along the minus strand of NC_140991.1, from coordinate 37,690,606 downwards.
TAGTTTGAGATCGGTCACAAAGCTATCAAACATCTCATTTTGCTGCTGTGTCCGTGAACGGAACACGTACCTCTCATAGGTCTCGTTCTTTTTGGGAGAACAATGTGTATCAAACTTCTTTACCACATCGTCCATCTTTTCTCTGTCCTCCTCTTGATCAAATACAAACATATTAAATACCTCTATCGCCTGCGGGCCTGCAACTGTGAGCAGTAACGCTATTTTCCTTGCATCTGGCTTCGTACCGAAACCGATGGCAGCAATGTAGAGTTTGAATTGTTGTTTGAAAGTCCGCCAATTGCAGTCGACATTCTCCATGAGTTTCAAACCCTCCAATGGCTTCAAATTCTCCATGTCGCATTTCACAATATTCAGCAGATATTACCAATCCTGGTACCATGTTATGTTCATAAATAACTAGACGTTTCCATTGTGAACAGCTAGCTTGAGCTAATCATTTATTCAGCCATGTGGACTAGTGTACAAGCATCCATCTTGACTACTGCCTTGTGGGTAGCCCCTACTAAACATACAGCTCCACCTAGTGTACCATTCTAGAATGACATGTTACTGATCATTACAGGGTGTGACTACAAGCGAGGCAGGCATTGGGATCCAGGAGGTAGTGGTGGAGAAGTCTCAGCCCTTAGCCTTGTCCAACAGGTATGAGATTCTTGCTCCCTGTGTGGACGAGGCCAGGGACTGCAGGGAGGATGCATAAACTGACCACAGCACCGTGGTACAGGGAGCCATTCAAGTGGGGGGATCAAAAAGAAATGTTGTCGTGATTGGGGTAGTATAGTGAGGGGGATAGATACTGTTCTTTGCAGCCAAGAGCGTGAGTCCTGAAGGCTGTGTTGCCTGCCCGGTGCCAGGGTTAAGGACATCTCCTCTGGGCTGGAGAGAAACTTGGAGTGGGAGGGGGAAGATCCAGTTATCATGGTCCACGTAGGTATCAATGACATAGGTAGGACAAAGAAAGAGCTTCTGCTGAGAGAGTATGAGCAGCTAGGGGCTAAATTAAAAAGCAGAACCACAAAGGTAATAATCTCTGGATTACTACCAGAGTCACGAGCGAATTTGCATAGGGTAAATAAGATCAGAGAAATGAACGAGTGGCTCAAAGACTGGTGTGGGAGAAATGGGTTTCGATTTGTGGGGCACTGGCACCAGTACTGGGATAAGAGGGAGCTGTTCCGTTTGGTCGGGTTTCACTTGAGCCATGCTGGGGCTAGAGTCCTGGCAAATCAAATAACTAGGGCTGTAGAGAAGGCTTTAAACTAAAGAATGGGGTGGGGGGGAGGATCCAGGTGAGCGGGAAAATAAAAAGTCAATGAGAAATGAGAAAGCAATAGGGCAGGCTAGAGATGGGGGAAATAATAACCAGAGTGTGACAGGAAGGGACACAATGTTTAAAAATAAGAGTGTAACAGAAAAAAGGCCAAAACAAGGAAAAATGGTAAAAAGACAAAGTTAAAAGCTTTATATCTGAATGCATGCAGCATTCCTAACAAGATAAATGAGTTGACGGCACAAATAGATACAAATGGGTATGATCTGAACGCCATTACAGGGATGTGGTTGCAAGGCGACCAGGGCTGGGAGCTGAATATTCCAGGGTATATGATAATTCGGAAGGATAAACAGAAAGGAAAGGGAGGTGGGGTGGCTTTGTTGGTAAAAGATGGGATCAGTGTAGTGGTGAGAAGTGATATTGGCTCAGAAGATCAAGATGTAGCATTGATTTGGGTGGAGATAAAAAATAATAAGGGGAAAAAGTCTCTGGTGGGCGTAGTCTACAGGCCCCCGAACAGTAGCAATGCTGTTGGACAGAGTATAAATCAACAAATAATGGAGGCCTGTAAAAAAGGTATGGTAATAATCATGGGTGATTTTAAGCTCCATATTGATTGGACAAATCAAATTGGCCATGGTAGCCTGGAGGAGGAGTTCATAGAGTGCATCCGGGATGTTTTCCTAGAACAGTATGTAATGGAACCAACCAGGGAGCAGGCTATCTTGGATCTGGTACTATGTAATGAGACAGAATTAATAAATGATCTCATAGTAAAGGATCCTCTAGGAAAGAGTGATTATAGCATGGTTGAATTTCAAATTCAATTGGAGGGTGAGAAAGTTGTATCTCAAACCAGTGTCCTGATCTTAAACAAAGGCAATTATAATGGCATGAGGGCAGAAGTGGCTAAGGTGGACTGGAAAAACAAATTTAAGGATAAGAAAATTGAAATGCAGTGGCGGACATTTAAGGAGATAGTTCATAACTCACAACAAAAATATATTCCAGGGAGAAAGAAAGATTTTAAGAGAAGGGAGCACCATCCGTGGCTAACTAAGGAAGTAAAGGATGGTATCAAATTGAAAATGAAGGCATACAATGTTGCCAAGATTGGTGGGAGACCAGAGGATTGGGAAATTTTTAAAAACCAGCACAGGATGACTAAAAAAAAATAAAGAGAGAGAAGGTGAATTATGAGAGTAAGCTGGCAAGAAACATTAAAACAGATAGCAAGAGCTTCTACAGGTATATAAAAAGGAAGAGGGTAGCTAAAGTAAACATTGGTCCCTTAGAGGATGAGACTGGGGAATTAATAATGGGGAACGGGGAAATGGCAGAGACTCTGAACAAATATTTTGCATCTGTCTTTACTGTAGAAGACACTAACAACATCCCAATAACAGATAATCAAGAGGTCACAGGGAGTGGGGAACTAAAGACAATCACTAAGGAAATAGTACTCGGTAAAATAATGGGACTAAAAGATGGCAAACCCCCTGGACCAGATGGCCTGCATCCCAGGGTCTTAAAAGAAGTGGCTGCAGAGATAGTGGATGCATTGTTTGCAATATACCAAAATTCCCTGGATTCTGGAGAGGTCCCAGCAGATTGGAAAACCGCTAAAGTAACACCCCTGTTTAAAAAAGGAGGGAGACAGAAAGCAGGAAACTATAGACCAGTTAGCCTAACATCTGTTGTTCGGAAAATGCTAGAGTCCTTCATTAAGGAAGCAGTAGCAGGGCATTTAGAAAAACATACTGCAGTCAAACAGAGTCAGCATGGTTTTAGGAAAGGGAAATCATGTTTAACAAATTTGAGGATGTAATAAGTAGGGTGGACAAGGGTGAGCCAGTGGATGTGGTGTATTTGGATTTCCAGAAGGCATTCGATAAGGTGCCACATAAAAGGTTACTGCATAAGATAAGAGCTCACGGAGTTGGGGGTAATATATTAGCATGGATAGAGAATTGGCTAACTAACAGAAAGCACAGAGTCGGGATAAATGGGTCATTTTCTGGTTGGCAAATGGTAACTAGTGGGATGCCACAAGGATCGGTGCTGGGGCCCCAACTATTTACAATCTACATTAATGACTTGAATGAAGGGATCAAGTGTAATGTAGCCAAGTTTGCGGATGATACAACTATGGGTGGGAAAGCAAGTTGTGCAGAGGACTAAAAGAATCTGCAAAGGGATATAGACTGGCTAAGTGAGTGGGCAAACATTTGGCAGATGGAGTATAATGTGGGAAAGTGCGAGGTTATCCACTTTGGCAGGAAAAATGAAAAAGCAATCTATTATTTAAATGGAGAGAGATTACAAAATGCTACAGTTCAGAGGGACCTGGGGGTCCTTGTGCATGAAACACAAAAAGTTGGCATGCAGGTACAGCAAGTAATCAAAAAGGCAAATGGAATGTTCACCTTTATTTCAAGAGGGTTGGAGTATAAAAGCAGGGAAGTCCTGCTACAACTGTACAAGGTATTGGTGAGACCACACCTGGAGTACTGCGAAGAGTTTTGGTCTCTTTATTTAAGGAAGGATGTACTTGCATTGGAGGCAGTTCAGAGATGATTCACTAGGTTAATTCCAGAGATGAGGGGTTGGGCTTATGAGGAAAGGTTCAGCATGCTGGGCCTATACTCATTGGAATTTAGAAGAATGAGAGGTGATCTTATCGAAACATATAAGATACTGAGGGGGCTCGACAGGGTAGATGTAGAGAGGATGTTTCCCCTCATGGGGAAATCTAGAACTCAGGGGCACAGTCTCAGAATAAAGGGTCGCCCTTTTAGAACTGAGATGAGGAGGAACTTCTTCTCTCAGAGGGTCGTAAATTTGTGGAATTCTCTGCCCCAGAGAGCTGTGGAGGCTGGGTCATTAAATACAATTAAAGTGGAGATAGACAAATTTTTGCAAGATAGGGGAGTGAAGGGTTATGGGGAGCGGGCTGGGAAGTGGCTTTGAGCCCTAGATCAGCCACGATCTTATTGAATGGCGGAGCAGGCTTGAGGGGCCAAGTGGCCTATTCCTGCTCCTATTTCTTATGTTCTTATGTTCTTAAGTGTGCACGGCATCAGGTACAGGTGAGCACTGTTACAGGTACAGGTGAACACTGTTACAGGTTCAACTCAGCAATGTGACAGGTACAGGTGAACACTGTTACAGGTAAAGGTGAACATGCTGTCAGCTACAGGTGAACAATGTTACAGGTACAGGTGAGCACTGTTACAGGTACAGCTGAATGGTGTGACAGGTATAGGTGATCACTGTAACAGGTACAGTTCAGCACTGTCACAGGTACAGAGGAGAGCCATTACAGGTACAGCTGAACACTGTTAAGTGTACAGGTGAACTCTGTATCAAGTATAGGTGAGCACTGCCACAGGTACAGGTGAAATCTGTTACAGGCACACATGTACACTGTTACAGGTACAGCTGAGAACTGTTACAGGTACAGGTGAGCACAGTGACAGGTACAAGTGAGCACTTTTACAGATACAGATGAACACTGTTACAGATACAGGTAAGTACTGTTACTGGTACAGGTGAACACTGTTACAGGCACAGGTGAGCACTGTTACAGGTACAACTGAGCCCTGTGACAGGTACAGGTGAGCACTGCTACAGGTACAGGTGAGCACTGCGACAGGTAAAGTTGAACACTGTTACAGGTACAAGTGAGCACTTTTACAGGTACAGGTGAACACTGTTACAGTTACAGGTGAGCACTGTTACAGGTACAGGTGAGCACCATTACAGGTGAGCACTGTTACAGGTACAGGTGAGCACAGTTACAGGTACAGGTGAACACTGTTACAGTTACAGGTGAGCACTGTTACATGTACAGGTGAACACTGTTACTGGTACAGATGGCACTGTGGCAGGTGCAGTTGAGCACTATGATAGATGCAGGTGAGCCAAATTTATTTTTCAACAGTCAACAATTTCCACAACACAGTGATGTATGTAACAAGATAAAATGCTGGAGATGTGCAATAGATTAGTTAGCTTCTGAAGGAGAAAAGATGATTAACATTTGGGGTGGAACCCTTCAGAACTTCGACATGTTATGTACAAAAGCAACTGTTGCACAAATACTTGGCAGGCAAAAATAACTTCAAACAATGGGCCAACTTAGATCATTTGCCTCTGTATGCCTTGAAGGATGTGCACACACCCACTGTGAATAGTCACATTCCAAGAATCCAAACACTTTAAAAGAATGGCTCACAGCTATGGGTTTTTGGAACACGCTGGAGCTTGGTTTCAGGTGTATTCTGCTGTTCATTCTTTAAGTGAACAAGATTATGCAATATTGCACAACGTATTTCTAATTCGAGAAAGCCCATGATTCATAAACAAGCACTATACGAGACGAGTGGCTAGGCGAGTGGGCTACACGCGAGTTGCTCACCTCTGGGCCCTAATTTCAAATCCAGTTCCAACTGATGGCAGGAAAGTCTTCTTTAACTGTTGGTTGTAAGGCTCCTACATGAAAGGAAATGAGTTTGGCTAGTCTCAAACCAATTCCTGGTAGACACACCTTCACAACACTAATCGCCCCAATTTGGAAATGGAATAGACATTTTGACTCAGAGAGGCTGGTGCGGAAATTAGAAAACAATGTCATACTGAGGTTGGCCTCTTCTTGTTACCTGTGTGATACCTCTCCTTGGAGTGCTTCCTGCTGTCCAAAATGGAAATGCCAATTTTTCTCGCTAAAATCCCTCTCCTTGATGAACAATACCAATTTGTATGGATTGTTGACATTAGCGCCACAATTTAAGTGCGAACAACAGAGCATTTTACAAATGCTATGCTATAGACAGGGCTAAGCAATACCACAATCAATGGATCAGATCAAAGCTCTGCAGTCCTGCCACATCCCATCGTGAATGGTGGTGGACCATTAAACAATTAACAGGAGGCGGAGGCTCCATGAATCACATGGCTCACATCAAAGCCAGTGTTCCCGCCTCTCTTGACCAACACCAGTTTGCCTATCGTGCAAACAGATCAACGGAGGATGCAATCACAACTGCTCTACACTCGGCACTGAATCACTTAGATGGTAAGGAGACCTACATCAGAATGCTGTTCATAGACTACAGCTCAGCATTTAACACTATCGTCCCCAACAAGCTGGCCACCAAACTCCAAACTCTTGGCCTGAACACTTCCCTCTGCAACTGGACCCTGGACTTCCTAACAAACAGACCCCAGTCTGTCAAATTAGGTAACCACACCTCCCCCCCTGACCCTGAACACAGGGGCCCCACAAGGATGTGTGCTGAGCCCCCTCCTCTACTCCCTCTTCACCCACAACTGTGTGGCTGTTCATGGTTCCAACACCATCATCAAGTTTGCGGATGATACCACGGTAGTAGGCCAGATCACCAACAACGATGAGTCAGCCTACAGGGAGGAGGTCCAGCATCTCGTGAAGTGGTGCGCCGATAACAACCTGGCCCTTAACATCAAGAAAACCAAAGAAATCATTGTGGACTTCAGGAAGTCTAAAGGCGGAAGTCACACCCCCATCCACATCAATGGGGCTGTGGTGGAAAGGGTGGACAGCTTTAAGTTCCTCTGAGTCCACATCACGGAAGACCTCTCCTGGTCCCTCAATACCTCCTCTCTGGTGAAGAAGGCCCAGCAGCGCCTATATTTCCTAAGGAGGCTGAAGGGATGTAACCTGTCACCCCTGATCCTCTCTAACTTTTACCGCTGCACAATAGAGAGCATCCTGACGAACTGTATCACAGTATGGTATGGCAGCTGTAGCTACTATGACCGGAAAGCCCTGCAGCGGGTAGTCAAAACTGCCCAACGCATTACCGGCACCCGGCTATCGACCATAGAGCACATATACCAGAAACGCTGCTTACGGAGGTCACGGTCCATCATCAAAGACCCTACCCACCCCAGCCACAGTCTGTTCGCCCTCCTGCCATCTGGGAGACGCTACAGATGCATTCGCACCCATACGACTAGATTTAGGAACAGCTTCTTTCCCAGGGCTGTCATCCTACTGAACTCCACAAATAAACTCTAAAGCCTGCACATCTGCCAATGCACTTTATTATGGTTATGTTTATGTTAATGTATTACAAGCCAAATGTATGTTGAATGTTTAAATGTCTTAATCTAAATGTACACTCTCGGGAGCCGCAAGCCTACATTTCGTTGTACTGCACTTGTGCACTAACAATGACAATAAAAGTTGAGTTGATTTGATTTGATTTGATGAATATCCCCAGCAGGTGAGTGCAAAAGACAAGGCTGAAGCGTTTGCAACCATCTTCAGCCGGAAGTGCCAAGTGGATGATACATATCGGCCTACTCCCGAGGTCCCCACCATCACAGAAGCCAATCTTCAGCCAATTCGATTCACTCCATGTGATATCAAGAAATGGCTCAGCGCACTGGATACAGCAAAGGCTATGGGCCCCGACAACATCCAAGCTATCGTGCTGAAGACTTGTGCTCTAGAACTAGCTGTACCTCTAGCCAAGCTGTTCCAGTACAGCTACAACACTGGCATATATCCGACAATGTGGAAAACTGCCCAGGTATGTCCTGTCCACAAAAAGCAGGACAAATCCAATCCGGCAATTACCGCCCCATCAGTCTATTCTCAATCATCAGCAAAGTGATGGAAGGTGTCATCGCCAGTGCTATCAAGCGGCACTTACTCACCAATAACCAGCTCACTGATGCCCAGTTTGGGTTCTGTCAAGACCACTCAGCTCCCGACCTCATTACAGCCTTGGTCCAAACATGGACAAAAGAGCGTATTCCACAGGTGAGGGGAAAGTGACTGCCCTTGACATCAAGGCACGTTTTGACCGAGTCTGGCATCAAGGAGCCCTAGTAAAACTGAAGGCAATGGGAATCGGGGGGGAAACAGTCCATTGGCTGGAGTCATACCTAGCACAAAGGAAAATGGTTGTGGTTGTTGGAGGCCAATCATCTCAGCCCCAGGACATCGCTGCAGGTGTTCCTCAGGGCAGTGTCCTAGACCCAACCATCATCAGCTGCTTCATCAATGACCTTCCCTCCAACATAAGGCCAGAAATGGGGATGTTCGCTGATGACTGCACAGTGTTCAGTGTCATTCACAACTCCACAGATAATGAAGCAGTCCATGCCCACATGCAACAAGACCTGGACGACGTTCAGGCTTGGGCTGATAAGTGGCAGGTAACATTCATGCCACAGAAGTACCAGGCAATGACTATCTCCAACAAGAGAGTGTCTAACCACCACCCCTTGACATTCAATGGCATTAACATCGTCGAATCCCCCACCATCAACATCCTGGGGGGTCACCTTGACCAGAAACTTAACTGGACCAGCCACATAAATACTGTGGCAACAAGAGCAGGTCAGAGGCTGGGTATTCTGTGGCAAGTGTCTCACCTCCTGACTCTCCAAAGCCTTTCTACCATCTACAAGGCACAAATAAGGAGTGTGATGGAATACTCTCCACTTGCCTGGATGAGTGCAGCTCCAACAACACTCAAGAAGCTCGACACCGTCCAGGACAAAGCAACCCGCTTGATTGGCACCCCATCTACCACCTTAAACATTCACTCCCTCCACCACCGGCGTACCGTGGCTGCAGTGTGTACATCTACAAGATGCACTGCAGCAACACGCCAAGGCTTCTTCGGCAGCACCTCCCAAACCTGCAACCTCTTCCACCTAGAAGAACAAGGGCAGCAGATGCATGGGAACACCACCACCTCCAAGTTCCCCTCCAAGTCACACACCATCCTGACTTAGAAGTATATCGCCGATCCTTCATCGTCGCTGGGTAAAAATCCTGGAATTCCCTCCCTAATAGCACTGTGCGAGTGCCTTCACCACACGGACTGCAGCAGTTCAAGAAGGTGGCTCACCACCACCTTCTCAGGGGCAATTAGAGATGGGCAATAAATGCTGGCCTTGCCAGCAACACCCACATCCCATAAACGAATAAAAAATAAAACAGAAATTTGGTGCTTATTGTTGGAGGCCAGTCGTCACTGTGTCAGGACAATACTGCAGGAGTTCCTCAAGGAAATGTCTTCGGCCCAACCACCTTCATCTGCTTCATTAATGATCTTCCCTCCATCATAAAGTCAGGAATGGGACATCAATAATGAAGCAAGCCATTCCAGGCTACATGCAGCAGGACCTGGATAATATCCAACCTTGGGTTGACAAGTGGCAGATATCACACATACAACATAAAAGCCGGGTAATGATCATCTTTAACAAAAGATCACCCAGTCATCTCCCCTTGTCGAATCCTCACCATCAATAGCTTGGACATCATCGGTGATCAGAAGTTTAACTGGACCAGCCATATGAACACCATGGCTACAAGAGCAGGACAGGACCAGGTACACTGAGATGAGTGGCTTGCCTCCTGACCCCTTAAAACCTATCCATTCATGCCAGCAGTAGAATGGAAATGGTAGCCATGGCTCAGTGGTAGCACTCTTGCCTCTGAGTTTGAAGGTTGTGGGTTCAAGTCTGCCTCCGGACTCTTGAGCACAAAATCTAGACTGACACTCCAATGCAGTACTGAGGGAGTGTTGCACTGTTGGAGGTGCCGTCTTTTGGATGAGATGTTAAACCAAACATCTGCCTTCTCAGGTGAACGTAAAAGCACGATTATAAGAAGAGATGGGTAATTCTCCCCAGTGTCCTGGCCAAATTTTTCCTCATGTCGCTTTTGGTTCTTCTGCCAATCACCTTAAATCTGTGTCCTTTGGTTCTTGACCCTTCCGCCAATGGGAACAGTTTCTCTCTATCTACTCTGTCCAGACCCCTCATGATTTTGAATACCTCTATCAAATCTCTCAACCTTCTCTGCTCTAAGGAGAACAACCCCAGCTTCTCCAGTCTATCCATGAAACTGAAGTCCCTCAACCCTGGAACCATTCTAGTAAATCTCCTCTGTACCCTCTCTAAGGCCTTCACGTCCTTCCGAAAGTGTAATGCCCAGAATTGGACACAATATTTCAGGGAGCACTCCAGACTCAGTCACATCCCGGACAATCAGAAAGTAGTAAATGTGACCTCTCTTTTGGAAAAGGGGGCTAAGGACAAATTGTCCAATTATCGATCTGTGCGTCTTACCTTGATTGTGGCTGAATTGCTTGCAACTGTAATGAAGGTTAGTGTGTCAGCCTGCCAAACTCTCACCTCCAAGTCAGAAGGCTGTGTTTGAAGCCCACTATGACCTTTAGTGTATAATTCAGGCTGACACTTCAGTGTAGTACAGAGGGAGTGCTTCATTGTTGAAGGTGCCATCTTTCCAGTTAAGCCTAGGTCCCACTTGCCAGCTCAGGTGGGCATAAAAAATCCCATGACACTATTGAAAGAAGAGGAGGGCTTTCTCCTCATCACCTGGCCAGCATTCTTCCCTCAACCAACATCACCAAGAACAGATTACATTCATTTGCTGTTTGTGGGACCTTGAGCCTATGTAACAACAATACTTTGAAAAGTAATCTATTGGCTGTAAATCAGTTTGCAATATCTTGAGAAAGTGATAAGGAACTACACAAATACAAAATCTATCTTCCTTCATCATTTTGAAGGATTCATTAGAGATAGCCACCATAGTTTGAAGAGTGGCGGGTCATGCTTAACCAATATATTAGATTTCTTTGAGTAAGTTTTAGAAGTAGTGGATAGGGATGAGATGTTATATACCTGGATTTCAGAAAAACATTAAGTTGTCCAACATAACTTTTTTGATATTTATAAATGACCTGGATATTGGAATACAGAGTAGAATTTCTAAATTTGCCCATGACACCAAACTTGGGGGTGTGACAAACAGTGATGATGATACCAATCGACTGCAACAGGACATAGAAAGGCTCGCAGAATGGGCAGATGGAATTTAATACAGAAAAGTGTGAGGTGATGCATTTTGACAGAAGGAGCAGGGAGAGGCAATATACACTTAATGGCACAGTTTTACAGAGTGTGCAGGGACAGAGGGACCTGGAAGTTAATGTGCATATGTCCCTGAAGGTGGCAGGACATATTGAGGGAGTGGTTAACAAAGCATATGCGATCTTGGGTTTCATAAATAGAAGTATTGAGTACAAAGGTAGAGAAGTTATGCTGAACCTTTATATAGCGCTGGTTAGGCCACAACTGGAGTATTGCGTCCAGTTCTGGTCACCACGCTTTAGGAAGGATGTGAAGGCACTTGAGAGGGTGCAGAGGAGATTTAACAGAAAGGTTCCAGGGATGGGGGATCTTAGCTACAAATACAGGTTGGAGAAGCTGGATTTGTTTTCATTAGAGCAAAGGAGGTTGAGGGGTGATTTCATAGAGGTGTACAAGATTATGACGGGTTTGGATAGGCTAGATGGGGAAAGGCTGTTCCCCCTAGTTGATGGTACAAGGACTAGGGGGACACAGATTTAAGGTTTTGGGCAAGAGATACAGGGGGGACATGAGGAAAAACTTTTTTGACGCAGCGAGTGATGATGACATAGAAACATAGAAGACAGGGACAGGAGTAGGCCATTTCGGCCTCTCGTGCCTGCTCTGCCATTGAACGAGATCATGGCTGATCATCCAAATTCAGTACCCGGTCCCTGCTTTCTCCCCATATCCCTTGATCCCTTTAGCCTTAAGAAATATATCTAACTCCTTCTTGAATATATTTAATGAATTGGCCTGAACTGCCTACTGTGGTAGAGAATTCCACAGGTTCACCACTCTCTGGGTGAAGAAATTCCTCATCATCTCAGTCCTGAATGGCTTACCCCTTATCCGTAGACTGTGACCCCTGGTTCTGGACTCCCCCGCTATTGGGAACATCCTTCCTGCATCTAGTCTGTCTAGTCCTGTTAGAATTTTATAAGTTTCAATGAGATCCCCTCTCATTCTTCTAAACTCCAGCGAATATAAGCCCAATCGACCCAATCTCTCCTCATATATCATTCCTGCCATCCCAGGTATCAGTCTGGTGAATCTTCACTGCACTCCCTCCATGGCAAGAACATCCTTCCTCAAATAAGGTGACCAAAACTGTACACAATACTCAAGGTGTGGTCTCACCAAGGCCCTGTACAACTGCAGCAAGACATTCTTGCTTCTGTACTCGAATCCTCTTGCTATGAAGGCCAACCGTTTGCCTTCTTAACCGTCTGCTGCACCTGCATGCTTACCTTCAGCGACTGGTGCACAAGGACACCCAGGTCTCGTTGCACTTCCCCTTCTCCCAATCTATTGCCGTTCAGATAATAATCTGCCTTCCTGTTTTTGCCACCAAAGTGGATAACCTGCATTTATCCACATTATACTGTATCTGCCATGCATCTGCCCGATCACCCAACCCGTCCAAATTATACTGGAGTTTCTCTGCATCCTCCTCACAGCATACACGCCCACCCAGCTTTGTGTCGTCTGCAAACTTGGAGATATTACATCTAGTCCCCTCGTCTAGATCATTAATATATATTGTGAATAGCTGGTGTCCTAGCACCGATCCCTGCGGTACCCCACTAGTCACTGCCTGCCACTCGGAAAAAGACCCGTTTATTCCAACTCTTTGCTTCCTGTCTGCCAACCAGTTCTCTATCCAAGTCAGTACCTTGCCCCCAATCCCATGTGCTTTAACTTTGCATGCTAATCTCTTATGCGGGACCTTATCGAAAGCCTTCTGAAAGTCCAAATACACCACATCCACTGGTTCTCCCTTATCTATTCTACCAGTTACATCCTCAAAAAATTCCAGTAGATTAGTCGAGCACAATTTACCTTTTGTGAATCCATGTTGACTTTGTCCAATCCTGTCACTGTTTTCCAAGTGCTCTGCTATTACATCTTTTATAATGGACTCTAGCATTTTCCCCGCTACCGATGTCAGGCTTACCGGTCTATAATTCCCCGTTTTCTCTCTACCACCTTGACATAATAAAACTCATTACGCACTTGGTTTGAGCATAAAGCGAGGCTTTAATCAACTTGTTTCAGAACATGGAGGTCTAGTTGTACTTCACTAGTTCCTTGTCTTACAAAATGTCCCTGGAAAGCTGGGCCCACGCCCGAGTATTTATACTCCTTGGACGGCACCACCAGCTGGCCATCCAGTGTTATTTCATAAGTAGTTTCTCGATGATGAGATTTATGATACACCTTTTTTAAATAGTGGGGTTACATTAGCTACCCTCCAATCCATGGAACGGTTCCAGAGTCTATAGAATTTTTGAAGATGTCCAGCAATGCATCTACTATTTCTAGGGCTACTTCCTTAAGTACCCTAGGATGTAGATTATCAGGCCTTGGGGAGTCCAGAACCAGGGGTCACAGTCTAAGGATAAGGGGTAAGCCATTTAGGACAGAGATGAGGAGGAATTTCTTCACCCAGAGAGTGGTGAACCTGTGGAATTCTCTGCCAAAGAAGGCAGTAGAGGCCAATTAATTAAATGTATTCAAGAAGGAGCTGGATATATTTCTTAAGGCTAAAGGGATCAAGGGATATGGAGAGAAGGCAGGAACAGGGTACTGAATTTGGAAGACCAGCCATGATCTTATTGAATGGCAGAGCAGGCTCGAGGGGCCGAATGGCCTACTCCTGCTCCTATCTTCTATGTTTCTATGTTTCTATCGGCCTTCAGTCCAGTCAATTTCCCTAACACCATTTCCCTACAAATACTGATTTCTATCAGTTCCTCCCTCTCATTAGACCCTATGTTCCCCGACATCTCTGGGAGGTTATTTGTGCCCTCCTTTGTGAAGACAGAACCAAAGTATGTATTTAATTGGTCAGCCATTTCTTTGTTCCCCATTATAAATTAGCCTGATTCTGACTGCAAGGGACCTACGCTTGACTTCACCAATCTTTTTCTCTTTACATATCTGTAGAAGCTTTTACAATCAGTTTTTATGTTCCCGAGAAAGCTTACTCTCATATTCTACTTTCCCCCTCTTAATTAATCCTTTTGTCCTCCTTTGCTGAATCCTAAACTGCTCCCAATCCTCAGGTTTGCTGCTTTTTCTGGCCAATTTATATGTCCTGTCCTTGGATCTTATGCTATCCCTAATTTCCCTTGTTCACCACGGTTGCGCCACCTTTTTTATTTTATTTTTATGCCAGACAGGGATGAACAAATTCTGTAGTTCATCCATGCGATCTTTAAATGTTTGCCATTGCCTATCCACCGTCAACCCTTTAAGTAACATTCCCCAATCCATCCATTCCTGACCTGGAATTCGCTGCCAATGGTGGAAGTGGAGACACTCAATGTTTTCAAGGGGAGACTGGATAGACACTTGAGGGAAATAAAGTTGCAGGGCTACAGGGATAGAGCGGGGGAATGGGACTGACTGGATTGCTCTACAGAGAGCCAGCACGGACTCGATGGGCTGAATGGCCTCCTTCTGTGCCGTTATGACTCTATAATAGGCTTTTCATAAGATTTGGGTCCTTGGAATAAATGTCAATATTTTGGACTGGATTACAAATTGGTTGGTTGTAGACAGCAGTGAGTTACAGTGCATGGGGACGCATCTGGGAGGCAACCTGTGATTAGTTGTGTAATTTATAAATGATTTGGAGGATGGCATTGTGTCCAAGGTGTCCAAATTTGCAAATGACATCACAATGAGTGGAAATGATGATTCGCAATGTGCACCAAACCAAAAGGATCCAGAGAAAATGGAACTGGATAAATACTTGAAAAGGAAAACATTGCAGGGCTGTAGAGAAAGAGCAGGGGAGTGGGACTAATTGGACAGCTCTTTCAAAGAGCTGGCACAGGCACGATGGGCTGAATGGCCTCTTTCTGTGCAGCATGATTCTATGATTCGTTGATTCTCGAAGCTCGTACTGTTGGCAGAGAATTGGCAGATGCAATTTAATACAGAGAAGTGTAAAACGATGAGATTGTGCAATGGAAATGTGTGTGCATTATATACTAAGTGAAAATTGTGGACTCGCAACAGAGAAAAGATTTTGGGGATACTGTGTTCACAGGCAGTTGGGAAAGATAACAGCATGTTGGGATGTATAATTAGGGGTGTCACTGAAATGTCAAGGGAGAATAGATCAGGAAAAGCAGCCAGAAGGCTTCCAGGTACAAAAATTCAAAGCACAGGCCCGGTTACCTTCAGGCCTGCCTATGGCATGCTGCCAGGCCCCCCAGACCCTCCAATACAAGAAAGGTCCCAGTACAAGCCCTCAATGCCAGCTTCGTGGGGGGCCATCTGCTTCTTAGTGCTTTTGGGTCACGTGTATAGGAAAGTAAAGTGGGGGGCTTGGGAATGTTCTCTCGTACCTCATTTGATTCAGTATGTTGGGCCTGTGCTTATACATTCTGGGGCAACTTAAATGGAGCAGAGACACAGCACAATGGGTCTCCATCTCCTGTTTGGTCACGTTTACACTCAGGGAATGGGCATTTCCTAGGGGCAAAGGTCAGGAAAGCCAGCTCTATAGACTCTATCAGACCATGGTTCAGCCTATAATCCATTATGCATTATGCAAATTTATTGAACATAAAACAGATAAAACAACCGTATTTATTACAAACAGTATTTAACAGTAGTTACAATCGTTTATCAATCTCTACTGTAAAAGGACCAAAATTGTTGACACATCTCTTGTGTGGACCGTTACCATAGGACTGATATGCAAGACATGTTCACTTAATTCTTACATGGCTGTTTGGTACTACGGAATCCTGTAACTAGGTTCATACACCTAACAGCTTCAGACTGACAAATGAGCTAACTACAGGCAGCCAAACATAAACCCGAAACCTGTAGCTCTTGGCTACAGAACTGTCGATCAAAAAATGCACAATTCATAGAATCATAGAAATTTACGGTACAGAAGGAAACGTTTTCAGCCCATTGTGTCTGCACCGGTCGAAAAAGAGCAATCCACCCTAATCCCACTTTCCAGCTCTTGGTCCGTAGCCTTGTAGGTTACGGCACTTCAAGTGCATATCCAAGTACTTTTTAAATGTGATGAGGGTTTCTGCCTCTACCACCCTTTCAGGCAGTGAGTTCCAGACCCCCACCACCCTCTGGGTGAAAAATATTCTCCTCACCTCCCCTCTAATCCTTCTACCCATTACTTTAAATCTATGCCCCCTGGTTATTGGCCTCTCTGCTAGGAAAAATGGGTCCTTCCAATCCACTCTATCTAGGCCCCTCATAATTTTATACACCTCAATTAAATCTCCCCTCAGCCTCCTCTGTTCCAAAGAAAACAACCCCAGCCTATCCAATCTTTCCTCACAGCTAAAATTCTCCAGTCCTGGCAAAATCCTCATAAATCTCCTCTGTATCCTCTCTAGTGCAATCACATCTTTTCTGTTTTGTGGTGACCAGAACTGCACGCAGTACTCTAGCTGTGACCTAACGAGTGTTTTGTACAGTTCAAGCATAACCTCCCTGCTCTTATATTCTATGCCTCGGCTAATAAAGGAAAGTATTCCGTATGCCTTCTCAACCACTTATCTACCTGTCCTGCTACCTTCAGCGATCTGTGGACATGCACTCCAAGGTCCCGCTGTTCCTCTACACTTTGGTCGTGTTCCTCTTAAAAATCTTAACAGTTATATCTGTCAATCAAACCAGTGACTTTAAAAAGATCCCGAGGATGTCAAATACTCGAGGGGTAATTTTCAACTTTGGAAGAAGTGGAAAGCGGACGTTAGCAGAAGAGGCTGCCTGTTATATGCACCACCCGAGTTTCCTTTCCTTTGTAGAAAGGAAAATTGGACAGGGTGTATAACAGGCGGCTGATCCACTCCCACCGGTTTTCCTTCCCCCCGCCGAAATTGAACAATACCTGTAAGGGGTTTTAGATCGCCGAGGTTTATCTCTCTAGAGGCCTCTCTCTCTTGCACAGTAAAACCGTGAGTGGTTCGACCCACTCGCCCCTTAGATTCTGTACTCTGGACTTTGGGGCAGGGACTACAATGTAGAGAAAACTCTTATAGACCAAGTTTGATGAAACAAAATGGAATTTTATTGCATAATGTAAAACAAATCAAATGCAAGCAAATAAGAGGGTACATGGGAGGGGAAAAACACAAACAAATCATAACGACACAATACTAACTAAGGCAAATACAGGCATATTATACTCTACAAAGATCATCATGAAATGGGCAAACACACGGAACATCGAGGGGCAACAACTCATGTTAATTATACCCTTAAATGTCCACCCCCTTAAACCTATCTAGATCTGATTATGAAGGGCCAGAAACATGCTCACCAATCCAACTAGGAAGTGTAAGGTTTTGAAACAGGTCTGCGTTTGATCCTTTCAGGCGTCCTGTCTCCACGTGGTTGGTGGAGCCCCAGCGAGCTGCGCCACACCTCTCTCCTGAGGTGGGGGTCGGGGACGGCTGGACACCGGCTGGCCTGGATGTCGGCGGGGTCGGGGATCATCTGCTCGACCCCGGTCAGAGGAGCCTCGGGCTGGCCCCCATAGTTTCTTCTGTAGTTTTTTATTGTCTCTTCTCCCGAGCCAGAGTGGGTCGATGGCCTCCCGTTTCGTCAACGGCCCAGGGTTGGTCGATGATCTCCCGATGTTTTACTCCGGGGCGGGACGCCGGCTCGAACCGTCTTCTTCTCCTTCTTCTAGCGATGACTCCACCAATACGATGGTAGCACCACGATGACCGCTTTTCTTTCTACCCCTGGGTTCCCAGATATACTTCTCATCAGAAGCCCTTATCTCGCGCCAAATCAGGTTAGTCTTTTGTTTTAATTTTGGCGGGCTGGGAGCACAACGGGGTAGTTATTACATTTTAAACTGTTCTTGGATGGCCAGTAATGGGTCATCTCTGGTCTGGAATGACCTTCATTGTTTTTAATGTCCTGGTGATGTCCTTAACGGGTCCTTGATGCTCTTCTCATGAATATGAAACTGTTCCCTTTTGCCTGGGTAAACATTTAGGTGGCCTTTACCTACAGGCCGATCTTGACTGGATCTGCATCCAATCTATATGTATATGTGGGTGTCTGGTTTCGTTCTCTTAGAAACGGCTTCCAGAACTTACTGTGGGCTGAATCCACAAAGCTGTCTGAGGACTACAGGAACCATTTAAAAGTGTCCCAATAAGTTGGTCACGGGGTCTGGCGGCCATTTTGAATGCCCCTTTTTCCTAGGCTTCTTTTAAAACAGTCTTTAAAATCATGGCCTCTTCTGCCATTCGACCCTTTATAATATAAAGTTCAATTTTGCGAATCCTACATACCTGCCGTAGAATGTTTGGAGTGTTATAAAGTGGCCAGACCCATTGATCTGTTCCAACTAGTTTGATCAACTTGTCATTGCAGAAATGACCACTTCTCTGGAGAGCTGTCAGGAATGCTGCTTTCGAATAGGGCCACGACTCTGCACTTAGCAGACATTAGCACATTTAAGTGCTCTTTATCCCATAGAACAAGCTGCAGGTGCCTATTAATACCTTAAGCATACTAGACCATAATGTATATCCTCTATCGATTGATGAATCAGCCCACAGTATTTAATGTTAACCTTGCGTGTACTGTAGCAATCAAGAAAGAATCCAATAACGAATCCAGTTTAGACAAAGGTGCTTCGCCTTTGTCACAGTAGGCTAGAGGGAGCAATGGTCTGCTCCTGCCTGAAAATTGTTACCAAGTTGCTGAAACGGAGTTGAAAACCAAACTGCAAAGAGGATCACGTTATACTCAAACTAAGCTGGTTGTTTTGCAAAAACAATTCATTACATTGGAAGGTGCTTTCTTTAGCACTAAATCCACAGTATTAGCCACAGAAGGGTGAATGCCTACATGGGCAAAAGCATCTCAGAACCTGAACAAAATTTACAAAAATTTCACAAGTGCCACAGATGTGTCGGAAATGGATTCATGGCCTTAAATAAGCGGCTCACTGGAGAATGGAATACAGTAAACAAAAGTCTGAAGCACAACAAAAAAGCCCTGAGGTAGAGAGGAGAGTTACTAGAATGGTACCAGGGATGAGGGGTTGCAGTTACGTGGAGAGATTGGAGAAACTAGAGTTGCTTTCCTTAGAGCAGGGAAGGTTAAGGGGAGATTTAATAGAGGTGTTCAAAATTATGAGGGATTTTGATAGAATAGATAGGGAGAAACTGTTTCCACTGGCAATAAAATGTAATAAGATTAGTGACATGAATCAGTCATTCATGAAAGAAAGACTTATGAAATAATACTGAGCGGCCTGCGGGTGACGCTGTCCAGGGAGAGTATAAATACTCGGGCACAGGCCCAGCTTGCGCAGGACATTCTTAACAGGAACTAGTGAAGGACACAACTAGACCTCCATGTTGTAAAACAGTTGATTAAAGCTTTGTTTAACACTCAGACCAAGTGCCTGGTAGTTTTCTTATGTCAATTAGGATTAACTGTACTTCATCTTTGAAAGCAGCCAGAAAATCATGACATCAAGCAAACTGACTGCAATACAACAATTAAGGGATTCCACTATCTTAGGTATATTGTAAACAGCATTTCCTCAAGGTAAATTGATTATATGTATCTAGTCTTGAGATCCAACTGAAGCTCAAATTTCACTGTTATTGTTTATGATGTGATTTATTTCTGTGTACCATAATATGCAGTGTATAAAACTCACCCGTTTACATCTACCATCCTATTTTTTTTAAAAACCTGCATTACACACTTATATTCAGACAGCCTCCTTCTTAATGCCGTCATTAACATTCTAGGTTGTAGGTCACATAGCAACCAATTAGCACTAGGCTCGTTTTGCTGTGAACAGTCACAAAGGTTTCAATTTTCACAACACATCACAAGATTACAGCAAGAAAGAAAAATAATATATTATCTGTGGGTGTTTTTGGTAAAATTCTATAACACATTTCAAAGCGTCCGCCTTCTGTATTTCTTCAAGATGACTCTGGACTTCAGATACCACACACGCAGCCTGGAGTCAACTGAAGAGACTGATACACCCAAGTGTTTTAAGTTTACACACTGAAAACCTGAAGTATACATTATAAATAATTACAAAAGTTGGAGGGAAATGAAAGGTAGTAATCTGATGTACTGACTTGTAATTTCTATTCATTATTTGTCACAAAATGGTAACAATATTTATATATTAATGGAGTTTGCAACATTGAAAGCCGCCTCTCCCCACCGCCCCCACCCCGTCCCCATCCCACCACACAGGCCCAGTCATACTACATAATCAACGGCAAGTGCTTTTGACTCCACATTCAACCAAGCTATACTGTAATTTGACTGTGAAGCAGCCTGAATCAGATTTATGCCAAGTGGTGTGAGGCCAGCTCCCAAACGCGATCTTAAACTGGATCAGTTTCATTATTGGATCAGCCGGACAGTCTGCTCCGACAGGGACAAGCAAATATTGGAGTCCGGATCTGAACGGAGCGAAGGAGGCTGGGTGGGGGGGGGGGGGCAGTTCTACAACGAGGGGTCACAGTCTCAGGATACGGGATAGGACATTTAGGGCTGAGATGAGGAGAAATTTCTTCACTCAGAGGGTGGTGAACCTGTGGAATTCTCTACCCCAGAAGGCTGTGGAGGCCAAGTCACTGAATATATTTAAGAAGGAGATAGATAGATTTCTAGATGCAAAAGGCATCAAGGGGTATGGGGAGAGAGCGGGAATATGGTATTGAGATAGAGGATCAGCCATGATCTCATTGAATGGCGAAGCAGGCTCGAAGGGCCGAATGGCCGACTCCTGCTCCTATTTTTCTAAGTTTCTATGAGCCTCATTTCAATATTAGAAACATAGAAACATAGAAGATAGGAGCAGGAGTAGGCCATTCGGCCCCTCGAGCCTGCTCCGCCATTCAATGAGATCATGGCTGATCATCCAAATTCAGTACCCTGTCCCTGCATTCTCCCCATATCCCTTGATCCCTTTAGCCTTAAGAAATATATCCAACTCCTTCTTGAATATATTTAATGAACTGGCCTCCACCGCCCTCTGTGGCAGAGAATTCCACAGGTTCACCACTCTCTGGGTGAAGAAATTCCTCCTCATCTCAGTCCTAAATGGCTTACCCCTTATCCTTAGACTATGACCCCTGGTTCTGGACTCCTCAGCCATCGGAAACATCCTTCCTGCATCTAGTCTGTCCAGGCCTGACAGAATTTTATAGGTTTCGATGAGATCCCCTCTCAATCTTCTAAACTCCAGTGAGTATAAGCCCAATTGACACAATCTCTCCTCATACGTCATTCCTGCCATCCCAGGTATCAGCCTGGTGAATCTTCGCTGCACTCCCTCCATGGCAAGAACATCCTTCCTCAGATAAGGTGACCAAAACGGCACACAATACTCAAGGTGCGGTCTCACCAAGGCCCTGTACAACTGCAGCAAGACATCCTTGTTCCTGTACTCGAACCCTCTTGCTACGACGGCCAACATACCATTTGCCTTCTTAACCGCCTGCTGCACCTGCATGCTTACCTTCAGCGACTGGTGCACAAGAACACCCAGGTCTCTTTGCACTTCCCCTTCTCCCAATCTATTGCCATTCAAATAATAATCTGCCTTCCTGTTTTTGCCACCAAAGTGGATAACCTCACATTTATCCACATTATAGTGCATTTGCCATGTTTCTGCCCAATCACCCAACCTGTCCAAATCGTACTGGAGTTTCACGACATCCTCCTCACAGCATACCCTCCCACCCAGCTTTGTGTCGTCTGCAAATTTGGAGATATTGGCCTAGAAATTCGGTGGGGTTAGCGCCCAATTAGAGGCGTTAGAGGGCCTTGCGCCGGAATTATAGCCGCGATCGAAATTGCGTTGGGCCCTACCATCGGCGTTAGCCGGTAGCGCTGCACCAGCACCGATGACGTCATCGGTGTGCGCAGCGTCCCGGTTGCCGTGGTAACGCGGCCGGACGCCCAAATTCAGTTGCGGCCACCTCGCCCGTGGCAGCCGCAACCAACGATTGTTCAACGGGATGTTGCAGCACGTAGCGCCGGCACATTAAGGTGGAGCGGCGGCCGGCCGCTTTCCCGGCGGCCGCCTGCCCGCACCTCCCTCCCCGGACTCCTCCACCACCCCCCCGCGGCACTGATGTGTGTGGCCCGCGAGCCCGGCACTTCTCCGAGGTGCCGGGCTCATTTGTCGGGCGAATCGACCGGTCAGCGGTCGGCTGCAGGCAGCTCCTCCTTAACAGAAGGAGGAGGCCTGCAGTACCCCAGCCTGCCGCACCGCATCGGGTGCCGCAGCAGGGGATTAGCGCCGCAAACCTGCATTCAGCGCCCATAGCGAGGCGCTGAAACCCTCCATTAGCGCCCGCAGCCGTCTGGGCGCGGGGCAGCTGAATTTTTGGCGGGCGCAGCGGCAATTATCGCGGGCGCAAAATTTCGGGCGCAAAAGCCCTGGCGGAGGCAAACCTAATTTCTAGGCCATTACATCCAATTCCCTCGTCCAGATCATTAATATATATTGTGAACAGCTGGGGTCCTAGGACCGATCCTTGCGGTACCCCACTAGTCACTGCCTGCCACTCGGAAAACGACCCATTTATTCCAACTCTTTGCTTTCTATCTGCCAACCAGTTCTCTGTCCAAGTCAATACCTTGCCCCCAATCCCATGTGCCTTAATTTTGCACGCTAATCTCTTATGCGGGACCTTATCGAAAGCCTTCTGAAAGTCCAAATACACCACATCCACTGGTTCTCCATTATCTATTCTACCAGTTACATCCTCAAAAAATTCCAGTAGATTAGTCAAGCACGATTTACCTTTTGTAAATCCATGTTGACTTTGTCCGATCCTGTCACTGCTTTCCAAGTGCTCTGCTATTACATCTTTTATAATGGACTCTAGCATTTTCCCCACTACCGATGTCAGGCTTACAGGTCTATAATTCCCCGCTTTTTCTCTACCACCTTTTTTGAATAGTGGGGTAACATTAGCTACCCTCCAATTCATGGGTACTGTTCCAGAGTCTATCGAGTTCTGGAAGATGACTAGCAATGCACATACTATCTCCAGGGCCACTTCCTTAAGTATCCTAGGATGTAGATTATCAGGCTCTGGGGATTTATCAGCCTTCAATCCCGTCAACTTCCCCAACACCATTTCCCTACAAATACTGATTTCTTTCAGTTCCTCCCTCTCATTAGTCCCTATGTTCCCCGACATCTCTGGGAGGTTATTTGTGTCCTCCTTTGTGAAGACAGAACCAAAATATGCCTGCGCTCATTTCAGGCAGCCACCAGGGCCGCCTATAAAAAGGCCCCCGACCAATTTGGCAGCGGCCTGAACTCCTGTGCAGATCAGGCACAGGCCTCTGCCCGGCTAAATTGGTTATCGTTGCTGCGCCCGTGTTAGGCCTATAAAATGGGTGCAACAACATAAAATTTAGATCCACTTTTCCTGTAGTCAAGAGGGCAGGCAAGAGGCCTATTTGCAGAACTCAGAATTCTCTCTCTTACAAGTCCCCAAACTAGCTGGGAAGATGCAGGAACACCTGTGCCAGCTATAGACTCCTAAGGTTACTGGCAAACCAGCTGATTGCACGACTCCTTTGCCTCGTCTGCAGCAGTGTAGTCTGGAGCTTTGGCCTTGCAACTTTAGGAGTCAGGAGCTGGCACAGGTGATCTGGGATTCCTCCCGGATGACTTGTAGAATGTGCACATTTGTCGATGCATTGATCACCAGGAGATGTATGTGAGAGTAATACGCAGTGACTTTTCCCTCTCTTTAGGGGGAAAGTAATTAGACTGTGCCGGAATGGTGTCAGGGTTCGGAATTCCCCATATGGTGCATATTTGCCAAAAACCTATCCCGCCATTTGTATAAACACGTTGTACACCAAAGCACCAAAAAGCTTCTCACACGTTAATTTTTAAAAAAAGAAACAACAACAACTTGCATTTATATAGCGCCTTTAACATAGTAAAGTGTCCCAAGGCGCTTCACAGGAGTGTTATTAAATAAAATTTGACAATAGCCACATAAGGATAAATTAGGGCAGGTGACCAAAAGCTTGGTCAAAGAGACAGGTTTTAAGGAGTGTCTTCAAGGTGGAAAGAATGACAGAGGGGCAGAGAGGTTTAGGGAGGGAATTCCAGAGCTTAGGGCCCAGGCAGCTGAAGGCACAGCCGTCAATGGTGGAGCGATTAAAATCAGGGATGTTCAAGAGGCCAGAATTGGAGGAGCACAGATATCTCAGAGGGTTGTAGGGCTGGAGGAGATTACAGAGATAGGGAGGGGCGAGGCCATGGAGGGATTTAAAAACAAGAATGAGAATTTTAAACTCAAGGCGTTGCTTAATCGGGAGCCAATGTAGGTCAGCAAGCACAGGGATGATGGGTGAACGGGACTTGGTGCGAGCTAGGACACAGGCAGCAGAATTTTGGATGACCTCAAGTTTACGGAGGATGGAAGATGGGAGGCCGGGCAAGAGTGCTTTGGAATAGTCAGGTCTAGAGGTAACAAAGGCATGGATGAGGTTTTCAGCAGCAGGTGAGCTGAGGCACGGTCGGAGTTGGGCGATGTTACGGAGGTGGAAATAGGCGGTCTTATTGGCATGGATGTGTGGTCAAAAGCTCATCTTGGGGTCAAGTACGCCACCAAGACTGCGAACAGTCTGGTTCAGCCTCAGACAGTTGCCAGGGGGGAATGGAGTTGATGGCTAGGCAACGGAGTTTGTGGTGGGGACTGAAGACAATAGCTTCAGTCTTCCCAATATTTAGCTGGAAGAAATTTCTGGATGGATGTGAGACAAGCAGTGTGACAATTTAGAGACAGTGGAAGGGTCGAGAGAGGTAGTGGTGAGGTAGAGCTGGGTGTCGTCAGCGTACATGTGGAAACTGATGCCGTGTTTTCGGATGATGTCGCCGAGAGGCAGTATGTAGATGAGAAATAGGAGGGGGTCAAGGATAGATCCTTGGGGCCACCAGAGTTAATGGTGTGGGAGCGGGAAGAGAAGCCGTTGCAGGTGATTCTCTGGTAGCGACTGGATAGATAAGAATGGAACCAGGCCATTGAAAAGAGGAACAGGTTAGCATCTTGGATCCAAGTTTGACTTCAACCCAGACGGAAAGGATCAAAATTTCTCTCTGCGAACTACAAGGTTCCTACATGACATGAACGCTCTCAATGTACATTCTTCTATGTGGTATATTTAGGCAAGTGCTAACACATTTAAACTAAACAGCATCAGGTTAACACCTGCATTATGCATTTGCACCTGAACTTCTGACACTCAAAGAATATTCCTCAGCATCAATCTGGCAGTCCACTGCGACCGCCCATAAATATACAGGAAGTGGACCAGTTCACTCTTGGACAGTGGGACATGGGATTAGGACACACTGTTGGTAAGATAAGGACACACTGTTGGTCAGATCAGAACACACTATTAGAATAGAGGAAGTCTTGCTCAACATCTGGCTGTGTTAGACATAACCTGAGAGCACTTCATGCTGACACTAATTGCCCAAAATTCAAATTGCTCCATTCACTGTCACCAACATCTTCACTTTAAAGGTCACAACACTTTTACCAAAAAAAAAATTCAAGAAACAAATTGAACTGTGGCATCAATGGAATAAAAACCTAGGGGTAGAATTTCCATTAGTTTTGTGCCCAAATTCCAGCGTAATCTGCCAAACCAATGCAAAAAACCTATGCGAGTTACACCCAAAACCACATGCGTTTGCGTTTACGCCGGGTCAAGGTTCAATTTGGCCTAATCTGGCCCCGCCTACAAAACTGGCCACGCCCTCCAGATCGAAATTGCGATTTTCTGCCAATTGCGCTGGTTCGGGAAGGCTCTTCAAATCGCGCTCATTTTCTTAGGCGCGGAGGCACTGGTAGGCAAGCTTTAAAAGTTTCTCATGTCAAAAACCATTTCAGTTCCTAAGAAAGTGACTAGTGTACACCAATGAAACTAGTGGTTGGAATCTGGAACTCACTGCCTGAAAGGGTGGTAGAGGCAGGAACCCTCACAACATTCAAGAAGCATTTAGATGAGCATTTGAAATGCCATAACATGCAAGGCTACGAAACAAGTGCTGGAAAATGGGATTAGAATAGACAGGGCTTGATGGCCGGCATGGACACGATGGGCCAAAGGGCCTCTTTCTGTGCTGTATAAATCTATGACTCTATGACTCTAGTAAATAGTTCAGTATAGTTTTTTAAAAGTCATTTTCAGTGATTTTAAATCAAGTTACTCACAGGTGGAGGACTGGACACTCGTTATTTTTGGTGATAAACCCATTGTAGTAATAAAACGGCACCAGGTTAGCACTCTTAAATACATCAAGGAATACTTTTTAATGGAAAGAAAAGAAACGATTACGTTCTATTACGTTGCCCGACTGCCCTGGTTTGCGGAAGATTTTATGTTTGTGATTATGTAAATGAATTTTAGCAGAAACTTGAACTGTAACCTAACCAGAGCAATTTCAAGCGTTTTATGTGTGCAATTTCCAAATTGCGCCCAAAGCGGAAACTCTACCCCCTCGTTCGGGACTCATTTTAATCTAACCCGCCTGCCGGGAGACTGACGAGAGCGGGTGCAACGCTGGTGTAAAACTACCGTTACACCCGATCCCATGGCTTTCACCGCCTGAAAAGCTAGGTTAAAATTAGTCGAAAATCCATGCCCATCAGGCAGTGCTGCTCCCATATGTTAAAAATCTCTGATCTCACTCAGTAGCATACATTTCCCCAGTGTTCCCTGCCTGGTGCCTCTTTAAAATTAATCTGCAGTGCTAGAATAGGCAAAAAGAAACGACATGTATTTTGATACGACACATAGAAACATCATGAATACTACAGCCCACGGGTGGTCTCCTGAGATGCATTGATAAATAATTCATGAACATCTACAAGGCTAAATCGTACTGAGGGACAGCACAGGTATTTTACTTTTGCAGTGAAATACTATGTTAAATTAGTAACTGTTAATAATATATTAT
Source organism: Somniosus microcephalus (assembly GCF_052327205.1). NCBI lineage: Eukaryota > Metazoa > Chordata > Chondrichthyes > Squaliformes > Somniosidae > Somniosus > Somniosus microcephalus. Next base: position 37,663,358 of record NC_140991.1, on the reverse strand, counting down.
ATTAATAACTTGAATTAGATATGGCTTAGTCTTAAGTTTCTGTAAAGTTAGTTAATAGTTGAATAAATAAAGGCATGGCAGGGCAGCTCAGTCCAAATGGGTATCCTGTGCCATGTGGGAAATCCAGGACGCTTCCCGTGTCCTGGACAACCGCCTGTGCAGCAAGTGTCATCAGCTGGAGGAGCTCGAGCTCCGGGTTTCGGAGCTTGAGCAGCAGCTGGCGTCACTGTGGTGCATCCGCGAGGCTGAGAGCTTCGTGGATAGCACATTTCAGGAGGTGGTCACCCCGCAGCTAAGGAGTACGCAGGCAGAGAGGGAATGGGTGACCGCCAGACGAAAGAGGAGGACCAGGCAGGTAGTGCAGGAGTCCCCTGAGTGCATCTTGCTCTCCAACCAGTATTCGGTTCTGAGTACTGGTGAGGGCGAAGGTTCCTCTGGGAAGTACAGCCAGAGCCAAGTCCACCACACCACAGGTGGCTCAGCTGTACAGTGAGGGAGGAGGAAGATAGGGAAAGCAATAGTGGTAAGGGATTCGATATTTAGGGGAACAGACTGGCATTTCTGCGACCGCAGATGTGACTCCAGGATAGTATGTTACCTCCCTGGTGCCAGGGTCAAGGATGTCACCGAGCGGCTGCAGAACATTTTGAGGGGGGAGGGTGAACAGCCAGTGGTCGTGGTCCATATTGGTACTAATGATATAGGTAGAAAGAGGGATGAGGTCCTGCAGGCATATTTTAGGGAGCTAGGAAAGAGATTAAAAAGCAGGACCTCAAAGGTAGTAATCTCTGGATTACTCCTGGTGCCACGAGCGAGTGAGTATAGAAATAGGAGGATAGAGCAGATAATAATAATAATTCAACTTTATTGTCATTGTACAAGTACATCAACAACGAAATGTGATCTTGCAAGCTCCCATGAGTCCAGTACAAATAACATTAACATTAAACGTAAATAGCACCGTCCTGGGAGAAGCAAAGTCGCTGCGTCTGTGCGCGCCGCCATTCCATTTCCACCATTCCTCCTGTCCGACAATCTTCAGCCCAATGCCCGGGCCTGCTCACCAGCCGCCCCTCCCGGGGCTCCTTCCGTGACCTTCTGCACCTGGTCCTTCCTGATGGTCACCCCTCCAGGTACTAACCAGGCCTGGCTCTAGCTTAGCTTCCAAGCCTTGCCAGTGACCCTGTCCCTAGTCCCAGGAACAGGATGAATGTGTGGCTGGAGAGATGGTGCAGGAGGGAGGGCTTTAGATTCCTGGGGCATTGGGGCCTCTTCTGGGGGAGGTGGGATCTGTGCAGGCCGGACGGGTTGCACCTCAACAGAGCAGGTACCAATATCCTTACGGGAAGGTTTGCTAGTGCTATTGGGGAGGGTTTAAACTAAGTTGGTAGGGGAATGGGCACCAGGATGTAGCATTAGAAAGGAGAAACATAGGGCACAAAGGATTGGGAGAGAAGTATTGCACTAAAGTAAGAAATAGTAAGGTATTAGGTGGGGTCAGACTAAGAGAGAACACAGGATGGTCTAAGATAGGTTTACAGTGTATGTATGTGAACGCACGAAGCATAGTAAACAAGGTTGGTGAGCTGCAGGTATAAATAGCCACATGGGAATATGCTGTTGTGGCAATAATGGAGACCTGGCTCAAAAAAGGGCAGGATTGGGTATTAAATATTCCTGGATATAAGGTGCTCCAGGAAAGATAGGGAAGGAAAGATAGGAGGTGGTGTGGCAGTAGTGGTTAAGGAGAATGTTACAGTGCTGGAGAGAGAGAGGATGTCCTGGAGGGGACAAGGACACAGAAACATTGAAGATAGGAGCAGGAGTAGGTCATTCGGCCCCTCGACCCTGCTCCGCCATTCAATGAGATCATGGCTGATCATCCAAATTCAGTACCCGGTCCCTACATTCTCCCCATATCCCTTGATCCCTTTTGTAACGTCCGTGTGTAATTGAGACATGGACTGCAGAAGTTGGTTATAACAGGTGTTTACTGAATGGAGACAAAACTGGAACTACTATACAAAGTTACTACACAGGCTTATATGCAGGGGTGGTCACTACTGGTACTGCAGTATACAGGGGCTGCAGAATATAGTTCCTTCTTCAAGGTACATACACTACAATTCCTCCCCTTTTAGCTAAACAGTACATAACATTCGATTAATAATTAAATAACATATTTACAATTACAGTTGCTATATACATTAGCTGAAGTTAATCAATTATAAATTCAGTCTTTAAGGAGGCTTCCTGATTCTGTCCGGATAACGCCTCTTTGGGGTATCAGGTTCTTCTGGCAAAGTTGATTCGGGATCAACGTCATTGTTTGGTTCGTCTGCTTCCAATATCACCGATTCTGAGGTAGATGCAATTGGTACTTCGGTTTCATCACCAGGTGTATAGGATCGTGGTGTATATTTGACGTTTTCCAGTGACTCTAGAATCTGGTCAGCATGGCGTCTTACAATGCTCTCTCCAACGTCCACGGTATACATTAGAGGTCCTTGCCGTGTGCAGATCGTTCCTGGCTGCCATTTGTCTGTGCGGTAGTCCCGGGCCAAAACTGGTTGACCTATCTTGAAACTCCTGGTTGGCCTTTCATTCATATTCTGAAACTGCCTGTTCTCCACATCTCTTCTGATGTTTGGCTTAACCAAATCCAAGCGGCATCTTAGTCATCGATTGAAGAACATCATGGCTGGAGTTTGGTTGGTAACCGCATGTGTCGCATTCCGGTAGGCAAACAAGAAGTTATCCATCTTGTGTTGTAGGGGTATGTCTTCATTACACATTGCCTTGATAGCCTTCTTGAATGTTTGAACGAACCTCTCAGCCAATCCATTGGTGGCTGGATGATATGGGGCGGATGTGTAATGCTTAACACCATTGTTCTTTAAGAACCTCCGGAACTCTTCAGACACAAACTGTGGTCCATTGTCAGCGCAAATCTGTTCAGGCAGCCCATTTCTGGCGAATATGGTTCGTAAGACTGTGATAGTTTTTTCTGTGGTGGTTGAGGACATTTTTATGACCTCTGGCCACTTTGAATGTGCATCCACCGCAATTAAAAACATCGAGTGCATAAATCGACCAGCAATATCAATGTGTACCTGATGGGCCTTCAATAACCACAAAACTAGAAGTTATAGACTTAAACAAGTTGGCTTTTCATCACTAAGATCAGAGCTAACATCTCAACACGCCGACTGGTTCACAGGAATGAGTCATACAGATCCTGGGATCTTTATGTAAGAGAAGTCAGGGGCGGAGCCAAGAGCCAAGACCTGGAACCTCCCAGGTTAGTCGGGAAAGAGGAAGTGAAACTGTACACAGTGGGGGAGGGTAATATACATGAGTACAAAACGAATACAGGATCAAGACAAACAGATTTCATTACATTCACCCCTTCTATAGATTTAGTCCATCGGGGTGATGTTTCTTAAAAGTTGGTATAAGTGAGTCTGTCAGGAGGTTTTGCAGTTCTCAGTGATCGGCGCAAAGCCGGTTGGGGTGCCTCTAGGGGAGTGGATTCTGGTTCCTCCGCTGTCCAGGCCTCCGCAGTGTCTTCCAGGTTATCTGCAGTGTCCTCCAGGTTAAAGTTGGGTATTGATACCTCTGGGCGTCCTGTCTCTTTGTAGTGTAGGTCTTCATCGGGTAGTCTCCCATCGTTCTCTCCACTCCCCGAGGGAGCGAGGTCTTTTATGGAAACAGTGTCCTCTTGCCCGTCAGAGTATTCGATATAGGCGTACTGAGGGGTTGCATGGAGGAGCTGTACCTTTTCCACAAGGGGGTCCATTTTATGGCCTCTCACGTGCTTCCGCAATAGTACTGTCCCCGGAGACGTCAGCCACGCGGGTAGAGATATGCCCGAGGTGGATTTCCGGGGGAAAACGAACATCTTTTCGTGAGGGGTAGCGTTAGTGGCAGTACATAACAGAGACCTTATGGAGTGGAGCACGTCTGGGAGGACTTCCTGCCAGCGGGAGGTCGGAAGGCCTTTTGACTTTAAGGCTAACGTGACAGCCTTCCAAACAGTAGCATTCTCCCTTTCCACTTGCCCATTACCCCGGGGGTTGTAGCTAATGGTTCTGCTAGTGGCTATCCCCTTCGAGAGCAAGAACTGGCGCAGCTCGTCACTCATGAATGATGTCCCCCTATCGCTGTGTATGTAGTTCGGCATGCCAAACATGCAGAATAGATTACAGAGACACTTGATGACCGTGGCACTGGTCATGTCTGGGCAGGGAATGGCGAAGGGGAAGCGGGAATATTCATCAATGATATTGAGGAAGTACACGTTACGGTCGGCAGAGGGAAGGGGTCCCTTGAAGTCCAGACTTAGGCGCTCGAATGGCCGTGTGGCTTTGATAAGGTGTGCACGGTCAGGCCTGTAGAAACGAGGCTTGCATTCCGCACAGATGCGGCAGGCTCTGGTCATTGCCCTGACCTCCTCGATGGAGTGGGGCAGATTGCGAGACTTTATAAAATGGTATAGTCGGGTGATCCCTGGGTGGCAGAGGTCGTTGTGGAGACCCTGTAATTTGTCCGTATGAATGCTGGCACACATTCCCCGCGATAGGGCGTCTGGGGGTTCATTAAGGGCTCCCGGCCTGTACATAATATCATAGTCGAACCTGGATAGTTCGATCCTCCACCTGAGTATTTTGTCATTCTTGATTTTCCCCCTTTGTTTGTTATTAAACATGAAAGCCACCGACCGCTGGTCGGTGAGCAGGGTGAAACGTTTGCCGGCTACGTAGTGTCTCCAGTGCCGCACTGCCTCCACTATAGCCTGTGCCTCCTTCTCGACAGAAGAGTGCCTGATTTCAGGTCCCTGAAGTGTTCGGGAGAAGAAGGCCACAGGTCTCCCAGCCTGATTGAGGGTCGCAGTTAAGGCAAAGTCTGACGCATCGCTTTCGACTTGAAAGGGAATGCATTCGTCCACTGCACACACTGCAGCCCTTTCAATGTCCTGTTTAATACTGGTGAAAGCCTCCCGAGCTTCAGCTGATAGTGGGAAGGACGTCGATTTAATGAGGGGTCGGGCCTTATCTGAGTAATTGGGCACCCATTGGGCATAATACGAAAAAAATCCCAGGCACCTTTTTAAAGCTTTGGGATTGTGTGGCAGGGGCAGTTCCTTTAGGGGGCGTAATCGGTCAGGGTCTGGTCCAATTACCCCATCTTCCACCACACAGCCGAGGATACAGAGACGGGTTGTGTTGAAGACACATTTGTCTTCGTTGTAGGTTAGATTCAGCTTTAGGGCAGTTTTTAAAAATCTCGCAAGATTTAGATCGTGGTCTTACTGGTTGTGCCCGCAGATAGTGACATTGTCCAGATAGGGGTAGGTAGCTTGTAGTTTATTCTCGTCAACCATGCGGTCCATCTCACGTTGGAAGACCGAGACCCCATTTGTTACTCCGAAGGGCACTCTGAGAAAATGGTAGAGGCGCCCGTTCGCCTCGTAGGCGGTGTATGGGCGGTCCTCCGTTCTAATGGGAGCTGGTGATACGCGGATTTGAGGTCGATAGTAGAGAAGACTCGGTATTGCGCAATCTGGTTGACCATTTCTGATATGCGGGGTAAAGGGTAGGCGTCCAGCTGGGTATAAATATTAACAGTCTGGCTGTAGTCAATTACCATCCGTTTCTTTTCGCTATTTTTAACTATGACTACTTGGGCACGCCACGAGCTGGTACTGCATTCAATAATGCCTTCCCGCAGGAGTCTGTCCACTTCCGCCTTGATAAAGTGTCTGTCGTCCAGACTGTACCATCTACTTTTGGTCGCTATGGGCCTACAGTTCGGAGCGAGATTAGCAAATAAAGAGGGCGGGCTGATTTTTAAGGTTGATAGGCCACAGACTGTGAGTGGCGGCTGGGACCCGCCATATGCTAGCGTGACACTTTCGTGGTGGCACTGGAAGTCCAGGCCCAAGATTACATTAACCCAGAGTTCTGGCATCACGAGGAGTTTAAAATCCTTGTAGTCCGTGCCTTTTACAGTCAGTGTTACCACGCAGAAGCCCAAAATGTCCGAAGTGTGGGGTTTAGCAGCCATAGCAATTCTGCTCCGTGTAGGGGTTACCGTTAAGGAGTGCCGCCGTACCAGGCTAGGGTGGATAAAACTCTCGGTACTCCCACAGTCAATTAAACATTTCGTTAAATTCCCGTTTACCTGTATGTCCATCATGGATTTTGTCAACGGGTGTGGCCTGGATTGATCCACCGTGATCGAAGCCACTGTTGGGCCCTGGGCGGCCGTTGAGTCGGGAAAAGATGGCGGATCCCAAGATGGCGGCCCGCACGGCACGCACGAGGCGGTGACGGAGTTGGAAATCGGATTCCCCCTGCAGACTTTGCTAAAATGCCTCTTTTTCTTACATTTGAAGCATGTAGCGTCCTTCGCTGGGCATCATTGTCTGGGGAGCTTGGCCTGGCCGCAGAAGTAGCATTTCGGGCCTCGAGACATTGCCGCTGTAGTAGGACTCCTGGGTAAACTTCTGTGTGGGGACTCCGGCAGCGTAGAGCTGGTCTGAGACCTGGATGGGGAAGATGGCTGATTCCAAGATGGCGGCCCCCTCGGCGCGCACGAGGCGGTGAGGGCCGCATGGCCGGAAGAATAAGAGTCAGAGTTTTTCTGGGCCACGTCCAGCGATCACACAGTGGCCACTGCCTTTTTTAAGTCCAGGACCTCCTTCTCCAGCAGTCTCTGCCGGATATAATTCGATTTGAGGCGCGTGATGAAGGAATCGCGGACCAATTCGTCAGAGTACGCGTTGGCCGTCACGGCCTTGCAGTTACAGTCCCGGACCAGGTCCTTTAGGCCCTGTAAGAAATCGTCCATTGATTCCTCTGGTCGCTGCCTGCGTGTAGCCAGCAGATGTCTGGCGTACACTTCGTTTACTGGCCTCTGGTATTGGGCCTTCAGGATAGTGATGGCCTCCGTGTAAGAGGTGGCGTCCCGGATGAACGAATAAATCCGATGACTTACGCGAGTAGTCAGTCAACTCAGTTTATCTACCTCGCTAGCAGATGAGGCCCCCGCGAAGAGTTCGAAGCATTTGAGCCAGTGTCCAAATTGATTTGATGCTTCAGCAGAATGTGGATCCAAGTCCAGACGCTCTGGTTTTAGGAGTCGATCCATCCTAGTACTCTTTAGTAATTAAAATTGATGGGCCTTCAATAACCACAAAACTAGAAGTTATAGACTTAAACAAGTTGGCTTTTCATCACTAAGATCAGAGCTAACATCTCAACACGCCGACTGGTTCACAGGAATGAGTCATACAGATCCTGGGATCTTTATGTAAGAGAAGTCAGGGGCGGAGCCAAGAGCCAAGACCTGGAACCTCCCAGGTTAGTCGGGAAAGAGGAAGTGAAACTATACACAGTGGGGGAGGGTAATATACATGAGTGCAAAACGAATACAGGATCAAGAAAAACAGATTTCATTACAGTACCCTTTGCCATGGAGATGAGGGCCACTCCCATGGATGTAGAGGGGCTTGTGGTGGGGCGTTTTGGACCTTCTGGCATCCTGTACAGCTCTTGGTCATCTCTTCGATTTCTCTATCGATTCCCGGCCACCACACAAACGCTCTGGCTAAGTTCTTAATTTTTACCCCTCCCAGATGACCCTCATGAAGCTCATTGAGCACTCTATCCTTCAATTTGGGTGGAATTACTACTCTGGATCCACACATCAAGGTTCCTCGGCACACTGACAGCTGTTCTCTTCTCGGTGAGAATGCTGGCAACAGTGGTTCGCCATGTGCTGGCCATCCCTTCACCGTTAAATCATAGACCCTGGAGAGTGTCGGGTCATTTCGTGTTCCCTTTTCTATGTTTGCATTCGTCACAGGTAGACATTCGACTATGGTCGAGTGGAATATCTCCACAGGATCCACGGCAGGTGCTTCTTCCACCATCGGCAACGGTAGGCGCGACAATCCATCAGCATTCCCATGCTGTTTAGTTCCTTTGTACTCGATGTCATATTGGTGTGCCCCTAGGAAAAGGGACCACCTCTGTAGCCGTTGTGCTGTCATTATCGGGACGCCCTTCTTAGGGTTGAAAATGGAGACAAGAGGTTGATGATCAGTTAGTAGAGTAAATTTCTGTCCGTGCAGGTAGTGATTGAACTTCTTCACCCCCCACACCAGGCTGAGGGCCTCTCTGTCAATCTGGGCGTAGTTACGCTCGGCTGCAGTTAACGAGCGTGACGCAAAAGCTATCGGCCTCTCTGAACCATCAAGGGATTTATGTGACAATACCGCTCCAACGCCGTAGGGAGACGCATCACACGCCAGTCTTATCGGTAGTGATGGGTTGTAGTGAGCCAATACTTCTCTTGAGGTGATCAGGCCTTTACACTTCTGAAAGGCCCGCTTACATTCATCGCTCCATTTCCATGCTACTCCAGTTTGTAGCAGGGCGTTCAGTGGGTGCAGAATTGTGGACAAATTCGGCAAAAACTTATGGTAGTAATTCACCAATCCGAGGAATGACCTCAGTTGCGACACATTTTCAGGCGCTGGAGCCTTAACTACCGCTTCAATTTTGTCAGGGGACTTATGTAACCCCTCTTCATCAATCACGTGGCCACAATACGATATTTGTTTCTTTAAAAACTCGCACTTGGGGCGATTGGCTCGTAGCCCATGTTCTCGACAGCCTCTCCTGCAAATCTTCGAATTCGATGAATCAGAGGGCGGTTGCCCACGGTCGACGCCCGTTTCTTCTGTTTGTTTTTTTTTTCTTTTTGGATTTCTTCCTTCTGGCTTCGACCTCCAACAACTTCGCTTCAGGGATGGATCCCCGTGAGGTGGTGCAGAACTGTAGGTAAGTTCGGATCTGTTCGTCGCCAACGTAACGTCCATGTGTAATTGAGACACGGACTGCAGAAGTTGGTTATAACAGGTGTTTACTGAATGGAGACAAAACTGGAACTACTATACAAAGTTACTGCACAGGCTTATATACAGGGGTGGTCACTACTGGTACTGCAGTATACAGGGGCTGCAGAATATAGTTCCTTCTTCAAGGTACATACACTACACCTTTAGCCTTAAGAAATATATCTAACTCCTTCTTGAATATATTTAATGAATTACCCTCAACTACCTTATGTGGTAGAGAATTCCACAGGTTCACTACTCTCTGGGTGAAGAAATTCCTCATCTCTGTCCTAAATGGCTTACCCCTTATCTTTAGACTGTGACCCCTGGTTCTGGACTCCCCCGCCATCGGGAACATCCTTCCTCCATCTAGTCTGTCTAGTCCTGATGGAATTTTATAAGTTTCAATGAGATCCCCTCTCATTCTTCTAAACTCCAGCAGGTATAAGCCCAATCGACCCAATCTCTCCTCATACGTCATTCCTACCATCCCAGGTATCAGTCTGGTGAATCTTCGCTGCACTCCCTCCATGATAAGAACATCCTTCCTCAGATAAGGCGACCAAAACTGCACACAATACTCAAGGTGTGGTCTCACCAAGGCCCTGTACAACTGCAGCAAGACATCCTTGTTCCTGTACTCGAATCCTCTCGCTACGAAGGCCAACATACCATTTGCAGGACAGAATCTATATGGCTAGATGTTAAAAAATAGCGATGCCATTACACTACTAGATGTATTCTATAGGCCACCAGTGGGTGGGAAAAATATGGAGGAGCAAATTTGCAGAGAAATTACAGAGAGATGCACGAACTATAGAGTAGTGATAATGGGGGACATCCACTACCCAAATGTAGACTGGGATAGTAATAGTGTAAAGGGCAGAGAGTGGGAAGAATTTCTGAAATGTGTTCAGGAGAACTTTCTTGATCAGTATGTTTCCAGCCCGAGGAAGGAGGCATTGCTGGATCTGGTTCTGGGGAATGAGGTGGGTCAAGTGGAGCAAGTGTCAGTAGGTGAACATTTAGGGAACAGAGATCATAGTATAATAAGGTTTAGATTAGCTATGGAAAAGGACAGGGAGCAATCTGGCCCGGGTCCGTTGGAATCAAAGATTGGAAGGCAAAACTGTAATCGAACAATGGGCTGCCTTTAAAGAGGAGATGGTTCAGGTACAGTCAAAGTACATCCCCACTAGGGGGAAAGGTAGGACAACTAAAGTCACAGCTCCCTGGATGATGAAAGAGATAGAGAGTAAGATGAAGCAGAAAAAGAACGCATATGATAGGTTTTGCTATTGCATATGATAGGTGTCAGGTCGAGAATACAAGTGAGAATCAGGCTAAATATAGAAAGTTCAGAGGGGAAGTGAAAAAGAAAATAAGAGGGGCAAAGAGGGGGTATGAGAATAGAATGGCAGCTAACATAAAAGGTAATCCAAAAGTCTTCTGTAGGCATATAAATAGTAAATGGGTAGTAAGAGGAGGGGTGGGGCCAATTAGGGACCAAAAAGGAGACCTACGCATGGAGGCAGAGGGTATGACTGAGGTACTAAACGAGTACTTTGCATCTGTCTTCACCAAGGAAGAGGATGCTGCCATAGACATAGTGAAGGAGGAGGTAGTGGAGACACTTGAAAGAATAAAAATTGATAAAGAGGAGGTACTAGAAAGGTTGGCTGTACTTAAAGTAGATAAGTCACCAGGACCAGATGGGATTCATAGATTCATAGAAGATAGGAGCAGGAGTAGGCCATTCGGCCCTTCGAGCCTGCTCCGCCATTCAATGAGATCATGGCTGATCATCCAAATTCAGTACCCTGTCCCTGCCTTCTCCCCATATCCCTTGATCCCTTTAGCCTCAAGAAATATATCCAACTCTTTCTTGAATATATTTAATGAACTGGCCTCCACCGCCCTCTGTGACAGAGAATTCCACAGGTTCACCACTCTCTGGGTGAAGAAATTCCTCCTCATTTCAGTCCTAAATGGCTTACCCCTTATCCTTAGACTATGACCCCTGGTTCTGGACTCCCCGGACATCAGAAACATCCTTCCTGCATCTAGTCTGTCCAGACCTGCCAGAATTTTATAGGTTTCGATGAGATCCCCTCTCAATCTTCTAAACTCCAGTGAGTATAAGCCCAATCGACACAATCTTTTCTCATACGTCATTCCTGCCATCCCAGGTATCAGCCTGGTGAATCTTCGCTGCACTCCCTCCATGGCAAGAACGTCCTTCCTCAGGTAAGGTGACCAAAACTGCACACAATACTCAAGGTGCAGTCTCACCAAGGCCCTGTACAACTGTAGCAAGACATCCTTGTTCCTGTACTCGAACCCTCTTGCTACGAAGGCCAACATACCATTTGCCTTCTTAACTGCCTGCTGCACCTGCATGCTTACCTTCAGCGACTGGTGCACAATAACACCCAGGTCTCTTTGCACTTCCCCTTCTCCCAATCTATTGCCATTCAAATAATAATCTGCCTTCCTGTTTTTGCCACCAAAGTGGATAACCTCACATTTATCCACATTATAGTGCATTTGCCATGTTTCTGCCCAATCACCCAACCTGTCCAAATCGTACTGGAGTTTCACGACATCCTCCTCACAGCTTACCCTCCCACCCAGCTTTGTGTTGCCTGCAAATTTGGAGATATTACATCCAATTCCCTCGTCCAGATCATTAACATATATTGTGAACAGCTGGGGTCCTAGGACCGATCCTTGTGGTACCCCACTAGTCACTGCCTGCCACTCGGAAAACGACCCGTTTATTCCAACTCTTTGCTTTCTGTCCGCCAACCAGTTCTCTATCCAAGTTAATACCTTGCCCCCAATCCCATGTGCCTTAATTTTGCACGCTAATCTCTTATGTGGGACCTTATCGAAAGCCTTCTGAAAGTCCAAATACACCACATCCACTGGTTCTCCCTTATCTATTTTACCAGTTACATCGTCAAAAAATTCCAGTAGATTAGTCAAGCATGATTTACCTTTTGTAAATCCATGTTGACTTTGTCCGATCCTGTCACTGCTTTCCAAGTGCTCTGCTATTACATCTTTTATAATAGATTCTAGCATTTTCCCCACTACCGATGTCAGGCTTACCGGTCTATAATTCCCCGCTTTTTCTCTACCACCTTTTTTGAATAGTGGGGTAACATTAGCTACCCTCCAATCCATGGGTACCGTTCCAGAATCTATCGAGTTCTGGAAGATGACCAGCAATGCATCTACTATCTCTAGGGCCACTTCCTTAAGTACCCTGGGATGTTGACCATCAGGCCCTGGGGATTTATCGGCCTTCAGTCCCATCAATTTTCCTAACACCATTTCCCTACAAATACTGATTTCTTTCAGTTCCTCCCTTTCATCAGACCCTATGTTCCCCGGCATCTCTGGGAGGTTATTTGTGTCCTCCTTTGTGAAGACAGAACCAAAGTATGTATTTAGTTGGTCTGCCATTTCCTTGTTTCCCATTATAAATTCCCCTGATTCTGACTGTAAGGGACCTACGCTTGACTTCACCAATCTTTTTCTCTTCACATATCTATAAAAGCTTTTACAGTCAGTTTTTATGTTCCCTGCGAGCTTACTCTCATATTCTATTTTCTCTTTCTTAATTAATCCCTTTGTCCTCCTTTGTTGACTCCTAAACTGCTCCCAATCCTCAGGATTATTGCTTTTTCTATTATCTTAGGATGCTGAGGGAAGTGAAGGATGAAATCGCGGAGGTACTGGCCATAATCTTCCAATCCTCTTTAGAAACGGGGGTGGTGCCAGAGGACTGGAGAATTGCAAATATTACACCCTTGTTCAAAAAAGGGTGTAAAGTTAAACCCAGCAACTACAGGCCAATCAGTTTAACCTCAGTAGTGAGGAAGATTTTAGAAATAATAATCAGGGACAAAGTTTACAGTCACTTGGACAAGAATAGATTAATGAAGGAAAGCCAGCACGGATTTGGTAAAGGCAAATTGTGTTTAACCAACTTGATCGGGTTTTTTGATGAGATAACAGAGAGGGTTGATGAGGGCAATGCAGTTGACGTGGTGCACATCGATTTCCAAAAGATGTTCGACAAAGTACCACATAATAGGTTTGCCAGCAAAGTTGAAGCCCATGGAATAAAAGGGACAAGGGCAGCATGGATACAAAATTGGCTAAGTGATAGGAAACAGAGAGTTGCGGTGAACGGTTGTTTTTCAGACTGGAGGAAGGTGTTCCCCAGGGGTCGGTTCTAGGACCACTGCTTTTCTTGATATATATTAATGATTTGGATGTGGGTGTTCAAGGCACCATTTCAGAATTTGCAGATGACACAAAACTTGGAAGTATAGTGAACAGTGAGCAGGATAGTGATAGACTTAAAGAGGACATAGACAGGCTCGTGGAATGGGTGGACACGTGGCAGATGAAACTTAACTCAGAAAAGTGCGAAGTGATACATTTTGGTAGAAAGAATGAGGAGAGGAAATATAAACTAAAGGATACAATCCTAAAGGGCTTGCATGAACAGGGAGTCCGAGGAGTATATGTGCACAAATTGTTAAAGGTGGCAGAGCAGCTTGAGAAAGCAGTTAAAACAGCTTACGGGATCCTGGGCTTCATGAATAGAGGTATAGAGTACAAAAGCGAGGAAATTATGAGAAACCTGTATAAAACACTGGTTCGGCCTCAGCTGGAGTATTGTGTCCAATTCTGGGCACCGCACTTTAGGAAGGATGTGAAGGCCTTAGAGAGGGTGCAGAAAATGTTGTGTATGTACCTTTAAGGGACTAACTGGTCTTAGACTGCAGTACCGGCAGTGACCACCCCTGTATAAAAGGCCCTAGCAGGCTTCTGCAGTTTCAGTTTCAAGCTGCCTCTTGTTCAGTAAAGTACCTGTTGAATTGTTCTCCCGAAGTCCGTGTATGATTGAGGCGCGGACTTTACAGTGGCGACGAGTAAGTTCGAACTCACCTGCAGTGTGGCATCATCTCACGGGGATCTCGCCTGAAAGGAAGGTCCTGAAAGGTCGTAGTCTGAGCAACGGGCGTCGACCGAGGGCAACCGCCCAAAGAATCCATCGGTTTTTGGAGAATTGCAGGAGAGACTGTGGTTCCAGCGAATCGTGCTGGTAGCAGGTAGTGCGCTGACCCTTCTGGACTGCGGCGGGCTCAAGCTCGATCGAGCGGCTCTACAAATCGGGCCGCGCAGCGTCGCCGGGAAAAGAAAACAAGAGAGAGAGGGTGGAGCGCACAGGGCGCGGTCGGTGCTCGAGAACAGGACAGCGGAGAGAAACTAAACGGGGGGGAAGGAAAGCGAGACGCGCCGAAGCTGCGGGTCACCGCCATTACCCCGTAGAACGCTAGGAGCAGCGTGGCAGTAAGGGGAAGAAGCAAAAGCGCGGGAGGTGCCATTTTATCCCGTTGGGGAAGAAGCAAAAGCACGGGAGGCACCATTTTATTCCATTGGGGAAGAAGCAAAAGCGCGGGAGGCACCATTTAAAATCACCCAAGATGCCGAAAAGTGGCAGTGTCACTGCTTTCGACAACGAGGTAGAAGACTGGACCACGTATGTGGAAAGAATTGAAGTGTACTGCAAGGCAAATGAGCTGGCTAATGGAAAGAGGGCGTTGGTATTATTAAATCTGATGGGTGCGAGTACGTTTGGCCTATTGCGGAATTTAATTACCTCAGCTAAACCAATGGAGAAAGGTTTTGAGGAGATTGTTCATATCTTACAGGAACATCTAAGCCCTACACCACTGCTGATAGCAGAAAGATTCAAGTTCCATAAAAGAAACCAGCACAAAGATGAGAGCAATGCTGACTATCTTACGGAACTACGCAAGTTATCGAAGCACTGCCAGTTCGGAGCAGGACTGGCAGACACCTTACGGGATAAGTTTGTCTGCAGGCTCCAGAGTGAAGGAACCCAGAAACGACTGCTTTCAAAAAAGGACCTGACGCTAGAACAGGCTTTCAGCGTGGCAGTATCCTACGAAGCAGCAGCACGGGGAGCTGCGGAAATACAACAGAAACCATAAGAATACAGCGCTAACGAAATGGCGTATGGAGCTGAAAAGTGCTATCGCTGCGGCAGAACAACCCATGAGCAGAAGGACTGCTGGTTTAAAGACAAAATATGCAGGCAATGCGGGAAGATGGGACATATAGCAAGAGTCTGCAGGTCGGGAAAGAAGACCAACACGACAAGAACTACTAAGGAACAGTACAGGAAAGTAAAGAAACTGACAGATAGTAGTTCAGAAGATCAGGAGAGTGATAAGGACTCCGGGAGCAGGCGACTAAGTTGTTTAAAGTTACACAACGTGATCGCAAAAGAAGATCACCGAACCATTTGGGTCACCCTCATGATAGCAGGGTCCCCAGTGAAGATGGAATTGGACACAGGATCAGCCCTAACTGTCATGAATCGACGAGACTATGAGCGGCTATTCTCACACATACCCTTAAAGACACGTCCATTGTATTGAAGACATACACGGGGCAAAAGGTCTACCCCAGAGGAAAAATAAGGGTGCCAGTTGAATATAACGGAAAGGAAACACAGAAACTATACATGTATATACTACGAGATGGAGGACCACCATTATTGGGACGTGAATGGATCCAAAGACTACAATTGGATTGGCATTCCATTCTGGCACTAACTGTGACTGACAAAAAAGATGATGACGTCGCACCTGGACGTCTGTCACAAATTCTATCTGACGCGGAAGAGGTGTTCCAACAAGGACTTGGGACTCTAAAAGGAATAAAGGCAACCATAAAGATTGAGGATAACGCAACCCCAAAATTTTTCAAGGCCAGACCGGTGCCATACGCGATACGCCCAGCTGTGGAAGCTGAACTGGAGAGTCTGGAGCGTTCGGGGGTGCTGTCTAAGGTGGACTGGAGCGAGTGGGCCACACCCATCGTTCCTGTAATGAAGAAAGCATTGAGCAGCACGCCTGGGGAGCCAAGGAAGGTTCGCATCTGTGGGGACTTCAAGGTGACTGTGAACCCAGTCCTGCACACAGTACAGTATCCGCTTCCGCGGATAGAAGATATTTTCGCCTCACTATCTGGAGGGAAACGTTTTACAAAGATTGACCTGGCTCAAGCGTATCTACAAATGGAGGTGGAAGAAGCATCTAGGAAATACCTCACGATAAACACTCACAAAGGCCTTTACCAGTACAATCGACTGGTATTTGGGGTAGCATCAGCCCCGGCTATGTGGCAGAGGGCAATGGATCAAGTCCTGCAAGGGATCCCGGGGACCCAGTGTTATTTGGGCGACATCCTGGTTACGGGCAAAAATGACAATGAACACCTTGCCAACCTGGAGCAGGTGCTCACGAGATTGCAGGAATATGGGCTGCGAGCCAACCGTCCCAAATGCGAGTTCTTCAGGTGACAAATCTCGTATTGTGGCCACATGATTGATGAGGAAGGGTTGCATAAGTCGCCGGACAAGATTGAGGCTGTAGTCAAGGCTCCAGCACCAGAAAATGTGTCGCAACTGAGGTCGTTCCTCGGGTTGGTGAACTACTACCATAAGTTCTTGCCGAATTTATCTACAATTCTGCACCCACTGAACGCCCTCCTTCAAACTGGTGTAACATGGAAATGGAGTGATGAGTGTAAGCGTGCCTTTCAGGAATGTAAATGCCAAATCACTTACAAAGAAGTATTGGCCCACTACAACCCAACACTACCGATTCGGTTGGCATGTGATGTGTCACCTTACGGCATTGGAGCGGTGCTGTCACACAAATGCCGTGACGGTTCAGAGAGGCCAATAGCCTTTGCATCGCGCTCGCTAACCTCAGCTGAGCGTAACTACGCCCAGATTGACAGGGAGGCCCTCAGCCTGGTGTGGGGGGTGAAGAAGTTCAATCACTATCTGCACGGGCAGAAATTCACCCTACTGACTGATCATCAACCCCTGGTCTCAATTTTTAACCCAAAGAAGGGCGTTCCGGTGATGACGGCGCAACGGCTGCAAAGATGGTCACTTTTTCTAGGGGCACATCAGTATGACATAGAGTACAAAGGTACGAAACAACATGGAAACGCTGATGGGCTGTCGCGCCTACCGTTGCCTACGGCGGAAGAAGCACCTGCAGTGGACCCGGTGGAGATATTCCATGCGACCATGGTCGAATGTTTGCCTGTTACAAACGCAAGTATTGAGAAGGAAACCCGAAATGACCCGACACTCTCTCGGGTCTATGATTTGACGGTGAAGGGATGGCCAGCATATGGCGACTCACTGTTGCCAGCATTCTCGCCAAGGAGGGAACAGCTGTCAGTGTGCCGGGGAACCTTGATGTGTGGATCCCGAGTGGTAATTCCACCCAAGTTGAGAGATAGAGTACTCAATGAGCTTCACGAGGGTCATCTGGGAGGGGTAAAAATGAAGAGCCTAGCCAGGGCGTTTGTGTGGTGGCCGGGAATCGATAAAGAAATCGAGGATATGACCAAGAGATGCATAGGATGCCAGAAGGTCCAAAACGCTCCACCACAGGCCCTGCTACATCCATGGGAGTGGCCCTCATCTCCATGGCAACGGGTACACATTGATTTCGCTGGTCCATTTATGGACTCAATGTTTCTAATCACTGTGGACGCCCATTCGAAATGGCCAGAGGTCATTAAAATGTCCTCCACCACCACGGAGAAAACTATTGCAGTCCTAAGGACCATCTTCGCCAGGAATGGGTTGCCAGAACAGATCTGTTCCGACAATGGCCCACAGTTTGTGTCTGAGGATTTCCGGAGGTTCCTGAAGAATAATGGGGTGAAACATTACACATCTGCCCCATATCATCCAGCCACAAATGGATTGGCTGAGAGGTTTGCTCAGACCTTTAAAAAGGCCATAAAGGCAATGTATAATGACGACACACCACTGCAACACAAGGTGGATAACTTCCTGTTTGCTTACCGGAATGCGACACATGCAGTAACCAACCAAACTCCAGCCATACTGTTTTTCAACCGAAGACTAAGATGTCGCTTGGATTTGCTCAAACCAAACATAAGACGAGATGTTGAGGATAAGCAGTTCCAGCACATAAATGAGAAGCCAACCAGGAGCTTCAAGATAGGGCAACCAGTCTTGGCCCGCGACTACCGAACAGAAAAATGGCAGCCAGGCACGATATGCACACAGCAGGGACCACTAATGTACACAGTGGACGTTGGAGAGAGCATCGTGAGACGCCATGCTGACCAGATTCTAGAGTCACAGGAACAAGCCAAATCTGTACTACAAGCATGTGCACCTGGTAATGAGCCTGAAGTACAGATTGCGTCTACCTCAGAAGCAGGAGTATTGGAAGCTGACGAACCAACCAATGACAATGAGCCAGAATTGACTCCACCGCCAGAACAGGATACTTGAGAAAGGCGCTATCCAGTCCGGATCAGGAAGCCTCCTCAAAGACTGAACTTATAAATGACTATTTCAGTTGATGTATATATTACTGAGAAAACTGTAATTGTAATTAGTTATTATTTAGTTGTTAAATGAATGTTATGTACTGTTTATCTAAAAGGGGAGGAATTGTTGTGTATGTACCTTTAAGGGAATAACTGGTCTTAGACTGCAGTACCGGCAGTGACCACCCCTGTATAAAAGGCCCTAGCAGGCTTCTGTAGTTTCAGTTTCAAGCTGCCTCTTGTTCAGTAAAGTACCTGTTGAACTGTTCTCCCGAAGTCCGTGTATGATTGAGGCGCGGACTTTACAGAAAAGATTTACGAGAATGATTCCAGGGATGAGGGACTTCAGTTATGTGGATAGACTGGAAAAGTTGGGGTTGTTCTCCTTCGACCAGAGAACATTGGGAGGAGATTTGATAGAGGAGTTCAAAATCATGAGGGGTCTGGACAAAGTAGATAGAGAGAAACTGTTCCCATTGGCAGAAGGGTCGAGAACCAGAGGACACAGATTTCAGGTGATTGGCCGAAGAACCAAAGGCGATGTAAGAGAAAACTTTTTTACGCAGTGAGTGGTTAGGATCTGGAATACACTGCCTATAAGGGTGGTGGAGGCAGATTCAATCGTGGCTTTCAAAAGGGTGTTGGATAAGTACCTGAAGGAAAACATTTTGCAGGGCTACAGGGAAAAGGTGGGGGAGTGGGACTAGCTGAAGTGCTCTTGCAGAGAGCCAGCACGGGCTCGACGGGCCGAATGGCCTTCTTCCGTACTGTAACCATTCTATGATTCTATGAAATGATTTGTTAATCCGAACTAGCTGGTTATTGAAGTATGTTTATAGTGAGGCTGGAATCTAGCTAAACCAAAGGTGTCATGATATATGTCATTCATTGCTGCTGTTCGATGATGTCATACAAGCTCCAGCATGAGTATAATATCATAAAAACCAAAGGAAGTGAATGGGAATGGTTTTAACAATGACTGTTCATGGAAATTCAAATTGAACTTTTTGGCCCGGAATTTGTGGTCGGGATGATGGCGAATTAGTAGCATTTGCTATCATTCCGCCTTTGAAACTGACCGCAACTTCGGGATTTGGCGCACGCACATGTGGAAATCCCGAAGTTGCGGTCAGTCATTGACAGCTCCTAAACAGACTGCGCTGTGCCACCTTTTCCCCACCCACAGAGCCGGCAATCTGTAATCAGCCAAATCATTGAAACTGACAAAAACCTCGGCTTTTCCGCAGTAAGTGTGCTGTTAAATTCCCCACTATAAGTTAGACCCAAAGGGATTAGGTATAACTGGGGTTTTGACAGCGTTATTACTGCTAAACAAATGTTAAGGGCGTGGAAAACTAATTTTAATTTTGTGCGGTGTGAAATTTGTCCATTTTAATAAAAATTGAAAATGTTTTCAATTTTTTTTTAAGTTTGTCCATTTTTATTTCAGATTTGCCTTTCCCCATGTGAGAGCCCCAATCTTTGTTTTGATCTCTCTAACTATTTTTAAAAAGTTAGAATTTTAAGGGTTTACCCACTTGCTTGTTCCCTGTCTGAGAAAATTCTGCCTTTTGATCGGCTGCTTAGACAGTCCGTTGACGTGACAGCAGCTCGCACTAGGGGACCCCCATTAAGTTCCGTTGGATTGAATTGAAGGTCGCAAAACCCGAAGTTCTCGGCACAGGGATCGCGTGGTCCTTGTGCGGAGCGTACTTCAGGGCCAGCAGCCAATGCCTTCGCTTCGCTGCTGACTGCAAATTCCAGGCCTATGTTTTTACTGGGCTGACATGTTATTGGGACATTGCAGCTGACATCAATCTCAATTACAGACACAGTTGAGGTCAATTTTAACCTGACCCCCCCCCCCCCGGTCGGGAAGCTGACCGAATCGGGTGGAATGGAGGTTTTAAACCCCGCCCGATATTGCTCCCTGTTGAAGTCAGGCAGGGTGTAAAGCCAGCATTCTGCCTGATCCCGTCACTTTCCCCATGAGCAGGTTAGGTTCTAATTGCCCACAGGCACACGGACATGGGTACGTTAGGAGTGAATCCTTTCCAAGTCTCCATGAAAAAAAGAACTTGGTGGAGTCTATGTCCTTATCATCATTATAAGAAAATAAATAATAACGGGCCAGGCCAGAACTAGGGGCCATAAATATAAGACAGTCTCAAATAAATCCAATAAGGAATTCAGGAGAAACTTTTTTACCCAGGGAGTGGTGAGAATGTGAAAGTCGCTACCACAAGGAGTGGTTGAGGTGAATAGCAGAGATGCTTTCAAGGGGAAGCTAGATAAACGCATGAGGGACAAAGGAATAGAGGGTTATGTAGATGGGGTTAGATGAAGAGGGATGGGAGGAGTCTCGCATAAACACCGGCATAGACCTGTTGGGCTGAATGGCCTGTTTCTGTGCTGTAAATATACTTTGTAATAACAAATTTGTCATTCAATGGCATTACCATCGCCGAATCCTCCACCATCAACATCCTTTGACCAGAAACTTAACTGGACCAGCCACATAAATACTGTGGCAACAAGAGCAGGTCAGAGGCTGTGTATTCTGCGGCGAGTGTCTCACCTCCTGACTCCCCAAAGCCTTTCTACCATCTACAAGGCACAAGTAAGGAGTGTGATGGAATACTCTCCACTTGCCTGGATGAGTGCAGCTCCAACAACACTCAAGAAGCTCAACACCATCCAGGACAAAGCAGCCCACTTGATTGGCACCCCAGCCACCACCTTAAACATTCACGGCGTACCGTGGCTGCAGTGTGTACCAGCTACAAGATGCACTGCAGCAACTCGCCAAGGCTTCTTCAGCAGCACCTCCCAAACCTGTGACCTTCTACCACCTAGAAAGACAAGGGCAGCAGGCGCATGGGAACACCACCACCTCCAAGTTCCCCTCCAAGTCACACACCATCCTGACTTAGAAATGTATTGCCGATCCTTCATCGTCGCTGGGTCAAAATCCTGGAACTCCCTTCCTAACAGCACTGTGGGAGTACCTTCACCACATGGACTACAACGGTTCAAGAAGGCGGCTCACCACCACCTTCTCAAGGGCAATTAGGGATGGACAATAAATGCTGGACTTGCCAGCGATGCCCACATAGTGTATAAACTGGAAATTAGACATTGCAGGAACAGTTTTACAATACATAGGTATAATCTATGCAGTGCATCTCGGGCTATGTCTTAGTTTTCTGTTTATCTAGACAGACACAGACTGTGTATTAAAGTGAGTGTTAGTAAACCAAAACTCCCTGGGTGCTAAATTGGATGAGGCCCGAAAATGAGCACAGGGATTGCGATGCACGATTGGCCCAGCGCTAAACACACTGCTGGTTGGCTCAGCACTCAACAGGAGGCCCAATATCATGGGAAGTCTGCTCTGTATTTAAAGGTTGCCTGCAGAGTGAAAGGCTGTCTGCATTTCTTTAAGGGGAGGTGCTTTGTGAGAGGAGTACCTCACCCTGGCTGAAGCTGGAAGTTAGCAATGTCTCAACAGGGCAGAGAAACGGCACTTCGGTTCTCCGATGCAGCACTGGAGGCCTTGGTGCAGGGGGTCTACAGGAGGAGACAGATCCTCTAGCCGCAGGGGGCCAGGAGGCCTTCCAGACACACTGTTTGAAGGCAGTGGGAGGAGGTCGCTGAAGCGGTCAGTGCCATCAGTCTTTCCCCCAGAACAGGGATCCGGAAGAAGTTTAATGGCCTCACATGAGTGGTCAAGGTCAGTGAATGCATCTTCAAATGCCATATTCCCACCAACTGCATCACTGTCCTCACAACAAAGCTCAATGCACCACACTCCCATCACCCACCTACCAAAAACCTCTAGCAA
The DNA here is from genome assembly GCF_052327205.1 of Somniosus microcephalus. NCBI lineage: Eukaryota > Metazoa > Chordata > Chondrichthyes > Squaliformes > Somniosidae > Somniosus > Somniosus microcephalus. The sequence continues at coordinate 37,641,165 of NC_140991.1, read as the reverse complement.
TCAGGACTCATACCTCACAATCATAGCTTCAACCTCACCCTCACCCACTTACCACTGTTGCAAGCCTCACACCCACATCTCACACCTTGCGCACAATCCCAGCTATTCAACCACAGGCACATCACCCAAACACATTGCACCACACTCACTGACACAGTTCCCTTTCTCTTGCAGGCCAAGCTGGCTCATAACCAACAGGAGCAGGAGCAAACAATCACAGCTACAGAACCTGACCCAGCTGGAGAAGGCAGTTCTGGAGATAATTGGAGGGGCATTCACTGAGGCCGTGGTGATCGGCGAGGCTGAAAGCATTGATAGTGACGGTATGCTCATATTTAATCCTCCTTCTCACATCCCACTTCCCCCTCATCCCACAATCTCTTCTCGCTTACAAGCTGCTGATGGTGTAAGCATGCACATCTTGCTTTCCCCCCCTCCCCTCACCGTAAGCCAACCCTTGTGCCTTTCTGCTTTCAGATACCCAAGAGCTGCCACCAGCCCAGCCTGTGCAGGAAAAAGTAGGGAAGGAGAGTGATGGAGGAGGAGAGTGATGGAGAAGAAGAGACACCTTCACTCAATCTGACTCCCAGGCACCAGCTCAAAAAATGGAACTGCGCGAACTTTGGAGGGTAGTATAGAGGTGGGATTTGTAGTGAGTCACCGGGCATGAGTGGGCTGCAGCCAGGGCAGGGGGAAAGGGTAGCGGAGGTATCAGCTCCCCGGAGGGCGAGGTTGCACACGAGTTCTGCTGCAGAGAACTCAGGTGAGGACTTTGATGGGGCAGCCTTCAGAAGAAGGGTGATGGGTATGCACACAGAAATGCTTGCTGCAACGGCAGGCCTGCCATAGAGCCCCTTGTCACCATCAAGGAGCATGGAGGAGTCCGGCTCCAATATTGCATGGGGCTTTGCGTGGAACTTGGAGCCCATGATTTCCAGGATGGAACTGCTGGACAACTCCAGTAGAGCACTTGTGCACCCAACCCTGATGCTGGGTGTGATGGGTGATATTGCAGCCTCCATTGTAGCACAAGCAGAAGCGACCCAACATCTGAGTGCTGTAGTGGAAACTTAGACTGCTCTTGTGCAGGCTCAGCTTGCTGTCAGATTCCTGCCATCATGGCTGGATTTACGAGTGTGGAAAGGGGCTCGCAGGGTCTCACAGCAGTCCAGCAATCTGTCCTCCAACAGATGGCTAGGAATGCTGAGGCACTGCCCGGGGGAGTGGCAGTGGCGCTGTGGAGCACAAACCTGCTGTCCTCTCTCAGGATGACCGCATTCGTACTTCCACCACTGCCACTCCGCCAGTGCCCTTGCTGTTGCCTGTCAGCCAGCCAGCCCAGACTGCTGCCACCTATGCTGAGGTGGTGCAGTCTACAGCTGGGCCTTCTAGGCCCAGAGCTGCTTGATGTCATCCTGCAAGGCCATCTGCAGTGTCCCCCACTGAAAGTCAGCAGCCTTCCACCAGCCAGGCTGCAGCCACAGGGGTAGCACTTCTCCTAGCGGTATAAACGAGTGCCTCATGACTCTTCGGCTCACCCTAGCCCAGAACCAGTGCGCTACGGTCATCAGTGCGTACGCCCCAACACTGGAAGCCACAGACGAGACCAAAGAGGAATTCTACTCCAACCTTGAACAATCCCTGTCCCGAGTCCCAACGGGCGACAAGCTGATCCTCCTTGGCGACTTTAACGCCAGAGTTGGAAAGGACACAGACCTCTGGGGAGGTGTGATCGGCAGAGAGAGGGTAGGGAAAGCCAACTCCAACTGTACCCTCCTCCTGTCGAAATGCTTAGAACATGGCCTTGTCATAACCAACACATTGTTCCGTCAGAGAGAAAAGTACAAGGCTTCATGGCAGTACCCTCGCTCCAAGCTCTGGCATCTGCTGGACTACATCATCGTCCGAGTGAAGGACCGCAAGGACGTCTGCATCACCCGCGCCATGACAGGAGCCGGCGACTGCTGGACAGACCGCCATCTAATCTGCTCTGTCATCTCCATCAATGTAGCCCCAAAGCAGTGGTGGCAACAGAAACAATGCCGCAGGAAAATTAATGCTGGAGCACTCAAAGACCCCACTAAGAAAGCCCTATTCAGCCTGCACCTCACAAACAACCTGACGACTCCCAGTGATGCAGAGACACAGTGCCCACAGCGTCTGGTCTGCACTCGAGGCCTCCATAATCAGCACCTGTGAAGAGACACTCGGGCACTCGACCAGGAAACACCAAGACTGGTTCGACGAGAACGACCAGGAGATCCAGGAGCTAATAAGCCGCAAGTGCAAGGCATTCCTGATCTGGAAACAGCAACAGAACTCAAGAGCAAGAAAGCAACTCTACAGAAACCTGAAGGCTGAAACCCAACAAAAAACACGCAACTTAAAGAACAGATGGTGGGTGGAGAAAGCGCAGGAGATTCAGCAGCTAGCCGACAACCATGACGTGCGTGGATTCTTTAGTGCAGTCAAGACCATCTACGGCCCAAGCACCCAAGGCCCTACCCCACTGCGGGCCAAGAACGGAGAGGTACTCATCAAGGACAGAGAGGCAGTCAGTGCCCGCTGGAAGGAGCACTTCGAAGATCTCCTTAACCGCAGCTCTGTCTTCGATGTGAGTGTCCTCAACTCCATCCCACAGCATGCTACCCGCCACCATCTCAGCACAACCCCAGCCCGGCATAAGGTTGAAAAGGCTATCCGACAACTGAAGAACAATAAGGCCTCAGGAGCAGATGGAATCCCTGCCGAGGCACTAAAGCATGGTGGAGAAGCACTACTGGCGCGAATTCATGAACTCATTTCTCTTATCTGGAAGGAGGAGAGCATGCCAGGGGATCTCAGAGATGCCGTAATTGTGACCATCTTCAAGAAAGGTGACAAGTCCGATTGTGGTAATTACAGAGGAGTTACCCTGCTGTATGCCACAGGGAAAGTCATCCCAAGAATCCTCCTCAATCGCCTTCTCCCAGTGGCTGAAGAGCTCCTCCCAGAGTCGCAATGTGGATTCCGCCCACTAAGGGGCACAATGGACATGATCTTCACCGCACGTCAATTGCAAGAGAAATGCAGGGAACAGCACCAACCGCTATACATGTCCTTCTTTGATCTCATAAAGGCCTTCGACACTGTCAACTGTGAGGGATTATAGAATTTCCTCCTCAAATTCGGCTGCCCTCAAATGTTTGTCACCATCCTCCGCCTGCTTCACGACGACATGCAAGCCATGATCCTGACCAACGGTTCCACCATAGACCCAATTCACGTATGGACCGGGGTCAAGCAAGGCTGTGTCATCGCACCAACGCTCTTCTCAATCTTCCTTGCTGCAATGCTCCATCTCACTCTCAGTAAGCTCCTCGCTGGAATGGAGCTAATTTACAGAACAAACGGGAAACTGTTCAACTTCCGTCGCCTCCAGTCCAGATCCAAGGTCGTCCCATCCTCTGTCGTCAAATTACAGTATGCAGACAACGCTTGCGTCTGCGCTCACTCGGAGGTCGAACTCCAAACCATCGTCAACACCTTCACCGAAGCGTACGAGAGCATGGGCCTTACACTAAACATCAGTAAGACAAAGGTCCTCTACCAACCTGCCCCCGCCACATAGTACTGCCCCCCGATTATCAAAATCCATGACAAGGTCTTGGACAACGTGGACCACTTTCCATACCTCGGGAGCCTACTGTCGACAAGGGCAGACGTCGACGACGAAGTCCAACACCGCCTTCAGTATGCCAGTGCAGCCTTCGGTCGCCTGAGGAAGAGAGTGTTTGAAGACCAGGATCTCAAACCCGGCACTAAACTCATGGTCTATAGAGCAGCAGTGATACCCGCCCTGCTGTATGCCTCAGAGACATGGATCATGTACAGCAGGCACCTCAAAGCACCGGAGAGGTACGACCAATGCTGCCTCCACAAGATCCTGCAAATCCACTGGCAGGATAGGCACACCAACGCCAGTGTTCTTGCTCAGGCCAACATCCCCAGCATCGAAGCTTTGACCACGCTCAATCAGCTCCGCTGGATGGGTCACATTGTCCGCATGCCCGATACTGTTATGTTCATTAATAACTAGACATTCTTATTATGAACACAGCTAGCTTCTAGCTAGTCATTTATTCAGTACACGTTCTCTAGGTACAGTATCTGTAGAGATGCAGCATGTGTGCTCCTGTGTGCAGGCTGCCATCTTGACCATTGCCTTGTGGGTAGCCTAGCCTCATGGGTAATGTAGTCTTAATATATATACAGCTGGGTAGTGTCGCCTTATACATACAGCTATATACAGCTCTACACAGCTCTACGGCTCCACCTAGTGTCCACTATAGAATGACATGTTATTGATCATTACATCCCCCTTTCTTTGAGGTTTAACAAAATCAATATCAATCAACTTTCAAGAAAATAATAAAGATAATATCAGTAACACTTTTGTTAGTGCTCTATAAACATAAACATTTTCAAAACAGTCAACACATTTTCAAAGCTTTACATTGTACTCAAAGATTAAGTCTATCAGGCTCTTTTACTTCACGTGTGGATCTTCTCAACACGGGTAAGTCTGATGTGTCTTCATGCGATTGTTCTGGCGGTGAATGACAAGATGCAGTTGCGGCATTGTCATCAATCTGCTCTTGTATAGATCGAGGTCTCCTTGCGATCTTTGCTTGGAGAGTGTTTCAGTGTTTCCTTCACTCTTCATGCCATAACTCTCAATGTAATCAATGCACTCTCGAAAAACTGCTGGCAGCTGGATCCCATCATACAGCATAGTCCTCTCAGCAGCCTCGGCTAATGGAACACCAAAGATTGGCCTGAGGGAAGAAGGAGTATCCACCGGAACTGCTTCCTGCTCTGGTGCAGGCTTCTTCTTTTTCTTTTTCTCTTTCCACTGCTTAACAACATCTGCTGCGGTTATATCTTTGGACTTTTTCTCCTTGTGTTTTTCCTCTTTGTGCTTTTCTTCCTTTGGCTTCTCTTTGATCTTAAAGTCTTTTTCTTTCTTCTTGGAGAAACTAGGCTTTTTGAAGACATGGATACCCTTTGGCCTTTTCATCCTTGATGGGCTCTCTGCTTCATCACCTGAGTCATCTGGTCTGCTTATGGCACAGTTTATACGGTAGACTCTCTTGACCAGTTCTAAGTCTTCACAAGCTTTGTCACCTAGTATCGAATCAAGTCTTTCAGCCACAACAGAAAACATGAGATGATGCACTTTGTCTTTGACTGTCACTTTAAGTCTGCATACACCTAAGCTATCTATTTTCTGCCCATTATAGCTCTTCAGTAGTACTGACTTTTTCTGTATTTTGGGCTTTTCTTTCATATTGTTAATGTCACTCATACTGATTAAGTTTGCTTTTGCCCCAGTGTCTAGTTTCAAGGTAACTAATGCTCCATTTACCTGCAGTGGGATCATCCATTTGTCCTCTTTTACTGCATTAACTTTATTTTCAGCATTGTCCATTTCAGAGGGCTGCACATATTCTGTATCTTTTTTGATATCATCACATGACACCATTCCTACAAAAAATGTCTCACTTAAATCAGTGTCCTCAATCACATTAACTTGTTGCCCTTTCATTGTTTTTACTTTTGAAAAGCATTGTTTGGCAAAGTGATTCTTTCCATTACACTTTGTGCACATTTTTCCAATCGCTGGGCATTGTCTTAACTGGTGTTTGTAACCACAGCGTTTACAATTAAAAATGTCATCCTCCGATTGCTTTTCATTTCTGTTCTGCCCACGTTTCTTCCCCTTGTAGGACACAGCAACAACAGCAGCATTATCAGTCATTACAATTGCATCATTATTGATTTCACTGAAAGTCTTCGCGTGCTTTCGAGCTAGCTCGCTGGCTTGACATATTTTCACTGCATTTTCCAAATTTAGTTCGGTTTCTCTCAACAGACGTTCCCTGACTTTTTTATCATGAATACCAAACACAATCTGGTCATGAATCATGGATGCTTTGAGCTCAGAGAAATTACATGTCTGTGCTTTCAGTTTCAGATCAGTTATAAAGCTATCAAAAGTCTCATTTTGTTGCTGTGTCCGAGAACGGAAGATGTATCTTTCATACGTCTCATTCTTTTTGGGAGAGCAATGTGCATCAAATTTTTTTAGCACATCTTCTAATTTTCCTCTGTTCTCCTCTGGATTAAATACAAATGTATTAAATACCTCTATCGCCTGTGGGCCTGCAACCGTAAGCAGCAACGCTATCTTCCTTGCGCCTGGCTTCGTACCAAATCTGATGGCTGCAATGTAGAGTTCGAATTGTTGTTTAAAAATCCGCCAATTGTAGTTGACATTTCCCTTGAGATTCAAACGCTCTGGTGGCTTCAAATTCTCCATGTCGCTTTTCACAATTTTCAGCAGATCTTCACCACCCTGGTACCATGTTATGTTCATTAATAACTAGACATTCTTATTATGAACACAGCTACCTTCTAGCTAGTCATTTATTCAGTACACGTTCTCTAGGTACTGTATCTGTATAAATGCAGCATGTGTGCTCCTGTGTGCAGGCTGCCATCTTGACCGTTGCCTTGTGGGTAGCCTAGCCTCATGGGTAATGTAGTCTTAATATATATACAGCTGGGTAGTGTAGTCTTATACATACAGCTATATACAGCTCTACGGCTCCACCTAGTGTCCACTATAGAATGACATGTTATTGATCATTACAGATACGAGGCTCCCAAAACAAGCGCTCTACTCGGAGCTCTGGCACGGCAAGAGAGCCCCAGGTGGGCAGAGGAAATGCTTCAAGGACACCCTCAAAACCTCCTTGAAAAAGTGTAACATCCCCACCGACACCTGGGAATCCCTGGTCCAAGACCGCACAAAGTGGAGGAGAAGCATCTGGGATGGCGCCGAACACCTCGAGTCTCTTCGCCGGGAGCAAGTGGAAGCCAAGCGCAGGCAACGCAAGGAGCGCACGTCAACCCAAGCATCCCATCCACCCGCCTCTTCAACCACCGTCTGCCCCACCTGTGACAGAGACTGTAGGTCCCGCATTGGACTCATCAGTCACCGGCGAACTCATTTTTGATGTGGAAGCAAGTCATCCTCGGTTCCAAGGGACTGCCTAAGAAGAAGAAGCACTTCGTAGGAGCACTTGAATCGGCAAAGGTACATGAAAGACAGGCACTAAGGGAATACACAAGGGTGATTAGTTGACTTTGTAATGTAATACTGGGATTAATCATTTATAAATTATGTTTGGAATGTTTGTTTTGTGGTGGCTTTCATTTCAGTATTGTGGCCAAGAGGGTACTGTGATGTACCGTGACAGAGAGATGGTAAGATGGGGAAGTGTTGAGCAACGGGGATCTGGGGTTTCATTCAGGGGAACCAGAGTCTGATGATGCGCTCACGGTCAGCCCATCCGGAACGGGGAGTGCAGGCTGCCTCCTCCCTTCCTCCTCCTCCTCCTCTTCCTCCTCCTCCTGAGGTGATCGCAGAACCTGTGGCTGTGCCCTCATGAAGGCAAAGTTATGGAGGATGCAGCAGGCCACCATGAATTGGGATACCCGCTCCAGTGAGTACTGGAGAGCACCTCGCGAGCAGTCAAGGCAGCGGAACCGTTGCTTCTGTAGGCCGAACGTCTGCTCGATGAGGCTCAGTGCTTTGTGCATTGAGTGCTGTTGGAGTTTTGCTAAGTGGGAGAAAAATCATTTAAGTGTATTTTGTGAATTTTAGTGTGTTAAGAAGTCAATTATTTGAAGTAAGTTTAATTTTTTAAGGGTTTTTTAAACTCTTGGGCAGTTTAAACAGGAAGTAGAATCCGGGTATAAAAGGGGAGGGGCTAGTGCAGTGCACGGAGTGCTTTGTGCATTGAGTGCTGTTGGAGTTTTGCTAAGTGGGAGAGTTCGGATAAGTGGGAGGTGAGGGTGTGTTTTTTGCTCTGTTTTGTTCCCCACTCCCAGGCTTAGGCAGCACTGCGGAGGCGGAGCAGCGAGACGAGTCAACCAAACAGGCTCCACAGACAGTATTCAAGGAGGAGGTTGGTGATCAGCTGGTTGGTTGGTTTTCTTCCTTCTCTTCTCTTTTATACCTTTAAGTTGGTAAGTCCTATTGAATAGTGGTGTGATATTATCATATATATCCAGGCAGGGTCTTCATAACTAATAATAAGAAATTAAATTAATTATATAGAATGGAGCAGGTGATGTGTTACTGTTGCGAGATGTGGGAGCCGGTGAACCCCATTGAGGCTCACAGTGATTACATCTGTGACAAGCGTTTGCTGCTAGAGGAACTCAAGTTCCATGTTATGGAGCTTGAGACCGAGCTTCAGACACTGCGACACATCAGGGAGGGGGAGAAGTTCCTGGACTCTATGGCCTAGAAATTCAGTTGCGTTTGCGCCCAATTAGGGGCGAAAGAGTGGGTTGCGCCGGAAGTTGCGTCGCGCCCGAAATTAGGTGGGCCCCAACATCGGCGTTAGCCGGTAGCGCTGCGCCGGCACCGATGACGTCATCGGTGTGCGCAGTGCCCCGGTACCGGCCGAAACCACACCGATCCCCATCTTCAGTAGCGGCCGCCTCTTCTGTGGCGGGCGCTAACAACATCGGGAGACCGGGTCCTTACTGCAGCCTTAGTGGCGCAAGTTAAGGTGGAGGTGCGGGGCGGCCGCTTTTTCTGCGGCTGCCTGCCTGCACCTCCTTCCCCTGCCTCCTCCACCACCCCCCCACGGCATTGCCGGCTGGTTTCCGTGGAGCCCGGCACTTCTCCGTTGTGCCGGGCTCTTTTGCCGGCACTTGCAATCGGGGCTCCGGCCGTTGCAGGCACCTCCCCCTTAAGAGAAGGGGGAGGCCTGCAGTACAGCAGCCTGCCGCACTGCTTCGGGTGGCGCAGCGGGACCGGGAGCGCTGAAATTCACTTTCAGCGCCCGAAGCGGGGCGGCCAAACACTGGGACAGCGCCCGGTTCCGCTTCGGGGCACTAAAAGTGAATATGGGGCAGGCACAACTGGCTCCGCAGCGGGCGCAAAATTTACGGCGCAAACGAGCTGGTGGGGCTATACCCAATTTCTAGGCCTATGTTTCAGGAGATGGTCACACCTATGAAGTTAATTACTGCAGATGTAGTCCATGGTCAGGGACAGGACGGTGTGACTACGAGTGAGGGAGGTACAGGGATCCAGGATGTAGTGTTGAAGGAGATGCAGCCCTTGTTGTTGTCCAGCAGGATCGAGGTTCTTACTCCCTGTGAGGGCGGGAGCGGGGACTGCAGGGAGGATGAGCAACCTGGCCACAGCACCGTGGTACAGGGGGCCATTCAAGTGGAGGGAGTAAAAAGAAATGTTGTAGTGGTAGGGGATAGTATCATTAGGGGGATAGATAGGGTTCTCTGCAGTCAAGAGCGGGAGTCCCGAAGGCTGTGTTGCCTGCCTGGTGCCAGGGTTAAGGACATCTCTTCTGGGCTGGAAAGAAACTTGGAGTGGGAGGGGGAGGATCCAGTTGTCATGGTCCATGTTGGTACAAACGACGTAGATAGGACAAGGAAGACGGTTCTGTTAAAGGAGTATGAGCAGCTAGGGGTCAAATTAAAAAACAGAACCTCAAGGGTAATAATCTCTGGGTTATTACCTGAGCCACGAGCGAATTTGGCTAGGATAAATAAAATTAAAGAGTTAAATGCGTGGCTCAAAGACTGGTGTGGGAGAAATGGGTTTTGCTTCTTGGGACACTGGCACCAGTACTGGGACAGGAGGGAGCTGTTCTGTTGGGACGGACTCCACTTGGCCAGTGCTGGGACTAGAGTCCTGGCGAATCATATAACTAGGGCTGTAGAGAGGGCTTTAAACTAATTAGTGGGTGGGAGGTTTCTAGAGAGCAAATAATAGAAATGACAACAGAGAAGGTCATAGACTTAGGTAGCAGTGGGGGAATTAAAAAACAGAATGTGTCAGGAAGGGACAGAAGGTATGGAGTAAAAAGTAAAGTACTAAAAAGGGAAAAAACAGGAACTAAGTGTTACAAAACATATTTGAAAGTTCTTTATCTGAATGCACGTAGCATTCGTAACAAAATGAATGAGTTAACGGCACAAATAATGACATATGGGTATGATCTTGTGGCCATTACAGAAACATGGCTGCAGGGTGACCATGACTGGGAATTAAACATACCAGGTTATTTAACAATCAGGAAGGACAGGCAGGAAGGGAGAGGAGGTGGGGTGGCTATGTTAATAAAGGAAGGAATCACTATAATACAGAGAAATGATATTGGGTCAAAGGAGCAGGATAGTGAAACAGTTTGGGTGGAGATAAGGAATAATAAGGGGAAAAAAACACTAGTGGGTGTAGCCTATAGGCCTCCGAACAGTTGCAACTCTGTTGGACGGAGTATTAGTCAGGAAATAGTTGAGGCTTGTAATAAGGGAACAGCTATAATTATGGGGGATTTTAATTATCATATTAACTGGACAAATCAAATTGGGCAGAGCAGCCTTGAGGATGAGTTCATTGAGTGTATTAGGGATGGGTTTCTTGAGCAGTATGTAACTGAACCGACCAGGGGACAAGCAACCTTAGATTTGGTCCTGTGTAATGAGACAGGATTCATTAAAAATGTCCTAGTAAAGGATCCCCTTGGAATGAGTGACCATAACATGGTTGAGTTCCATATTCAATTAGAGGGTGAGAAGGTTGGATCTCAAACAAGCGTGCTGAGCTTGAATAAAGGAGACTATGAAGGTATGAGAGCAGAATTAATTAGAGTGGACTGGGAAAATAGATTAAAGGGTAAGACGGTACATGACCAGTGGTGTACATTTAAGGAGTTATTTTACAACTTCCAAAAAATATATATTCCACTGAGGAAAAAAGGGTGTAAAAGAAAATAAAGCCATCCATGGCTAAGTAAAGTAATTAAGGATAGTATCCGACTAAAAACAAGGGCATATAAGGTAGCCAAATCTAGTGGGGGGATGGAAGATTGGGAAGTCTTTAAAAGACAGCAAAAAATAACTAAAAGATTGATTAAGAAAGGGAAGATAGATTATGAAAGTAAATTAGCAAAAAATACAAAAACAGACAGTAAAAGTTTCTATAGTTATATAAAAAGAAAAAGGGTGGCTAAAGTAAATGTTGGTCCCTTAGAGGATGAGACCGGGAAATTAATGGTGGGAAACATGGAGATGGCAAAAACACTGAACAATTATTTTGTATCAGTCTTTACAGTAGAGGACACTAAGAATATCCCAACACTGGACAAACAGGGGGCTCTAGGGGGGGGGAGGAACTAAATACGATTAAAATCACGAAGGAAGTGGTACTTGGTAAAATAATGGGACTCAAGGTGGATAAATCCCCTGGACCTGATGGTTTGCATCCTAGGGTCTTGAGGGAAGTAGCGGTAGGGATTGTGGATGCATTGGTAATAATTTTCCAAAACTCACTGGACTCAGCAAAGGTCCCGGCAGATTGGAAAACTGCTAATGTAACACCCTTATTTAAAAAGGGTAGTAGGCAGAAGGCTGGAAACTATAGACCTGTTAGCCTAACATCTGTGGTTGGTAAAATGTTAGAGTCCATTATTAAGGAGACAGTAACGGGACATTTGGATAAACATAATTTAATAGGACAAACTCAGCATGGTTTCATGAAGGGGAAGTCATGTTTGACAAATTTGCTTGAGTTTTTTGAGGAAGTAACATACAGGGTGGACAAAGGGGAACCAGTGGACGTAGTGTATTTAGACTTCCAAAAGGCATTTGACAAGGTGCCACACAAAAGATTATTGCTCAAGATAAAAAATCACGGGATTGGGGGTAATATTCTGGCGTGGGTGGAGGATTGGCTCTCTAACAGAAAGCAGAGAGTTGGGATAAATGGTTCGTTCTCAGATTGGCAACCGGTAACTAGTGGTGTTCCGCAGGGGTCAGTGCTGGGTCCCCAACTCTTTACAATCTATATTAACGATTTGGAGGAGGGGACCGAGTGTAACATATCAAAGTTTGCAGATGATACAAAGATGGGACGGAAAGTAGTGAGTGAGGAGGACATAAAAAACCTGCAAAGGGACATAGACAGGCTAAGTAAGTGGGCAGAGATTTGGCAGATGGAATACAATACTGGAAAGTGTGAGGTTATGCACTTTGGCAGGAAAAATCATAGAGCAAGTTATTATCTTAATGGCAAGAAACTGGAAAGTACTGTAGTACAAAGGGATCTGGGGGTCCTGGTGCACGAAACTCAAAAAGTTAGTATGCAGATGCAGCAAGTGATTAAGAAGGCCAATGGAATGTTGGCTTTTATTGCTGGGGGATGGAATATAAAAACAGGGAGGTATTGCTGCAGTTGTACAAGGTATTGGTGAGGCCGCACCTGGAATACTGCATACAGTTTTGGTGTCCATACTTAAGAAAAGACATACTTGCTCTCGAGTCAGTACAAAGAAGGTTCACTCGGTTAATCCCGGGGATGAGGGGGTGGTCATATGAGGAGAGGTTGAGTAGATTGGGACTCTACTCATTGGAGTTCAGAAGAATGAGAGGCGATCTTATTGAAACATATAAGATTGTGAAGGGGCTTGATCGGGTGGATGCGGTGAGGATGTTCCCAATGATGGGTGAAACTAGAACTAGGGGGCATAATCTTAAAATAAGGGGCTGCTCATTCAAAACTGAGATGAGGAGAAACTTCTTCACTCAGAGGGTGGTAGGTTTGTGGAATTTGCTGCCCCAGAAAGCTGTGGAAGCTACATCATTAAATAAATTTAAAACAGAAATAGATAGTTTCCTAGAAGTAAAGGGAATTAAGGGTTACGGGGAGCGCGCAGGAAATTGGACATGAGTCTAGGTTCGGAATGGTCATGGGCCCAGGGGCCGTGTAGCCTTGTTCTGCTCCTACTGTGTTCTAATTCTGTGTTAGATTTCAGGAGATGGTTTTATTCCTGTTCCTGGCTGGGGTGGAGATCGTCTTTACAGAAGGTAAGTACTGTAGAAAATATAGGGACAGAGTGATCTCCTGGAAGAATTTCGATCGCCTAGATGGGTCGGAGAGGAATTTCCCAGATTTTTTCTCCCAAATTGGCCATTGGGTCTTTATCTGGTTTTTCGCCTCTCCCGGGAGATCACATGGGTTCGGGTGGATGCAGAGTGATAGAAGATTTGAGGTTAGGATCAGATCAGCCATGATCTTATTGAATGGTGGAGCAGGCTCGAGGGGCCGATTGGCCTACTCCTGCTCCTATTTCTTATGTTCTTATGTTCCTCATGGCAGCATGGCTGCCATTATATGATTGCTGGCCACGAGTGTTTGGGTTGCAGAGGGGAGTCATCAATCAGGCGTAGAGTGGATAGCCCTTGTCTCCGGGTTCAACTAGGTGGCTGGAAGATTGCTGGCACAGCGGACTGGCACAGGATGAAGGAATCTTTTGACATAGTGCTGGTGGGGGGGGGTCACTCATGCAGTTGAACACACGTTCAGCTGTGCGTGTTTAGGAGAGGGCGTAGTTTGGAACGGCGACGTCCAAAATGGCAGGTCGTGCGTCAAATCAGCGTTACGCACTGACTGACGTCACGATCTGCCTACTCTGCATACTGCCGGCGCACGCACTATCGCCCTCAGCCAGATGGTGACCAGCGCAGGCCGCGCCGGAAGTGGGTGGCAGCGAGGCAGCCGCCATTTTTTTCACGAAACCAGCCTTAACTGCCGGCGCGAAGGTGCCGGATTTTGCGGCCCATGCTCTTTATATTAATGCAGCAACCGTTCCATCGGGTTTTAAACGGACTAAATCACAAAAAGAAACACATAGCTTTTTTTTGTGGCACTGTTAGTCTCTGCGGGAAATGGATTTCTGCAACCTAGAATTCTAAGAAGAAAAAAGATATTCCATAAACTCTCACAGTTGTCAACAAACAATAGGCCTAAACAGAGCTTTCATACAAATCTCTGATTTATGTAAGATGAGGACTAATAAGGGTTGCTCATGGGTGGTAGCATTTGAAGCATTTCAACACATAATTATTCCAAAGAGAAACTGCAGCAATTGAAATAACTGGGGACAAAGGACACACTCCTACCCAATTTTTCCACTTCCAAGGCAGTAGTGACGTGGAACAGCCATACCACAGTGATGAACTACACACAGCTGTTGGGCATTGTGCAATCAATTCAGGGTGACGCGCGATACAAGATTCTTAGGCCTAGAAATTGGGTATAGCCTGGCTTGAGGCGTTAGAACTGGCGCTGCGCAAAGTTTATAGCCAGACGAAACTTATCGCCGCCTGGCGCGATATTGGGTTGCATCGCCCCTAAAGGTGATTGAGGCGTGAATTCAGGCATTACACGGGACTCCTAAGGCGCTAAACTTCCGGCGCAACCCAATATCGGAGCAGACGGGCTCAGCGCAGGTGCTGTCAATTACCGATGACCACGAGACTTCCAGGCGCCGGCTAGCTCTTAAAGGGGTGGGTCAGTCAGCTTCAGCATCCACACTCTGCGCCTTGCAGACCTCAGAATAAGCGCAGGCCCTTCTCTGGCGATAAAAACTTGGACCAGGTGGAGAAGGTGAGACAGAGAGCAGAGCGCTTCATCAATGAGGCTCTGGAGCAATTGGTTGCCGCAGTGGAGTGCCGGCGAGATGTTCTCTACCCAGATAATGGCAGGAGGCCGAATCATAAGGACTACCGATGAGCTTGGAGGGATGTATGCCAGAGGGTCAACTCCAGCAGCATGGTGACCAGGAGCCCTGTCCAATGCAGAAAGAAATTCAACGACCTCACTCGGGTCGTGAGGGTGGGTGTTGTTCCTGCAAACTTCTGCATCCCTTCATTTGCACCTGACTTTATGGCTACAGGGTGGCCTGTGCCCCATTGGCCATCTGCCAGCAAGCATCCATGGCCCTTTCTGGGCACACACATGCACATTTGACTCAGGGCGTCATGTAAGGGCTCTTGCACCATGGGGGGCATGAGATGATCACTCAGGGCATCAGGTAACATAACTTCCCCTCCTTTCCCCTGCAGTCCATGCTGGCGAGGATTGGCAAAGACCAGCTTTGCACCGGTGGAGGACCTCCACAAGTGGTCACTCTCACGGATCTCGAGGAGAGAGTCCACCAGATTCTTGGAGGACGTCTGAATGGTCCTGTAACCACTGCAGCTACCGACCCCATTGTCGACAGCGATGGTAAGGTTCTCACCTCTTACAACTGTCTCCTTCTACTTGCTCCCCCCGCCAGCATGCTTTCTCACTGTGGACCCATGTCATAGCCTTGCCGCAATCTGGCATCCCTTGCTGCGAACCTGTCCTTTTGCTAAAGCCACTCTTCCACCTCCCTGCTTTCAGATGCTGCATCACCAGCTCGGGAGCCGGGCCCTCAAGCTGCCAGTGCCAGTGCCTCCGAAGGCTCAATGAGAAAATTACTGTCCAACAGAAGGTCAGCAACTCTCTCCAGCAACGATCAGGATGGCCAGCCCAAATGGCTGAAGCTTTTATACTAGTGCTGTCCCCTTTAAATAGCGCCCCCCGAGTCCAAGAAGGGCTTGGGAACGCTCCATCCAACTGTCACTAATAGCGCCAGGCGGAAAGGTTGCAGGCGCCACCGAATATCCGGTCCGGGGCGCAAAAATGGCGTTGCACACTGAAATTACGTCATGATCTGCCTGCGCCCGCGGGCGCATGCAAAGAGTTAGTGCCGGCGCTAAAATCATACTCAATATGGGAGGTGGCGCTATATTCACAGCGCCCGCCCGAAAATTGGGTAACGCCCCAATTTTCGGGCTCTTTAGGCGCTAATCGCTGGCGCTACCAACCGAATTTCTAGGCCTTAAAGTCTTTCAGATGAGGCGTTAAACCGACGTCCCGTTTGCCCCCTCGGGTGGACGTAAAAGATCCCGGGTAAAAGGGTCAGTATCTTGGCCAATATTTATCCCTCAACCAAGTATCACTGAAAACAGATCGCTTATCACATTGCTGTTTGTGGGATCTTGTTGTGTGCAAATTGGCTGCCACGTTTCCCTACAACAGTGACTACACTTCAAAAATTACTTAATTGGTTGTGAAGCGTTTTGGGATGTCCTGAGTTTATGAAAGGCGCTGTATAAATACAAGTTCATGCTTTATTTTTACAATTTAACCTCTTCTGAAAATGTGTTCACCCGTCACTAAATTAGCTAGTCCCCTCTGTCAAAAGTGGACACGACCTTTGGCAGAATTTTGGTATGTCGTTTCGGGTGTGCATCAGGGGGCTCATGTGGTGAACGTACATTTTTTCTGAGAAATTACTCCCTTTTTGTGGGGAGCATTCATTTTGCATCGAGCAGTATCAAGCATATCTCAGAGAAGCACGTCAAGCATACAGCTGGACGACTTGCTTTGACATGTCGACTTGTGGCTCGTGTCATCTTTACTCAATCAGCCCACAGTGTGAAAGAAGAAGCTGTTAACATTCTTACAGTGTAAAATAAATGAGTTGCAGAGAATTTACAGCACAGAAACAGGACATTCGGCCCAACTGGTCGGTGCTGGTGTTTATGCTCCACACGAGCCTCCTCCCACCCCACTTCATCTCACCCCGTCAGCATATCCTTCCATTCCTTTCCCACTCATGTGCTTCCCCTTAAATGCATCTATGCTATTCAACTACTCCCTGTGGTAGCAAATTCCACATTCTAACCACTCTCTGGCTAAAGAAGTTTCTCCTGAATTCTTGATTGGATTTATTAGGAAATATCTTATATTTGTGTCCTCCAGTTTTGGACTCCCCCACAAGTGGAAACATCTTCCCTACGTCTACCCTATCAAACCCCTTCACAATTTTAAAGACCTCGATTAGGTCACCCCTCTTTGTTACAGTGTGTTAATGTTTGTCTTTTTTATATGAGGAGGTGTAAAGGGAATATTGTACAGCACTGGTTAGGTGTCCCTCTGAACTGCTTTTTTATGCTTAAAAGTACACAAGGGGGATACAAATGGCTCCATATCAAAGAGAGCTGGGAGCTCAGATTGACATTATCACATGAAAAAACAAGAGCAGTTTGATATTTTAGCTTGCACATTCCTTCTGGCCTCAATCAAAATTCTTGGCATTGTCAAAGCCAAGTCGCAGCGATGATGAAAGCGGCTGTCAGTCAGCACCAAGGCTTGCCTCTCAAACATCTGTACTTGATCCCAGCACTCTCACCTGTACAAGCCCATGGGTTGGATCAGGTCCGCTCCTCTTTTCACAAGGCTCTCACGAGCCTGTCATCATCAGAACAGGCAGCAGAAAGACCATCACAGCTTTTCTGTCATACAGACATATTTGACAGAGGAAGCTGTTAGTCAAGGGGCCTTAGACAAGCACTGCACCGCAGGTATCAAATGACAACTTGGCACATGCACAAGAAGCTATCATTAGCAGTTTTTTTTCTTGAAAAAGGTGTCTGCCATATCAAAGTGTCATGTTAAGATATTCCCTTCCAAGCCTTTTCACTCTAACAAGATGCGTGGGCTAAGAAGCAAGTCGCTAACAAAACATTTTGTTTTGACTGCAGACTGTAACGGTGCTTGATGGTCTGAAGATCGGCATGATGACAAAAAAAAGTTACAAACTACGACATTTCCGCCAACATTTTTTTTAAAGATGTCAAACACGGGGAATCAATGGCAATTTGTCATCTTAATACAGTGACTCAGAGGCAGATCTTGACTTTGTGCGATTGTGTAAAATAGGCGATTACGAGTCGGCAACCCCTCTTACATCTCTCCCGATCGAAGTCAATGGAAATAAAAGTGGCGAAGAGATGAAAAATGGGCTGCCGACTCACTATCACCCGTTTTACGCTATCGGACAAAGTCAAGATTTACCTCAGCGAACGTTTCAGGTGGGACCTGTCTTCCTCTTTCAGATACCAACTCCCTTGCTGGTTCATTTCCAGCACTTTCTGTTTGTATTTCAGACTCTTGTGGCTTGGCCTTTTTACCTCACTATTTATTTGCAGTTTTGTCCAAACAATTTCTAATTTGGCAGGAGGTCTTAAATTCCTTTTGCAGCGTAAAAATGGTCTATATAAAAAAAAGCATGTCTGAAAGCTTAATGTGGTTGTACAAGATTCCTTTGTCTGCTATTTTAACAGACGGATTAACCTGCGTATTTTACATTTATTAGTGTGCCGCTGTTAAAACAACGGACAAAGGAATTTCACGTGAACTCATTAAGAGTTCTTTTGCTAATATCGCACAATGCAATTTCACCCCACTGGCACAAATTGGGTCATAAAAAGTGTCACTGAATTTAATCAAGAGATATAAAGGTAAATACAGTACTCCATAGGTGCCAACTTACATAAAGCTGCATAGAATGTACAACACAAACAGGCCGTTCGTCCCAACTGGTCCGTGCCGGTGTTTATGCTCCACACGAGCCTCCTCCCACCCCTCTTCATCTAACTCTATCAGCATAACCTTCAACTCCTGTCTCCCTCATGTGTTTAATGTAGTTTCCCCTTTAGTGCATCTATGCTGTTTGCCTCACAGTTTCTTTAAAGTTTCCAAAACGCAGTGGGGTATATCTTGACTTTGTGCACTCGTGTGAAACAGGTGATAGCGAGTCGGAAGCCCGTTTTACATCTCTCCTAATTTGTATTCACATTGACTTCAACAACAACAATAACTTGTATTTATATAGCGCCTTTAACGTAATAAAACATCCCAAGGCGCTTCGCAGGAGTATTAAAGGACAAAAAATTTGACACCGAGCCATATAAGGATAAATTAGGGCAGGTGACCAAAAGCTTGGTCAAAGAGGTAGGTTTTAAGGAGCGTCTTAAAGGAGGAAAGAGAGGTAACGAGGCGGACAGGATTAGGCAGAGAAATCCAGAGCTTAGGGACTAGGCAACAGAAGGCACGGCCACCAATGGTTGAGTGATTATAATCAGGGATGCTCAAGAGTGCAGAATTAGAGGAGCGCAGATATCTCGGGGAGGGTTGTGAGGCTGGAGGAGATTACAGAGATAGGGAGGGGCGAGGTCATGGAGGGATTTGAAAACAAGGATGAGAATTTTAAAATCGAGGCGTTGCTTAACTGGGAGCCAATGTAGGTGTGATGAAATATATGCCTTCATCACCCCCTGTGTTTTACCTGCTTTGTATGGTGTGTGTACCGCCCCCTTTTTCCTATTGTGTGTATTGGCTACGCCCCTGTCTTTTGCCATATTAAGGTCTCAAGAGCTGTATGAGTCATTCTAGCAGGCGAACCCAATGTGTAAAGACCTGCAAAGTTCTTAGTGATTAAAATTGATGTGCCATCGATAACTCAAAGACAAGGAGTTTAAGGATTCAACTAAAGGCTTTTAATCACTAAGAACTTTGCAGGTCTCCCAATTATTCCGACAAGGCCCGTCCCCTCCTGAAATCAACGTCCTTCCCGCTCACGGCCGAGGCCCACGCCGCCTTCAACAGCATTAAACATGACATTGAGAAGGCCGCGCTGCGGGCAGTGGACGAAAACATCCCTTTCCAGGTCGAAAGCGATGCGTCCGACTTCGCCTTAGCAGCCACCCTCAACCAGGATGGGCGGCCCGTAGCCTTTTTCTCAAGAACCCTCCAAGGGCCCGAGATCAGGCACTCCTCGGTAGAGAAGGAGGCCCAGGCCATAGTGGAGGCAGTGCGGCACTGGAGGCACTACCTAGCCGGCAAACGCTTCACCCTGCTTACCGACCAGCGGTCGGTAGCCTTCATGTTTAACACCAAACAGAGGGGGAAGATCAAGAGCGACAAAATTCTCAGGTGGCGGATCGAACTCTCCACATTTGAGTATGACATAATATATAGGCCGGGGGCCCTCAACGAATCCCCCGACACCCTATCACGAGGGATGTGTGCCACCATCCAGGGGGACAGGCTACAGGGCCTCCACAATGGCCTCTGCCACCCGGGGGTCACCCGGCTATTCCACTTTATAAAATCCCGTAACCTGCCCTATTCTATCGAGGAGGTCCGGTCTATGACCAGGGACTGCCGCACCTGCGCGGAATGCAAGCCCCATTTTTTCAGGCCCGACCGAGCCCACCTGATCAAAGCTACATGGCCATTCGAGCGCCTGAGCTTGGATTTCAAGGGACCACTCCCCTCCACCGACCGCAATGTGTACTTTCTCAACATTGTGGACGAGTACTCCCGCTTCCCATTCACCTACCCCTGCCCAGACATGACCAGTGCCACGGTCATCAAGTGCCTCGACAACCTGTTTTGCACGTTCGGCATGCCCAACTACATCCACACTGACAGGGGGGCGTCGTTCATAAGCAACGAACTGCGCCAATACCTGCTGTCGAAGGGGATAGCCACGAGTCGGACCACTAGTTATAACCCCCGTGGTAATGGGCAAGTGGAGAGGGAGAACGCGACAGTGTGGAAGGCGGTCACCTTAGCACTAAGGTCTAAAGGCCTCCCCACCTCCCGCTGGCAAGAGGTCCTCCCAGACGTGCTCCACTCGATAAGGTCGCTACTGTGTACTGCTACTAACGCCACTCCTCACGAGAAGATGTTTGTTTTCCCCCACAAATCAACCTCAGGAGTGTCCCTACCCCCGCTCTCTTTCAGCCTGCTGTGCATTTCCCACGTTTTAATTTGTAAGTAATGAAACTTTCAAAGATGGTATCATTACAAAAGTATAGCGCGCATGAAAGGTGTCTTTTTTTTTATATTTCTTTTTCTTTGCAAATCCCAAAATGTGGGGTTTACACCTTTTCTAACTAAGAGTAAAAGTGCGGCTTCCAGCATGCTAAAAGGTATGCCCAGCATTGGCAACGAACTGCACAAATTTCCCGTGTAAGTCACATTGTTTATTCTGTATATCAGTTGTGACTTATTTTCTCGGGCAAAAAAACCAGCGTTAAATGATGGCCAGTGGATTTCTGATTTCAGTACTGTAGACGGTTATCCTTACTGAATAGTACCTTCTCACTGCTTGTCTGTTTCCGTTAAGTGTCCTCAAATGAAATTAAAATGGATGATGTGTTCTCAATATTTTTTAAAAGCTCTGAATAGCCCGAGTGGGTGTAAACACTGCCCAGTATAGTACTCAAACCTTATAAATTGGAAGATCCCAGGTTTCCCAGTCTGATCTGAATCAGCTCATTTCAGATAGGGCATCAGTTGGGAAGGGTTGGAGGGGAGGCAGGTGGGGCAGGGAGCTCAGTATCATTGGACTCGCAAAGGACATCCCAAAGCACTTCACGAGCAATGAAATAAAATTATAGTCATAAGAACAAGGGGGGGGGAAATTTGGTTGATTAGCGCCTCCCGTTAGCACCCTAAGAGGGCACAAACGGGGCGCAAAGCAACTAGTGCACGGGCGCGGCGATGTTTGCACCAGACCAGACATTTTGCAGTGGCACTTAACACTACCGCCACGATCTCCTGCGCCCACAGATCGTAACGTCAGTCGAGCGTGCAATGCCCCGGACTAGATATTGAGTGGCGCCCCCTGCCTTTCCACCTGCCGCCAGCAATGACAGGTAGAGGGGAACGTTTTTCAGTCGGCTGCTTCCTGCCTTTTTTTGTCAGCAACATCTTTGCACCACACATTCTGAGAGAGACTTCTGGAGAGATTCAACAGTGTGTGAAGGAGTTTTGGGTACCGAGCAGCACTTTGCAGGTTGATTTTGATTTGACCTTCCTTGCATCGATTTAGAAGAGACTATGGGGGCTGCACTGATTCGGGGCGTCGTCCTGCACCTGCAGAATCGGAGGCATCAGAGACGCAGAGAGAGAGTGGCAAACATGGCCAGAGGGAGGAGGGCCAACAGGCCTCTGCACAGGAGGCCTTACCCTCCCAGGGTATTCCGGGAACAATTCTCCTACATTCATTTGTCTGAGGAGCAGTGTTTGCACAGGCTGTGCTTCAGCAAAGAGGTGGTCACTGAGCTCTGCCACCTGCTGCAACGAGATCTGTAGCCTCAACTTAAGACCAGGACGTCTCTGTTGGTGGCAGTGAAGGTGACAGTGGCTCTGAATTTTTATGCCAGCGGCTCCTTTCAATCATCTACTGGGGACATCGCTAATATCTCCCAGTTCGCTGTCCATTGTTATATCTGGGAGGTGACAAATGCCCTGCATAAAAAGAGATGCCAGTACATCTCTTTCCCAATGGCGTGGGCTAAACAGCATGAACGCACATGTGGCTTTGCTAGGATAGCGGGCTTCCCCATGGTGCAGGGCACCATTGACTGCACGCATGTGGCATTGCAGGCACCACATGAAAATGCAGAGGTATTCCAAAACCACAAGGGCTACCACTCCTTAAATGTGCAGTTGGTCTGTGACCACAGGCAGCTGATACTCGCCATCAATGCCCGCTATCCTGGCAGCAGCCACGATGCTTTCACCCTGCGCCAGACTGGTGTGCCAGACCTTTTCCAGGCACCGCATCAGCCAAGTGGTTGGCTCCTCGGGGACAAGGGTTATCCACTCTGCACCTGGCTGATGACACCCCTGCCGAGCTGCGGTATAATGAGAGCCATATCAACACCAGGAACAGACGATTGGCGTGCTCAAGCAACAGTTCCGCTGTCTGGACCACTCAGGAGGAGCCCTGCAGTACTCTCCTGAGCGAGTCTCCCTCTTCATAGTTGTGTGCTGCATGCTTCACAACCTGGCAATCCGGAGGGCCCAGCCAATGCCACCAGGGATTGGTGCACCACCTGGGGAGGAGGAGGAGGAAGAGGAAGAGGAGGAGGAGGATGAGGAGGATGATCAGCAGCAGCACCAACGTGGGAGGGAGGCGCACAATGTTGAAACTGCAAGGGCCGTCCGTGAACGGCTGATAACAAGCCGCTTCTAGGCCCCTACTCAGAAGATGGCTTCTGGCATGGAGAACAACATCATGGAAAGCAACCCGCACCCCCTTTTGCCGGCCAAAGCTGGAATGATTCCAAAGGCCAAAAATGTAAATTTAGAATACAACAACTTTTTTCTTTGACAAACTGTGTGTGTCATTTATTCAGGACAAACAATTAGAAACAAACACAACAAATCATGAATTAACAGAACTGGTTCTCACAAGCTGGAGAAAAACGCCAAAACAGTAAACATATGTAATCACGCGAACCTCGACCTTTACTACAAACATTCCCACCATTTATTTAGACCTCCTACTGTTTGCCCTTCGAGGGTGATCTCCATCCCCTGCGCACTTCCCCCCTTCCCACCCTACTGCTCCTCCGTAATAGGGCCCCAGTGGCTGCAGCAAGGCTGGTGGAAGGCTGTGAATGCCAGATGCAGAGACTACAGATGCCCTTGAAAGACGCCCTTGACCAGCTCTGGGCCTGGAGGCCCCGGCTGCAGATTGCACCAACTCTGCATGGGCGGCAGCGGTCTGGGCTGGCTGTGTTGCAAGCGGTGTCAAATGCAATGGGGAAGTGACAGTGGTGGGAGCAGCAATGCTGTCATCCTGAGAGAAGACAGCACCTTCCTGCTCGACTGACACACTGGCACTCTCACGGGGCAGTACCTCAGCATCCGGAGCAATCTGCTCGAGCACAGATTGCTGGCCTGCTGCGTCGCTGTGAGAGCCCTGGGGCAATGTGGCCGAACCAGCGATGATGGCAGCAGTCAGTGCTTGCATGACATCAATCTGAGACTGCATGAGAGCAGTCTGAGACTGGATGGCGGCAGCCAGTGACTGAATTGCAGCACTAAGCTGTTGCATTGCATCGGCCTGTGCTGCAGCGGAGTGCTCCACACTCCTAGCCAGTCCACCAATGCTTTCGGGCACCCTTGCCATTGCACCCATGAGCTCAGTGTGCATGCTCAAGGCCTGGCAATTCATTTCCGCGATGACGCGCTCCTCCACTGTGTCCAGTGCAGCAGGACTTGCTTGCCTACTCGCCCTCCAGGGAGATGGCCCCCGAGCTTCCCTACCCCCATGGTGTTGCTGCAGCCTGCAGGATTCCGGAGCTTCGTCCTCATCGGCCTCTTCACCCCTGCTCCTCTCCAGGGAAGGCGTGGTCCCAGTGTGGGCATGGGCTCCCTCAGGAGACGCAGGCAGTGAGGCTCCGGCTTCCTCCTCGCCTGGGGCGTCGCTGCCACTGGTTGGTTGAGGGACAGGCTGGTTAGCTGGTGGTTCACTATCTGAAAGCAAGGAGGTACAAGAGTGGCTTTAGCATCAGGACGGGGGGGCAGTAAGGTAGCAAGGACTGGAGACATTTAGTAAGTTGGATTGAAAGTGTAAAAGGCTGGTGTTGTGAGGGGCAAGTGGAATGAGAGAGGAGAGAAAGCTGATGAACTTCTTCTTCTTCTTAGGCAGTCCCTTGGAACCGAGAATGATTTGCTTCCACATTAAAAATGAGTTCTCAGGTGACTGATTAGTCCAATGCGGGACCTACAGTCTCTGTCACAGGTGGGGCAGACAGTGGTTGAAGGGGCGGGTGGGTGGGGTGCTTGGGTTGACGTGCGCTCCTTGTGCTGCCTGCGCTTGGCTTCCGCTTGCTCCCGGCGAAGAGACGAGGTGTTCGGCGCCTTCCCGGATGCTTCTCCTCCACTTTGTGCGGTCTTGGGCCAGGGATTCCCAGGTGTCGGTGGGGATGTTACACTTTTTCAAGGAGGCTTTGAGGGTGTCCTTGAAGCGTTTCCTCTGCCCACCTGGGGCTCTCTTGCCGTGCCGGAGCTCCGAGTAGAGCGCTTGTTTTGGGAGTCTCGTATCGGGCATGTGGACAATGTGACCCATCCATCGGAGCTGATCGAGCATGGTCAACGGTTCGATGCTGGGGATGTTGGCCTGAGCAAGAACACTGATGTTGGTGCGCCTATCCTGCCAATGGATTTGCAGGATCTTGCGGAGGCAGCGTTGGTGGTACCTTTCAATGGTGGTATACCATTGCTGTCTCCAAGAGGGTCGAGCTCTCCAGCGGCCACGGCACCTATCACCTCGTTGGCAACGATCCTGTGCACGCGCGCCTCCAAATCGCCGAGGGTCTGCAGCTCAGCCAGTCCTCCACCCGTCCGTTGCTGCTGGTGCCTGTTATGAGATAGCTTGGCCTGCAAGAAAAAGGACAGCGTCTGAGTGAATGTGCAGCTATGTGCTTGCCTGATGTGCCTCTCATAGTTGAATAGCCCTTAATATATGCAGCCATGTGCTTGCCTGATATGCCTCCCATAGTTGAATAGCCCTTAATGTATGCAAGGTGTGGAATGTGCGTGTGTGTTTTATGAGATGGCCATAGGTCTTGGATGAGTGTTGGGCATTTGGGGTTTTTAAGCCCTCTGGGCACGGAGAAAAGTTGAGATGGAGGGATGTAGAGGTATTGAAAAGCAACCACTCACCCTGACCACCCGAGTGAGGTTGTTGAACTTCTTCTGACATTGGAGTGGGTCCTGGGCACCAGGCTCCTGGAGGAGACGTGCTGAGCCACCTCCCTCCAGACTCTTCTGTATTCGCGTGGCAATGGCCTCCTGCCACTCTGTGGGTAGCGTACTGCCCTTCGCCGTTCCACAGCGCCAACCAGAACCACCAAAGCCCCGTCGCTGAAGTGCTGAGCTCTTTCCCTGGGTCTCTCCATTGTTGGTTCCAGCAGAATTGATGTACAGGTCTCTCCAGACCAAGATTCAAGGCTGCAATGAGCAGGGTGTGGCTGGAGAGCAAGATCGACCCTCCCCTTTAAGAACTGGCCGGCGCCAGTATGTCTGTGTTCTATAGCTAACTGACATCACCTGAGCTTCGCCAGCGCTCTGAGGTAGCGCCTCGCGCCTTGGCGTTAGCGCCTTAAGACTGGTGTGTAGCGCCTGATTTAGCACTCAAATCACCTCCAGGGGCGACAGAGGCCAAGTTTGCAGTCGGAGGCGATAATTAGCGCCAGGCACTAAACTTTGTGCCCAGCCGATAATTGCGCCCCAAACGGGGCGATACCGAATTTCTCCCCCAAGGTGTTCTAGGATCAGAAGACCGAAATTAGACCAACAAGCCTATTATTTGAAACAACAACAGAAAATGCTGGAAACACTCAGCAGGTTAGGCAGCACCATGGAGAGAGAAACAGAGTTAACATTTCAGGTCAATGACCCTTCGTCAGAACCTTTTATTTAGATAAGACCAAAGTCAATCATATTATGGTCACTATTTGATGGTAAGAGGACATCTTGCAAATACTGATCATAATATGATTGAATTTGATATTAGATTTGACAGGGAGAAGGGATTGTCATAAACCAAAGTTTTAAATTTAACTAAGGCAAACTTTGAAGGGCTGAGAAATGAATTGACCACAGTAAACTGGGTTGAACTGTTAATGGATAAACCTACAGATAAACAGTGGGAAGTATTCAAAAAAGTATCTAGTACAATACAAAGACTTGTGTAGTTAAGCAACCATGGTTAACAAATGAGGTAAGAAACAGTACCAAGTTAAATGAAAAGGCTTGCTCAAATGCAAGGAAAAGTGAAAATCCATCGGACTGGGAGAGATATAAAAGGCAACAGAGGGATACATAGAAACTATTAAGAGGTGCAGAAAAGTGAATATGAAAATAGCCTTGCAAGGGATATCAAAGCTTACAGCAAACATTTTTATAAATATATTAAGAAAAAGAGAGTGGTATAGCAGAATGCTGGCCCATTAAAGATACATGCAGGCAAGACTATAATGGGTAGTAAGGAAATGGCAGACTTGGTAAATGAATGTTTTATATCCATTTTCACAGTGGAGGAAGAGGACAAAATACCAATGGTACAGGGGGAGGAACTCAGTGGATTTAAAAAATGGTAATGGAGAAAACAATGGGACTTAAGACAGACAAATCTCCAGGACCTGATGGTTTCCATCCCAGGAAATTAAAACAAATAAGTTAGGAAATTGCAAGTGCATTAGGCATAATTTTCCAAAGCTCTCTAGATTCAGAAATTTTGCCTTTGGATTGGAAAATTTCAAATGTCACTCCATTATTTAGGAAGGGACAGAAGGAGGGAGAACCAGGTAACTACAAACCTGTCAGTTTCACATCAATTGTGAGGCAGTTACTGGAATCTATCATCAGACACAGAGTGACTGAGCACTTGGACAAGTATCAGCTGATCAAAGAGAGTCAGCATAGATTTGTCAAGAGTAGGTCATGTCTGACTAATATAGTTGAATTTTTTGAGGTGGTCACTAGTATGGTGGATAGGGGAATATCTATGCATGTTGTCTATACGGACTTCCATAAGTCATTTGATAAGTTTCTGCACAAGAGATTGTTAACAAAAAGAAAAGTGCACAGAATTGGAGATAACCTTGACATGGGTCAGTAATTGGCTGGGAGCTTGCAGACAGAGAGTAAGGATAAAGGGAATGTACTCTGATTGGTGAGATGAGACAAGTGAGGTTCCCCACGGATCTGTACTAGGGCCTCAGTTTTTCACCACATATATTAATGACATGGAATAAGGAATATAGCATTGTATATCCACGTTTACAGGTGGCACTAAGCTGGGAGACACAATAAGTTGTGTAGATGGGAGCAAGAAGTTAGAAAGGGACAAAGAATAAAGTGAATGGGCAAAACTATGGCAGATGGAGTTCAATGTGGGGTAGAGTGTAGCCGCCCACTTTAGTCCTGAGAAAGACAAATCAGAATATTTTCCTACTTGTGAAAAACTAGGATTTGTGGAAAAACAAAGCAATTTATGTCCATGTACACAAATCACTAAAATCTAGTGCAAAGGTACAAAAAGTAATCAAAAAGGCTAATGTAATGTTGGCCCTTATCTCAAGAGGGTTGGAATTCAAAAGTGAGGAAGTGATGCATCAGTTGTACAGATCCTTGGTCAGACCCCATCTGGAGTACAGCGTTCAGTTTTGGGCACCGAACCTCAGGAAAAATGTATTGGCCTTGGACGGAGTGCAGCACAGATTCACCAGAATTAGACCAGGGCTTAAAGGGTTAAATTATGAGGACAGGTTGCATAAACTTGGCGTTTATTCCCTTAAGTTTGGAAGATTGAGAGATGATCTAATCAAGGTGTTTGAAACGATAAAAGGATTCGATAGTATAGAATCAGAGAAACTACTTCCTCTAGGGGCAATCCAGAAAAAGGGGGCCTAATCTTAAAATTAGAGCTAGGCCCTTTAAGAGTGAAATCAGGAAGCACGTTTCACGCAAAGGGTAGTGGAAATCCGGAACGCGCTCTCCTCATTAGGATTCTGGGTTATTTGAGATTTTCAAGACTGAGATTGATAGTTTTTTGTTGGGTAAGGGTTCAAGGGATATGAAGCAAAGGTGGGTAAATGGAGTCGAGCTCCAAATCACCATTTTGATCTAACTGAACGGCTGAACAGGCTCGAGGGGCTGAATGGCCTATGTTGCCTGTTTCTAAAACAAGAAACAAATGCATTTATTTCACCAAACCCTTCAATCCATTCTCTCCAAAAACATATCAAGTTGTCTGCTAAACACAGTTACAACTACAGTATTTGCTTCACAGGCCCTATACATAGAAGACTAGCTGAAGTGCCCGGCGGTGCCGAGGCTTTTTCGAGGGCATGTTGTTGTTGGAAGAGAGAGAGAGAGCGACTGGGGGGAAGAGAGAGAGCGACTGGGGGGAAGAGAGAGAGCGACTGGGGGGAAGAGAGAGAGCGACTGGGGGGAAGAGAGGGAGGGGAGGGGTGGGGGGAAGAGAGGGAGGGGAGGGGAGGGGGGAGGGAGGGGAAGGGGAAGGGAGGGCGGGGGGGGAGGGGAGGGGGAGGGGGAGGGGAAGGGAGGGCGGGGGGGGGAGGGGAGGGAGGGGAAGGGAGGGCGGGGGGGGAGGGCAGGGGGGAGGGGGAGGGAGGGCGGGGGGGAAGGGCGGGGGAGGGGAGGGGGGATGGAGGGCGGGGGGGAGGGAGGGGAGGGAGGGCGGCGGGCGCCCCCCCCGAGGGTCGCGGCCCCCGAGGGTCGCGCCCCCCCCCCCCCCCCGGAGGTGAAGACCGCCGATTGCGCGCGCAGCAGGAGCTGAGACGCGGCGTCTCTCTCGGCCGGCGGGCCCGGTTGCCAGGGCAACCGTGACGCTGACCAAGCCAGAGAGAGAGACGCCGCGTCTCAGCTGCTCCTGCTGCGCGCGCGGCCCCGCCCCCCGAGGGTCGCGGCCCCCCCCCCTTGAGGGTCGCGGCCCCCCCCCCCCGCCGAGGGTCGCAGCCGCCCCCCCCTCCCCCCGAGGTGAAGACCGCCGATTGCGCCCGTTGCCAGGGTAACGCTGGACGCTCAGCAAGCCCCGGCAGAGAGAGACGTCTCAGCTCCTGCTGCGCGCGCACCCTAGCGGCGCTGGGCTGAGGCTCGGCCCTCCAGCCTTCGAGTGGGGCCGGGAGGTGCCTAGCTCGGGCGTGGGTGCGGAGGAGACGCCGAGGCTTCTAGGCCTACCTGGAAAAACGGGGAAAGGTAGGAAAATTAATGAGATTAGATAAGTTAATTACTTTCGAAATCATTTTTTTTAAAAACAATATGGGCTAGATTTTCAGTATAGACAGTTTTGGGGCGCTAAGCTTAGCGCCCGCCCGAAGTTATCGCCCGCCCCAAAGTAGCGCCCCGTTGCTGGAAATTCAGTGGCTTCGCCCTAAGAGGTTGGTGGAGCGCTAAAAGAGGCGTTCCACTAGTATCTTTAGGCGCTAAGCCGGCGGTGGAGAGCGCAACACCCGAGCTCGGGCGCAGCGCACGGCAGACACTCTGGTGCCAGTGAGCTCTTAAAGGGGAAGGGTGCATGTATTTTTTTCAAATGCAAAGTCTGGGGTGAAACGGGGGGGGGGGGGGGGGAGAGAGAGAGAGAGAGAGAGAGAGAGAGAGAGAGAGAGAGAGAGAGAGAGAGAGAAGGAGGAGGAGGAGGAGGAGGAGGAGGAGGAGGAGGAGGAGGAGGAGGAGGAGGAGGAGGAGGAGGAGGAGGAGGAGGAGGAGGAGGAGGAGGAGGAGGAGGAGGAGGAGGAGGAGGAGGAGGAAGAATTGATTGGTTGGTTGGTGCCCGGAAACATAAATAGGCCGTTCAGAACAACACACAGCTTACTTCCACACAACACATGCAGAGTGCCTTTTGTACGAGTGCCCTTTAATTTGCGCTCCCCAGGGTGTGTTGCGTTCCATTTTACAAACGCTCTGGACGCCAGGCGCACAATGGGGCGGTCCGACTGAAGTTTGGAGTCGGGGCGGCCAAAGAGCGTTGCACGAGGATGTGACGTCATTTTCTGCGCGCGCATCCGGGCGGCCGCTAAACTTTGCGCCGGCGCTAACGGGCAACTTAATTTGGGGCGGGGCGCAAACTGCGCTGCGCCCAGGCGCTACACGCATAGCGCCCGAAAATCACTTCTCTTAAGGCGCTAACTGCTGGCGCAAGCAACTGAAAATCTAGCCCTATGTGTTTTAAAAGCAATGTTTTTTTTTAAGACGCAGAAAGCGGGAAAAAGAAAGGAAAAGTTTGGAATCAAGATGGCGGCGACTCACCTCGGTTCAGAACGATAAAGCCCAGCCACACACGCACCGATTGGCCCGGCGGCACACGCCAGCAACCCGGCGTACGATTGGTCGAGCTCGAGGTCACTCTGTCGCTAATGAGCGGATAATGAGATGCTAATGAGCGGAATGTTGAAGGTTTTTGGGATACCGCGGGCGCAATTTTAGCCCGGCCGAAACGTAAATACGCTTAAAACCGTCTCGGAAGCGTAAGCTTTCTTTGGAGGTAACGCGTGCGTAGGTACGCCCTGTAACTTTCGAGTGCATACCCGCAATGCACACGCGATGACAGACAGATAGACAGATAGACAGATAGACAGAATGACAGAAGTACCGATTTATATATATAGATAGGAGCAGGAGTAGGCCATTCGGCCCCTCGAGCCAGCTCCACCATTCAACGAGATCATGGCTGATCATCCAAATTCAGTAGCCTGTCCCTGCTTTCTCCCCATATCCCTTGATCCCTTTAGCCTTAAGAAATATATCCAACTCCTTCTTGAATATATTTAATGAATTGGCCTCCACTGTCTTCTGTGGTAGAGAATTCCACAGGTTCACCACTCTCTGGGTGAAGAAATTCCTCCTCATCTCTGTCCTAAATGGTTTACCCCTTATCCTTAGACTGTGACCCCTGGTTCTGGACTCCCCGACCATTGGGAACATCCTTCCTGCATCTAGTCTGTCTAGTCCTGTTAAAATTTTATAAGTTTCAATGAGATCCCCTCTCATTCTTCTAAACTCCAGCGAGTATAAGCCCAATCGACCCAATCTCTCTTCATACGTCATTCCTGCCATCCCAGGTATCAGCCTGGTGAATCTTCGCTGCACTCCCTCCATGGCAAGAACATCCTTCCTCAGATAAGGCGACCAAAACTGCACACAATACTCAAGGTGTGGTCTCACCAAGGCCCTGTACAACTGCAGCAAGACATCCTTGTTCCTGTACTCGAATCCTCTCGCTATGAAGCCCAACATACCATTTGCCTTCTTAACCCCATGCTGCACCTGCATGCTTACCTTCAGCGACTGGTGCACAAGGACACCCAGGTCTCGTTGCACTTCCCCTTCTTCCAATCTATTGCCATTCAGATAATAATCTGCCTTCCTGTTTTTGACACCAAAGTGGATAACCTCGCATTTATCCACGTTATATTGCATCTGCCATGCTTCTGCCCAATCACCCAACCTGTCCAAATCATACTGGAGTTTCTCGGCATCCTCCTCACAGCACACACGCCCACCCAGCTTTGTGTCATCTGCAAACTTGGAGATATTACAGGATTGCTACCTGGCAAATTCCACAAATCTATTTTTCCATGTACAAAAGTTCTGCCTAACCTCCTGTACTCTCCTTAAATATTAAGGGAGAGTTTAATCAAACTCTCTTGATATAATCTTGAGATCATCTATAATGCAACAGTTAAGGTCTCTATACATATTGCAGGTTGGATATCAAGTAGACTCTAGAATCATAGAAGTAGGCCATTTGGCCGATCATGTCTGTGCCAGCACTTTGAAAGAGCTATCCAATTAGTCCTACATCCCTCCTCTTTCCTGCACAAAACCACATGCACAAATTGTAATTAGCTGTTGTATAAAATTCAGAGAAATGAACTTTATTTTCAGATAATCACCATATGCAGCTACATTGCAGAACCAGGCGACCGACCTATGGACTGAACCTGCAGACAGGTTGGTGACAGGTCAGTAATACATTGCGACCAAAATAGTGAGCTGGCACTCAAAGTCTGAAGAGCTTGCAAACGTTGATTTGACCTGTCACAGGCAAACTTGAAGCAAAAGCAGAAAATACTGCAAGTGCGCAGCAGGTTGACGGGCAAGAGAAAGAGACTGAAAGAGAAAAGAAGGTTTAAAACCTGGGGCGATGGGATGGGGGGTGGGGGTGATTCTTTGCTGAGAGAAACTGGGTTCATAGTCTAGCACCATGTTACTGTGTTTCTTCCATTCATCAAAACAATTATCATCGTGTCTGACCTGCATTTCACAAATGGATCCAGCTGTCTACGTTTTCTTGTTTTCAAAGCAAGTTTGATCTTATACCAAAAGAAGGGGGGGTGGCGGGGAGAGAGAAAAATGTGTTTAAAAGTAATTTAAATAAGAAGGAAAACCTTAAAGTTGTGCAGTATCCCTAAGTTCTCATTAGCTTTCGAAACAGTCGGAAGGGTACATAATTAATACTTTCTTCTGCTGCAGATGGTTTCTTAGGAGCAGATGTATGCAAGGTGACCTTAGTTTGAGAAACCACATGTGAAGCTTATGGAACTCAGCATCACGTTTATCTCTTGATAAACATGATATTCTTACCTATCAATTTTGCAGCTGAGCTTTTGTGTGGGGCATTTCATAAGGAGTTCGGGATGAGATTTGGTCATTGTGCTCAGGCTGGCTGTCGGGCAAGACATCTCGAGAAAAACAATTAAACACGACCTGCAGTTTCTGATTCTCCCGTCCATAACTCCCCCACCCCGCTCTGAACATGCACCTCGCCAAATTTCGGGGTCATCGTTTCCCCATCGCTCGCATAATTCTGGTGAATCCAGACTCCAGCTGTCTGCGGCTTTAATGGCCTTTCTATAATAGGGTGCTCACAACTGCGCACGGCACTCTGACGGTGGCCTAACCAATGTTTTTGCACAAATTTATCATTGCTTCTTTGCTCTTGTACTCTGCACCCCGTTTATAAAACCCAAAACAAAAGTCGCCATTTTTTCGCGGCTTTTGACGATCTGCACTTGTACTTTCAGGGAATTACGGGGATGAATTTCCTCCTCCTGCTCCGTCGAGGTCGGCAGAGGTTTGGCAGAATCTTAATTTATACACATGATGAATGGTGTGAAGTTACAGCGACGGAGCAGGAGAAGCCCCAAGGCAATCCACCCCCTACTTATTGGAGAACCAGGATTACTTTGTGCATCCAGGATGTTATATTGGCTCCTCTCCAGGCCCATGGCGCAATTTGCATATTTAAGGTGGATTGGAAAAAGTTGTGCCATGGGTCCTCCTCTCTGACTTCCTTCAGCAATTGAGGGTGCATGCTGTCAGTGCCCGGTGACTTTCCCACCTTGGGTTCTGCTAGATTTTTCAGATCAAATTCCTTTTCCGCAGTTAGCGTATTGTTCCATATCCTCCTCTAGTGCGGAGCATTCTCATTTCCACCCTCATTTTTAAAAACCAATTCAAAGTATTTATTCAATATCTACGAACATAGGAACGGGAGGAGGCCATTCAGCCCCTCGAGCCTGTTCCGCCATTCAATGAGATCATGGCTGATCTGTATCTGAACATGACTATATCTTCATCTCCTACAGTTAGACTCCCCCCTTCGTCCTTAATCAGTCCTACCCCTCTCTTTAACTATTCTTTTACTTTTACTTTTTAACATGCTATTGTGGCGGAGCCACCAAGGGTCTCAGAACAATTGGTAATAATCCCTTTAACTACAGTGTAGTGCAACCGTGGACTGCACCTTTAAACTGCCTGTTAACTGTACTGTATTGTGTTTTCCTGCACTCCACGGGATGACGTCATGACGCCGATCACTTGACCACCAGTGGCGCGAAGAATGCGATGACGTCATGACGTCAGCTTCCAGAATCTTCCAGTAGTCGTCGAGTGCCCAGCAAGCTGAATAGACCTGTGTACTGTTTCTCCTGTAGTTTCCCTGTTAACTTCGTTGTTCATTAAAACCTGTTGATTTGATTCATCGAGTCGAATACCTTATTCAGATAGGAACCTCCGTTCCTACATTGGTGACCCCGATCTCGTCGGACAACTTTCGTCGAGGATGAACACGAACGCCGTCGCCCTTAAACTGCCGCAGTTCTGGGAACAGCAGCCAGCAGCATGGTTTTTCCAGGCAGAAGCACAGTTCGCTCTCCGGGAGGTCACAGCGGATGCGACCCGTTATTATTACGTGGTTGCCGCTCTCGACAGTGCCACGGCCTCGCGGGTCATCAGCATCCTTGGAAGCCCACCGGAGGAGGGCAAGTACGAAGCGCTTAAAGCCCGTTTGCTACAGGTATTTGATCTTAATAAGTCGGAGCGGGCGCGCAAGCTTATTTCCATGCCCGGCCTCAGGGACTCAAAACCGTCAGAGCTGATGAGTCAAATGCTCACGCTGTTGGGCACGGAACCCCAATGCTTTTTATTCCGTGAGCTTTTCCTCTGCCAGCTACCCGAACCGGTTCAGGCGGCATTGGCCAACACTGCCATCACAGACGGTGCTGAACTCGCTGCAGAGGCAGACAAGATATTTACTGTTACTCAGCAATGTTGTGCAGCCACGAGGCGCCTTTCCCCCACGCAAGCGAAGCCCAGCCCTCCCCCAGCAGGATGGTGCGCGTACCACGCCCGTTTTGGTGCCAAAGCTCGATGCTGCCGGCCTCCTTGCAGTTTCCCTCAAGAAAAAAAAACTCCAACAAGCCCGCGTCCTCCCGGACAGACGACAAGGTCTAAAAAGCACAGCAAGTTAGCTATGGCGGCGGGCTCAACGGGCAAACTCATTTACGTTACGGATTCCGTTACGGGCCGATGATTCCTGTGTGACACTGGTTCACAGTGCAGCATCCTCCCAGCTTCAAAGCTGGACCTACTATCCGGCGGCCAGGGGCCTTCCCTCGTGGCAATAAATGGCGCTGCCATGCGTACGTTCAGGAAACGGACGGTAAACTTAACCTTCGCCGGTCAGCGTTTTGTGTGCGACTTCATTACAGCTAAGGTCTCACAGGCCATCCTGGGTGCTGATTTTTTTCTGTGCCAACGGTCTGCTGGTCGACGTCCAACACTGCCGACTCATTAATGCGTCCACTTTCCACGCAGTGCCCTGCCACCGCAGCACTGCCGTGTCCTGGTCGGTGGCCTGTGCGGTTCCGTCACAAGACGGGTTTACGCGCCTGCTCGGCGAATTCCCAGAGCTCACCAGGCCTACTTTTTCGGCTGCAAGCACACAGCACAGGGTGGAGCACCATATCTCCACGACCGGAGCACCCGTTTACGCTCGGGCGCGGCGATTAGAAGCCGGCAAGCTGGCAGCCGCAAAGGCTGAGTTCCAGACCATGGAGCGCCTCAGGATCATCCGGCGTTCGGACAGCCCTTGGTCCTCCCCACTGCATATAGTACCCAAACCAGGCGGCGGATGGCGACCTTGCGGGGATTACAGACGCTTAAACGACGCCACGACACCGGACAGGTATCCTATTCCCCACGTCCAAGATTTTTCGGCACATTTGGCTGGCAACGCTATATTTTCTAAAGTGGATCTCGTTCGTGGATATCACCAAGTTCCGGTGCACCCTCCAGATGTCCCCAAAACGGCAGTCATCACTCCGTTCAGCCTTTTTGAGTTCCTCCGCATGCCATTCGGTCTGAAAAACGCAGCGCAAGCATTCCAGCGGTTGATGGACTCTGTCTTACGGGACCTGCCCTTCATTTTTGTATATTTGGACGACATCCTAATAGCCAGCAAGGATACGACAGCTCACATGGCCCATTTACGTACACTTTTCGCCCGACTCAGCCAACACGGCCTTATTGTCAATCCGGCTAAATGCACGTTTGGAGTATCCAGCATTGATTTCCTGGGACACAGGATTACCCCAGAAGGTGCCGTCCCGCTAGCCACCAAGGTAGAGGCAGTTACCGCATTCCCGCGGCCTCACACGGTCAAACCCCTACAAGAGTTCTTGGGGATGGTAAATTTTTATCATGGTTTCGTCCCCAAGGCGGCCCGGTTAATGCAACCTCTGTACAAAGCACTAAAAGGAAAGTCGGGCAAGGATGTTCTCACTTGGACACCGCAAATGGACCAGGCATTCCGCGATACCAAGGCGGCGTTGGCGGATGCAACTATGCTAGCACACCCACTCCCGGGCGCGACTGTTGCCCTCACTACGGATGCCTCCGACTACGCCATCGGAGCAGTTCAAGAGCAGTGGGTCGATGGGGGTTGGCAGCCATTAGCCTTTTTCAGCCGCCAACTGCGCAGGAACGAGCGAAAGTATAGCACTTTTGACAGAGAGTTGCTAGCCCTGTTTTTGGCCATTCTGCATTTCCGTTTCCTGCTAGAAGGCCACCCATTCACTGCATTCATGGACCACAAGCCGCTCACCTTTGCCATGGCCAAAACGGCGGAACCTTGGTCAGCTCGGCAGCAGCGCCACCTCACGTTTATATCCGAATTCACAACGGATTTGCGGCACGTGTCAGGCAAGGATAATCTCGTGGCAGATTGCCTTTCCCGGGTTCCAGTCCAGGCAGTTCACCTGGGCATCGATTTCGTCGGACTGGCAGAGGATCAACTGGCAGACCCAGAGGTACAAGCGTGTAGGACCACGCCTTCCAGTTGGCAGGTTGCAGACGTGCCGTTTCAAGCGGCAGGAACCACGCTCTTGTGCGACACATCCATGGGAGTGCCCCGGCCCATTGTGCCGGTCGAATGGCGCAAGAAGGTATTCCAGGCAATCCACGGGTTATCTCACCCGGGGATGTGGGCTTCTCAACGGCTACTGTCCCGCAAATTCGTTTGGAAAGGCATGCATTTGGACGTCCGGGACTGGACAAACAATTGCGTCGATTGTCAAAAATCCAAAGTCCACCGTCACATCAAGGCTCCGGTGGCCAACTTCCCGGTGCCTGAGCGCCATTTCGACCACGTTCACGTGGATTTAGTAGGTCCCCTTCCCGGGTCGCGTTCACACACCTCTTGACGGTGGTAGACCGGACCACCAGGTGGCCAGAGGCGATTCCCTTGGCCGCTACCACCACAGCAGACGTCGCCAGGGCATTTCTTTCGTCGTGGGTGGCTCGGTTCGGGGTGCCATCGGACATCTCCTCGGACCGCGGTCTGCAATTCACATCAGAGCTGTGGAACGCAGTGGCACAAGGCCTGGGTACCAAGCTGCACCGTACCACCGCGTACCATCCGCAGGCGAATGGCCTGTGCGAAAGGTTCCATCGGTCTCTCAAAGCGTCCCTCCGTGCCAGCTTGAGGGGACCCAACTGGGTGGACAGGCTCCCATGGGTGATGCTAGGCCTCCGGACAGCACCAAAGGAGGATCTTCAGTCTTCATCGGCTGAGCTGGTTTATGGCCAGACACTCAGAGTACCAGGTGACTTTCTCCCTCCACACACCGAACCATGGTCTGCAGCTCAACAGCTCCTACTTCATCAGGAGGCGGCCAGGAATTTCCTGCCCATCCCAACCTCGCACCATGACCTGCAGAGGCCTCACGTCCCGACAGAGCTCATGAGTTCGGACTATGTCTTTATTCGACAAGACGGTCACAGAGACCCACTCAAGCCACCGTATACCGGACCTTTTCGTGTCATCTCATCAGGGGAAAAGTTTTTCACAGTCGAAGTCGGTGGAAAGTCTGATACCATCTCTATCGACCAGCTCAAACCAGCCCGCCTGGATCAGAGTGAGCCTGTCGTGGCTGCCCAACCGCCTCGCTGTGGCCGACCGCCGTTAGCCGCCAGACCAGCCGTGCACCAGCCCACCGTCGAACAGCCCGATTCGGCCTCTGACACGCCTGCACCTCTGACTACCGTTTCTGCCTCGCCTGGGACGCCGCTTCAGCCGCAATCAGGCACTGGTTCTTCTACTAATGCCCCGTTTCCGCTGCCTGAATTTCGTCGCCGTTCGGCCAGGATCATTAAGCCTCCTACTCGGTTGACAATGTCCGTTAAAGTGGATTCTGGGGGGGCGCCTGTGGCGGAGCCACCAAGGGTCTCAGAACAATTGGTAATAATCCCTTTAACTACAGTGTAGTGCAACCGCGGACTGCACCTTTAAACTGCCTGTTAACTGTACTGTATTGTGTTTTCCTGCACTCCATGTGATGACGTCATGACACCGATCACGTGACCACCAGTGGCGCGAAGAACGCGATGACGTCATGACGTCAGCTTCCAGAATCTTCCAGTAGTCGTCGAGTGCCCAGCAAGCTGAATAGACCTGTGTACTGTTTCTCCTGTAGTTTCCCTGTTAACTTCGTTGTTCATTAAAACCTGTTGATTTGATTCATCGAGTCGAATACCTTATTCAGATAGGAACCTCCGTTCCTACACTATTACCTTTTATATTATCTGATATTCTTCTTCCTATTTTAAATTTTTTTAGCCCTTCTAATCTCTGCTTTCACCTCCCCTCTAGACTTGCTCCATTTTGTGAACTGCCCCTCATGTGACATCATGAATATCTGCTTCACCAACATCATGATTGGTTTACAGTGGGGGAATTTTTTTTTTTAATTCATTCACAGGCTGTGGGCGTCGCTGGCAAGGCCGGCGTTTATTGCCCACCCCTCGTTGCCCTTGAGAAGGTGGTGGTGAGCTGCCTTCTTGAACCACTGCAGTCCGTGTGGTGAAGGTACTCCCACAGTGCTTGTGAGGGAGGGAGTTCCAGGATTTTGACCCAGTGACGATGAAGGATCGGCGATATACTTCCAAGTCAGGATGTTGTGTGACTTGGAGGGGAACTTGGAGGTGGTGGTGTTCCCATGCGCCTGCTGCCCTTGTCCTTCTAGGTGGTAGAGGTCACGGGTTTGGGAGGTGCTGCCGAAGAAGCCTTGGCGAGTTGCTCCCTCCTCTTCTCCCATTCATGACTCGTGGACCGGAACTTCCCTTTGTAACATTTAGAATTACAGCATCATTTTAGTAGAACATACTTCCCCTTTAAATGAAAAAAAAATCCCTCCATTATTATATTCTCAACAGTGCAGGCTCCTGTAGAACTGAAAGAGGGAAACTGGGCTTTACAAATCGAGCCACTCAGCAGGGATGCACTTAAGCAGAGTAGAGTAAAGTACCGTTATGAATTGTTGATCGGGTCCTCATTAATTCAGTGATTTTTGAACTAAAGTATTATGGAATGCTGGTGATTTAATCTCCATAATCCAGCTCCCCAAATGTGTGACGTTAATTCATTAATTTGAGTAGCAAACGTCTGGATCACCGAATATCATCACGTTATAAACCTACAGCGTTCAACACCTTGGCTCAGCATCTTACACTGTTCTTACAAAATTGTAACTTACTTGTTTCAATGTAAGTCCAGAATGCTCCTTTGTTCCCCACAGGAAAGGCCCTGGCCTCCCCTGCCCTGGAATTCCGCACCCTCCCCCCAATTTCCCTCCGAGACCCACTTACCTGGAATCTGGCAGCCAACCAGGGGCCACCTGATCTTCGGTTCCCATTCCAGGCGGGAAGTGGACTGGTGGCATTTAAATGGGACCTGGCGGTTAAAACTACCAAAGGCCTCCTGCTGCCCCCGGCAACTGGGAAATTAATTGGCCAGAGCTGTGATCCCACTCCAAGTTAAAATTCCCCCATTCTTATATTTTTTTTTCCCCCTGTTTGTTTATTTTTAATTTCAACTAATCTAATTATATCACACTGCAGAGGCAATCAAAATTACAACGAACCTTACACGAGGAGGAATTACAAAACAGGAATACCAGCAAAACTCAAAGTTAAAGGCTGAAAGAGCACAGATTGGACCAAATCGATTACTGTTTCCCCTGGCTGGAGAGTCTAGAACTAGGGGATAAGGGGTCAGCCTTTTAAAACTGAGATGAGGAGGAATTTCTTCACTCAGAGGGTTTTGAATCTTTGGAATTCTCTGCCCCAAAGAGCTGTGGATGCTCAGTCGTTGAGTATATTCAAGGCTGAGATCGATAGATTTTTGGACTCCAGAGAAATCAAGGGATATGGGGATTGAGCGGGAAAGTGGAGTTGAGGTCGAAGATCAGCCATGACCTTATTGTGTGGAGATGCCGGAGTTGGACTGGGGTGGACAAATGTAAGAAGTCACACAACACCAGGTTATAGTCCAACAGCTTTATTTGAAATCACAAGCTTTCGGAGCGCTGCTCCTTCTTCAGGTGAAGTGTTGGACTATAACCTGGTGTTGTGTGACTTCTTACATATGACCTTATTGAATCAGGCTTGAGGGGCCCTATGACCTACTCCTGCTCCTAATTCTTATGTTCTTATGTTCAGTCCAAGTTAATCAAGTATGAAGGACTAGGCACCACCCAGTCAAGTGAGACGTATCCCCAATGAGGCCAGCAGCATCCCCAAACCGCAGGAAGCAATAATGGAAAGATCAACACCCAACAAGAGTGAAGAAAAGCAGACATGAAGTACGCAAGAACCGCTTGTGGAAGGTGAGAGTCTAGTGTTTCCTGGAGGGAAAAACGACAGGGCAGAAGAGGGAGAGAAAATGGAATGAGGAAAAAAAAAGGGGAGAGGAAAGAGAAGTGGGCAGAAACCACTGGGAAATCAGCTCAAAGAAAGAAGGCTTCCCAGAAAGAGAACATTGCAAAGCCCTCCAATGTTCAGATCCAACTATCCCGGCCCTCTTGTGTTTAAAATGTTAAAAGGTTTTCGAGGGTAGATAGGAGAAACTATTTCCTCTGGTGCCAGGGGACATAATCGTAAAATTAGAGCTAGCCCATTCAGGAGCACAATCAGGTCGTACTTTTTCTCACAAAGGGTAGTAGAAATCCGCAACTGGAGCTCTCAAGACTGAGATAGATAGCTTTTTGTTAGGTAAGAGTATCAACGGAAATGGAGCAAAGGCAGCTAAATGGAGTTGAGGTGCAGATCAGTCATGATCTAATTGAATGGCCGAGCAGGCCCAAGGGGCTGAATGGCCTACCCCTGCTCCTAATGTTCCTATTGTTCCTTACTGTTTGACTGAAATTCCTCTCCCAACACACACACAGATTTGGAGAGCTCTCAGCATTAGACCCAATATGAGCTCGGAACTTACCATGAATAAATAATTATCTCTTTTTTCTTATTCGTGATCGAGATGTGGGCAATACTGGCAAGGTTGCATTTATTGCCCACCCCCAGTTGTCCTGAAAAGGCGATGGTGTGCCTTCTCCTTGAACTTCTGCAATCTTGTACTCATGGCACTTCTATCATGGTATTAGGCAGAGAACACAAGGACCTTTGACCCAGTGACAATTAAGGAACAGAAATATATGTCCAAGCACCACCACCTCCAAGTTCCCCTTCAAGTCACACATCATCCTGACTTGGAAGTATATCGCCATTCCTTCATCGTCGCTGGGTCAAAATCCTGGAACTCCCTCCCTAACAGCACTGTGGGAGTACCTTCACCACACGGACTGCAGCGGTTCAAGAAGGTGGCTCACCACCACCTTCTCAAGGGCAACTAGGGATGGGCAATAAATGCTGGCCTTGCCAGCGATGCCCACATCCCATGAACGATTAAAAAAAAGTTCAGGATTGTATGTGATTTGGAGGAGAATTTGAAGGTGATAGCGTTCCCACGACATTGGTCCAGCACACTACTGGTTAGTGCTAGGCTCACTGCTCAGTGGTCACATTATCTTGGTGCCTGCATCATAACATTCACCCTGACTCACCTATATAAGATTAGAATATCTTCTTCTGACTTCCGGTCAAGTGCCCTTGAGAGGTATTATATTATTTGGTTAGCTTTGTTACAGTGAGCCAGAGTACGAGCAGAGGAGGTAATTCTCCTTCCACCTCAATCCATTAGTATTAGATGCATTGAATTAGTTTGGTTTTTTAACCATTATGAAATGAGTTTTGTCCCATTACCCACCTCCCCCAATACCCCCCCGCCCAATCCCCCACCCCAATCCCAAAAGCTTGGCTTCACACCACGTATGATCCCTTTTGGATTCTTTCACTTGTGAATTTTAACTTTCTATTTTCATGTATTCGTCTTTTATTAATAAGAAACTCACTTTGCAGATCAACTGCATTTCAAAACTGTAGGAATAACAAAAAGCTAACAGTTTTCTCAGATAGAAAGTTGAGATATGACAAGGTGAGCTTTAGTTGACCTGATGACTTTTTAAGAGACTTTTGCTATTTGTTTGCAACTACAGGTACATAGAAAGAAAGACTTGCATTTATATAGTACCTTATCACACTTCTCATATCACATCTCTCAGAAATTTCTCACAGCTCGCCACATACATTGAATTACTTTGAAGTGCAGTAACTGTCGTTATGTGGACAACCAAGCCACCATTTTGCACACAGCAAGATCCCACCAACTGCAAAGAGATGAATGACCAGTTCATAGAGTCATAACGGCACAGAAGGAGGCCATTCGGCCCATTGAGTCCA
The DNA here is from genome assembly GCF_052327205.1 of Somniosus microcephalus. Classification (NCBI taxonomy): domain Eukaryota; kingdom Metazoa; phylum Chordata; class Chondrichthyes; order Squaliformes; family Somniosidae; genus Somniosus; species Somniosus microcephalus. The sequence goes on along the minus strand of NC_140991.1, from coordinate 37,598,612 downwards.
TGCCGGCTCTCTGTAGAGCAATCCAGTCAGTCCCATTCCCCCGCTCTATCCCCGTAGTCCTGCAAGTTTATTTCCCTCAAGTGCCTATCCAGTCTCCCCTTGAAAACACTGAGTGTCTCCGCTTCCACCACTTCCGTCGGCAGCGAGTTCCAGGCCCTCATCTGATTTTGGTGGTGTTGGTCGAGGGACAAATGTTTGCCAGAACACTGGGAGAACTCTGAGTTTGTCTTTGAATAATGCAGCACTTCCTGAATACTGCGTTGGCCTGTTAGCCTAAACTATGCGCTCAGATCCTGTAGTGCAGCAAAATTAATTATTACTAAACCAACAACAGCTTGCATTGTACTGCATCTTTAACATAGAAAGATGCCCCACGGCGCTTCACAGAGGCATAAGGAAAATATGGACACCAACCTAAAGAAGGGGGTAGTAAGAGAGGTGATCAAAAGCTTGGTCAAAGAGGTGAGTATTAGGAAGGGTCTTAAAGAAGGAGGAGACAGAGGTGGAGATGTGGAATGGCTTAGAGAGGGAATTCCAGGATGTGGGGCCTAGCCTCTAAACCTTCTGTCTCAGATGTAAGAGTGTTACCAACCTAGGCAAGCTAACGAAGGATTACATCGGATATGCAGCACAGAAACAGGCCATTCGACACAACCAGTCCATGCCGGCGTTTATGCTCCACTAGAGCCTCCTCCCGTCTTTCCTCATCTAACTCTATCAGCATAATGCCACATACTTCCACATAATACATTTGTTTGAAACCAATTAAGTGGAAAAGTTAGGAAAAAGTGTTATGAAAGTTTCATGCATTATTTTAAAATAAAATGGTAGTTTGAAGTCCAAATGATAACTTGCAATTCTTATGCAGCTCATAGTACACGCTTCTTTTGAAAATATATCCTCTCAACTGTTCAATATCTGTAAGAATTTTTATTTATTATAAATAATGTTGAATAATTTTTAAAGATATTCGAAACACAATCATATGGCTTCCCTCCACAGTGTTGTCTATGTTTTTATAATTGTTGTATAACTGTTGTGACAATCCTCAAAGGGTTAATCTAGGCAAGTTAAAATGCAAAGTACATCATATTTCAGGGCAAAGTGCTGAAATGTTGCTGTCTTATGCAGACGATTAATCTTCTTGTAGCTAAGTTGACCTTGACTGCGCTTCACAAGATGCAATGACACGTCTCCTCTAGCCTGAAGAGGTTCAAAGAAGCAAACACATGTTGCAATAATGTTGCAAGGGTTGCATTGGTCTTTGAGCAGTATCTGAATTCAGCCCTGTAAGGATCACATTACAATTCCCTTAGCGCTAGAAAACAGTTACTTTAGCATTTCAAGGGTTAATTTATGCAAGATGGCAGAACTCCTGCATGACTGTGACCTCTGTGCAAGGCCATAGTAACACAGAGGGGGTGGGGAATGCACTGATGGAGGGAGAAGCTACGTCCTCTCTTCCCCCACCCCCCCTCTATAATCAGACCAGGCTAAGCCTAGCGCTTTGCGTGAACTTCTGCCTTTCATTTTTTCCATTTTACAGACGCAATCTCCCTGGTAATAGCTAATGTCACACGTGGTTTGTGTGCTTTATGCTGACGTTCTGTGAATCAGGCAAAATAACCACAGAATAAGAGGGCATGGCAGCAGCAGGATCAGTGATAAGTGACTTATCAGTCGTGAGGGGTTACTGTGGAGAACGGCGCAAGAAATATATTGCAAGCACCCAAGTCACTGTTGGGAGAATTGTGAATAAATATTTGAATCAGAAAGGTAAACTTGGTGCAGCTCTCTCTGGATTATTCATGAATGCAGCATTTTCTAAGTAAGGGTCCATTACAGCGGCAGAAGCCAAGCATTAACAAAATGGTTCTGTGGTTACAAAATCTCAGTGCTCAATGCGCCCTTTATAATCTTTTATTTTTGTTTTTCTCTTTATTTCTGCTTTTTTCTTCTGCATATCATATTGAAGATGGGAGATTTTTTTCGGAAGCTGGGAGCCCTTGTACATTTGCAGGAAACATGCAGTATCTGAGCAACATGTCCTGGTTATTTTCAGCACAGGTCGAACATCACGTTTCTTTCCAATAGTTTTCTGGAGCCATGATTTTAATAATACTATTTTTTTTAAAGGCACTCCTGATGGCTCAGTTCGGGAAACACTTCGAGGGAGGAACTGAGCCACACAGACCCAGAAGGCGTTCAGTGAGGACATGATTGGATTCACGATAACCTCCCACCGTCAAACTGCCTGCCGAAGGTCACTGTACAGGCTGACACATGAAGGATGGTGACCACTTAGATAAGTTATTGGAGCACAGCCAATGTCCCAATTGAAACAGCGTCTGGCGATCAGATACTGCCATCGGTGCAAGATAACCATCGACTGTAGATAGAAACATTTTGGTTACTGGCAGAAATTTAAGGGGACCTTGTCAAACGGTGCACTTCCACGGGGGAACCTGACCAGCCAGAAGCATATATTGGAAAATCGGGCGCGCGTGGCACATTTTTCCGATCAACACTCCTAGCAGGCGAGGCGCCTCTCCAGGAGCGCAAACTGGGAAAATTACCCTTTTAGAGTCCACACCAAACTTATTTATTAAAAAATAACAACAGAAAACGTATAGAATGTATAACAGCTCTTGAAATTAGAGTTTAACATACAGGGAACTTGTAGTTCAAAACTCTTTGAGCAGAGCATTATTTTCAAAGACTGTTGGGAAGCAATTGTTATTCAGCAAAGAAGATCTCATCTGGAATAAAATGTTACTACAGTTCCAGACAGTGTAAAATGGAATCCACCCATGTCCCAGTTACATCTTAACACGTCATTCTTCTTTGCACTTGGCACCTGTCTACCTGCCTGCTTATGGACAGCTGTAATGATTAATTTTCCAGCTAGTAACCCACTGGACCTGCAGACGTTTTATCTGTGGAATTAGAAAAATGATTTGATGAATACAGGGGGTCAATAAAAAGCAATATATACTCGGCCATTTCAAGGACTTTTTAAGGTAAAGTTCATGCGTATGTCCTTTTATTTTGCATAACAGCTGTGATTTATTATAGGGCTGACTGAAGTAGCACTTAGTTTAGCCTTGGTTTAGTTTGGTCTGGTCTGAACTGGCTAAAAGCCATTGAACCTGGAGCTGATCCAACCCATTAAATCAATACTTCCAATATCAATCAATGACAATCAAAATACATTTGTCTGATAACACTATTACCTCTTAAAAAGTGAACAATGCATATTTACCTGCTGTGTGCGACAAGTACACCAGTGCATCCGCGGCCTGAATAACCATGCTCCCTACCAGTCACAGCAGTTTCTAGTCACACTGGCTATCGACCAGCTAGCAGCAGAGATTTAAGCATCGGTAAACAACAAGAGACTCTTGGGAATGAGAATCCAGTGCGGTAGTAATTTGTTATTATATGTCAGTGCAATTAGACTGACATAGCCAGAGGCGGCATAGCAAAATAAAGAAATATACCACTTTCTGAATTAGTGATGATGTGGAAGCGTTATGCATGCCACACAATCCTGCACTGAGGTGTGTGAAATGTCCGCACAGGTGAAATAGAAGACACGTCCAAACTGGGGGCATCATATTCACAGAACCAATAGGAAGTGGAGCGCATATCGTTGGCATCAAGGATAGGGACTGACAAGCAACGGTGAATGAGTAGTGGTGAAGATAAATAGATCACTGACACAAAGTATAGATCTTATTTCCCTAGAAAAATATACATAGAGAATGACGTAATGCATAAAAGAAATGAGTCATCTTTAAGTAGTAAGAAGAGCTTTAAACAGTTGCTGAGGAATAGCCAAACATGGAGATCGTCATCTACGCAAGACATTCGGTTATATTGCTGAAAGACAAGAATGTGCACAGAGGCAACCACATCAAGGAAAATAAAACATTACATTAAGTGTGGGGCTGCATAGCAACTGTGATTGCACAATGATGGACAAATATACTACTTTTACCAAACATCAGCTCTTTTGCATAAGTAAGTGTACCAAGAGAGAATGTGCTGTTTGACTCAATGAATGCTGGCCAGTGATTATAATCTCTTTCCTGCGGTGGCATTTGGAGAAGAAGAGGTGAAGAAAGGAAACACTCAGAGGCAGGAAGGAAAAAAACCTAATTAATCTCTGACACTTACCCCGATTTTAACTCCAGGTGGATTCCCCGCTCAGGCCTGGGTTAAAATTACAGTCGGGTCTCAATGATGTCATCGGGCCACAACATGCATATGTAAAGAAGGACCCTGTTGGCTCTGGGCGCAGGTCCTTGCTGCCTGCTCAGGAGAGCAGGTTAAAAATTGCAGATGTTGCGATCAGGGTGGTTCCCTGACAGGTAAGAGCCAGGGCAATTTTTAACTGCCCAGCCGCCAGGTTTCTGCTGAGCGAGCCGGGTTAAAATCCCTAATATAGGAGCCACATCACCACCATCGTATTTTAATGACAGTGCTGGTCATTGTGTACCAAAGCTCAGAGACACAAAACTCCAACCACTGCAACATTGGCACAGAGTTCTACGTTTGCCAATGGTTTACCATATCATAGCTGGAGCTGCACCTTTTTCAACTACTAGCTTTAGCAAGAGTCTACCCAAATTATACGATGCTTCCAAGCAAAGGGACTTGACATTACAAGGACAATGTCTCGCTACAAGAGTTTGGTTCATTTACTAATACCTTTGTCTCCAAGTCAGAAGGTTATGGGCCCAAGCCCGAGAGCAGGATTTGAGCTTATAATCTGGACTGCCACTTCAATGCTGTTTAAGAGGAAATACAACAACAACATTTGGCATTTATATAGTGCCTTTAATATAATAAAACATCACAATACAGTACCACCAGATGAGATATTGGCCCGGAATTTGCGGTCAGTGGAGAAGTGACGGCGCTCGTCGTTGAAGAAAGGTGCCCACAAGGATCTAGCGATCTCTGTGGCGTGAATTTCAGCTCTCCCGACTTTAGTTTGAATCTGGCACCAAATCAAGCAAATCACCAGCGTCCCACAACAGTGATGTCATCAAGCAGGCTAAGCAGCCAATCATATTGAAGAACTCTCGCAGACAGCAAACCAGGAAGTAAAAATTACTTCTAATAAATTTTACAGAGAGCGAAATAAAGATTGGGACATACACATAGGATTAAGGTAGAAGCTGAAATATCATAAACAAACTTTAAAAAAAATATATATATTAAAAACTAGTAATTCTTTATCATATTCATGGAAAAATGTGACAGTCCACAAATATAAAATTAGTTTTTCAGGGCCAGAAAGTCAATACACCGTTAAAAACCCAGTTACATTTCTTTCAACAAGGCTTAACATTTTAGGGGATTTTTAACAGTGATATTCCATTGTAAAAGGGAACGTTTTCGTCAGTTCAAGTGACTGAATTGGTTGTCGGCTCTGGGGAGTTCCAAGCACAACCTGTGGTGAAGCAGGGAATGACTTGACGGCAACTTCAGGATTTCCGCGTTTATCTGCGCATGCGCTAAATCCTGAAGTTGCTGTCAGTTTCCGGCGAATGCTGACAGCTTCGCTGTCATTACCACCACAAAATCCGGGCCAACATGCTGAGGTTGTGCCCACCCATTCCAGTGGTTCGAGTTGACGTCGAAGATCCTATGGCACTACCTGAAGGAGAGCAGGCAGTTGACCTGGCCACCATTCTTTCCACAAACAACATCACCAAATACAGATTAATTAGTCCTTTGGTGTTTGTGGGATCTTGCTGTACATACAATGGCTGTTGTGTTTCCCACAGTCACAGCCACTGCAATTCAAAAGCATTTCATAGTAAATGCTGTTTCTGAGAGATGTGCGCTAGATGTCCGGCTTTCTTTCGATGTGTACTATTTAACCGTTACCTTGCTCCCCTGAATTAAATAAAATATCCCAATATTATTGCTGCTCAGTAGCCATCTGACATGGTATAGGGTAAAACTATCATCAATCTCTCAATAATAGCCCGGAAAATCTGCAGGGCTTCTGGTAACTCTGGTGGGAAACCGGCAAAACCCAACGGAAAATGGCAGGGTAACAGTTGCATAGGGACGCTGCCGCTTCTGGGATTTCCCAGCCTGTCTTGTAAAAGGGGCATGACGTCTACCTGCTCTTCACAAAGCAAATATCACTGATGGGGGTGGGGGGAGATGGCGAATCCGGGGACTACTCCAGGATTCCCCACTCCCCCAGCTCGCTTGGTACCTGGTGTAGTACTGGAGGCCAGTATCCCCAGTGAGATGAGATCTAGCAGCCTCCAGATAGGTGGAAGTTGACCCCCACCAGGGGAGGGTCCGTCCAGGCCAGGCAAACGGACTGGCCTGAGAAGAGTAAGGAGTGTGATGGAATACTCTCCACTTGCCTGGATGAGTGCAGCTCCAACAACACTCAAAAAGCTCGACACCATCCTGGACAAAACAGCCCGCTTGCTTGGCACCTCATCCACCACCTTAAACATTCACTCCCTCCACCACCAGCGTACCGTGGCTGCAGTGTGTACCATCTACACGATGCACTGCAGCAACTCGCCAAGGCTTCTTTGGCAGCGCCTCCCAAACCCGCGACCTCTTCCACCTAGAAGGACAAGGGCAGCAGGCGCATGGGAATACCACCACCTCCAAGTTCCCCTCCAAGTCACACACCATCCTGACTTAGAAGTATATCGCCGATCCTTCATCGTCGCTGGGTCAAAATCCTGGAACTCCCTCCCTAACAGCACTGTGGGAGCACCTTCACCACACGGACTGCAGCGGTTCAAGGCGGCTCACCACCACCTTCTCAAGGGCAATTAGGGATGGGCAATAAATGCTGGCCTTGCCAGCGATGCCCACATCTTATAAACGAATTTAAAAAAAGAAGAGATTGCAACAGTAAATGCAGAAGAGGCAGCGCTAAAATGCAACAAAAAGACTATAGGCTTTCAGAGGTACCAGCAACAATGCTATTGGGGCATACAGTGTTTTAATCAAACCTTCCTACAAGGGCCAGTTACCGTATTGTTACAGCGTGCATTCTGTTTGCGTATTGGATTTTCTCAGAGAATGCTGGAGAATTTCAGCAGTCATTTTAAAACCGTTCCTATGTACATAAGCGATGCATCAATCAATGGTTCCAGGTTTGTAGCCACTTGCAAGTGAGGAAACAGCAGTGAGAGAAGGGCAAACAGAGAGGGAGAGAGAAGAAACATAACCATGAGAACGAGCCCATGGGAAAAGAATCCCCCTGTGTGCTGCGGGTAATGAAAATGCAAAGCCATTCTTTAGAAGCAAGTTTACAATTTTGTTACATGCAGCGGACAGAGGAAGCCTTTCCCCATTCAGAGTATCACGACAGAGCGGAAGAACCATAGAGGTACTGTATATGGAACAGAAAGAGGCCATTTTGCCCATCACATCTGTTAGCCAGAGCAATCCAGAACAAATCTTGTTTTTATTCTTGGGATGTGAGCAGCACTGGCATGGCAGTGTTTATTGCCATCCCCAATAAAAACAGAAAATGCTGGAAACACTCAACAGGCCAGGCAGCATCTGTGCAGAGAAAAACCAGAGTTAACGTTTCAGGTCGATGACCTTTGAAAGGCCATCGACCTGAAACATTAACTGTTTCCCTCCACAGATGCTGCCTGACCCACTGAGTGTTTCCAGCATTTTCTGTTTTCGTTTCAGATTTCCAGCATCCGCATTATTCGGCTTTGGTTTTACTGTTAACCCTGGCTGTTTAGAGGACATTCAGAGTCAACCACGGAATGTGGGACTGGGGTCACATGTAGGTCAGGCCAGGTCGGGGGTGGCAGATTCCAATCTCTGAAGGACATCACTGAACCAGTTCAGTTTTTACAACAATCCAGCAGCTTCCACGGCCACTTTTTCTTGCAACAGCCAATAAATTATTAGGCTCAATGAACTGAATTCTACAACTTGCAATCTCCGAGTTGCTAGCCTAGTACTATACCTACTCGACTCCCACATCTCTGCCCTGCTCTCTCCCCATAGTACCACACCTTCTACCTCAAAAGATGTGAGGGTCTCTACCTTGACTTGGTAAAGAATTCCATGCTCCAACAATTCTCTGCATAAAGAAACAAAGGGAACAAGAAGCATAAGAAAGTATTTCACCCACTAGTTTCTATTGCTGTAAGTAAAATAAAATTAAGACCAAAGCCCCTAGCAAATACGCTCTGCACTGCTTTGCTTTCCATATCTCCAAACGAGCTATCTAGCTGGGGAACAAGTATGTGGATTTGTTTTTTTTAACTAAATTCTAAGAGCATGTCCTTACTTCAATCAATTTGACTAATCCATTCAATTATGTGAAGCAAAATATTCTACACACTTGCAAGCTAAATCATTAACAATTAATGAATTCAAATAGCTGTACTTTTACCAGTCAGACTGTCAGGAGCTCAGTAATATGTTATTTTTGGGATTCCAAATAACCTGTACTTTAGCCAGTCAAGCAAAACGCATTCCAATTAGAAAATAAAGTCCCACAGGCCCTGTAAAGTAGATGAAGTTAAGGTATTATAGGCCGGTTGTATGACACATTTTACTTTGTTGTGAAGCAGGTTCAGTTTCAAATCGAGACAAACTGTATAGTCTAACTCAGGTGTCAAATTGCCCGAACCAATCTGGAATTCTGTCCCCCAAAAGGCTGTGGACACTGGGACAATTTGGAGCTTTCAAGGCTGAGATCGATAAATTTTTGTTCGGTAAGGATATCAAGGGAAATGGAGCTAAGGCGGGTAAATGAAGTTGAGGAACAGATCAGCCATGATCTAATTGAATGGCGGAGCAGGCGCGAAGGGTCTGAATGACCTACTCCTGTTCCTATGTTCCTAACAGTGCCTACTTCCAAGAGTCTCGAGCTGCTTTGGTTGCACATCAGCTGCGTTATAACTGCAACTAGTACAAAGCATATTCGGAATAGTTCCCAGACTGTTAAATGGACTACAAAGAACTTGGTCAACTTCATTATCAACTGTTTAATGGTAGGGAAGAGTCAAATATCTCACTGGCTTTTTGTTAATACCAAAATTTAACCAGCATTTGGATGTTGGTGACCAAAGTCCTGTTCATGTGCAAGGACCATTTTCCTTGGAACAATGAGATACACCTGCTAGTATAACTCGATTATGCTACCCTTCATCTCTCTAAGCAGTTACTGATCTCAGTCCAGTACCTGTAGCTTGATGGAGCCCCTAGTAAAAGTAAAATGTCACATAGGTCATTCGTATGGGGTTTTGTACAGTTACAACACCCATACAGGGGATGTCTGTGACATTACCACACAGTGATGTAAACGGAAATGTGGTCAAAAATGATGTAAACATTAGGAGAATTTCCTCGGGGCCTCTCCGTAACCAGGGTTACCATTGAACTGCCACCAAAGTTTTGGCAGCAGAACAGGAGAGGCCCCGAGGAAATTCAACCCTAATATTCTCACAGTGACTTGCCTTTTTCTTCACCTTTATCAAAATTTGGCAACAAGGGTGGGATTTTCCTCGTTGGGGGTGGAGAGAGGCAAGACTGCAGCCTCCAAAGAGGTGGCGAGGGATGTCGAAGGGGCAGAAACCTCCCCAAAGATGAAGAAACCTCTTGGTTTTGTAGGCCTCAGCTGAGAGCAAGGTGTGCAAAGATAAGTGTATAGGCAGGCTGAATTGGAGGTAGAGGAGGCGTCTATTTGGTCCTTTCCTTCCATTTACCAAATTCTGGGCCTTGCTGCTAATATCCCAGGCGTACTGCCTACCGTTCACCAGGTGGTCCTAGGGAGCATTGGACAGGAATAAAATCTGCTAAGAAGCTGGGCATCGATCCCTGCTAGCATTTGCATGCAGTTGGTGGGGAGAGGGTGGCTGGAGGCAATACTAACAGGGAAATGCAGCTCAAAGCAGGGACACGGCCTTAGGCCTTGCCGTCGATTTTGCTCCATTTTCTGCTGCCATCCCACCCAATTTTGGGCAGTGTTGTTCTGAAAATCTAGCCTCGTCTGTCAATCGATTTTGAAATGTCCAAGTACTATGACAAGAGGTGCTCACACGGGAAACAACAAATTGCCAACCAGTTCATCACCTACACAAATAAGAATCTAAAATATCACCGAATTTTGAATATTTCAACCTACGTTAACATCTTGACATAAGAATGCACAGACCGCCAAAGTCCACTGTGGTGCATCTGTGCCGCCCCCAACTTCATAAAATGTCTTCTCCACCCTCTGTGTCAAGTCGTTAAATCTAAACTATCTGTTCACCTTCCTTCTTCAGAGTTTCAGTCCACACCCTTGGTAACCAAGTTTGTGGGTCTATCAAAGACTGTAATAGCATTCCATTCACCTACACCCCTTAGAAATCTTCAAAACAAGGCCTACCCCGAGCTGCCTTTATTCCAATGTCAATATTTCTAACTTCCTTAATTTCTCCTTGTAGCTCAGACGCCTAATTCCTTGCATCAGTTTAGTTGCCTTCTTCTGTACCTTTTCCAGAGCTAGGAAGTCCCCATTGTCCTACGGTGGGCAAAATTGTACGCAGAATTAGAAGTGGAGCCAAACCAGTGCTTCATATAAACTCACTATTAGTTCCTGGGACTTATATTCTACCCCACTCACAACAGCATAAGATCTTGATTGCCTTTTTTCCTGCTGTCACATGGTTTCGACAAGTTATCCACTAATACTCCCAAACTAACGCAGTGGGAGGAGTATGAAAAGTATCTCAATACCTCCAGATCTCTGTCCTGTATTGTACCCTCTTGGCTGTGACCAATCGTCCTATATTTTCACTACTTATTTCTCTTTCCCAGTCTCAAAACCTTGTCTGTGTTAAGCGATTTGTCAGTCCGATCACCTAATCTATCCAGACCCTTGCTACTTTCAGCTCTCTCCCCCACAGTTCTGTATGGGTACAGTAGACTAGTGGTAATGATACTGGACTAACAACGCAGAGGTTATGGGTTCAGAATCCCACTTTAACAAGCTCTGAAATTTGAATTCAGTCTGGTAATTTGTGGGCTAGCACCAAAAAAATAACAATAAAAGCTGCCAGATTGTCATTAAAACCCAACAGGTTGACTAATGTCCTTCAGAGAATGGAACCTGCCACCCCCCTACCCTCATCTGCAGGCATTCAAAAAATACCTCAGCGGAAGAGCAGAGAAATAGTACATGAGCGTGGGATGGGTGGGGCAGTGAAAAAGAATCTCAGCATTGGGGCAGTGGAAAAGTACCTCAGCTTGGCAGGGGCGGGTGGGGGTGTAAAAGTAAGGCTGGGTTGTTCTTGCACTTCCAGTGCTAGTGTAGCAGTTTCTGTTGCAGGTGCTGTGTGTCGACGTATTCTGTGAGTAGCATTCAGTATCAGCAGAATGTTTGGAATCCTCCACCCCAGAGGGCTGTGCATGCTCAGTCGATGAGTACATTCAAGATTGAAATCGATAGATTTTTGGGCAGTAACAAATCAAGGGATATGGGGGTCGGGTGGGAAAGTGGAGCTGATGTAGAAGATCAGCCATAATCTCATTGAATACGGCTCGAAGGGCCGTATGGTCTACTCCTGCTCCTATTCCTATTTCCTGTACCTTTCGTGGGGTAGGTTGGAAGAATACCTCAGTGTGGGGAAGGGGAAGTGCCTTTGTGGGGTGGATTGGAAGAGTGCCTCAGCAAGGGTCTCTCGGATTTTTCAATGGATAAAGAGGACCTGATCTTTCTAACATTAAAGATGTTCTGACATTTTTTTAAATGACATAGGTCCTGATTTTAATAGGTCCTGATTTTAATAGGCCTTGATTTTTCAAGCAGTGAAGAAGTTCCAATATTTCAAATTTGAAGAGACCCCGACTTTTTTTTGAAACAGCAAGGTGCCTACTTGCACTGACAAGATGTCTTCATTGACAAGATGCCTTCATTGATAAGATGCCCACATTTCTGAAAAGACAGCAATTCCTCCAGGTTTGTTCTTGAGATGAGCTGTTATGGTGTCACCATTATTATGCTTCTAACGTTAGCAACGGTGACCATTGAAAATTCCTATCACAGTGCCACCTACAGGCATAACTGGTATTGCAGGTAAATGTGGACACTTTTATAATGGGAACATCCATAGGACCAGATTGGCATAGGATAATAGAATCCTAGAATCACAGAATAGTACAGCACAGAAGGAGGCCATTTGACCCATCGAGTCTATGCTGGCTCTTTCAAAGAGCAATGCAGTTAGTCCCACTCCCCCGCTCTTTCCCCATATCCCTGCATTTTTTTGTCCTTCAAGTATTTATCCAATTCCCATTTGAAGGCTCCTATTGAATCTGTATCCAGCACCGTATCAGGCAGTGCATTCCAAATCCTAACCACTTGTAGTGTAAAAAAGTTTTTCCTCATGTTGCCTCTGGTACTTTTGCCAATCACACTTTAAATCTGTGCCCTCTCATTATCGACCCTTCACCCATTGGAAACAGTTCTTGTAATTTTTCCACTCCTTTCCCCCCCCCCTTTCCTTTTGTTTCTCTCTCACACCTGGCAGCTATCTTTTGCCCTGCCAGTACACTTTACACCTAACATCAGCCTATTACCATCTCGCCTAGCTTCTAATCTCTTTTACTTCTTTTGTTTCTTTTATTCTTTTGTCCGATCGCAGCCCTGCCTTCGATCTCGTTTCTTTTCTTTCCAGTTTTGAACAATGGGTTCGACCCGAAACGTCAACTCAAATTTCTCTCCACGGATGTTGCCTGACCTGCTGAGTTTTTCCAGCATTTTCTGTTGTTATTTCGGAAACAGTTTCTCTTTATTTACTCTATCTAAATCTTTCATGATTTTAAACACTTCTATCAAATCTCCTCTTAGCCTTCTCTGCTCCAAGGAGAACAATACCAGCATCTCTAGTCTATCCACATAACTGTATTCCCTCATCCCTGGAACCATTCTAGTAAATCTTTTCTGTACCCTCTCCAAAGCCTCCACATCCTTCCTAAAGTGTGGTGCCAAGAATTGGGCACAATTCTCTAGCTGGGGCCGAACTAGTTTTGGTTTAGCATAACCTCCTGGTGTTTGTACTCTGTGCCTCTATTTATAAAGCCCAGGATCCCATATGCTTTATTAACAGCTTTGTTAACCTGTCCTGCCACCTTCAGAGATTTGTGCACAAACATCCCCAGGTCTCTCTGTTCTTGCACCCCCTTTAAAATTGTACCATTTAGTGTGTATGGTCTCTCCTCATTCTTCCAACCAAAATGTATCACCTCACAGTTCTCTGCATTGAATTTCATCTTCAAATGTTTTTGCCCACATACCATAATGGTTAGATTGTAAACAATAGTGGCTCTAGCACTGACTCCTGAGACACCCACTAATCCTTTTCCTTCAATCTGATGTAACTAACTTTTGTTGGCCGTGGTTCATTTGGTAGCATTCTCACCTCTGCATCAGACGGTCTTGGGTTCAGGCCCCACGCCAGGGACCTGAGCACAAAAGTCCAGGCTAAGTCTCCAGTGCAGTGCCGAGGGAGTGCTGCACTGTCAGAGGTGCAGTGCCGAGGGAGTGCTGCACTGTCAGAGGTGCAGTGCCGAGGGAGTGCTGCACTGTCAGAGGTGCAGTACCGAGGGAGTGCTGCACTGTCAGAGGTGCAGTGCCGAGGGAGTGCTGCACTGTCAGAGGTGCAGTACCGAGGGAGTGCTGCACTGTCTCCAGTGCAGTACTGAGGGAGTGCTGCACTGTCGGAGGTGCAGTACTGAGGGAGTGCTGCACTGTCGGAGGTGCAGTACTGAGGGAGCGTTGCACTGTCGGAGGTGCAGTGCCGAGGGAGTGCTGCACTGTCGGAGGTGCAGTACTGAGGGAGTGCTGCACTGTCGGAGGTGCAGTACTGAGGGAGCGCTGCACTGTCGGAGGTGCAGTACTGAGGGAGCGCTGCACAGTCGGAGGTGCAGTACTGAGGGAGCGCTGCACTGTCGGAGGTGCAGTGCCGAGGGAGTGCTGCACTGTCGGAGGTGCAGTGCTGAGGGAGTGCTGCACTGTCGGAGGTGCAGTACTGAGGGAGTGCTGCACTGTCGGAGGTGCAGTACTGAGGGAGCACTGCACAGTCGGAGGTGCAGTACTGAGGGAGCGCTGCTCTGTCGGAGGTGCAGTACTGAGGGAGCGCTGCACTGTCGGAGGTGCAGTACTGAGGGAGCGCTGCACTGTCGGAGGTGCAGTACTGAGGGAGCGCTGCACTGTCGGAGGTGCAGTACTGAGGGAGCGCTGCACTGTCGGAGGTGCAGTACTGAGGGAGTGCTGCACTGTCGGAGGTGCAGTACTGAGGGAGCGCTGCACTGTCGGAGGTGCAGTACTGAGGGAGCGCTGCACTGTCGGAGGTGCTGTACTGAAAGAGTGCTGCACTGTCGGAGGTGCAGTACTGAGGGAGCACTGCACTGTCGGAGGTGCAGTACTGAGGGAGCGCTGCACTGTCGGAGGTGCAGTGCCGAGGGACTGCTGCACTGTCGGAGGTGCAGTACTGAGGGAGCGCTGCACTGTCGGAGGTGCAGTACTGAGGGAGTGCTGCACTGTCGGAGGTGCAGTACTGAGGGCGTGCTGCACTGTCGGAGGTGCAGTACTGAGGGAGCGCTGCACTGTCGGAGGTGCAGTACTGAGGGAGCGCTGCACTGTCAGAGGTGCAGTACTGAGGGAGTGCTGCACTGTCGGAGGTGTGGTCTTTCGGATGAGACGTTAAACCGAGGCCCCGTCTGCTCTCTCAGGTGAAACGTAAAAGATCCCATGGCACTGTTTCGAAGAAGAACAGGGGAGTTATCCCCAGTGCGCTGGCCAATATTTATCCCTCAATCAACACCATTAAAAAAAAACAGATTATCAGGTCATTATCACATTGCTGTTTGTGGGAGCTTGCTGTGCGCAAATTAGCTGTCGCGTTTCCTACATTAAGAAAAACTTGCATTTATATGGCACCTTTCACGACCACCGGATGTCTCAAAGCGCTTTGCAGCCAATGAAGTACTTTTTGAAGTGGAGTCACTGTTGTAATGTGGGAAACGCGGCAGCCAATTTGCGCACAGCAAGCTCCTGCAAACAGCAATGTGATAATGACCAGATAATCTGTTTTATTGATGTTGGTTGAGGGATAAATATTGGTCAGGAAAACCGGGGGGATAACATTACAACAGTGCCTACACTTCAAAGGTACTTAGCTGGCTGTAAAGTGCTTTGGGAAATCCTGAGATGGTGAAACATGCTACATCTTTCTTTCTTTCCTTCCTCTGACTTCTGATGTACTTCAGAAGCTCTCCTCCGACTGTGTGCCTTCTGACCACCTCGGCCAATCTCCTACGCAGTATCAGGAAAACCCAATGTTGTTTAAACTTTTCGTGAAGTATCTACAAGGTATGTCAAAGTATTCCGGTGATATTAGTGATGTGTAACATATTGGAGTATACTGAAGTATTAAGAGTGTATTTTGCAGCAGGATTAGCAAAGTATAACCCCAATCACCATGGTGAGGGCTCTCCACTGGTAGAATAAAGTCAAGTGATCACCTTGAGGCTAACCCAAAGAGACCCCGTACGATAGCAAAATACTGCAGATGTTGGAAATCCGAAATAACAACAGAAAATGCTGGAAAAACTCAGCAGGTCAGGCAACATCCGTGGAGAGAAATTTGAGTTGACGTTTCGGGTTGGACCCTTCTTCAAAACTGGAAAGAAAAGAAACTAGATCGAAGGCAGGGCTGCGATCGGACAAAAGAATAAAAGAAACAAAAGAAGTAAAAGAGATTAGAAGCTAGACGAGATGGTAATAGGCTGGGATTAGGTGTAAAGTGTACTGGCAGGGCAAAAGATAGCTGCCAGGTGTGAGAGAGAAACAAAAGGAAAGGGGGGGGGGGGAAAGGAGTGGAACAATTACAAGAGAAAATGAAATGGGGGCCGAGCTTATGATCTGAAATTGTTGAACTCGATATTGAGTCCGGAAGGCTGCAGACTGCCTAATCGGAAGATGAGGTGCTGTTCCTCGAGTTTACGTTGAGCTTCCGTGGAACAATACAAGAGGCCAAGGACGGTGAGGTCCGAGTGGGAATGGAGCGGTGAATTAAAATGACAGGCGACCGGAAGCTCGGGGTCACCCTTACGGACTGAACGGAGGTGTTCCGCAAAGCGGTCACCCAATCTGCTCCCCACTCATCTCCCCCAAAAGGATTGCCATCAGTTTTTACCAGCTTGTCCTTTGTTACGATGTTTCTAACGGAATAACTTATACAAGTTGCTGTTGAACTCTCGTGTGTAAAGTAAAGCATTAAAAGCAGAGGACAGGTTTTTTACGAATTCAAGTTCGCAACACGTATCAGGAACTCAGGCGCTGAGACCAGCAGGCCCCCAGACGATTTTCTGAGAGGGTGAAACCTTCAGCCTTATGCCCCGGAGTGGGGGGGGCGGGGAGGGTGCGGGCGGGGGGTGGGAACACCTGCCACCCCAGGGTGATAAGATCTGGGCAGCAGTGGGAAATGGGATGGGGGAAAGGGATAAGATCAGCCACCTTTACTCTAAGAAAAGAAATCTGGTGAGTTTCTGCCCACATGCCTTATTAGTTGCCATATTAAACTAATCAAAATGTTAAAGGAATAACAGTGGTATCCGTCATGTGATTCCTCTGGACCAATATAATGGCAAAAAGTCCTGAATATGCCGATCAGATGGTTGAAATGTAACGCTTTTAACAGAAACATTACAGCACGGAAGGATAGCATTTTGCCCATTGTGTCGGTCCCTGTGCTTTGCTAGAGCAACCCCAAAAATAACTCCACTGCCATGCTCTCTTATCCTAATAGTCCTGTATCTTCCGCTGAATCATTTATCCAATTTTCCTTATAAGATCCAATGGTCCCTGCCTCAATTATGCACTATGGCAAAGCATTCCATACTCCAATAATCATGTGCATAAATAAATTTCTCCTCGCCTCACTCTCCTAGTGACAATTTAAAATTAATGATCTCTCAGCCAGAGGAAATCGCCTTTCCCTATTGTCTCTATCAAAACCCGTTATGATCTTAAAAAAGCCTTTATTAAATCTCTTCTGAGCTTGCTTTGCTCCGGTGATAATAGTCTCATTATCTCAGCATCGAGAGATACTGAGCAGAATTCATCATGGATTCTCCCACTTCAACATCTCCAACCATCTCCAAACTTTCCAAGCTGGATTCTTGGACAATTTCTCTTTCAGCTTCCGTCAGTCCTTTGTTCCTCCGACGGTTCCTCTCCTCACTTTTTCCTTTGTTTTTCGTTATGCCGTTAAACTGTTTGCAGACCTCATGCAAATTATGTTCCTGAGATTTTATCGAACTAGCATTCAGCCCCCCTCACACAATTCCTTCCAGGTGCATAGATTTGCTGGATTTTGACCCAAGTTTTAAACTGATAATTGACTGCACCGCAAAATGGATACTCCCAGCCTTTCAACATGAGCCATTAGCCTTATCATCGAAAAGCCCCTGGGTCTGGTTTGAGCTCACAATGGTCCTTTCGGAGAGCAGAGCTGGACCATGGAATGCCACCCGGGAAGGCAGGAGAACACGAAAAATGCATATCCTGAGGGAAGCCAGAAGAATATCCCACACACCAGGCAGGGTAAAATAAGCATTGTAGCTGTTCAGACCGAGTAAAATTGAGCAACTTTAATCATACAATGTTACCATGACAACATGCTCCACCTCCCTGAGATACCTCAGGGATAGCAACAGCAGCAACAGGCATCGTTCTGGCTTCTCTCTCTTTGTGTGTGGTGAAGAGGCTTCTGTCCGGTGCAAAGCGGTGTAAGAGGCTTGACTATCAGGCCAAAACCAGATTGGTGCAGGTCAGATAGGAAAGAGCAACGAAGAATTGGCAAAATCGCCAGGTGACTACTTGCCTTATCTGTTAGGCTGTAACTATTGTGGGTAGAGGCTGGTATAAGCTGTACTGTGTATGGTGGCATGGGATTAGGAGTTTTGGGGATTTGGGCGTCACTGGCTGGCTGGGCCTGCATTTAGTGCCCATCCCTAATTGCCCTTGAGAAGATGGTGGTGAGCCGCCTTCTTGAGCCGCTGCAGTCCATATGGTGTAGGTACACCCACAAGGCTGTTAGGAAGGGAGTTCCAGGATTTTAGCCCAACGACAGTGAAGGATCGGCGATACAGGTCCAAGTCAGGATGGTGTGTGACTTGGAGGGGAACTTGTAGGTGGTGATGTTCCCATGCGTCTGCTGCCCTTGTCCTTCTAAGTGGTAGAGGTCGCGGGTTTGGAAGGTGCTGTTGAAGGAGCTTTGGCGAGTTGCTGCAGTGCATCTTGTAGATGGTACACACTGCAGCCACAGTGCGCCGGTGGTGGAGGGAGTGAATGTTGAAGGTGGTGGATGGAGTGCCAATCAAGCTGGCTGCTTTATCCTGAATGGTGTTGAGTTTCTTGAGTGTTGTTGGAGCTGCACTCATCCAGGCAAGTGGAGAGTATTCCATCACACTCCTGACTTGTGCCTTGTAGATGGTGGAAAGGCTTTGGGGATGTGGTAAACCACTGTTGTTGTTGTTGTTGTTGTTGTTACACACTGTTGTACCTATGCATGCCTCAACATGTCTCGGCTGGCTCCACCCACAGGCCCAGGTATAAAGGTGATTGACCTGCAGCCCCCTGCCTTCTTGGAACCCAGTCAACCACGAGAGGCATGCTCTGTTCTTTGCTAATAAAAGCCTTTAGTTACTCTCCTAACTCTCCGTCTTTTATGAGTAATTGATAGCGCATCAATTTTATTAGCAAAAACAAAATGTCGACAAACGCTGAACAGCAGGCTGCTGCACCAAACGCTGAACAGCAGGCTGCTGCACCAAACGCTGAGCGGCAGGAGCTGCTGCGAGCCCTCAGACCAACATGCCTGAACCTAGACCCCCAAGAAGCGGGTTCGGCTACCAAATTCGCGCATTGGCTGCGTTGCTTCGAGGCCTACCTGCAAGCCTCAACTGTGACCCTGGACGAAAACAAGTTGGAAATCCTGGCCTCAAAGGTGAGCCACCAAGTTTATACAATAATCCAGGACGCGACGACCTACGCGGCGGCTATCGGTCTGCTAAAAGGGCAATACGCACGCCCGGTAAATACGGTCTATGCCCGGCACCTCTTAAGATCCTGCAGACAGCAGCCCAGGGAATCGGTGGAGGCCTTCCTACGGGCACTACGGATACTCGGCCGAGACTGCGATTGCAAAGAAGTACCAGCCGCAGCACACACGGAGGGACTGATCCGAGATGCTTTCGTTGCGGGTCTAAGGTCCGACTACTCCCGGCAGAGACTGTTGGAAAAGGGAGAAATGGACCTGAGAAAGGCAGTGTCCCTCGCGCTCTCGCTCGACGCGGCCCACAGGAATATGGACGCCTTCTCCCTTAACCGCTCCGCAACGTGGACGCCACAACCTTGGGTCATGGGACCGCCACCTTCAACTGCTGCTGCGATGTCCAAGGCACAGAAATGTTATTTTTGTGGCCAGGCAAAACACCCCAGAGCACACTGCCCGCGAGAAACGCTACCTGCTCCGGCTGCGGGAAGAAAGGACACTATGTCAGCACCTGCAAAGGTAAAACCGCTAACGCCAGCAGCGCCGCGTGCGAACCGTGGGGGCAGCCATCTTGTCCGCCATCTTGGGCTCCCCCAGCCGCGTGGGGATCGGGACCATGGGCGCCGCCATTTTGTCTACCATCTCGGACGTCTCCAACTTCAACCACGGGGGACCCGGACTCAACCACCGCCTCATCTGACGACCACATCGACTCGCTCGACCATACGCTGGCCTCCGTGACGCTGGACCAATCTCTCCCTCATCAACTGTCCAGGTCCATGATGGACACTACGGTAAACGGCCGCGCCACTACCTGCCTTTTTGACAGCGGGAGCACGGAAAGCTTTATCCACCCCGACACGGTGCGCAGTTACTCTCTCCCGGTCCTGCCGACGCGACATCGGATCTCTTTGGCTTCCAAAGCCCAGTCAGCGGACGTCAGTGGCTACTGTGTAGTGACCCTTTCAGTAAGGGGCACAGAATACAAAAATTTTAAACTCCTGGTCCTGCCCCATCTTTGCGCTGCCGTTCTACTGGGGTTGGATTTTTAGTGCCACCTTAAGAGTGTCACATTAGCGTACAACGGACCCCTCCCCCCACGCACAGTCTGCAGCCAGCAGCTTTTAAATCGCCCGCCGCGCACCATTTGCAGCCTCTCCACCCTTAAAGTCCCCCCCCACTCCTTGTTCGCTAACCTCACCTGCGACTGTAAGCCCATCGCTACCAAAAGCAGGCGTTACAGTGCCGGGGATAGGAGCTTCATTAAATCCGAGGTAGCAAGACTCCTGAAGGAAGGGATTATTGAAAGTAGCACCAGCCCATGGCGAGCACAAGTGGTGGTAGTGAAGACTGGCGAAAAACAGCGCCTAGTTATTGACTACAGCCAGACGATCAATCGCTACACCCAGCTAGATGCATACCCACTCCCCCGCATATCTGACATGGTCAATCAGATAGCACAATACCGGGTGTTCTCGACGATTGATCTGAAGTCGGCATACCACCAGCTCCCCATCAGGGCTGAGGACCGCCAGTACACAGCTTGTGAAGCTGACGGTCGTCTCTACCGCTTCCTCAGAGTTCCCTTCGGCGTCACCAACGGGGTTTCAGTCTTCCAACGGGAGCTGGACCGGATGGTCGACCAGAACGCGCTCCAGGCCACTTTCCCCTATCTAGACAACGTCACCATCTGCGGCCGCGACCAGCAGGACCATGATGTTAATCTAGAGAAATTCCTCCGTACGGCCCAGCGGTTGAACCTAACATACAACAAGGACAAATGTATGTTTCGTACCAAGCGCCTTGCCATTCTTGGCTGTGTAGTGGAGAACGGAGTCATCGGCCCCGACCCCGACAGGATGCGCCCCCTTATGGAGCTCCCCCTCCCCCACTGCCAAAAAGCACTGAAGAGATGCCTAGGGTTTTTCTCGTACTATGCTCAGTGGGTGCCCAACTATGCGGACAAAGCCAGACCCCTCATCAAGTCCACCTCCTTCCCCCTGACAGCAGAGGCCTGTGCAGCCTTCACTCTCATAAAAGGAGATATTGCGAAGGCCACAATGCACGCAGTGGATGAGTCCATCCCTTTCCAAGTGGAGAGCGACGCATCCGACTTTGCCCTAGCTGCAACCCTTAACCAGGCGGGGAGACCCGTGGCCTTTTTCTCAAGGACCCTCCAGGGCCCCGAGATTCGACATTCCTCTGTCGAAAAGGAGGCCCAGGCCATTGTGGAAGCTGTGCGACATTGGAGGCACTACCTGGCCGCAAAACGATTTACCCTGCTCACTAACCAGCGTTCAGTAGCTTTTATGTTCAATAATAAGCAGAGGGGCAAAATCAAGAACGACAAGATCTTGAGGTGGAGAATCGAACTCTCCACCTACAATTACGATATCTTGTACCGGCCCGGGAAACTCAATGAGCCCCCAGATGCCCTATCACGTGGTACATGCACCAACGCGCAGGTCGATAGACTGAAGACCCTCCACAATGACCTCTGCCACCCGGGGGTCACCAGGTTTTTCCACTTCATCAAATCCCGTAACCTGCCCTACTCCATCGAGGAGGTCAGGACCATGACCAGGAACTGCCAAATCTGTGCCGAGTGCAAACCGCATTTTTATAGGCCAGACAGAGCAAGCCTGATCAAAGCCACGTGCCCCTTTGAACGGCTGAGCATCGATTTTAAAGGGCCCCTCCCCTCCTCCGACTGCAATGTGTACTTCCTCAACATAATTGATGAGTACTCCCGTTTCCCTTGCTCAGACATGACCAGTACCACGGTCATTAAATGTCTGAATGACCTCTTCGCCTTGTTCGGTTTCCCTAGCTATATTCATAGCGACATGGGCTCATCCTTTATGAGCGACGAACTCCGGCAGTACCTGCTCTCGAGAGGTATCGCTACAAGCAGGACCACCAGCTACAACCCCCAGGGGAATGGCCAGGTGGAAAGGGAGAATGCGACGGTCTGGAAGGCAGTCCTTTTAAACTTGAAATCTAAGGGCCTTCCGACCTCTCGCTGGCAGGAAGTCCTCCCTGCGGCGCTCCATTCCATTCGGTCACTGCTCTGTACAGCCACCAATGCTACCCCTCACGAGAGAATGTTCTCCTTCCCCAGGAAGTCCACATCGGGGATCTCGTTACCGACATGGCTGACTTCTCCAGGACCCGTCCTACTGCGGAAGCACGTGAGGTCCCATAAGACGGACCCCCTGGTCGAGAGGGTGAGCCTCCTCCATGCCAACCCTCAGTATGCTTATGTGGTGTACCCGGACGGGCGGGAGGACACTGTCTCCATACGAGACCTCGCACCTTCGGGTGCTCCCGAAACACCCCCCTCGCCACCCACCACTACCCACGCCTACCCCCAGTACGCTCACGTAGCGTACCCGGACGGGCGGGAGGACACAGCCCCCACACGAGATCTCGCACCTTTGGGTGCCCCTGAAACACTACCATTGCCATCCACCACTACCCACAACCCAACCCCGCTAGACGGCATGCCGCAGCCCCAGGACCCGTCATTGACCACCCAACCACTCAATGAGACGCCAGACTCAACGTTGGATGCTGCACCATCACCGCCGCCACCACGATGATCAGGACGGCATACAAGGCCACCTGATAGACTTACTTACACGAACCTTTAGTACACTTCACCCCGCCGGACTCAATTTTAAACAAGGGGTGAATGTGGTAAACCATTGTTGTTGTTGTTGTTGTTACACACTGTTGTACCTATGCATGCCTCAACATGTCTCGGCTGGCTCCACCCACAGGCCCAGGTATAAAGGTGATTGACCTGCAGCCCCCTGCCTTCTTGGAACCCAGTCAACCACGAGAGGCATGCTCTGTTCTTTGCTAATAAAAGCCTTTAGTTACTCTCCTAACTCTCCGTCTTTTATGAGTAATTGATAGCGCATCAGGGGAGTCAGGAGGTGAGACACTCGCTGCAGAATTCCCAGCCTCTGGCCTGTTCTTGTAGCCACAGTATTTATGTGGCTGGTCCAGTTCAGTTTCTGATCAGTGTTAACCCCCAGGATGTTGATAGTGGGGGATTCAGCGATGGTAATGCCATTGAATGTCAAGGGGAGATGGTTAGAGTCTCGCTTGTTGGAGATGGTCATTGCCTGGCACTTGTGTGGTGCGAATGTTACTTGCCACTTGTCAGCCCAAGTCTGAATGTTGTCCAGGTCTTGCTGCATATGGACACGGACTGCGTCAGTATCTGACGAGTCTTGAATGGTGCTGAACAATGTGCAATCATCAGCGAACATCCCCACTTCTGACCTTATGATGGAGGGAAGGTCATTGATGAAACAGCTGAAGATGGTTGGGCCTAGGACACTGCCCTGAGGAACTCCTGCAGTGATGTCATGTGATTGAGATGAATGACCTCCAACAACCACAGCCAACTTCCTTTGTGCTAGGTATGATTCCAACCAATGGAGGCATTCTGTAACACAAGAGTGCTGCAGTATTTGGAGGGGACCTTATAGATGCATTTTATAGAAATAACCTGCCTGTGTCTGTCTGACCAGCCAGAGGGTCGCCGGGTGTTATCCATCTTATCTGGTGCAGTTGGCAGAACGTGTAACTCTCTCCCTTCATGGTTTTTCTTTCATCCGTTGAAATGTCTCATGGCACCTTACATCACCCTTACATCACAGTCATCAAGGCCAACCTATTATTGTCCTTCCTGATTTGCAGGCATGCCCCCATCCTTCCAGGTTATATCCGAGGGAATGCCCACCTGTCCTTTTAACCCTTTTGTATATTTTAAGCTTTTCTAGAGGTGTCTAGTCCATTACATGTTCCCAATATTGAAACCTCGTCATTGCCTCATCCACTAAAAGAATGCATCTCCATTTACCAATCAGCTTTGCCATCAGCATCACCACATGGGTGGGGTGGGGGGGTGGGAAGGAGGGAGATTTCCTCTGTGTGTTATGCATAACAAAACTACAATCCACTCATGAAGAACAGGTTTACGGTTTTGTTAAACGTAACACTCAGAGGCACTCTTCTACCCATAGTGACTTATGATGGCCACAGACCTCACTTGTGCATTATTCAAATACCCATGTGGTCACTGCTGATATCTGATGATGGACTATCTTGACATACCACCAGCAGTAAGCTAAGTGCCAGTAGGTCACAATATTTAACAGCTTGGTGGTACAGGTGCGGGTTTGAAAACCTTCCCACCTGACAGTCTGAAAGTAGGCTGGCAGCTGGTTTCTAATCTATATATATATATAAACGGATCGATCTGTCTGTCTGTCTGTCTGTCTGTCTGTCTGTCTATCTGTCTGTCTGTCCTCACGTGTGCATCTGTCCGGCTATGCGCTCGAAAGTTATAGAGCGTACCTACGCGTGCGTTACATCGAAAGAAAGCTTACCGTTCCGAAACGGTCATAAGCGTATTTACGTTTCGGCCGGACAAAAATCGCGCCCGCGGTATCCGAAAAACGTTCAACATTCCGCTCATTAGCATCTCATTATCCGCTCATTATCCGCTCATTAGCAATAGAGTGACCTCGAGGTCAACCAATCGTACGCCGGGTTCCTGACGCGTGCGACCGGGCCCTCTTACGGTCGAGTGACGGGACGATTGACCAATCCTACGCTTCGGTGACCTGACGGTCGACCAATCGGTGCATGTGTGGGCGGGCCTTATCGTTCTGAACCGAGGTGAGTCGCCGCCATCTTGATTCCAAACTTTTCCTTTCCTTTTCCCACTTTCTGCGTGTTTCTTTTCAAACCTACAGTTCCAGAAAAAAAAAGTTGCTTTTAAAACACAAATTGTTTTTAAAAAAAGTTAATTAATTTGTAAATCTTTTGTCTAACCTCTATAATTCTCCTACCTTTCACCGTTTTTCCAGGCCCGGGGCCTAGACTTCTCCAACTGCCAGCAGTGGAACTCTAGACCCAGGCTCCCAGCCTAGACAGAGACAAACACTGGCAGAGGGCAGCGGGTGTGCTGCCTCAGCTCCATTCCCGGGGTCAGTAGGTGGGGAGGCTTCATAAGCAACTGGGGTAGGTCGCAAGCCCCGAATAATAATCTGAAGATCCTGTGTTTGCAGTTGAGGAAATTTCTTCTGCTGACAGCCCCAAGTTAACGGCAGCCATCTTTGTCAAGGAGGGTGAAAAGTTTCAGTGCGACGCCATTTTGATTCAGTGTGTAACAGAGTGCATGCGTGGCCATCTTAGTACAGGAACATAGAGTGGGTGGGGCTTCTGTGCTCCAAATCTGTGTCTGTGACAGACAATCGACTGTGTGGGCGGGGCCTAATCTTTCCAACTGAAAAGCAAGCGGCGGCCATTGTTTGTGATAAAACACACTCAGGTGAGCACCCCTTTTTTAATAAAAAGATTGGTGAAGTTGTAAAGTGTATGTTATAGAAAGATTTACCAAAAATGTTTTATAAGTACAGGAAACTTTGTGCTATCCGGAGGTGAGCTATCCGGCAATCTGGAGCCACCGCAAAAATCAGCAGCTGTTTTTCATTCTTTGTTTTTTTTGCTTTGTTTGAACAATCAAGCTGTGCAAGGTCTGTAGCTATAGCAACAGCTTTAGCTACAGAGCTTTAGGGCCACACCCAGTGTTTAGAAGCTGTTGCTAAGCAACAGTGTTTGTTGTTAAATACAGAGATAAGAATCTCCGTATCTCTCAACATTAACTCTGGAGAGTTTCCCGTACTTAAAGTTTATCTCCCCCCTCCCTTTCCACCCCCCACCCCCCCCACACCCCCTTCCCCCCCCAACCCCCTCCACCCTCCCCACCCACACCCCCTTCCCCCCCACACCCCCCACACCCCCAGCCCCCACCCCCCCTCCCCCCCCACCCACTTCCCCCCCACACCCCCTTCCCCCCTCCCCACCCCCCTTCCCCCCCACACCCCCACCCCCCCTTCCACCCCCTCCCCAAACCCCTTCCCCCTCCCGTTCACCCCCTTCCCCCCTCCCCACCCCTCCTCCCCCTCCCCCCCACCCCACCTCCCCCTCCCCACCCCCTCCTCCCCTCTTCCCCTCTTCCCCTCCCTCCCCCACCCCCTTCCCCCTCCCTCCCCCACCCCCTTCCCCTCCCCCCCACACCCCCCTTCCCCCCCACCACTCCCCTCCCCCTCCCCAACCCCCCTTCCCCATCCCACCCCTCCCCTCCCCCTCCCCAACCCCCCTTCCCCATCCCCCCTCCCCCCTCCCCACTCCCCCTCCCCTCCCCCCTCCCCACTCCCCTCCCCCCCCACACCACCTTCCCTCCCCCCCACCCCTCCCCCCTTCCCCTTCCCCCACTCCTCCCCCCTTCCCCTTCCCCCACTCCCCCCCTTCCCCCACTCCCCCTCCCCCCACTCCCTCCCCACTCTTCCCCTTCCCCTTCCCCCACTTCCTCTTCCCCCACTCCCTCTCCCCCTCCCCTCCCCCCTCCACTCCCCCCCCAGTCGCTCTCTCTCTTCCCCCCCAGTCGCTCTCTCTCTTCCCCCCCAGTCGCTCTCTCTCTTCCCCCCCGTCGCTCTCTCTCTTCCCCCCCAGTCGCTCTCTCTCTTCCCCCCCAGTCGCTCTCTCTCTTCCCCCGCTGTCGCTCTCTCTCTTCCCCCCAGTCGCTCTCTCTCTTCCCCCCCAGTCGCTCTCTCTCTCCCCCCCCAGTCGCTCTCTCTCTTCCCCCCCAGTCACTCTCTCTCTTCCCCCCCAGTCGCCCTCTCTCTTCCCCCCCAGTCGCTCTCTCTCTTCCCCCCAGTCGCTCTCTCTCTTTCCCCCCCAGTCGCTCTCTCTCTTTCCCCCCAGTCGCTCTCTCTCTTCCCCCCCAGTCGCTCTCTCTCTTCCCCCCAGTCGCTCTCTCTCTTCCCCCCCCAGTCGCTCTCTCTCTTCCCCCCCGAGTCTCTCTCTCTCTTCCCCCCCAGTCGCTCTCTCTCTTCCCCCCCCCGTCGCTCTCTCTCTTCCCCCCCAGTCACTCTCTCTCTTCCCCCCCAGTCGCTCTCTCTCTTCCCCCCCGTCGCTCTCTCTCTTCCCCCCCAGTCACTCTCTTTCTTCCCCCCCAGTCGCTCTCTCTCTTCCCCCCCCAGTCGCTCTCTCTCTTCCCCCCCCAGTCGCTATCTCTCTTCCCCCCCAGTCGCTCTCTCTCTTCCCCCCCCAGTCACTCTCTCTCTTCCCCCCCGAGTCTCTCTCTCTCTTCCCCCCCAGTCGCTCTCTCTCTTCCCCCCCAGTCGCTCTCTCTCTTCCCCCCCCAGTCACTCTTTCTCTTCCCCCCCGAGTCGCTCTCTCTCTTCCCCCCCAATCGCTCTCTCTCTTCCCCCCCCCCAGTCGCTCTCTCTCTCCCCCCCCAGTTGCTCTCTCTTCCAACAACAACATGCCCCTGACAAAGCCTCGGCACCGCCGGGCACTCCAGCTAGTTAATTATAGATTGATAGGCCGTCGCAGCAGAAACTTTTGCCCTTTCACTGTTTTCTTACAGCGGACACCAATGAAAATGTTAAAAGTGAATGTTTATTTTGATCATATTTGCTCACAATCCATGTCTTCATTATTTACCAAATACGCATGGAATTTACAGCACAGAAACAGGCCATTCGGCCCAACTGGTCCATGCCGGTGTTTATGTTCCACACGAGCATCCTCCCACCGTACTTCATCTCACCTTATCAGCATAACCTTCTATTCCTTTCTCCCTCATGTACTTAGCTAGCTGCCCCCGAAATGCGTCTATGCTATTCATCTCAACCTCTCCATGTGGTGGCAAGTTCCACATTCAAAATAATGGAAGATATAATAAGCAGAGCAGAAATCAAAGCAATTTGAAGAAGCTTTCTTTTTTCTGCCTGAGCAGTTGGATTGTCAGATAAAATAATACCACACAACGGGGGGAAAATAAATGTATGAGGTTAAGGGTCTATAGGGGACAACAGCATGGCACAGTATAGATGGCAGATCCATACATATATATAATATATAACATCTGTTCTGATCTGGCATGTACTACCTGAAAGAGTGGCGGAAGCAGATTCAATAGTGACTTTCAAAAGGGAATTCGATATAGGCCTGAAAAGGAAACATTTGCAGGGCTATGGGGAATGAGCAGGGGGGTGGGATTAATTGGAGAGCTCTACCAAAGAGCTGGCACAGGCATGATGGGCTGAATGGCCTCCTTCTGTGCTGTAAGATTCTATGATTATATGGTCTAAATGCAACCATTAACCCTCATTGGAATCAGATGAGCGACTGGTCTGTGTAATACTGCTTGCATTTTGTCACCGTCTCTCGTATTTTTTTTTTACGATAGATTGCACCATTTCTTTAGTCAATTTGCATGTTGTCTTTAGAATTATGTCTTCAACACTGGGCGCATTTAGGTCGAGGCGGCATCATTCATCTTCTGATGTAATCTCACAAAGATTGCATCTCGTGTCGCTGCCGGTTGTATGTCCCCTAATAAAAATCTTTTTAAAAGACCACAGCAGAAGAGAGATTAAAAGACATTTAAAAAAACAGAATCATTTTCTCAGAAGTTGGAAGAAATGGCAGATGCCGTGATATGATTAATCGCGTTATAATATCTCGCTGCTGAGAAATTATATGTACCTTAAATGATTACCAATGATATTGTGAACAATGCACTCTTGTAGTCTACAGATAATCTGTCAGCTCACACTATTGCTGGATGTAGAGGGTACACTGGGCAGGGCCAATCCAACGCCAGCCCTTTCTCCAAAAATTAATTCCCAGAATGTGGGCGTCGCTGGCAAGGCCGGCATTTATTGCCCCTCCCTAGTTGCCCAGAGAAGGTGGTGGTGTGCAATCTTCCCTTTAAGCTGCACAGCCGCTCCAGGGAACCCACGCAGCCGGCTTGCCGGTTTTTCAATGTACAGCTCGTGCGGCCCCTTAAAGGGGTCACACAGGGCCCCGAAAAAAATTACAGGGAAGATTGGTGATGGGCTTTCTTCTTGAACTACTGATTCTCTGCAGCAGTTTGATACAACTGAGTGGCTTGCTAGGCCACTTCAGAGTCACGTACAGGCCAGATGAGGTAAGGACAGCAAGTTTCCTTCTCGAAAGTGGGTTTATTGCATCAATTTGACAGCTTCACTTTTACTTGGTGGGATTTGAACTCACAGTTCCAGAACTGAATTTTTAGTCTAGTGCCTTGGGATTACTAGTCCAGTAACATAACCACTTAGCTACCAAACCCCTGGGCAAGACGTAGCTCGCCAGAGGCCTCATGCATTAGGCCTCAATGAATTGAAAGCAGCGAGCTGCCAATGCTAAGTGAGTGCTAATAGGCAGTTCGCCGACCGGGGCATGTTGGCAGAGCCAAGCGGCAGAAGGGGAAGGGCCAGGGTCAGGCTAATTCTGGGGGGGAGGGGTGGGGGAGGCACCAGAAGGTAAGGCAACAGTCGGGGAGGACTTTTGTGAAGGCGCAGGGCAAGCAATCAAGCTTCTCCCGCTCCCAAAAATATCCTCCCCCAAAACATTTCTCACCTTTCTCCAGTGGTCCCTTTAAGAGACGCTGGTTTGACCGCTTGCCACTCAGGTTCAGTGGGTGACATGGGTGCCGTGCATTTTAAATCAAAAGCGGCATCAGGGTCTTATCTATGTCGTCTTTCCATCACACAAACCTCACCTTTGAACCTCCACACGGATAGGCTCACAGGTGGGTAAAATAGCGTACAGTAGTGGTTATGTTGCTGGACTTGTAATCCAGTAGAACCTGAGCTTTAATCCCGCCATGGTAGTTTGAGGATTTAAATTCAGTTCAAAATACAAATCTGAAAATAAAAAAAAGAAGCTGGTGTCAGTGAAAGTGACCTTAAAGCTGTTAGATTGTTGTCAAAACCCAACTGGGGTCACTAATGTCCTTTAGGGAAAGAATCCTGCCATCCTCACCCAGTCTGGCCTATGTGCAACTCAACTCCAGATCCATACTAATGGGAGGTGGCACTTTACTGCCCTCTGAAGTGGCCTAACAAGCCGTTCAGTTGAATCACCATCATCTCAAGGGCAACTAGGGATGGGCAATAAATGCAAAAGACACCCACATCCCAAGAATGAATTTTTTAAAAGGCGCAGGCAGCACATTATAGGTGAATCTTGCAAACGCCAATCCACGAGAACTTCTCGTCCTCTATTCCATTCCCAACCCATCCAGGTGCTTTGCCTCTTTCTTTTCCCACCTCTCCGACCACCAACTTTTGCTTTCTACATTAAAATG
This sequence comes from Somniosus microcephalus, assembly GCF_052327205.1. NCBI lineage: Eukaryota > Metazoa > Chordata > Chondrichthyes > Squaliformes > Somniosidae > Somniosus > Somniosus microcephalus. The sequence continues at coordinate 37,568,330 of NC_140991.1, read as the reverse complement.
CCTGTAACAACAGCGGCATATCCTTGAGTCGCTGACCCCATAATGTCCCTGTGCATTGGTACTTGGCTCTGCTCTTTCTGTGGCATCCCACGTGCTCCATTTCTTGTCAGATCGCAATAAGGGCACTTCATTCATGGGTCACTGGGTCTTGGAATTTCTGGCGCATATTTTGCAGCCGTACCTTACCGGCATTGAATTCTTCCACAATGGAGGTCAGCAATAGCTAAAATCTTGTCTTTGAACTGTATAGAGCAATATTAGTCAAACTTCTGGGCATCCCTAGCCACTTCCATAGATAGTTGCTAACTTCCTGCACAATCATCCCTATCCTTGACAATGTCATCTGATATAATCGCAATGACCTCAAAAGTTAAGCCACAAGACCAAACTCATGAACACCAAAGTCTGAACTTTCCTGGGAGACTACATCCTCTGATTTCCTTAAGCCTTCCTTTAGCCTCCTGATGGATTTCTTTTCCACAGCAATTGTTCTTTATGTGTGAACCTGGACATTGAGTATTGCCAAGAGGTTCAACCATGAGGAGTATGCCAGCCAAGCCAGATCCTGTCCGATGTCGACCCAAGTGCACTTCGCAGCAGGAATTAATTGATAGATCAGGAGTGGAAAGCATGACTGAGTTTTGCCCCCCTTCCTAATCAAAAGGGAATACAGACAATTATAGTGCCCCTATTGCTATCCTGAGACCAGCTAGCTCTGGACAGAATGGGAAATGTACCTAGGGGCTTTCTTGGGTGTGTATGTCACCATTGCACACATGATGCACGTACCAACTGAGCCCGTTGGGACAGCCAAGCATGTTACTTTTTATATAAGTGGCAGTACCGTTTCACTATAAGCTTCTGCTCTGCATTTTACCCGTGAGCCAAAGCCAATATGTTGGCTTGTGACGTGTGTGGTTCAAAAGTTAGTGAGTTGTTTGTTTATTCAGAGCAAGTCAGATCCTATACCGCGAAACAGAGAAGTGTTTTAAAGCACTCAACAAAAGGGGGTGGGTTGATGGGGGGGGGGGTGGAAACTGTTCCTAAGCTCTCACTGAATATGAAAAGCGCTGAAGGTTGCTTAATTAGTGTTTGATTGCATAGCGGATATTTCAGGAGCAGATGCATGAAAAAGATGGTGCTGTGTTGGAAACCACATGTAAAGCTTGTGTAAATGCGAATCATGTTTCTCTCTAACGCGTCTGATATTCTTAACTTTCAGTCGTGCAGCTGAGACTTTTTATGGATTACTTCATAGGATGTTCTTGGCGAATTTTGTTTGTTAAAACAATACTTTACTGTCTTCCAGCATTTTTATTTGTATGTGCTGTTTCAACACATTTGGCTATAATTGCTGAAAGTCACGACAGGTGATAAATCAAGCAACAAGGTGGGGATAGGTTAGAAGAGACTACAGTCAATGAACTGCTGCAGTTTGGCTTTTTATTTTCAGAGGTCACAACAAGAATCACCAGCTAAATTTGAAATAGTGCCATTGCACCATGACTATCAGCCACATCTTGATTGCTCTGGTGATGTATCTGTCTGCAGCTCTTTTTTTTTAATTCGTTTCTGGGATGTGGGCGTCGCTGGCAAGGCCAGCATTTATTGCCCATCCCTAATTGCCCTCGAGAAGGTGGCAGTGAGCCGCCTTCTTGAACCGCTGCAGTCTGTGTGGTGAAGGTACTCCCACAGTGCTGTTAGGGAGGGAGTTCCAGGATTTTGACCCAGCGACGATGAAGGATCGGCGATATACTTCTAAGTCAGGATGGTGTGTGGCTTGGAGGGGAACTTGGAGGTGATGGTGTTCCCATGCGCCTGCTGCCCTTGTCCTTCTAGGTAGAAGAGGTCGCGGGTTTGGGAGGTGCTGCCGAAGAAGCCTTGGCAAGTTGCTGCAGTGCATCTTGTAGATAGTACACACTGTAGCCACGGTACGCTGGTGGTGGAGGGAGTGAATGTTTAAGGTGGTGGATGGGGTGCCAATCAAGCAGGCTGCTTTGTCCTCTTATTGGCCTATGAAATAGACGTTTCAAGTGTCTAACATCTAGCTTGGAAAGCACTTGCTCTTTGTGATTCACTGCCAATTCCATTTGGTTTGAACCTGAAAAGCAGGCGCCCAAGAGTTGAATATCAGTGGGGCGGAGGTGCTGCCCCATTGGTGCCCAATGGTATCATATTCAAGCAGGACTGTAAATGACCAAACAGTCCACCCGCCTGAAATATCTTCTTTATTATTTTGCACTTTTAGAGAAAGAATCCTCACCTCTCTACATCCTGCTCTTGTCCGACATGCCCAACTGAAAGGGCAAAGAGGTGCAGCCCTGTACCTGTTGGGGGAAGTACATGAGAGCTTATGGGGTTGACTCACCTTCTCACATTTTACCTAGGGCAGGGAAGTTGTGGTTGCACACCTGCATCTTACTGCTTGGTTGCTACAACACTGTAGTGCATCACCTTCACATCCAGGGATAATCCTTTCAATTGGATGTGAGAACACACAGTCATAATTGCAGCATTGCTAGTAATCTATGGCCAGGAAAGTCCTCACAGCTGTTCCCGCTCCACTGACGTTACTTCACCAAAGGTATGGTAGAATCCCCATCTATGACGTAATCAGAGTTTCCCTCGAAGTAATGCCAGTGGAGCAGGAGCAGCTCTGAGGAATTTCCCAGCCTATGAGATACTTGGGAATATATTTTATACCTGGTGAATGTAAAGCAACACTGAAACCATCCATTGGCTTAATGATCAACAAAATTACATCTCAAAAGAACATTCAAATTCAATTGACTTGCTAAACGTGTCATAAGCAGTACATTTATGGAAGTCTCACATCTAACTACACATTTAAGTGTATTATTATTACACTATTCATATTAGTTTGAGATCACTACCTGTTGAAAGCAATGTATGGTTAGCAGAATCGAGCAATGGTGTCAACTTAAGTGTAACGTTGTGGGGGCAGGACTGAGGCACTATGAGACCCAATGGCTTTGTAATAATTGCACAATTTTCCCTATTATTAAACATTTTAAAAAGAAAGCTCTTACTTCACATCACATTTACTATGACAACTAATAGGCAGCAAGCATAAGGTCTCAAGGTGTACTCACCACTTTTCAGACTGGAGACCTTTTGCAGAACCAACAAAGCAAGGTTTTCAGTAAAACCAACCAACTCTGTCAGGTTTACAATTTGATTTTACAAAGTGAATGCCCGTTCTCTCACATGAACCATTAGGTACCCACCCTGGGTAATCAAGATTCTGAAGTTTTGCAGATTGATCTCTCCACATTATGCTGGTGACAATCACCAATACAGGAAGGAGGCCCCCTGAGAGAAATGTAGTGATGGCCTGAGCAGTTGTGCCACACTCCAGCCACTGTAGGCAGGTCATTACAGCCAGGTAAAGACAGAGAGAGAGCGCAGTCTATCTCCTCCATCTACACAACTTCCCAAACTAGCCCAGCAGGACGCAGGCAGTTTGCAGCTGTAACACGTGTCAGATTTACCTTTCAGCCCATCCCCGAGCAGCTGTACACCAAGCAAAAGACTCACCTGAAGCTCTTGAATGTTGCCGAACACGCCATTAGTTCAGGCTGTGAGCCATGCTGGGCTGTGAGGAAGGAAAGGAAAGAAAGAAATTGCATTTATATAGCGCCGTTCATGACCTCAGGATGTGCCAATGCACTTTAAAGCCAATGAAATACATTTGAAGTGTTGTCACTGTTGTAGTGTAGGATACGCAGCAACCAATATGCAAACAGCAAGCTCCCACAAACAGCAATGACATAACGACCAGATCATCTGTTTTAGTGATGTTGATTGAGGGATAAATATTAGCCAGGACACCGGGGAGAACTCCCCTGCTGTTCTTTGAAACAGTGTCATCAGATCTTTTACATCCACCTGAGAGGGCAGATGCCTCATCCGATTTAACATCTCATCTGAAAGACAGCACCTCCAACAGTTCAGCACTCCCTCAGTACTGCACTGAAGTCGCAGTCTAGATTATGTGCTCAAGTCTGGGGTGGGACTTGAACCCACAACCTTCGGACTCAGAGTGCAACCACTGGTGGAGCAGTACCGACCAGACACCCCTACATCTGCACCAATAGACCCAATTTACACTGCCAGCTCCATGTTGTTCTCTGGTCAGAATAAATTGAACTCTGTAGATGTATGCAAGTGCACAACGTCCAAACACCAATTCAATTTTAATAACAACAGAAAACGCTGGCAACATCCATGGAGAGAAACAGAGTCAACGTTTCAGGTCGAAGACCCTTTGTCAGGACTGAGAAAAAAGCAGGAAATGAAACAGATTAAGAAGCAAGTTTGGGGGCTGGGAAATGGGGGAGGGGATGAAAGAACAAAAGGGAAGGTCTGTGAGAGGTGAAGAGACATTAAGAGATATTCAAGGCGAGACGAGATGGTAATAGGGCAGGTAAAGAAACAAAGGATGGCTCTCGATGAAGTGTGAAATGCGCTGGCAGAATGAGAGACAGCTGCCATGTGGGAAAGAGAAAAAAAAGGAAAAAGGCACAAACCAAAAGTGTGGATAAAAAATATATAAAAATATGATAGGGGCCGAGGTTATGATCTGAAATTGTTGAACTCGATATTGAGTCCGGAAGGCTGTAAAGTGCCTAATCGGAAGATGAGGTGCTGTTCCGCGAGCTTTAAATTTTACTCTTTGTTTGGCTCTCAGCTAATAGTAAGAAGATGAAGAATGAATCTTATAAAGTTCCCAGGAGGTCCATTGGCTGCCTGGGAAGGTCTTTGGCTTTGCTTCTCATTGGCTGCGCTTCCACTACAGTTGGTGTGAAGCTGAAGCCTATCTCCCAGAGGTGCTAACATACCACTTTGATTCTGACATCTTCGTACCTGAATTGCGCTGTGCAGTTTGCTGAAATTGCTCCACATTGCCCAGAGACTGTGTGGTATAACTGGTCTACAATAATCCATAGCTTTATATCTGAGGAGACAGTACAAAGGGGTAGAAATTCACACAAAACGGGTGTTATCGAATCAGCCGTCCATTATACGCCACACCCGATATTCAGTTCCGTTGACTTCAATCGAAGTGAACATCAAGCGGGCAGCCGATGGAATACCACCCGTTTAGTGCTACTACCCATGAAATTCTACCCCTTAGGCTTTAATTTTAAACTCATTATTTATTTACATCTACACTGGGAATTTCCTTGGTGATTCTCCCAATCGGCCACCTTAACTTCGGAAGATTGGCAGAATCGTTGAATAGCTGCACAAATGGGGTTTATGCCAAGTTATGACGGCTGATCGGGAGAGTCCCCAAAGAAATTTATGAAGCCCTGATGATGTACGTGTTAGAGATTAAGGGGGAGGATTTCCTCTGGTTGACATTTTTAGAGCAAAACCAACAAGGGAGAGAAATTCAGTATCGCCCCGTTTAGGGTGCAATTATTGGCCGGGCGTAAAGTATAGCGCCTGGCGCTAATTATCGCCTCCGACTACAAACTTGGCTTCTATCGCCCCTGGAGGTGATTGGAGTGCTAAATCAGACGCTACACACCTCTCTTAAGCTCATGTGATGCCAGTGAGCAATGGAACACAGACACACTGGTGCCAGCCAATTCTTAAAGGGGAGGGTCGATCTTGCTCTCCATCCATACCCTGCTCATTGCAGCCTTGAATCTCGGCCTGGAGAGACCCGTACATCAAATCTGCTGGAAAGAACAATGGAGAGGCCCAGGGAAAGAGCTCAGAGTGCACCCCACATAGTCTCTTCTAAATTGATGCAAGGGAGGTCAAATAAAAATGAACCTGCAAAGTGCTGCTCAGTACCCAAAACTCCTTCGCACAGCGTTGAATCTCTCCAGAAGTCTCTCTCTCTCTCTCTCTCTGTCAGAATGCGTGGTGCAAAAATGTCACCGATAAAAAAGGCAGGAAGCGGTCGCTTTTAAATAGCGCTCCCCCAGTCCCTTCCTGACTGCAAAACGCTCCCCTCAACCTGTCGTTGCTAGCGGCAGGCAGTAAGGCAGGGGGTGCCACTCAATATTCGGTCTTGAGTGCTACCGGTGCGTTGCACACTCGACTGACATCACGATCTGCGGGCGCAAGAGATCATGGCGGTAGTGTTTAGCGCAGCCGCAAAATGTCTGGTCAATTTCACGAGTGGCGCAAACATCGCCGCGCCCGGGCGCTAGTTGCTTTGCAACGGGAGGCGCAAAGCAACCGAATTTTTCCCCCCAAGTGTTTTCTTTATACAATTAATTCCAAAATCCAAACTCTCAGGAGTTATTCTTGATCTCCAGTGACATTGTGCGTGGACAAAAATGAGAAAAAATGGAGGGTTTCCTCACCCTTTTCTGTCCCTCAATCCTCCCCACTCTGCTTTATAGGAGGGCCCATCAACATATTTGAATGCCAAGATCTTTCAGGCCATGACTCCAGCCTGGAGACCTCAGAGAGCCCTAACTTCCAAACCATGGCTGACTTGTACACTGGGTTCATTCTGGCGTCCGGGTCTGTGGGCAGAAGAGAAGCCCGGGCTGAGGCTGGGATATGCGAGAGAGAGATAACATAAGAATTAGGAGCAGGAGTAGGCCATATGGCCCCTCGAGCCTGCTCCACCATTCAATAAGATCATGGCTGATGGGGTCAGTACTAGGACCACTGCTTTTCTTGATATATGTTAAGGACTTAGACTTAGGTGTACAAGGCACAATTTCAAAATTTGCAGCTGACACAAAACTTGGAAGTATAGTGAACAGTGGGGAGGATAGAGATAGACTTCAAGAGGACATAGACAGGTTGGTAGAATGGGCAGACACGTAGCAGATGAAATATAACACAGAAAAGTGCAAAGTGATACATTCTGGTAGGAAGAACGAGGAGAGGCAATAAAAACTAAAGGGTACAAAAGGGGATGCATGAACAGAGAGACCTGGGGGTATATGTGCACAAATCGTTGAAGGTGGCAGGGCAGGTTGAGAAAGCAGTTAAAAAAGCTTACGGGATCCTGGGCTTCATAAATAGAGGCATAGAGTACAAAAGAAGGAAATTATGATGAACCTGTAGGAATTAATGAATTCCTACGAATAACGGAGATCGACACAAGAGAACAATCAAACAGGTCTTTACTCAACAGAGATGCCACGAGGACTGCCTGGGCAGTCCCGTGGTTTGCGACGTGATGTCATCGCGTTTGCCCGCGTTTTCCCGCGCTCTTAAAGGGGCCACGCCCCATACATGCAAACTCTATATACAAGACACAGTAATGCCTAACACAATGGTACAGGTTTAGACTGGTGTTAGAACATTGTTAAAGAGAATTATATACAGTTAGCCAGAGTCATTCAGTGGTTCTGCCACAAACCTTTATAAAACACTGGTTCAGCCTCAACTGGAATATTGTGTCCAATTCCGGGCACCGTACTTTAGGAAGGATGTGAAGGCCTTAGAGAGGGTACAGAAAAGATTTATAAGAATGGTTCCAGTGATGAGGGACTTCAGTTACGTGGATAGACTGGAAAAGCTGGGGTTGTTTTCCTTAGAGCAGAGAAGGTTGAGAGGAGATTTGATAGAGGTGTTCAAGATCATGAGGGGTCTAGGCAGCATAGATAGAGAGAAACTATTCCCATTGGCGGAAGGGTCAAGAACCAGAGGACACAGATTTAAGGTGATTGGCAGAAGAACCAAAGGCGACATGAGGAAAAACTTTTTTACGCAACGAGTGGTTAGGATCTGGAATTCACTGCCTGAAAGGGTGGTGGAGGCAGATTCAATTGTGGCTTTCAAAAGGGAATTGGATAAGTACCTGAAGGAAAAAAATTTGTAGAGCATGGGGAAAGGGCAGGGGAGTGGGACTAACTGAAGTACTCTTGCAGAGAGGCGGCACGGGCTCGGTGGGATGAATGGCCTCCTTGTGTGCTGTAACCATTCTATGATTCTTTGACCTTTGACCTCAACTCCATTTTCCCACCCGATCTCCATATCTCTTGATTCCCCAAGAGTCCAAAAATCTATCTATCTCAGCCTTGAATATTCTCAACGATTCAACATCCACGGCCCTTTGGGGTAGAACATTTCAAATATTCACAACCCTCTGAGTGAAGAAATTCCTCATCATCTCAGTCTTAAATGTGAGAGCGAGAGTAATTGAGAGAGTGAGAGAGAGACAGGGTAACTGAGAGAGAGAGAGAGAGAACGAGACCTGGTAACTTCTGAAGAGTGGAGACTAAAAACAACTAAGGGGTCTGTCTAGTCGGTTTTAAAAGGCAGGTGTTTACGGGCTTTTATATTAGCCTAATGCCACCTGTAGGTTAACACCTTTGCTCAAGGAGTGTACAGTGGAATTTTAAACATCAACACATTTGACACTAATATTGCTTAGCATGATTTCAATCCCTGAGAGATTGGGGAGCGGCGCCTCCACTCTTGTGGGTGGTCACCAGGGGTTCCCGAGGCAGATATCCCACACTGCATTTCGCACCCTCCCACCACACCTGATGCGCCGATACTGGTGCGGGTACCCGCCGACCATATGTTATTTAGTTGACCCCACCCTGACTCCTGGATACGCTGAAAGAGTCAGGAGCGGAGGTCAGTGGCGCCCACTATGCTGCACACACACCAACAGAAAAGGCAGAGGGTTTTCAGAGGCTCCATTTTTTCTCATTTGTGTTAACATTAAGAAGGTTTTGTGCTTTCATTTATTTAATATTTGCCTGTTCATGTCCTAATGTCTCAAAGCGCTCACACAACAAATAACTTAGAAATGTTAAGTATAAAGCTTAACCAAGGTGACAAATGATAAAGAGATGCTAACTAAACAGCTTGTTGTTAAATTGATCTTGATCGAGATAGGTTTTGTGAGACGCCAGGCCACTGAGGGAGGGGATCATACTTAGTGAGTGCATATCAGATAAATAGAGCACTCGGAACCTTGCAAAATGTACCTTGCTGTGTTCTAACTTTTATTTACGTTCCATCCTTGTTTAATCTAACATTGATCTGTTTGAAAACTTCAGTGTCACTTTTGACACCCAAATGCCTTGAATTATTTTTTTAAACATTTTAATGTGAACTAGGTGCTAATTACAGCACAGATCTTTAAAATGTTTTATTTGCCATCAATCATTTCTCAATGCTGATTTAGTTGAGCTTCGCTACAATTAGTCTCAGAACTATTGGGCTGGGGAGGGGAAAAAAATCACTTCTGCATCCTGTTCCTGATTGCGAGTGTATTAATAGTTTGATTATTGTGGTTCTCCCCCACCCCTCCTCAAAAGGAGAAGGTAGAATCATAGAATGATATAGACGCCATTCAGTAAAGGAGTGGACTGTGGAATTTTACACATCAACGCATTTGTCAAAGAGCACTCTTTGAAAGAGCTATCCAATTAGTCCCACTCCCCTGCTCTTTCCGCATGGCCCTGCAGTTTTCTCCCCTTCAAGTATTTATCCAATTCTCTTTTGAAAGTTATTATTGAATCTGCTTCCAACGCCCTTTCAAGCAGTGCATTCCAGATCATAACAACTCGCTGCGTAAAAAAATTGTCCTTGTAAGAGTCATGAGCGCAGGGTCCTCATCTCACTTCTGGCTTTTTTGCCAATTACCTTAAATCTGTGCCCTCTGGTTACCCGACCCTTCTGCCAGTGGAAACAGTTTCTCATTACTTACTCTATCAAAACCTTTTGGGGGAAAAATTGAGTCGCGCCCCGGAAAGATTAGCGCCCCCGCGGCTGAAATTCATCGGTAGCGCCCCAAGAGGGAAGCAGGGCGCTACTGCGGTGCTGCAGGCCTTCCTCCACTTCTTAAAGGGGAGGGGCCTAGCGCAGTGTGACCCAGGGCCCAACTGGGCCACCAGGGATCAGAGTGCCAGCAAAAGAGCCCGGCACTCAAGAGGAGTGCCGGGCTCACGGAGCGCAGCCGGCACTCCGCGGGGGGGCTGCTGAGGAGGCCGGGGACGGCAACGGGGGCAGGTGCTGCCAGGCGGCCAGCAACAAAAATGGCCACCCGGCACCTCGCCTTTAATTAGACTGGCCCAGCCGCAGGTAGGCCCCCCTGACCCTGTTGGACATAGCATCCGGCGGTAAGTCAGGGGGCGATACCGAAGATCGCGGCCAGGGCGTGAGCAGGGCGCTGCACACGGCGATGACGTCATCGCCGGCAGCACAGTACCACGGGGCGCTAACAGTTACTGCCGCCGCTAATCTCCCGCTGAATTTCTTAGGGTGCTAACGGGAGGCGCAAAGCAACCAAATTTTTCACCCTTTATGTCTTTGAACACCTCTATTACATCTCCTCTTAACCCTCTCTGCTCTAAGGAGAACAATCCCAGCTTCTCCAGTCTCTCCACATAATAAAATTCCCTCATCCCTGGTCCCATTCTGGTAAATCTCTAAAAGTTGGCCCTACTCTTGCCTCTGTTTCAGTAGATTGTGGGTTCAGCTCCTACTCCTGAATTTGAGCACATAATATAGGCTAGCGCTGTAGTACAGTACTGAGGGAGTGCTGCATTGACAGAGGTGATTCACTGCATTCTAGTAAATCTCTTATGCATCCTCTCCAAGGCCTTGACGTCCTTCCGAAAGTGTGGTGCCCAGAATTGGACACTTAACTCCAGTGATTTATAAAGGTTTAGCATAACTTCCTTGCTTTTGTACTTTGTGCCTCTATTTAGAAAGCCAAGGATCCCGTATGCTTTTTTAACAGCCTTCTCAACTTGTCCTTCCACCTTCAAAGATTTCTGTACGCACACCCCCAGGTCTCTCTGTTCTTGCACCCCCTTTAAAATTGTACCATTTAGTTTCTATTGCCTCTCCTCATTCTTCCTTCCAAAATTCACACTTTTCTGCGTTAAATCTACCGGGGGGAGGAATTGACAAAATCCAGCCCAAGGTGTCTGCCCATTTCAACAGTCTGTCTATATCCTCCTGAAGTCTGCTATTCTACATATCCATGTTTTGTGTCATCTGCAAATTTTGAATCCATGCCCTGTATGCCCATGACCAGGCCATTAATATGTCACAAAGAGCAGCAGTTCTAATGCCTATCCCTGGGGCACACCACTGTATACTTCCCTCCAGTCCGACAAACGACTGTTCACCACGACTCTCGGCTGGAAGATTTTTGTTTACACAGAGGATATGGAATGCCCTATCGAAACAGTGGGGGAAGCAGAATCCACAATAGCTTTTAAAAAGGAAATGGATAAATACTTGAAAAGGAAAAATGGGGGAATGAAACAAAGTGGATAGCTCTTTCAGAGAGCCAACACAAGTGCAATGGGCCGACTGTGCTGCAAAATTCTATGATTCTATGAATGTACAGTCACTGTGATATGTAGTGTATGTACCTTTAAGAGAGAACTACTTTTACAGCTCCTGTATACTGTAGTACTGGCAGTGACCACACCTGTATATAAGCCATGAGCATGCCTCTGTACTGTCAGTCTTGAGACTGCCCTACTCCAGTAAACACCTGTTGATTGTTAAGTTACAGCCTCCGTGTAGTTATTGGAAAACATCATACTTTAAAAATCACGGATCCAACAGTGGCGACGAGGTCGATTCGAATCTGCCTGCAACTCTGCATTTCCCTTCAAGGATTCGCTCCGGGAGGGCGGTGGAAGAAAGTCGAGGCCAGAAGCACGGGCATCGACCACGAGCAACCGCCCAGTCATCTGGCAGAGAGTGAACATCGCAGGGGAGGCTGTTGAGAGCCGGGCTTGGTTCCCCAGCCACAATGATCCAGCAACAGACTGGCAACAGGTACAGCGCAGACCCTTCCCAGACAGCGGCGGCTGGAGCCGACCGACGGCATAGAAAAAGCCGAGCAGCGTCGATGGGGTAAGACAGAGGGTGAAGCACACAGGGCGCGGCCGGGGGTTGAAAACTGAGCGGCGTCGAGGAAAAACAAACAGAGAGAGAGAGAGGGTAAAGCAGCAGCCGGGTTCAGGACCGAGCGACGACAACAGGAAAGGCACACAGGAGAACGCGCAGAGCACAGCCAGGGCTCAAGGGCTGAACCGCGTCCGCGGGGAGAAGAAGGGAGAGCGCGGGAGACGCCATTTTTAGAAGCCGCAGTGGAGAAGAAGGGTGAGCGCGGGAAGAAAGGAAAGCGCGGGAGATGCCATTTTGTGCCAGCGGAGAAGAAGGAAGAGCGCGGGAGACGCCATTTTAGACAGTTAAATCACACCCAGGGATGCCGAAGAGTGGCAGTATCACTGCGTTCGACAATGAAGTCGAAGATTGGGCAACATATGTGGAATGCATTGAGGTGTACTGCAGGGCGAATGAAGTGGCAGATGCTAGGAAAGCACAGGTTTTGTTAAATTCAATGGGTGCAAAAACTTATGGCTTACTGCGAAACCTAATAACCCCAGAGAAGCCCGTGGATAAGAATTTCGAAAGCCTAGTAGGAATCCTACAGGACCACTTAAACCTCACACCGCTGCTGATAGCAGAAAGATTTAAGTTCCACAAAAGGAACCAGCATAAAGACGAAAGTAATGCTGAGTACTTAAAGGAACTGCGCAAGCTATCGAAACACTGCCAGTTTGGAGTGGGACTAGCAGATACGTTAAGGGACAAGTTTGTGTGTGGGCTTCAAAGTGAAGGAACCCAGAAACGGCTTCTATCAGACAAGGATCTTACGCTGGACAAGGCTTTCAGCATGGCAGTATCACACGAAGCAGCCGCACGGGGCGCGGCAGAGATACAACGGAGACCGCAAGAATATGGCACCAATGAAATGTCATATGGAGCAGGGAAGTGTTATCGCTGCGGCAGAACAACACATGACCAGAAGGATTGTTGGTTCAAGGACCAAGTGTGCAGACAGTGTGGAAAAGCAGGACACATAGCAAGAGTCTGCAGGTCAAGGAAGAAAACCAGCAGCAAGAAATCTCCACAGGAGAAGTACAAAAAGGTACATAAGGTGATGGACAGTAGTTCAGATGAACAGAAAAGTGATACAGACTCCAGAAGCAAGGAGCTGGGTTGTCTGAAACGACATAAGGTAATCAAAATGGAGGATCACCAGACTATCTGGGTCACACTCAAGATAGACGGAGTCCAAGTGAAAATGGAATTGGACACTGGATCAGCCCTAACAGTCATAAGCCAAAGGGACTACAAGCGGCTATTTTCACATATACCCTTGAAAGCTACAGAGATTGTCTTGAAGACGTACACGGGGCAAAAAGTCTACCCCAAAGGAAAAATAAGGGTGAAAGTGATATACAAAGGCCAGGAAATACCTAAAATGGACCTATATGTATTGCCAGATGGAGGACCACCACTACTAGGATGTGAATGGATCCGGAAGATACAATTAGATTGGCATTCCATACAGGCACTGAAGGTTGAGGCCAAAAAGGATGACAATGTCACACCTGGACGACTGTCAAAAATGCTAACTGATGCACAAGAAGTGCTCCAGGAGGGACTCGGAACACTAAAAGGCATAACAGCAACGATTAAAATAGAGGAAAATGCAAGCCCAAAGTTTTTTAAGGCCAGACCGGTGCCTTAAGCGATCCGACCAGCCGTCGAAGCAGAGCTGGAAGGGTTGGAACGTTCAGGAGCACTGTCCAAAGTAGACTGGAGCGAGTGGGCTACACCCATCGTTCCTGTAATGAAGAGGTCGTTGAGTAATACGCCTGGGGAACCAAAGAAGGTCCGCATCTGTGGGGATTTTAAGGTAACAGTGAACCCACTCCTTCACACGGTACAATATCCGCTTCCACGGATTGAGGATATTTTCGCCTCGCTATCTGGAGGTAAACGCTTCACCAAAATTGATCTGGCCCAAGCATACTTGCAAATGGAGGTAGAAGAAGCCTCGAAACAATACCTCACGATCAACACTCATAAAGGTCTCTACCAATACAACCGGCTGGTGTTCGGGGTAGCATCGGCTCCGGCTGTTTGGAAAAGGGCAATGGATCAAGTCCTGCAAGGGATTCCAGGGACCCAGTGTTATTTGGACAACATCCTGGTCACGGGCGAAAATGACAATGATCACCTCGCCAACCTGGAGAAGGTGCTCACTAGATTAAAGGAATATGGGCTACGAGCTAATCGCCACAAGTGCGAGTTTTTCCAGAAGCAGATCTCGTATTGTGGCCATGTTATTGATGAAGGGGGGTTACATAAGTCCCCTGAAAAGATTGAGGCAGTAGTCAAGGCTCCAGCACCGGAAAATGTGTCACAACTGAGGTCGTTCCTCGGGCTGGTGAACTACTACCATAAGTTCTTACCAAATTTGTCTACAGTATTACACCCACTGAACACCCTACTGCAAACGGGGTACCATGGAAGTGGAATGACGAATGTAAATGAGCTTTCCAGAAGTGCAAAGAATTGATCACATCAAAAGAGGTGTTGGCCCATTTCAACCCAGCACTACCAATTCGGTTGTCATGTGATGCATCACCCTATGGTATTGGAGCGGTGCTGTCGCACAAATTCCGAGACGGGTTGGAGACGCCAGTAGCTTTTGCGTTTCGGTCACTAACCTCAGCCGAGCGCAACTACGCCCAGATCGACAGGGAGGCCCTCAGCCTAGTATGGGGAGTAAGAAAATTCAACCACTATCTGCATGGGCAGAAGTTCACCTTGCTGACTGACCACCAACCACTTGTCTCCATCTTTAATCCAAAGAAGGGCGTTCCGGTGATGACTGCACAACGGTTACAAAGATGGTCCCTTTTTCTAGGGGCGAACCAATATGAAATATAATATAAAGGCACGAAACAGCATGGAAACGCTGATGGGCTCTCACGCTTGCCACTGCCTACTGTGGAGGAAGCACCAGCAGTGGACCCTGTCGAGATATTTTATTTGTCAATAATTGAACGATTGCCAGTAACTAACACAGATATAGAGAAGGAGACCCGCAATGATCCGACACTGTCTCGGGTATATGATTTGATGGTGAGGGGATGGCCAACACATGGCGACTCACTGTTGTCAGCATTCTCATCCAGAAGAGAACAGCTGTCAGTAAGCCAGGGGACCTTGATGTGTGGATCCCGAGTCGCAATTCCACCCAAGTTAAGGGAGAGAGTGCTCAATGAGCTTCACGAAGGTCATCTGGGAGGGGTGAAAATGAAAAGCCTTGCTAGGGCTTATGTGTGGTGGCCGGGGATTGATCAACAAATCGAGGACCTAACCAAGAGCTGCTCAGGATGCCAGAAGGTCCAAAATGCACCACCACATGCCCCTCTACACCCATGGGAGTGGCCCTCCTCTCCATGGCAACGGGTGCATATTGATTTTGCTGGTCCATTCATGGACTCAATGTTCTTAATAGCAGTGGATGCGCACTCAAAATGGCCTGAGGTGATAAAAATGTCCTCAACCACTACAGAGAAAACGATTGCAGTCCTACGGACCATATTTGCCAGGAATGGCTTGCCAGAGCAGATTTGCTCTGATAATGGACCACAGTTTGTGTCCGAAGAGTTTCGGAAATTTATGAGAAGGAATGGGGTAAGGCATTACACATCCGCCCCGTATCATCCAGCCACAAATGAATTGGCTGAGAGGTTCGTACAAACATTTAAAAAGGCGATAAAGGCCATGTGCGATGATGAAATTCCACTACAGCATACGGTGGACAATTTCCTGTTAGCCTACAGAAATGCGACACATGCAGTTACCAACCAGACCCCGGCCATGATGTTCTTTAACCGAAGGTTGAGATCTCATCTGGATTTGCTCAGACCAAATGTGCGAAGAAATGTTGAGGATAAACAATTCCAGCACATCAATGAGAAGCCGACAAGGAGCTTCAATGTAGGACAACCAGTCTTGGCCCGTGACTACAGAACAGAGAAATGGCAACCTGGAATGATATGCATACGGCAGGGGCCATTAATGTACACAGTGGATGTCGGGGAGAACATTGTGAGACGCCACGTCGACCAGATCTTAGCGTCACAGTAACGAGTCAACCCCATGTCTCGCATACCTGGGGATGAACCCGACATACCGGTAGCATCTACCTCAGAAACAGTAGTAGTGGAAACTGATGAACTAACCGACGAAAGGGGGCCAGAATCGCCTCCGCACCAAGAACAAGAACCTCAGGAAAGGCGCTATCCAGAAAGGATCAGGAAGCCGCCCCAAAGACTGAATCTATAAATGGACTATTTCTGTTTAATGTGCATGTTAAAGTGTTAATTGTTATTTGAATATTATGGGTACTGCTAATCTAAAAGGGGAGGAACTGTAGTGTATGTACCTTTAAGAGAGAACTACTTTTACAGCTCCTGTATACTGTAGTACCGGCAGTGACCACACCTGTATATAAGCCTTGAGCATGCCTCTGTACTGTCAGTCTTGAGACTACCCTACTCCAGTAAACACCTGTTGATTGTTAAGTTACAGCCTCCGTGTAGTTATTGGAAAACATCATACTTTAAAAATCACGGATCCAACATGATACACACCCATATAGGCCAAGGTCGCAGGTCAGTCTTAATCCATGCTGAGATAGCTGATCTCTGCTGGAATGGCAATTAAGTGTTCTAGAATACTCCATGGTGCTTCTCGATGGAGAAGGAAAATGTGCTAGGGATCCTGTTCCTGACTGTCGCCCATTGAGCCTGGCTGGAATGTGTGTGTGCATGGGTGTCAGATAAGGGCTTCCCATGATAGGATCGCTGGAATCAATTTTCACCTGGCCAAATCGACATTAACGGGGAAGTGACGGTCTCAAAATAGGGTAAGTAGACTTACCACCCTGTTAACGTCGATGCTCCAGTCACCGCCACATTTAAAGGGGCTTTCCGTTGGGTGGCTCCGTCCACCCACAGATGATGGGCTTCTTGATTATGCAAATTGGGCTCCTACAACATTGTTACGACCCCGATTGAAAATTTCCGGGATACACGGGTGGAGGTGGTGAGCGGTCCAAGTAGTGGTCCTTAAAGGGACCACGGCTGGCCACTCCAAAAACAACCCAGGGAACTATAGCATCCGCAGTATTATGCTTCTGTAACCCAGAGAATTGCTGGGTTATATTATGGTGTGGTGCTTGGAGGAGCAGAAGTGCTCTTCCTGGCTCCACAGAAATATTGCGGGTTGCTGCTGACTCGGGCAGGACCCCCCCCCACACCTGCAACCCCCGCCGCCCCCCGCCCCCCCACCCCCCCAACCCCACTCTGTGTTCGCTTCCCGGACTTACCTGCAGGCCAGCGTGGCGTACTAGCCCCCGCCCGATATTCAGCCAGCTCAAAGCTGTTGAGCAGCAGTGGGACACCCTTTCGGGTAGTGCAGCTCACCGGCGAGGGCTAGGCCGTTTGAGGGTGATGTCAGAAAGCACTTCTTCAAACAAAAGGTGGTGGAAATGGGGAACCCTCTCCTCCAAAAAGCCGTTGAAGCTAGGGTCAATTGAAAATTTAAAAACTGAGATCGGTAGATTTTCGTTAAACCAGGTTATTAAGGGTTATGGAACCGAGGCGGCTAAATGGAGTTAAAATACAGATCAGCCATAATCTAATTGAAAGGCTCAAGGGGCTGAATGGTCCACTCCTGTTCCTCTGTTCCTATGTGGCCCAAGTATAAAATAGTTGCGCTGGTCGATTGCCCAAAAATGGAAATGATGTGCCAAACAAGGTATGTTGACTTATGTTTTCAAATGTGGGTGTTACAGGTATCGGCAGATGGTCAATAAGCATCTCGTCTTCCAAACATTTCCGATAGGGTGATTCCCACTGGGAAACCCTTTGTCACCGGTGAAAATTGGTCCCACTGCCTAAGCTCACACATCAAGAATGGCCACTTGGATGAGGGATATAGGCCTAGAAATTCACTATGGCCCCGCCAGCTGGCTAGCGCCCAAAAGTTAGCGCTGGGCGGGGAGCCATTTGCGATCGTCAGATATTCAGTTTTTGCGCCCCAATTCGGAACCGGGCACTATTCCAGGGTGTGCCCGCCTCCGCTTGGGGCGCTGAAACTGAATTTCAGCGCTCTTGGCGCCGCTGCGCCAGCCGCTGCGGAGTGGCAGGCTGCGGTACTGCAGGCCTCCTCCTTCTCTTAAGGGGGAGCTGCCTGCAACGGGGAGATCGCCGCTGGATAGTGTCGGCAAATGAGCCCGGCACCACGGAGAAGTGCCGGGTTCGCGGAAAGCAGCCGGCAATGCCGCGGGGGGGGGGTGGAGGAGGCCGGGGAAGGAGGTGCGGGCAGGCAGCCGCCGAAAAAGTGGCCGGCCGCACCTCCACCTTAAAGCGCCCCACTAAGGCTACAGTACGGCCCCGTTTTCTGGTTGCTGTTTGCGGCCGCTGCGGAGGAGGCGGCCGCAACTCAATATGGGGATCGGGCCGGTTTCGGGGCGGAACCGGGGCACTGCGCACACCGATGACGTCATCGGTGCCGGCGCAGCGCTAATGGCTACCGCCGCCACTACCGCTGCGCTGAATATCAGCGCAAACTCCTTTTTGGCGCAGAAGCCCTCTTTAGGCGGCAACTGGCCGCAAAGCTGGCAGCGCCTTAATGAATTTCTAGGCCATAAAGTTTAAAGAATATTAGGAACATAGGAACAGGAGTAGGGCATTTAGCCCCTCGAGCCTGTTCCACCATTCAATGAGATCATGGCTGATCTGTGACCCAGCTCCATATACCCGCCTTTGCCCCATAGCCCTTAATGCCTTTGGTTAACAAAAAGCTATCAATCTCAGATTTAAAATTAACAATTGTTTTAAAATTCATTCACAGGATGTGGGCGTCACTGGCAAGGCCAGCATTTATTGCCCATCCTTAATTGGCCTTGAGAAGGTGGTGGTGAGCCGCCTTCTTGAACCGCTGCAGTCCGTCTGGTGAAGGTACTCCCACAGTGCTGTTAGGGAGGGAGTTCCAGGATTTTGACCCAGCGACGATGAAGGAACGGCGATATACTTCCAAGTCAAGATGGTGTGTGACTTGGGGGAAACTTGGAGATGGTGGTGTTCCCATGCACCTGCTGCCCTTGTCCTTCTAGGTGGTAGAGGTTGCGGGTTTGGGAGGCGCTGTCGAAGAAGCCTTGGCGAGTTGCTGCAGTGCATCTTGTAGCTGGTACACACTGTAGCCATGGAGCGCTGGTGGTGGAGGGAGTGAATGTTTAAGGTGGTCAATGGGGTGCCAATCAAGCGGGCTGCTTTGTCTTGGATGGTGTCGAGCTTCTTGAGTGTTGTTGAAACTGCACTCATCCAGGCAAGTGGAGAGTATTCCATCACACTCCTGACTTGTGAATTGTAGATGGTGGAAAGGCATTAGGGAGTCAGGAGGTGAGACACACGCCACAGAATATCCAGCTTCTGACCTGCTCTTGAGGCCACAGTATTTATGTGGCTGGTCCAGTTAAGTTTCTGGTCAATGGTGATCTCCCAGAATGTTGAAGGTGGGGGATTCGGTGATAGTAATGCCACTGAATGTCAAAGGGAGGTGGTTAGACTCTATCTTGTTGGAGATGGTCATTGCCTGGCACTTGTGTGGCACGAATGTTACCTGCCATTTATCAGCCCAAGCCTGAATGTTGTCCAGGTCTTGCTGCATGCGGGCACAGACTGCTTCATTATCTGAGGAGTTGCGAATGGAACTGAACACTGTGCAGTTATCAATGAACATCCCCATTTCTGGCCTTATAATGGAGGGAAGGTCATTGATGAAGCAGCTGAAGATGGTTGGGCCTAGGACACTGCTCTGAGGAACTCCTGCAGTGATGTCCTGGGGCTGAGATGATTGACCTCCAACAACCACAACCATCTTCCTTTGTGCTAGGTATGACTCCAGCCAATGGAGAGTTTTCCCCCTGATTCCCATTGACCAGTTTTACTAGGGCTCCTTGATGCCACACTCAGTCAAATGCTGCTTTGATGTCAAGGGCAGTCACTCTCACCTCACCTCCGGAATTCAGCTCCTTTGTTCATGTTTGGACCGAGGCTGTAATGAGGTCGGGAGCCAAGTGGTCTTGGCGGAACCCAAACTGAGCATCAGTGAGCAGGTTATTGGTGAGTAAGTGCCGCTCGATAGCACTGTTGCCGACCCCTTCCATCATTTTGCTGATGATTGAGAGTAAGCTGATGGGGCGGTAATTGGCCGAATTGGATTTGTCCTGCATTTTGACCCAGCATCAACTGCCATGTGTAGAAGAGAGTTCCGAGCTTCTCCACCCTTTGCGTGTAGAAATGTTTCCCAACTTCACTCCTGAAAGGCCTGGTTCTAACTTTCCCAACCAGCGGAAATAGTTTCTCTCCATCTACCCTATCAGTTCCCCTTAATTTATTCCAGCATAAGGCAGCACTTTCAGGAGCAGTGGGGCAAACCGGGCCGAAAATCGAGGGGGAGAAATACACGTAGTTTAACCTTTCAACAATATTAATTTTTCAGATTCTTACTATTGCTGTTTTTTGAGGACAGAAAGCAAAAGAGACTATTGCTGTAAAGTGGGTGGGGGGGGGTGGTGGGGGGTGCAGGTTGGTTGGTTAAAGTGTCGGAATACTGTTGAGCGCCCTCCTTTGCGGAAAGAACTGTCTGCAACAAAATTCAAGACATTTTTGTATATTGCATGCCATTCCAATCACGGGCCGGCTCTGTGTACTGTCGCAAGTGGGTGCGTTTTTACTCACTGCGATGCCATTTCTCGGCAAGCGGAATGCAACAGAGCAGGGCAAGTATGACGAGCGGGATTGAACGGCAGGCCTGAGTCTATCCCTGTGCAGACTGGCCCCATGCCCAATCGTTGAGGTTTGGGGTGGCGGGTGGTGGTGGCAGGAGGTAGACTGGCTGCTGTCTGCAAGTCTACGCCATGCAACAAAAATGCTTCTGATACAGCGACGGAAGAAATGCGGATAGGCGACCCCGTGGGGTCATGCAAGAGGGCACTTTTGCCAACAATCAGGCGCGGCTGGCATCAGCTGGGCAGCCCCACGCCATTCACTGTTTTATGTGCAATCTCATCGAAACCTGTGAATCTCCAAAAGCCGCTTTAAAAGGCCCACTCACAGTTGATATATTGTACGTCAGCCTCCCACATTGGAGAATTACAGAAAGTACTCCATTCAGTACAATCCATGCCGATCTAGTAATGGCACTTTTTTCTTATTTTTCGTGGTCGCTTAACATTTTCTCTCATGATAAATAATGAGCTGTCAAATGTTAAACGTCGCCTACTAAGTAATCTGGCAAAAAATTATCAATGTGAATAAGTGGCTAAACGTTTAATCATCTTTTTTTTCTTCAATTGTCAAGGCAGTAAGGTCAAAAGTCGGCATTTTACATTGTAAACGCCTTCTGGAGACCTACAGCCTTCTGCAACACACAAAAAAAAACCTGTCGATATCAGTTTTAGGCCGCAGCCGGGGATTTCTATGCTGTGTGCTGTGTGTATAGCAACTGTCAGATGGTGTTTGTTCTACACTGGCTGTGGCCTTGGGTTGGGTCTTCAGGGCTGAATGGGGTCAACTGCTCACTCCACCCCCTCCCCCCCCACCCCACCCCCCCCGCCAGCCCAACTCCCCAGCCCCCCACCCACCAGTGGCGTCGTCAGCTACGTCAAAGGTCAGAGGAAAAATATGCCCATTTACTGAGCGGCCAGTATTGATACAGCAGGCCTCTTCTCGAGCCGCTTCAAGGGCAAGCTGAGCAATGGAGATTTGCCCAGCCAAACAAAAGCGAAGAGTGAATAAACTCACCTCGTAGATTTACCTCAGCTCCAAATCAGTGTCATCTCCACTTGAACAACCACAAAAGGAAGCAATCGCTTGGCGTAAACCCCTCTCTCTGTCTGGCATATTCCAGCTTTTTCACCTGGTAGATCCTCTCTCGTTTAAGCACAGATAATGCAAAAATGTAACAAAAAAAAAACACAAGCAAATAAATCACTTTTAATCTTTTAACCCTTTCCCTTCACCAGGTGATTTTTTTTTTCAAATCTTACCAAAAAGAAGATAATTATAGAAGGATAACAGGGAAACAGAGACTTGATATCGGCAGCGCAATAATTTCCATGTTTGTGTATAGTAATTTAATTTACCTTTAATCTAATTATAGGTAGCAGAATGGCTACATGTATCAACTGTTAAATAAGGCAAAACTTTTCAAAGACAAATGGCTGCTTAATGGCAGGAAGAGAAGACATCCTGGGTGATCTCTAATTTATGACTTTTCTTTGAAAACATTTGTAAACACCTTATTAAATGTTATTAAGTTAATGTGGGTTTAGATTTTCACGAGTGAGATGCATTTCCTTTGTAGCTGATATACAGTTTTAATTCACTGCTGACTCCCAGTCGCAAATAAGAAGCTTTAACAAAAGGGCAAAACACAGAAAATAACAAGGATAACATGTTATCCGTGGCTTTGTAATTTTGGTAATAAAAGTATAGCGTGGACTGAGCATTTTCCTGAATTCATAGGGTGCCTCTCTGTTATTGGCAAGACCAGAGCAGCCTAGAGGGCAGAAGAAACAGGCTGAGTCTCTGTTATAGTAAGGAAGTTGACAGCTATAAAATAAAAGCTCAAAGAATATTTTCAGAAATATATATTGTTCTTAACAAACCATGTGGGCAGTACTATGAACAGGACGTACTGGGTCCACACAGACTTTCCTCTCCTTATATGTGTAGTAGCTGAGATGCTTGCTTCACAACTCTGGAGTTGTCTACGCTCTGGTATTCAGATCCAAGCTCAGGGTCTACAGAGCAGCAGTGATATCCGCCCTCCTGTATGCCTCAGAGACATGGATCATGTACAGCAGGCACCTCAAAGCACTGGAGAGGTATCACCAATGCTGCCTCCACAAAATCCTGCAACTCCATTGGCAGGATAGGCGCACCAACGTCAGTGTTCTCGCTCAGGCCAACATCCCCAGCATCGAAGCTTTGACCACGCTTGATCAGCTCCGATGGACGGGTCACATTGTCCGCATGCCCGATACGAGACTCCCAAAACAAGTGCTCTACTCGGAGTTTCGACACGGCAAGAGAGCCCCAGGTGGGCAGAGGAAACACTTCAAGGACACCCTCAAAGCCTCCTTGAAAAAGTGTAACATCCCCACCGACACCTGGGAATCCCTGGCCCAAGACTGCACCAAGTGAAGGAGAAGCATCCGGGAAGGCGCCGAACACCTCGAGTCTCTTCGCAGGGAGCAAGCGGAAGCCAAGCGCAGGCAGCGCAAGGAGCGCACGTCAACCCAAGCACCCCACCCACCCGCCCCTTCAACCACCGTCTGCCCCACCTGTGACAGAGACTGTAGGTCCCACATTGGACTCATCAGTCACCTGCGAACTCATTTTTAATGTGGAAGCAAGTCATCCTCGGTTCCGAGGGACTGCATAAGAAGAAGAAGATTCAGATCCAACCTATCACTTTTCTTAGTGCTCAGTTGGATTGCTAGGTAGACACATTATGGAAGAAAAAAAGACACAAGCCAGACCATGCCAGCCCACAGGCAAAGCATCCCCTGAGCAGAGAGCAGCATTAGCACAGAAGCTGTTGGGAGGTCGATAGCCTGTCCTCTTGCCCAGATCAGAATCAAGCTGAAAGGCCCCACAGGAATTACGTAGAATTATATCGAAATTACAAGAGGGAAACAAGCCGTGGGGCCCAGCTGTTGGTATTAGTCGTATTAGGTGTTAGCCATGGCTCAGTTGTTGGCTTTCTCGCCTCTGAGTCAGAAGGTTGTGGGTGCAAGTCCCACTCCAGAGACTTCAGCACAAAATTCTAGGCTGACACTTCAGTGCAGTACTGAGGGAGTGCTGCACTGTCGGAGGTGCCGCCTTTCAGATGAGACGTGAGACCAAGGCCTTGTCTGCCCTCTCAGGTATGGACGTAAAAGATTCCATGGCACAATTCGAAGAAGACATCACTAAAAACAGATTATCTGGTCAATATCACATTGTTGTTCGTGGGTGCTTGCTGTGCGCAAATTGGCTACCACGTTTCCTACATTACAACAGTGGCTCCACTTCAAAAAGTACTTCATTGGCTGTAAAGTGCTTTGGAACGTCCTGAGGTCCTGAAAGGCGCTATATAAATGCAAGTTTTTTCTTTCTTTTAGTGCTTCTCCTCCACGTAAGAATGGTTCTGATCCATGGGGGCACGTTGGAGGCGGGACTGCTGCTTGTCAGGTTTTAGTCCCGCCTCCATCGACTTGTGGCCAACCCACACTATTTTCCCTTGATTGACCTGCTAAGCCCGCTGGGTGGGCTTAACAAGGTCAAGCCGGTTACAGAGAACGTCAGCATATGACATTTCATCTGTCAGATGAATTGTCATCGTTTGACAGCTTTGAGAAGCTGTCAAACACTGACATTCTCTGTTGTTTGGTGAGTTCTTGTACTCAAGGTTTTCCAAACCTATTTTGTGAGCAGAAATCAGATGATTGTTGCATCGGAGAATGCAGCAGCCATTTTGTTATCTCTGCCATTGAGGTGCCGGAGCCTCCGCCTCCCCGATTGAAGCCTGCAAGGTAAGGAAACATTTTCTATCACTTTTCACTCACCTCACATAGTTAGCTCTCCACACTTGCACCCATCACTCACCTCCACAGTGCACTTTTGGACACCTCCGACCCCCGCAGACCCACTGCTCGCCTCGGTGACCCTGGCGGGGTTTCCTGACGTCGGGAAGACCGCACATCTGCTGGAAAAATGGGGATAATCCTCTTAACAGGCAGTTAAGTGGCTGTAATCCCCTTCCCGCCTCCAGCAGACGGAACCCGGCATGGGTCGGCTACCCGCCTCCTGGGAAGATGGTACGGAGGCGGAGTTGGGGCCGGGATGGGTACCCGCCCCGAGCTTCTGCCATTTTCCTGGCAGTCCTGCCTCCAAATCTGCCTCCCCAGGGCTAGCAAAATCTCCCCCTATGTGCCCACGCTGTTCCCTATCCCTCTATCCATCTTTCCTTCAACTACCAAGCTAACCTATTCTAAAATGTTGATACAGTCTCTGCTTCAAACCCCAGCTCCAACAGTGTATTCCACATATATAAACAGAAAATGCTGGAGATACTCAGCAGGTCAGGCAGCAGCTGTGAAGAGAGAAACAGAGTTAACGTTTCAGGTCGATGACCTTTCGTCAGAACTGGAACAAAGCAGGAAATGGAACAGATTTTTAAGCAAGGGTAGGGGCTGGGAAATGGGGGAGGGGATGAAAAAACAAAAGGGAAGGTTTGTGATAGGATAGAAGGCAGGAGAAGTTAAGGGACATTAGGAGATATTCCTAAAAGTGTATTCCACAGCCTCGCAACCAAAAAAAAGTTTGTCCTGCTCTTTGTCCTAAATCTCTTACATTTAACCTTATTTCTGTGTCGTCCTCATCCAAGACCCTTCAACCACTGGCAACAGTCTGCCTCGAAGTGTTCCCTCCCACCCTGCACTTGTGTTCTGGGAATGGATGTGCAGCAATGGAAGACTAAAGATGGAGAGAAAATACATTTCAAAATTAGACAAATGAAATACTTACCGGTACTTTTCTTCAAGAAAGAACTTGGTTTGTACAGTGCCTTTTATGTCCTTGGGACATCCCAAAGCACTTCACAGTCAATTAACTACCTTTATAGTCACTGGTCTTACATGGGCAAATGCGGCAGCCAATTTATACACAGCAAGGTCCCACAAACATCTAAATGATGGTAGAAATTACTATGACGTCACATTACTGTCACAATCTTTGGTTGCATTGAGTGAAAGCCATCGCTGTGGTGATGGGAGGGAGCTATTTCAATAAAAGAGCAATTTTTCCTTTTGTCCTTCACAATGACAGCATTTTGAAATAAAATATTCATTTTTTTAAAAATTTGTTACAGACAGCTAAATATTTGACACTCGTCTGGTTATCAGAGGTGAATAATCCAGCAGGAATGTTTCGAATTCTTGGAGCTCTGACACAAAGGAATAGTCACGTAGATACGTAACTAGATCCTGCTAAAGTACATATAAAGTCAGAATGGCTTCACAGTACCTGTAGCCTGCTATTTACCCACCTATCAAAAACAAAGTGGACATGGGAAGGTTTAGTTATTCTGAAGGCCTCGGCTGGGGCACTGCGCCAGACAATAGAGAAACAGTGCAAACAGGAAAAAAAGAAGAGTATGATTAAATAACACAAGTGACATGTAATCAATGGAATCTGCCACTGGTCGATATTCTCGCTCTCTGAACAAGAGCTGCAGGAACTTGTGTGATTCCTTCATCTAGGATTTTCTTTGTCAGTTCTTAGGATTGAAACATCTTTTAATTTTGCTTTTTTTAAATGAATTTGCAGGGCAGGAAGTGAAGGCCCGTTTTTCCTAATCTCTGAAACTCTCTTTTTTTTCCCCAGTTTTCTTCTCCGTATATTCTCCAATTTTTTTCCAGTCCTTTCCTGAAGGCGTTGCCTCTTGTCGGGGCAGCTGTTCCACGGGTGCCAACCGCCCTCTGGTACCCTACTCAAGTGGCCATTCTGCAAGTGCGAGCCTCGACCATAAGGTTTCAGGATAAGGGGTCGCCCATTTAAGGCGGAGATGAGGAGGAATTTCTTCTCTCAGAGGGTCGTGAATCTTTGGAATTCTCTACACCAGAGAGCTGTGGAGGCTGGGTCAGTGAATATATTCAAGGTGGAGATAGACAGATATTTGAGCTAAAGGGGAGTCAAGGGTTATGGGGAACAGGCAGGAAAGTGGAGTTGAGGCCATTATCAGATCAGCCATGATCTTATTGAATGGTGAAGCAGGCTTGAGGGGCCGAATGGCCTATGCCTGCTCCTATTTCTTATGTTCTTATGTTCTCAGATTACTTCACCATGAGGGAGGGGTACATCCCAACTGAGCCCAATCAACAACAACAACTAACATAGATAAATGTCCCAAGGTGCTTCACAGGAGCCTAATCAGACAAAAATTGACACCGAGCCAAAGAAGGAGACATTAGGACAGGTGACCAAAAGCTTGGTCAAAGAGGCAGGTTTAAAGGAGCATCTTAAAGGAGGAGAGATAGGTGGAGAGGTGGAGAGGTTTAGGCAGGGAATTCCAGAGCTTGGGGCCTAGATGGTTAAAGGCATGGCTGCCAATGGTAGGGCAATCCTGCCCTCGTAGAACACAAGCGCACTTTCCAATAGCGGTTCCCTGGATAGTGATCAGGAGCAGGAGCCCAAGCTAATTATTCCCCTCCCTAACCTTGGTTCATTGAAGCCATTTTTTTTGACTCAGCTCACTCAGGTTTAACCGATGATTGAATTTGGTACCCTCATAGCTTGTGTGGTGCGTTTACCAACTGAGCCATCGGTGGACACAATCTCCGCGTCTTCATTGAAAAAATATCTTTACATTTTCTTCAGTTTCCTCGCAATTTATTTTACCCTTTGAAAGCGCCGCACATGTAAAGAACAAGATACCTGGGCTTGAACATATTTAGGATCCGAGCCAGTATCACAGCTGAACCCAGTGCAAAGGATCAAAGGTTAAAATCCATACCGATGGGTAACGTCAGGCAGTACGAAGCTGTGTCACAGTCTTGGGATCTACAGAAGAATTTGCACCCAATTGAAGCACTCACGAGATTTCAAGATGGATATGAATGAAGTAGGCAATTCAGCCATCATCCACCCAGAAGGACTGCTACTTGAATTATTTCAGGGGGGGGGTGGGGGAGGTTTGTCTCTATTAGTTCAGCTCAGTTGGCAGCACTTTGGACAGGAAGTTAAAAGATTGTGGGTTCAAGCTCCCACTATAGGACTTCCAGTGCATAACGTATGATAACACTTCAGTGTTCTCTTGAGGGAGTGCTGCATTGTCATAGGCGCTGTCTTTCAGATGTGATGTTAAATCAAACCCTGTCTGTCTGCTCAGTTAGATGTAAAAAAAATCTTGGCACTATTCAAAAGAACAGCTGTGCTCAGCATTCTTCCTTCAACCAATACCACCAAAATTAGATTAACATTCACCTTATTTGTAGTTTGCAGGATCTCATTGTTTGCATATTGACTGCCTACATAACAACAGTGACTATACTTCTGCTCTTCTCTTCGACGAGATTTCCGTTTGTCTCTTCAACCTTGTTCAACTTCATTGCTTTCAGTTTCCCTTCCTGTTGTGTATGTAATATGTGTGCTACTTTGAACCTATGGACAGGACTGCACTACTTGTTGGGCGTAGTGATACGCAGTACCACTCCTGGCCATAGGGGTATAAATAGTACTGTGGGTACTGATCTCCCCTCAGTTCCCGCCTGTGGGCATGAAGTAAAGACCTACGTATAGTCCCTACCTCCAACCAGTAAAGACCTGTTTTATTGTTACTGATTAAGTCTGAGTATTAATTACTTGAACAACTCACAGATTTAACACTGGCGACGAGTCTGATTCGGACCCTGCGGCAGTCACTCCACGGCAGCTTCGTCCACAGCCAGGACGTTGCAGAGAGGTTTCCACCCTCTCCACCCCACTGGAAGACATCCTGACCTCGGAGCCTCCATCGGCGACCGTCAGCTTCTTCTCCAGCTTGGTGGTGGGTAAGCCGTTGTCTGAGCCGGGCAGCGACGCGACAGGCAGTTGACCGCGTTGGCCGCACGAACGGGGCTGGGGGAGCTGGAGGAATAGGGCGCGAGAGCCGCTTCGAGCGGGAGGCGTTTCAACGGAGCGATCGCATCTCCTGATAAGAGCCGAGAGCCGCTTCGCGATCCAGCGATCGCATCCGCTGATAAGGGCCGCACTCGGGCGATCGCGGCGAAGATAAGGGCCGCACTCGGGGGCTGAAGGGAGACGGCGTTGGGGGACGGGTGAAGACCGCCAAGCGCGGGAAAACCGCCATTTTGTGGGCGGAGGACGACGGCAAGAGCGGGAAGCCGCCATCTTGGATAGCAGTAAAAAAAAAAAAAAAAAATCTGAGAAATTGCAAATCTACAATGCCTAAACACGGGAATATTAGCACCTTTGATAGTGACCTCGAAGATTGGGCCATATATGTTGAAAGAGTAAAAAATTATTGTAAGGCCAATAAAATTCGTGACCAAGATAAAGCTCTAACATTATTAAATTTAATGGGTGCGAAGACATACGGGCAATTGAAACACCTGTTATCACCAGATGAACCGGCGGATAAGACGTTCGATGAGATTGTTACTGTCCTGAAAGATCATCTAAACCCCACGCCGCTGATGCTAGCGGAACGATTTAAATTTTACGACAGAAGGCAGCTACAGCATGAAAACAATGCTGATTATTTGCTGGAATTGCGTAAATTAGCGAAATATTGCCAGTTTGGAACGGGACTGACAGAGGCACTTCGAGACAAATTTGTGTGTGGTTTATTTAAACAGGATACACAAAAGCGACTGCTCGAGGAGAATGAGCTGACGCTTGAGAAGGCAGTCACTATGGCAGCAGCACACGAAGCCGCAGCGAGAGGCACGGCAGTAATGCAGCTACGGTCACCGGAGCTCAGTGCACACAAATTGGGTGTGAGTTCTGGCAAATGTTATCGTTGTGGAAAGACAACGCATGATCAGAACCAGTGTTGGTTTAAAAACCAAGAATGTAGAACTTGTGGTAGGCTTGGACATATAGCTAGAGTATGCAGGTCAGCGAAGAAGACCAGCAACAAGAAGTCACCGCAAGGAAAATACGCAAAGGTACACAAGGTGACCGAACAGGAGTCCGATTCAGACGCTAGCAGTAATGAACTGGCTAGCTTAAGAGTACTCAACGCTGGTAAGGGTGCAGACCTCCAGACAATTTGGGTCACTCTTCAGATAGAAGGAGTCCAAGTAAAACTGGAATTGGACACTGGATCGGCATTGACGGTCATAAATAAGAAAGATTACGGAAAGTTATTCCAACATATTCCCCTACAGGATACGGGGATTATATTGGAAACATACACGGGGCAAAGAGTGTACCCCATCGGGAAAATAGAGGTTGCAGTGGTCCACAAGGGCGAAGACAGTCAAATAATGGACTTATATGTGATATCTGAAGGAGGTCCTCCACTACTAGGACGGGAGTGGATTAGGAAAATGAATATGGACTGGCATTTCCTACAAACAATAACGAGTGAGAACTCGGTGAAGATAGTCGGCCCAGACTCTGGAACGGATGATGGTAAGCCCAACTCAGGTGCAAAAGACAAAGTTTCAGCACAGAATTCCACTGAGCAACAACAATATAGTTTAACTGTGGATTCTGAGTCTGGCAAGTCTACTGATGTGCCCATTTCTGAGGGACACCGGGCTTGAACTCAACTCCATTTCAAACTACAACAGCAATTAGAACAAATGCTTCGCCATTGTGAGCAAGAGTTGAATGCAACGAAAGAGTTCTTTGATATAGAGTTGGAGAATCTGGAAAGACAACAGAAGCAGCTGATGGAGAAAATGGAACAGGAGCACACAAAACGTCTGATGTCAGAGGAGTTAACGGTCAGCCAACTCCTGCATATGCTGAAGGACAGGACTCTGAAATGGGAAAAACTTGAACACGAACTTCAATATTCAAACGAAAGGGGTTCGGAGCTCTCAAAGGTTATTGGAAGAGCTGAGGTGGCAACACAGACTGAGATGACTGCAACAGAGCAGCCCTTGGATGCCAAAAGTACGCTGACTCACGTCAACGTAGAACAACAGACCGCTGAAACAGCTGCTCCGGTAGAGGGATTGCATAGTCCGATCAATCAATCTCCAAAGGAAGTTGAAGTATTAAAATCACAAATGAGGTCACTAGTAAACGACTTGCTGAAAGCCCAGAAAAAGCTGGATGCAGAGGTACACATGAAGAAGTCTCTTCAGGAAAGATGTCTGGATTTGGAACAAGAGCTGGCTAACGTCCAGCTGGGTATGGAGGAAATAGACGACCCTCTCACTGGTCTAGCTCAGGACGACACCGAATATTACTATGACCTGGTGGACGACACCGAATATTACGATGTCCTGTCCTGCCCAGCTTGTAACTTCGACTCCCAAAGTGCAGAAATCATGGAGGAGCACCAAAAGTCTACGGAACATCGGGAGAAGCTGGCTCTACAACGGAAACAGGAGGAAGAGAAGGAGGAACTGCGCATGCAGCTGGCAGCTGTGGCAGCTGACAATGGAGCCCAGAGAGTCTCCAAGAAGCAGAAAAGGAAAAGGAAAAACAGAAGATGACCCATCTGAACCATTATCACCTCTACCGGATCACACAAGTGGTCCCTCCGAACGGAGCCAATTCAGTTCGGAAGTTCAAACTGTTAAATCCATGGAAGGACTATTGAATGAGTCACTCCAGCAACGTGAACCGACTCCACCACAGAGATTGAATCTGTGAACTGTTTTCCGCAGAGACTGAATCTGTGATCTGTTTTGACATGAAGTTATCTATGTATCTATGTTATTCTGTTATGTAAACCTGAAGTTATATATGTTATTACGTTATGTTAAATGGGGAGATGACTGTAAAGCTAGGAAGGGAGGAATGTTGTGTATGTAATATGTGTGCTACTTTGAACCTATGGACAGGACTGCACTACTTGTTGGGCGTAGTGATACGCAGTACCACTCCTGGCCATAGGGGTATAAATAGTACTGTGGGTACTGATCTCCCCTCAGTTCCCGCCTGTGGGCATGAAGTAAAGACCTACGTATAGTCCCTACCTCCAACCAGTAAAGACCTGTTTTATTGTTACTGATTAAGTCTGAGTATTAATTACTTGAACAACTCACAGATTTAACACTTCCCCTAAACTTGCTTTCCATTTCCTGCTTTTTTCCAGTTCTGACGAAAGGTCTTCAACCTGAAACGTTAACTCTGTTTCTCTCTCCACAGATGCTGCCTGGCCTGCTGAGTTTTTCCAGTGTTTTCTGTTGTTATTTCGGATTTCCAGCATCTGCAGTGTTTTGCTATCGTAAAAGTAATTTATGCTTTAGAATGCCCCGAGGACATGAAAGGCACTTTACAAATTCAAATTCTTTCCCTTTCTTTCTTTCCATTGCCCAATTCAAAGTCCATTCACATGTTAATCATTTTTTATGTGAAGAAAAGTTTCTTAACATCAATTTTAATTTGGCCTTTCGCTGGTGTGGTCCTTGTCCTACTGCCATGGTTTAATTTGAAGCAGTGCTACAGGTTTACCTTCCATATATCATTTCCCATCTATACCTCAATAAGGTCACCTTTCAGTCACCTCCTTTCAAGGCTGATAACCCCAAGTTTCTTCACAACTCAATCCCCTGAAATTCCGGATCTGCCTCATCGCTCTTCTCTACAGTGGCTCCAAGGTTTAACTCCTCCCTTGTGTGTTGTTGACTAAAAGTAGACGTAGTAGTCAAGGTATGATCTGACCAGAGCACTACACAGTTTAAGCATGATGTCCTTTGACTTGTGCTCCTTTGTTTTGGCTCTATAGTTCAGCTTGTTAGTTGCTTCTATTGATTGCTGCTTTGCAGTGATAGGGTGAGCTCAGCACAAAGTCTGCTAGAACCGCCTAGATCTCTTTCGAAATTTATCCTTACCTATTTCGAGACCATCTGTGGACTGCATAGGACATCCCTTTCTTTTTCCTATATGTAATACTTAATAGTTGTCCATGCTAACTTTTGCCTGCCTTTACTCAACTTACTTACATATTTTGTCAAACTCATCCTGTAGTGCCTGGGCTGTTGCCTCAGATTCAAAGGCCACTCCTAATTTGACATCATCAGTAAATTTCACCAGTTTGGATTGAATATTGAATCCAATTCATTTAAATTAATTAGAAATGTTTAAAGTTCCAACATCGATCCCTGGGCGCCCATCGCAGCACTTGCTCCCAACCCAAAATAACTCTTCTAACAA
The DNA here is from genome assembly GCF_052327205.1 of Somniosus microcephalus. Lineage (NCBI taxonomy): Eukaryota > Metazoa > Chordata > Chondrichthyes > Squaliformes > Somniosidae > Somniosus > Somniosus microcephalus. Next base: position 37,535,574 of record NC_140991.1, on the reverse strand, counting down.
GTACCCACTACTTCAGCCAACTTTTTATCCATTTTTGCATTTTACCTTAAGAGTCTCCATCGCTTTAAGCCTTTCATGCAGAAATTTGTCAAATGCTTTTTGGAAGTCAAGGTACTTCAGTATAGTACTGAACGAGTGCTGCACTGTCAGAAGTGATGGCTGGAATTTTGCCGGCGCTCAGGGGGCGGGTGTGGAGGCGGGGCATCTGGCAAATTTGCAAAGATTGACAGCAGGTCGGAAAACCGCTGTCAAGCCGCCTCCAAACAATCTTCCCAGGTGTCGGGTCCCTGATTTGCGCATGGACCCGACACCTAGCGGTGGGAAGAGGATTATAGGCACTTAACTGCTTGTCAACAGGTTGTTAGCAGGCAGTTAAGAGGCTTTGTGCAATTTTGACAGGTCTACTGCGGGGTTCCCGATGTCCGGACACCACGCCAGGTAAGTGTGGCATGCTGTGGGCCTACTGTAATGTTTCTGCATTGATGACAGCTGCAGAAGTGGTGTGAAGGATCCAATGGTTCACTGGTGAGTTTGAGATAAGAAAATGTTGGGAAAATAATTTTTAATGCATTTACACTTTTCTGTAGGTGACAAGTTTTGGATTGTGTGTGTAGTCCCACCTCATTGGGAGAACCTCTCTCACCAGTGACAGATCGCGTCTGCAACCTCACCTGCAGCTGCCATCTGTTCTAGCCTTTGGAGGGAGTCACTGGAGAGCCTGGGTGCAAGGGCTCACCTTTGTACAGTGATTGTCAGCATTTGCAGCACCTCAATGCTGTCAAACACTGAAAAATCAGCTGTCAAAAAAAATGATGCGTAGCCCCTTTAAGAAAATCGGCAGCTGACGCATCATCAACTGACGTCATCGGACACCGGCTTCCTCTTAATTGGCCGGCAAGCCCGCAGGGCGGGCTTAACAAGGCCATTTGATGCAAAATCGCGTCTGTGCATCTGATGTCGCTGGGGGCGGGACTGGAACCCAGAAGGCAGCTGTTCCACCCCCAAGTCGCATCGATAGGAAAAATCATGGCCGATGTCTTTTGGATGAAACATTAAACCCTGTCTCCCCTCTCAAAAGAATGTAAAAGATCCCAGAGCACTTTTCAAAGATGAGCACGGGAATTCTCCCAACATTTATCCCTCAACCAACAACACTAAAACATTTAACTCATTGCTGTTTGTGGGATCTTGCTGTGTGCAAATTGGCTGCTACATTTGCCTACACTACAACAGTAGCTGCATTTCAAAAGTACTTCATTGGCTGTGAAGCGCTTTGGGACATCCTGGAGATGTGAAAGGCGCTATATAAATGAATTTCTTTCTTTTCTTTTACATCACATCATATGGCTTATCACATGTCCACTTGGTAAGGTAGATTTTCAGGTCACCTGCCAAAGTTTTCAGATGCAGAAGAGGTTCAAGGAAATCGGAAAATTGTGGCAGCAGCATTGCTACAATAATAACGAGTGCCTTTAACGTAGGGAAATGTCCCAAAGTTCTTCATAGGAGTGCAATCAGATAAAAAAATTACCAGCAAGCCAGAGAAGGAGATATTAGGATATTTGGAGGAGTGACTAAAAGTTTGATCTGAGGAGGTTTTAAGGAGGGTTTTAAAGGAGGAAAATGAGGTGGAGAGGCAACGAGGTTTAGGATGGGAATTCCAGAGCTTAGGGCCCAGACGGCTGAAGGCATAGCTGCCAGTGGTGGGATGACAGTCATGGGGGATTCACAAGAGGCCAGAGTTGGAGAAATGCAGAGTTCTTTGAGGGTTACAGGGCTGGAGGTGGCTTCAGAGATAATGAGGTGCGAAGCAATGGAGGGATCTGAACACGAGGATGAGAATCTTAAAATGGAGGCGGTGGTGGACCGGGACTCAATGTAGGTCAACTATGGGGTGATGGGTGAGTGGAACTTGGTGCGAGTTAGGACAAGGGCAGCAGAGTATTGGAGGAGCTCCAATTTATGGACAGTAAAGTATGGAAGGCCGGCCAGGAGACCATTGGAATAATCAAGTCTGAGGGTAGCAGAAGCCTGAATAAGGGTTTCAGCAGCAGATGGGCTGAGGCAGGGGTGGAGATGGATGATGTTACGGGTTTTTCAGTGCGAAACGCCTTCTGTTTGCTAAACAATTTATAGGTTCAAGAAGTGAAAGGATCATGTTTTGCAAAAGTGTGCAGCTTACTACAGTCTGTCACAAAGGCCAACATTGTACAATCATAATGGAATTAAAGAGGTGGGACCCCATACCTCCAGCTTCTTTTCTTTAAATGTGCTTTCAAGCAATTTTTCTAAGCCTCGACTGGACCAAAACTGCAAAATTTGCACTTATTTTGCATTTGCAGCTGTTTCCTATTAAAATTGCCAGGGCACGATTGCCTAGACTCGTTGTAACTTCCGAGTAAATGTTCCCACCTTTTGCAGGCTGGTTTCAATCTGACTGCAAAGCACTGTGATTGAAATTAGAATCAGACCCAACTGATGATCACCTCCTGCTCAATGATGATCACAGCACATGTGCTGGGCTGATAGTTTGATGCTTTCCAGCACATGGTCAGAGCACGCTCAGAATGAGATGCCACATTCCGTTTTGGGTCAGTTTGAGTTGAACTCAATGCTGTTTCCTAATGCAAATCGTGATCTAGAAATCAGCTTAATCACTTGATCCAACAGCAGCAATGAAAGAATGTAAATGCACTCAGTGTTGCCCTTCCCCATATGCATTGCTTGCATTCATCATTTCTTTCCACAAACCCATTCTTAATTGCCATGGAACCATCCTAGATGTAGTAGATTCATAGAAAGATGCGTAGAAACTTACAGCACAGAAGGAGGCCATTCGGCCTGTCATTCCTGTACCGGCTCTTCGAAAGAGCCGTAGTGCTTCGCCCCACACTCCCTGCTTTTTGTCCGTAACCCTGTGAGTTCTTCATCCTCAAGTATCCGTCCAACTCCCTTTTAAAATAATTTATGGGATCAGCTTCCACCACCTTTTCAGATAGAGCGTACCAGATCCCGACAATTCTCTGAGTGAAAAAAAAGTATGCTGGACTATTAGTGGTCAGTTGAAATTTGAGAAACCAACTTTGTGCATTATTACCATTAATCTACATTTAGCACCGAGTCAATTGCGATGTATTAGCATATACCTCTTGTAGATAAATAGTAATCAAACTAATCATTAAGAGGTGGGACAGCCTCAAAAAGTCAGGATACTTTTTTCCATCACTTTCTTGAGTATTAAGTGTGGGTGTTACTAAAGTCCATGTGAAGTGGGGTTTATTATTTCTCTATGAAATAAATGCTTTTAGTATAAATCTGTTACATGACTTCTACTGCACATGGAAGTGCCGTGACATATAAAAGTTGGAATTTATTAATAAAGACTATGTTCCAATCACAAAGGTGTTTCTTGATTTCTCAACTATCTCTAATTTTACAAACAGAGTAATGGAGCGTGTTATATTACTAACGAAATACATTATTATACAGCCCTACAACCCTCCGAGTTCTCTGCGCTCCTCCAATTCTGGCCTCTTGCGCATCCCTGATTTTAATCGGTTCACCATTGGCAGCCGTGCCTTCAGCTGCCTCGGCCCTAAGCTCTGGAATTCCCTCCCTAAAACTCTCCACCTCTCTACCTCTCTCCTCTCCGTTAAGACACTCCTACCTCCTTGATCAAGCTTTCGGTCACCTGTCCTAATATCTCCTATGTGGCTCAGTGTCAAATTTTGTTTGAAAATGCTCCTATGAAGCACCTTGGGAAATTTTACTACATTAAAGGCGCTATATAAGTGCAAGTTATTGTTATTTTAGGATTGTGCGGTTAATACTGAAGTACTGAGAAGGATTGGCCTGCATGGAGTAACAGAGCACATTACAGCCGAAGATCAAGCGTGACATGTGGCTGAAGATCAGTACCTTGCAAAAGTGACAGAATGGGTCCTCTGGGGTAAAAGACTGGATGGAGGGCCAAAGTTGGGACGGTGGGATTGTGTACCAGAAGATCCAAACGGCAGAGTGACAACAGGTAGACATTTGCAAGAGCTGGCAGATAAAAGCGTGTGTTGTCAAGGAGTTGTTGTGTCCATGGTTGACCTGAAGATGACAACTGATTGACAAACACAGAAGAGTTTAATTTTTCCTTTATGACAGAAAAGTAAGGAATGTTGCATGTACACCTATCATTGACATCCCCTGGTATTATGTCAGTCTGCTCTCCTTTATGATATAACAGTTATTTATTCTGTAAAAAAGTTTTGTACTGAGCACGTATCCAATGCACTTCAAAATATCGCACCTGAAGCCAGATATTTACAAGGGGTTAATCGCCCTCAGTACTTTACAGCAGTTATAATCATATGCATTTAGACCACTTTCCCATCAAAACTACATGAGCAGTGGCCTGGTACGGACAAGCCAGGTTAAACACTGCTCTGCCTTAGCAGCTGGGCATCACATCTATGTTTCAAATTCTAGACTGACCTTGAGCAATGCCACAGGGCATCTACTAGTAATTTTAAAGGAACACCGTGCTTGTGCAACAGCTCAAACCTAGCCGGAAGACTGTAAAGTTTAGCAGAGTTATGAATGTGTTTTTGCTAAATAAGCCAAACAAAATAAATCTTTGGACTACATTTAGGACGTCACATATATAGCGATCAGGGTAGAGCTTACCCCAGTGTTACTAAACCTAAACAGTTAAAGAATTAAGGCCAGTTCCTCTGATGTCTGTGTTGGCCAGTTCCTCTGGTTCCTAGCTAAGCAAGATTCCTTCATTTTCACAGTGGCAGCTATTTATATCTTACATCATAGGTTAGTAAAATTACCTGCTGCAGTCATTTACTTTCTCGCTAATAATTTTACATCTCAGAACTGCAATAATTAGGTGCGGTGGAGATAAAAACCGACGTGAACTATCTAATTGCTCACTCTACAGAAGAGTGGTTTTAAGTTGAAAGAAATGGCACACCGTGTGTAGCACTGACAGTATGTCACAAGAGTTATTCCATTTTCACAGGCTGTGTAACTCATTCTCGTCCCTAAGGTTTTTGCGACTTTGATTTTATATTCTTGTGGGGTGGGGGGGAGGGGGGCTGGAAAACAAAGTTCAAGCACCGATATCCTGTGTTTGTTCAATGATGCCACATTTTTATAACCCTCCTGAGACCAGAAGGATGTTATGAGGTTGCTGCTGGGAGTGCAGTCATAAACACTTGTTACTACTCGTTGATCCTGGCCAATACTGTGTTTCTCATTAAATAGTTCCTTTTGACCTCTTGTTTACCCCTAAGCTTTTTTTTTCAATAAAAAGGTAGTTATTTAAATGTTAAAGGCAATGAGTTCATCTTGATTTATTTATCTTTCCTGATGCTTCCTTGTTTTATTTTATGCCAATTATACACCAATGCTGAATGGGCCACCTTAAAAAAAAACAGGGCCGATTCCATTGCACTGTGGCGGCTGAATCAGCGAGTACATTTTATGGACTGTTGGCACAGACAGAGGTGAAAGAGTCACTTCAACCTTTGCTACTCACTGACTGCAGCTCTAATCCTCAACCTGCCAATACTATCTTAGTCAAGTCTGCTGTAAAAGGTGTTTTCAACAGGTTTGTCTGTAGTCGTTTATAGTGACCACTAAAATTAAATTGGATTCCACTACTGTTAAGCGCTGAATATTGTCCCTGATAGAGGTGGGGCAGCTTAACCATTCTATTTCTGGTTGCCATTGTAGTTATCTCAACGGTAATATCATTACCGTTCTGGACAGGCTGCGGTCGTTTTCCTTAGAGCAGAGAAGGCTGAGGGGGGACCTGATTGAGGTGTACAAAATTATGAGGAGCATAGATAGGGTAGATAGAAAGGAACTTTTCCCCTTTGTAGAGGGGTCAATAACCAGGGGGCATAGTTTCAAGGTAAGGGGCAGGAGGTTTAGAGGGGATTTGAGGGAGGAAAAACTTTTTCACCCAGAGGGTGGTTGGAATCTGGAACTCACTGCCTGAAAGGGTGGTAGAGGCAGGAACCCGCATAACATTCAAGAAGCATTTAGATGAGCACTTGAAACGTCATAGCTTACAAGGCTACGGACCAAGTGCTGGAAAATGGGATTAGAATAGACAGGGCTTGATGGCCGGCGCGGATACGATGGGCCGAAGGGCCTCTTTCTGTGCTGTATAACTCTATGGGGGTGATTTTCATTCAGAAGTCGGGAAGGAGGCGGGACTACAACTTTCGGGGTTGTAGTCCCGCTTCCATCGAGATGTGGCCAATCCACGCGATTTTAACTTGATTGACCTTGTTGAGCCCGCCCAGCAGGTCAATTAAGGGCCACCCGGCAACAGGTGACATCACAGACTGAAATTTCATCTGTCAAGACGTTTTGACAGATTAAATATCAGTGTTTCACAGCTGTTTGAAGCTGTCAAACACTGACAGTCTTACTTCTAACCTGAGTCCTTCTACACAGACTCAGTTAGAAATCTCACCGGCACAGAAAGCTGCAGGCTGTCACTTTTGACAGATCGCAGCCATTCTGCTTTCTGTGCCGGTTAGATGATGGACTCCCGAAACCTAGAAGAAGGAAGACTGAAAAGGTAAGTACTGGTAATTTAAACTTCTTTACACACTTTAGACACAACAAACACACTTACCTTTGCACTCATGCACCCATCACTCACCTGAACACCGACATCTCGACCCCTCCAAGTCCTTCAACCCAACGGCCCGACTCCTCTAACTTGGCATGGTTTGGAGCCGTTGGGAATCCCACGTTTCAAGTTTTAAAATAGGGATTAGGCTAAAAACTGCCTGTTAACTACCTGTTAGCAGGTAGTTAATTGGCACTAATCCCTTCCCGCCTCGGGTAGGCGGGTCCCAGTGCGGGGCGGGTACCCGCCTCCTTTGAAACTTACATGGAGGCGGGTTGGGGGCGGGATGGTGTCGGGACCCCCGAATTCGGGAATTTAACCAATAATGCAACCATAATCAGGTTCATCGCCTGGTAGATTTTCCCTCTTATTTTTAATGCAAGAGGCACTGATGTCCAGTTGGTTAGAGCAATAGCAATTGTGAGAACCATAGGATCTCAATTATACCACAGACAAAAAGAAAGCAGGAAGATTTTGCATTTATATAGCACCTTTCACAATCTCAGGACATCCCTGAGTGCTTCACAGCCAATGAGTAATTCTGAGGTGTAGTCAATGTTGTAACCTATTGGGGAAATGTGGCGGCCAATTTGCATATAACAATGTCCCACAAACAGCAATGATATAAATGACCAGATAACCTGTTATTATTGTTGTTGGCTGAGGGTTAAAGTGTTATCGGATTTTTTTTTTGCATCAGCTTGATATTTTTTCATAGAGTCATAACGGCAGAGAAGGAGGCCATTCAGCCCATCGAGTCCGTGCTGGCTCTCTGTAGAGCAATCCAGTCAGTCCCATTCCCCTGCTCTATCCCCGTAGCCCTGCAAGTTTATTTCCCTCAAATGCCTATCCAGTCTCCCCTTGAAAATATTGAGTGTCTCTGCTTCCACCACTTCCGTCGGCAGCAATTTCCAGGTCCTCACCACTCGCTGCGTAAAAAAGTTTTTCCTCACGTCCTCCCTTTATCTCTTACCCAAAATCTTAAATCTGTGTCCCCTAGTCGTTGTACCATCAACTAGTGGGAACAGCCTTTCCCCATCTAGCCTATCCAAACCCATCATAATCTTGTACATCTCTATCAACTCACACCTCAACCTCCTTTGCTCCAATGAAAACAAATCCAGCTTCTCCCACCTGTCCTTGTAGCTAAGATCCCCCATCCCCGGAACCATTCTGGTAAATCTCCTCTGCACCCTCTCAAGGGCCTTCACATCCTGCCTAAAATGTGGTGACCAGGACTGGACGCAATACTCCAGTTGTGGCCTAACCAGCGCGTTATAAAGATTCAGCATAACTTCTCTACTTTTGTACTCAATACCTCTATTTATGAAACCCAAGATCCCATGGCCTAGAAATTCAGTAGGCTTATAGCCCCATTTGGGGCGCTGGAGGGCCTAGCGCCGGAGTTATGGCCAGTTGGTAAATTCAGTGGGGCCCTTCCGTCGGCGTTACACCGGTTGCGCTGCGCCGGCACCGATGACGTCATCGGTGTGCGCAGCGTCCCGGTTGCCGTGGTGACGGGCCCCAGCGCCGAAATTGAGTTGCGGCCGCCTCGCCCGTGGCAGCCGCAACTAAGACTTTGGCAACCGAGTCTTGCAGGAGTTAGCGCCGGCGCATTAAGGTCGCGCGGCGGCCGGCCGCTTTCCCGCCGGCCGCCTGCCCGCACCTCCCTCCCCGGACTCCTCCACCCCCCCCCCGCGGAACAGATGCGTCTGGCCTGCAAGCCCGGCACTTGTCCGAGGTGCCGGGCTCATTTTTCTGAACATTTGAACGGCCAGCGGGCGGGTGAAGGCAGCTCCTCCTTAACTGAAGGAGGAGGCCTGCACTTCCCCAGCCTGCCGCACCGCATCGGGTGCCGCAGCGCCGGAATTGCGCCGCAATGCGGCACTCAGCGCCCATTTCGAGGCGCTGACACCCTCTAGTAGCGCCGGCAGCCGTTTGGGCGTGGCGCTACTGAATTTTTGGCGCGCGCAGGGGGACTTAGCGCCGGCGCTAAATTTCCGGCGCTAAAGCCCTGGCGAACCCACAACCAAATTTCTAGGCCCATATGCTTTGTTAACCACTCTCTCAATATGTCCTGCCACCTTCAGGGACCTATGCACATTAACTCCCAGGTCCCTCTGTCCCTGCACACGCTTTAAAACTGTGCCATTGATTGGTTTAATATCTCCTCCGACAGTCAGCCTAGGTTACGTGCTGAAGTCGCTGGAATGGGGCTTAAACCCACAACTGACTGACTGAGCCAAGGCTGATATTTAAATATCAGAACATTTTAGCTGCCTTATCACTCTAAGATATCTGCGCTCCTCCAATTCTGGCCTCTTGAGCATCCCAGATTTTAATCGCTCCACCATTGGCGGCCGTGCCTTCAGCTGCCAAGGCCCTAAGCTCTGGAATTCCCTCCCTAAACCTCTCCGGCCCACTACCTCACTTTCCTCCTTTAAGACGCGACGATCCTTAAAACCTAACTCTTTGACCAAGCTTTTGGTCATCTGCCCTAATATCTCCTTCTGTGGCTCGCTGTCAGATTTTGTTTGATAATGCTCCTGTGAAGCGCCTTGGGATGTCTTACTGCTTTAAAGGTGCTATATAAATACAAGTTGTTGTTGTTGAGAGACAAAGCCCAACAATATGATGGGGAGAAACCCATCATCCACAGGATAGAGCCACATACCTTGCAGTAATTCTCTGGTTCTCTAAAAGTGCTGATGCATTAGACAGCATGAGCGAGCTATAAAGTTCTTTCACATAAAGGAAAGATTCTGCAGCAAGTTGCAGGAGAGCATTGAGTCAGAACCCATGAATGCCACAGAGGAGCCAATAGCTCAGAAAGTGACTGCAGAACTTCAGTTCTGTGCTATTAATGGCTTCTAGGCTCTTTTCAGGATCAGTCAATCTTGCATTTATAGAGATATGTGAAAATTCACAGCTGTATTGGTTAAAAATAAGAAAAGAAAAAACTTACATTTATATAGCGCCTTTCACAACCTCAGGATGTCCGAAAGCACCTTACAGCCAATGAAATACTTTTGAAGCTTGGTCACTGTTGTAATGTAGGAAACACGGCAGCCAATATGCGCACAGCAAGCTCCCACAAACAGCAATGTGATAATGACCAGGTAATCTGCTGTTATTTTAATGATGTTAACTGAGGGGTAAAGGCACTGGGAGTAACTCCCCTGCCCTTCTTCGAAATAGTGCCATGGGATTTTTTACGTCCACCTGAGAGAGCAAACGGGGCCTCGTTTTAACGTCTCATCTGAAAAACGCCACCTCCGGCAGTGCAGCACTCCCTCAGTCCAGCACTGGAGTGTCAGCCTAGATTGTTGAACTCAAGTCACTGGAGTGGGTCTTGAACCCACAAGCAGTAAATAGATATGCAACAGTGCAAAAAGCTTAGTGAAGGCATTGGACTTCATTGGTAGCTTTTGCACAGCACGAAATTGCAGATTGCAATGGGAACGTGCAGGTAAATTCACAGTTCCATTGCTTCCAGTGAGACAGAATGCAAGTTGCAGATGGACCCGCAGCACTTGATTTTCATAGAATCAGAGGGGGTGAAATTGGGGGCTGACATGAATCTTGTCATTCATGTGGAAATGACTTATGAAATAATACTGGGTGGCCTGCTGGTGGCGCTGTCCAGGGAGAGTATAAATACTCAGGCATGGGCCCAGCTTGCTCAGGACATTCTTTAACAGGAACTAGTGAAGGACACAACTAGATCTCCATGTTGAAAAACAGTTGATTAAAGCCTTGTTTAATACTCAGACCAAGTGCCTAGTAGTTTTCTTACATCAGGGGCGATAATTTTTAAAAGTTTGAAAAATTAGCGGCAGGCGCTATGTTTTTCTAACTTTTAAAAAATGTGGTTTTCTCGGTAAATTAAGCGCTCCACTTCCCTCTTGGAGCGCGATTGGCAGCAGGCAGGGCGTTGAGTTCTGCAGCGATGCACACTGGGCCGTGCAGCGCTGCCATGTTCAAAGGCTCCTTCCTTCCCTTAAAGGGAAGGTCCATCACTGCAGGCTCTGCAAAAGAAAGGGCACCTACCTGGACTACCAAGGGAGCGGCGAACCCATGCGATCAGCCCGGCACTCACTCAGAGTCGCTCACGGGAAGGAACCCACAAAAAAAGGATCAAAAAAGGTACTTTTTTTATACTTACCTCGGCCACCTCGCCTTTAAGCATCGCCCCCGAAGCGGCCGGACGCCCGATGCACGTCCCCTGAAGCTGGCGTTGTTTTCGCCCGGCGATGCTTCAGGGGGCGGAAATGAATTTCGGTTCCGGGGTGCTACCGGGGCAATGAGCGGCCGGATGACATCACGATCTCCAGCCGCAGGTGGGCGTGGCTATAGGGGTTACCGCCGCAGCAACCAGCAGGTGAATTTTGCGCCTGGTGGTAAGACCTTAGCGCCCCGTTATCGCCCCCCGGAGGCACTAGGGCACCAAATTTCTAGCCCATAGAATCATACAGCACAGAAGGAGGCCATTTTGGCCCATCGAGCCTGGGCCGACTCTTTGAAATAGTCCCACTCCCCTGCTCATTCCCCATAGCCCTGTATTTTCTTTCCTTTTTGAGTATTTATCGAATTCGCTTTTGAAAGTTACTATTGAATCTGCTTCCACCAGCCTTTCAGGCAGTGCGTTCCAGATCATAACAACTAGATGCATGAACTCATTTCTCCTCAACTCGCCTCTGGTTCTTTTGCCAATTGCCTTAAACCTGTGTCCTCTGGTTACCAACCCTCCTGCCAGTGGAAACAATTTCTCCCTATGTACTTTATTAAAACCCCTCAAAATTTTGAACACGTTTATTTAATCAGCCTTAACCTTCACTGCTTTAAAAAGAATAATCCGGCTTCTCCAGTCTTTCCACATAATCAAAGTCCCTCATCCCCCACACTAGTAAATCTTCTCCGCACCCTCTCCAAAGCCTTGACATCCTTCCTAAAGTGCAGTGCCCAGAATTGAACACTTAACTCCAGCTGAGGCCTAACCAGTGATTTATAAAGATCTAGCATAACTTCATTGCTTTTGTACTCTGTGCCTCTATTTATAAAGGCAAGGATCCCATATGCTTTCTTAACAGCTTTCTCAACTTGTCCTTCCACCCTCAAAGATTTGTGTACCTAAACCCCCAGGTATTCTGTTCCTGCAGCCCCTTTAAAATTGTGCCATTTCGTTTATACTGCCTCTCCTCATTCTTTTTTCCAAAATGCATCACTTCACACTTCTCTGCATTAAATTTCATCTGCCATGTGTCTCTGCCCATTTCACCAGATCGTCTATGTCTTCCTGAAGTCTGTTTCTGACCCAAACTCACCTTTGAGTGCAGCTCCTTGCTGGGGGCAAAGGTCGGACAAATTTACCCTGCTGTGCAGTCACACAGAATTCAGGGCATCACAACCTCCAGACAAGTACCTTGGCCCTGAACAAGCCAAGACACTCTTGCTGAAAACATGCACCAATAGCTCTAAAAGTGCATCACTGTCCCAGCAGATCCTGCATATTGTAACCTCCGAACTGATTGCTGCATTAAACTGTTTTTGATTTGTTCATGTTTAGTTTGGGTAATTGTTCAGTAGTTTGCCAGATAAGCCCTCATTTCAATCCAGCCTCATACTCCGCCTGGCAGACAAGTGACGCTTTCAGTCGTGACGGCCTGAAATGTGACACCCTAAAGTGTGACACATTTTAAGCCTGTTCCCTCTGAGGGCAAACTCCAGTTATGCTTCCTTTGAAAGGTATGAGGTGACAGATGGCTACTATACCCAAGACTTGTAATTCAATCAGTGATTTAGAGTGAATGTACCTACCCATAGATTTTAACTTTAACAGGATTTCCACAAAAGGTGAACCTTCGAGAGAGGCCAAAAATATTTCATGTAAAAGTGTAAGACGTATTATTGCACCTTTTGCCTTTTCAATAAACCAGATTAAAATAAAATTGCATTTTAATTTTAATTGCATTTTTATTTTAATTGCCGCATCAAACTTCTTTCATTATAACGTGCTATACCATACATGTGACATATAAAGCAAATACTGTAAAGTACCCAGTTTGAATAGGGAATTTATCACACTCATGAATTGAATCTGCACAACTCACTTGAGGAATACATTCTGTGTTCTACCAAAGAGGACCAACCAATTATATCGCATCATAGCACTGTGGCAGTAATCCTGTGGAGGACCAGGGTCTGAATCCAATAGTTTTTCTTTTCACCCAAGGTTTCAATACAAACCTTTGATAAGCTTAATGTCATACTTTCCACTTGCTTGCACATTCCATTTATTTCACACAGCCTCGAACATGACGAAAGGTTATGAATTTTCCTAGACTAAGCGGTGCATTGTTTAAGCGAGTCATTAATAGGAATTGCCACCTTATTGTCACTATGAGGAATGGTTCCAAACTTCAGACAGACTCTTTCATGGGCACTTTCTTAGCCTGGTGGACCCCACCAGAATATAGTTATGTACTCCTAGAAATGGCCAGATTGATGCCATTCGCGTCTCATTTAATCAGCTCGGTGGATGAGGACTACAATCCCAGCAATTACATTCGCTGGGAGCTGCTTCCATGTATCCACTACTTTGTGAAACAATTAATTTCTCCTGATCGCCAGTAACTTGCTTGCTAATTTTGTACTCATGCTAATTTAACAATCACAGTCAAAGCTAAATAATATGCTTGACTTTACATTATAAATGGATCATGTCTCTTAACTACTTTGCATAGAATCATTTTTTAAATTTGTTCATAGGATGTGAGTGTCGCTGGCAAGGCCAGCATTTATTGCCCATCCCTAATTGTCCTTGAGAAGGTGGTGGTGAGCTGCCTTCTTGAACAACTGCAGTCCATGTGGTGATGGTACTCCCACAGTGCTGTTAGGGAGGGAGTTCCAGGATATTGACCCAGTGACAATAAAGAAACAGTGATATATTTCCAAGATAAGATGGTGTGTGACTTGGAGGGGAACTTGGAGGTGGTGGTGTTCCCATGCACCTGCTGCCCTTGTCCTTCTAGGTGGTAGAGGTCGCGGCTTTGGGAGGTGCTGTCGAAGAAACCATGGCGAATTGCTGCAGTGCATCTTGTAGATGGTACACACTGCAGCCACGGTGCGTCGGTGGTGGAGGGAGTGAATGCTTAATGTGGTGGATGGGGTGCCAATCAAACGGGCTGTTTTGTCTTGGATGGTGTCGAGCTTCTTGAGTGTTGTTGCAGCTGCACTCATCCAGGCAAGTGGAGAGTATTCCATCACACTCCTGACTTGTGCCTTGTAGATGGTGGAAAGACTTTGGGGAGTCAGGAGGTGATACACTCATCACAGAATACCCAGCCTCTGACCTGCTCTTGTTGCCACAGTATTTATGTGGCTGGTCCAGTTAAGTTTCTGGTTAATGGTGACCCCCAGGATATTGATGGTGGGGAATTCGGCAATGGTAATGCCATTGAATGTCAATGGGCGGTGGTTAGACTCTCGCTTGTTGGAGATAGTCATTGCCTGGCACTTGTGTGGCGCGAATCATAGAATCAATCATAGAATCATACAGCACAGAAAGAGGCCATTTGGCTCATCATGCTTGTGCCGGCTCTTTTAAAGAGCTATCCAATTAGATCCGCTCCCCTACTCTTTCCCCATAGCCCAGCAATCCTTTCCTTTTCAAGTATTTATCCAATCCCCTTTTGAAAGTTACTATTGAATCTGCTTCCACCGCCCTTTCAGGCAGTGCATTCCGGATCATAATTCAATACGTAAAAAAAAGTTCTTCTCATCGTCCCCCTGGTTCTTTTGCCAATTATCTTAAAATTGTTTTGTCATGAAGGTTTAGTTCTGCAGTAAGGGTGATGAGGGGACATCGCTTGTGTCAATTTTCCAAACTGAATGTGGAGGCAGGGAACAAGTTGCTGACAGTCAGCATCTCCATAGATCTATCAGTGTGTCAGTAACTCAGTGTTTTTATAGGCTGAGGCTCCTTCTGTTAAAGTAACCCCAGAATGTACAAAAGGAAGCAAGGAAGTGATGATGAATTCATATGAGACATTTATTAAGCCACAGTTGGAATACTGTGTGCAGATTTGGGCACACAATTATAGGAAGGTTATTGGAGTCATGGAAAAGGTGCTGCAAAAATTCATTAGGAAGGTTCCAGGTAGGATCTAGAAGCTCAGCAAGATGGTTCATATCCAGTTCATCCCCAACTATACCAGCATTAATAGGCTTAATTGTGCTAATATGTGCATTAAAACATTACAACAGTACTTCATTGGCTGTAAAGCGCTTTGAGACGTCCGGTGGTCGTGAAAGGCGTTATATAAATGCAAGCCTTTCTTTCATTATGTACTTACTAAAATGACAGGCAGGAAAAGACCAGCTGGTCCATCAAGCCTGCCCCACACTCATGATGGCTGGGGCATCGTGATTAGGCAATTCCTCCCCCCCCCCTCCTCCCCCCATGACCGTGTAACCTCCCAGGAGAGGCAAAAGAACAGAGAAAAATCCAGGGCCAATAAGGGGGGGGAAAACTGTGAAAAATTCCCCTCCAACCCTCTCAGTCATTCAAAACCAGTGCAGGAGATCGTATGGAACATGTGTTTGTTATCTGTTAATCCACTTCCCTTCTATATGACGCCCCAGTCAAGAACCAGTCCAGCTCCCTCTTGAAGGCATGCAGAGAGAGTCCGCACCCACCACACCAGCCGGCAATGTATTCCAGAGGCTCGCTACTCTCTGGGAATAGAAGAACAGCCTAACATCTAACCTATTCCTATTTATTCATGACTCTGATACTTTTCCTACTACACATGTCCCCTGGTTCTCCTGTCAATCTGGAATAATCTATCAATAGGCATGCCATCTAGCCCTTTCATTATTTTATAAACCTCTATTAGGTCGCCTCTAAGTCTACACTGCTCCAGTACACAGAAATCTCCTCGAGTTTGTCAGAAATACAGAAGAGAGTGTGGACCAGAAATATGTGCTACCAACCTTTAATGCCTTTATGCCAGCAGCAATTTCTATGCTTATATAGGGGGCTCGACAAGGTAGATGCAGAGAGGATGTTTCCCCTCGTGGGGAAATCTAGAACTCGGGGGCATAGTTTCAGAATAAAGGGTCACCCTTTTAGAACTGAGACGAGGAGGAATTTCTTCTCTCAGAGGGTCATAAATCTGTGGAATTCTCTGCCGCAGAGAGCTGTGGAGGCTGGGTCATTAAATACATTTAAGGTGGAGATAGACAAATTTTTGCAAGATAAGGGAGTGATGGATTATGGGGAGCGGGAAGGGAAGTGGATTTGAGCCCAAGATCAGCCATGAACTTATTGAATGGCGGAGCAGGCTCGAGGGGACAAGTGGCCTATTCCTGCTCCTATTTCTTATGTTCTTATGTTCTTACGTTCTTATGTTCTTATATTTTAATCACTGGTCGAGGGCTATTTGAATTTCTTACTATGTGACTCATTGGTGCCAAAAAAACAATTCACTTTACTGTTTATGGGACATTGCTGGCACAGAATGGCCACTGTGTTTACCTACACAACAACGGTCACTGCATTCCAAAGGCAATTCATTGTGTGAAGTGATTCAAGGTGCATTGACACATAAGATACCAGATAAATGCCGGTAATACTTTTTTCAATGGATACTTAAGGATTAATATACAATTTTTTTTAAATGGCAGATTGCAGAAGGAGCTAAAATAGGGTTAGGGTCCCTTTTATTGGCATTTGGCAGTGTTGAAAGATGTTTATATTTTTGTGTCAATGAGACACAAACTAGAAACTTAAAGTATCCCCATGGTTGAAAAGGCGAGGAATGTGAGGGGTAGAACACTGTGCTTCCAGTCCTCGACCATGGATTTGAATGCAGCCCAGACTGATGGGGTGAAACTTTTGTTCCTCTTCTAACAGTGAGTTTTAGACAGTGATTAAAGTGGGATTTGTTAAGAAGGGGTACTCACCTCTTCCAACCCCTCCACCACCAGCACCGCTTGGATTGTGCCACCCACCAAATCTTGACCGCTCGCATGCAACCTTTGAACCCAGGAATTAGGGATGGGCAATAAATGCTGGCCTTGCCAGCGACGCCCACATCCCATAAAAATGAATTTTAAAAAAGCAGCAGAAGTGCATGGCCAATGGTGAGGAACAGGAGCAGCAGCAGCAAGGCCACATTGGATGATACCAGAGCCACTTTCATAAGAACATAAGAACTAGGTGCAGGAGTAGGCCATTTGGCCCTACGAGCCTGCTCCGCTATTCAATAAGATCAAGCTGATCCTCTATCTCATCTCCACTTTGCTGCACTATCCCCATATCCCTTGATTCCCTTAATATTCAAAAATCTATCGATCTCTGTCTTGAATATACTCAACGACTGAGTCTCCACAGCCCTCTGGGGTAGAGAATTCCAAAAGATTCACCACCCTCTGAGTGAAGAAATTTCTCCTCACCTCAGTCCTAAATGGCCGACCCCTTATTCTGAGACTGTGACCCCTGGTTCTAGACTCCCCAGCCAGGGGAAACATCCTCCCTGCATCTACCCTGTCAAGCCCTGTAAGAATGTTGTATGTTTCAATGAGATCACCTCTCATTCTTCTAAACTCTAGAGAATATAGGTCTGAAATGTCTATGGTTTCATGAAATATATTTGCCCCGTGACAGATCTCTCACATGCTCCTGTGAATCAATCTATTACAGGGTCTTCCACGTCAAAATAATCATTATTCTTCAACAAAATAAAGCTGCCTTCCAAAATACATTCACCTTAACCATGAGCCAAACCCTAATCCTAAAATCAACCTTCATCATTAGTGTAAGCCAACCTTCACCCTAACCCAATCCTCATCTCAACTCTACCCCTCAGCATAACCCTAACCCCCAGCCAAGGTCTAGCCTGCAGCGCAACTCCAGCCCTCAGCCCAACTCGAATCATCAGACCAACTCTAACCCTCAGCCCACATCTAGCCCATGCTAATGGCCCATTTTCATGATGCACTTTCATTCAGATGGCAGACTTGCAAGCTTCTAAACCAAATGAAAAGTGCTGACAAATTTCTGAATGAAAGTCACTGTCTGTTGCTACTGAAATGTTTGCCAACAAATCCAATAGTAACTGATGTTCTTGTTCTAGTTTACTGAACACAACTGGCTTCACTGAATCTAGGAGCTTCTTCAACTTCTAAGCCAATATCCCTGGGCTTGATTTTATGCAAGCACATTACAGTTGATGCTGAAAGTTAATTTTTGCTCTTTTAGTTCAATTAGTGCTGATATGTTATATTTGTTTTTTTTGGTACATTGTGAGAAGCTCGAGGCTACTATGACAAGGAAAGGTATCTCACAAAGCTGGACCATTTGGCTGCTGTGAACACAGAAATCATGGAGGGCATGCGCTCTGATGTTAATGTGCAAGCCCAGTGTCCTCAATGTTGAAAGAACCCTACCTCAGCAGGTGACAGTTAAACCTGTGTTTAAAATGCTGCATTCAAAGCACCAAGGTGTTGTGACAACATAACGTGGCTGAGTTTTTTTTTTAGAAGCAGGAGGTGTTCATTTAAGGCTTTGCCAGTGGTACACTTCATAGACATTTCCGATTGATACAGAATGTCGAGGTACAGCTGCAGTAGATTGCGTGTTCCTGGCACATGCTCCTGGTCAGACTGAGCAGCTGATGCCTCCTGTGATGCTGTAGTCATTATGATCTTGAAAAGGACTCACATCTTTATAAGATTATAGAAAGAAAGATGTTCAGCAATGAATAGGAAAACCTCATCCAGTCCAGTCATCTTGAAAACTTTGGGACTGACTCAGACCAACGGCAAGAGGTTGGTTTTCTCCATACATTCCCAAACAGTGCCACAATTACCAACTGTGATGAGCAAGAAAGGTCACCTGTACATGTCACGGTCAGTTACACTCTTACAAAGAACGAGAAGAAAGGAAGAACATTTAAATAATGCCATTCATGACCTCAGGATGTCCCAAAGTGCTCTACAGCCAATTAAGTACTTTTGGAAGTGCAGTCACTGTTGTAATGTAGGAACCGTGGCAGCAAGGTCCCACAAACAGCAAAGAGATACATGACCAGATTATCTGTTTTAGTGATGTCGGTTGAGCGAAACATATTGGCCAGGACACCGGGGAAAACTACTCTGCCCTTCAAAATAGTGCCATGGGATCTTTTACATCCACTTGAGAGTGTGGGCGGGGCCCTGGTTTAACCTCTCAATCGAAGGACAAAACCAATATCTACCCATTGATGTGACATCATATCTAAGCTTTAGATATAAACCAGTGAAACCCAAATTAACCTCCTCCCAATCATTTAGGTAATAAATGATTGGGGGGGGGGGGCGCGGGAGGAAGGGGTCAAAAATGTTTTGCTATTTATTAGTAAGCCTCCTGTGGCATTGTCCATGGTACTGGGAAGAAGATCACAAAAATGGTCGCAAAAGCTGAGAACTTACATGAACCTCAAAGGGAGAGGCTGAGCAGGGTGGAGGAGATTGATGGGCAGCTGTACAAAAACCCAAATTGTTGGGAGAGGGACAGAGGAGCTGCCACGCCACCACCTACTGGATGGAGGCCTGAATCGAGACAGCCCTTTGTTGACGGAAGTAAATCGGGAATTCCCATTATAAATGTTGGCTTGGTAATATTCCAGCACCACTAACTTGGGGAACATTACTCAAAAATCCTGGAAGTTAAGTTTTTGGGATGGGGCATGCACCCATACATAAGCTTTTTAATATAATATAGATATAAATTAATTATACTTCTTAATGTTTTGACTTGACAGAGAATCTATCAAAGAGTAAGGCAGGAGGGAAGAGATCCAGTGTGAAAAAAAAAGCATTTCCCTATTGCATTAAAAAAGCACAATTTTTTTTATACCACTGGGCTATTTAAATGAGAGTGCACTGATTGATAGAGTGGAACATTACAAATCATCTGATAGGCTTTTGTTTGTTGAAGTAACATATTCACTACAATGTTAAGTAACTGCAACATACACGGAATAAAGTGCTCTGGCTCTGATCTCAGTTTCTGGTTAATCTGGTGCATGAGTGGTGAGATGATGCAGAGCCCCAGTATTATTCAGACAAATTGTTGCAGATTAACGTCAGATTTAGATATAAACTAAACCATAGCCAAGTGATTATTTGTGTTTTATTTCTAGAAGAGCAGGAAAATACAAATACTATCCAATTCCCATGAAGGTATGACATGCTCTTCTCACTGCGTGATCTGTGGTATGAGGTTTAGTTGTTGAACGAGGCTTGGCAACTTCACTAACCATCTCCCAAAGATGGGAGCAGATGGTTCTTCAAGTGCAATGAATAGAAAAACCTCATCCAGTCCAGTAGTCTTGAAATCTTTGGACTCTTCATCATCATCCTCCACGTCATCGTAGCAGGAGGTAGTGAAATATCTGTTCTTCCTCCTCCTGTGCTCCCTGTTGCTGTGGTGGATCTGCAGGAAAAGGATAGAAACCATTAATGGGTGAGCATTACCCCCTTGGGATTAAGGAGACAGAGAAGGTGGGTGGAAGCTTGTGTGGCTGTGCATTGCTTCCCAGGGACATCAGGGCGATAGTGTAAGTGTTCAGTCACTAACTTGGTGCTGGTGATATGTCGCTGGCTTCACCATCTCCCACAGTAGGAGCAGAGTGCATTCCCATGAGCTCCACAGCCTTCTCTCATATTGTATGTGTTAAATCTGTGAGTTGTTCAAGTAATTAATACTCAGACTTAATCAGTAACAATAAAACAGGTCTTTACTGGTTGGAGGTAGGGACTATACGTAGGTCTTTACTTCATGCCCACAGGCGGGAACTGAGGGGAGATCAGTACCCACAGTACTATTTATACCCCTATGACCAGGAGTGGTACTGCGTATCACTACGCCCAACAAGTAGTGCAGTCCTGTCCATAGGTTCAAGTAGCACACATATTACATACACAACATTCCTCCCTTCCTAGCTTTACAGTCATCTCCCCATTTAACATAACGTAATAACATATATACATATATAACTTCAGGTTTACATAACAGAATAACATAGATACATAGATAACTTCATGTCAAAACAGATCACAGATTCAGTCTCTGCGGAAAACAGTTCACAGATTCAATCTCTGTGGTGGAGTCGGTTCACGTTGCTGGAGTGACTCATTCAATAGTCCTTCCATGGATTTAACAGTTTGAACTTCCGAACTGAATTGGCTCCGTTCGGAGGGACCACGTGTGTGATCTGGTAGAGGTAATAATGGTTCAGATGGGTCATCTTCTGTTTCGACTTTTCCTTTTCTGCTTCTTGGAGACTCTCTGGGCTCCACTGTCAGCTGCCAGCTGCATGCGCAGTTCCTCCTTCTCTCCCTCCTTTTTCCGTAGTAGAGCCACCTTCTCCCGATGTTCCGTAGACTTTCGGTGCTCCTCCATGATTTCTGTATGGTGGGAGTCGAAGTTACAAGTTGGGCAGGACAGGACATAGTAATATTCGGTGTCGTCCTGATCTAGGCCAGCGAGAGGGTCTTCTATTTCCTCCATACCCAGCTGGGCGTTAGCCAGCTTTTGTTCCAAGTCCAGACATCTTTCCTGAAGAGACTTCTTCATGCGTACCTCTTCATCCAGCTTTTTCTGGGCTTTCAGCAAGTCGTTTACTAATGACCTCATTTGAGATTTTACTACTTCAACTTCTTTTGGAGATTGATTGATCGGACTATTCAATCCCTCTACCGGAGCAGCTGTTTCAGCGGTCTGTTGTTCTACGTTGACGTGAGTCAGCGTACTTTTGGCATCCAAGGGCTGCTCTGTTGCAGTCATCTCAGTCTGTGTTGCCACCTCAGCTCTTCCAATAACCTTTGAGAGCTCCGAACCCCTTTCGTTTGAATATTGAAGTTCGTGTTCAAGTTTTTCCCATTTCAGAGTCCTGTCCTTCAGCATATGCAGGAGTTGGCTGACCGTTAACTCCTCTGACATCAGACGTTTTGTGTGCTCCTGCTCCATTTTCTCCATCAGCTGCTTCTGTTGTCTTTCCAGATTCTCCAACTCTATATCAAAGAACTCTTTCGTTGCATTCAACTCTTGCTCACAACGGCGAAGCATTTGTTCTAATTGCTGTTGTAGTTTGAAATGGAGTTGAGTTCGAGCCCGGTGTCCCTCAGAAATGGGCACATCAGTAGACTTGCCAGACTCAGAATCCACAGTTAAACTATGTTGTTGTTGCTCAGTGGAATTCTGTGCTGAAACTTTGTCTTTTGCACCTGAGTTGGGCTTACCATCATCCGTTCCAGAGTCTGGGCCGACTATCTTCACCGAGTTCTCACTCGTTATTGTTTGTAGGAAATGCCAGTCCATATTCATTTTCCTAATCCACTCCCGTCCTAGTAGTGGAGAACCTCCTTCAGATATCACATATAAGTCCATTATTTGACTGTCTTCGCCCTTGTGGACCACTGCAACCTCTATTTTCCCGATGGGGTACACTCTTTGCCCCGTGTATGTTTTCAATATAATCCCCGTATCCTGTAGGGGAATATGTTGGAATAACTTTCCGTAATCTTTCTTATTTATGACCGTCAATGCCGATCCAGTGTCCAATTCCAGTTTTACTTGGACTCCTTCTATCTGAAGAGTGACCCAAATTGTCTGGAGGTCTGCACCCTTACCAGCATTGAGTACTCTTAAGCTAGCCAGTTCATTACAGCTTAAGCTAGCCAGTTCATTACTGCTAGCGTCTGAATCGGACTCCTGTTCGGTCACCTTGTGTACCTTTGCGTATTTTCCTTGCGGTGACTTCTTGTTGCTGGTCTTCTTCCCTGACCTGCATACTCTAGCTATATGTCCAAGCCTACCACAAGTTCTACATTCTTGGTTTTTAAACCACTGGTTCTGATCATGCGTTGTCTTTCCACAACGATAACATTTGCCAGAACTCACACCCAATTTGTGTGCACTGAGCTCCGGTGACCGTAGCTGCATTACTGCCGTGCCTCTCGCTGCGGCTTCGTGTGCTGCTGCCATAGTGACCGCCTTCTCAAGCGTCAGCTCATTCTCCTCGAGCAGTCGCTTTTGTGTATCCTGCTTAAATAAACCACACACAAATTTGTCTCGAAGTGCCTCTGTCAGTCCCGTTCCAAACTGGCAATATTTCGCTAATTTACGCAATTCCAGCAAATAATCAGCATTGCTTTCATGCTGTAGCTGCCTTCTGTCGTAAAATTTAAATCGTTCCGCTAGCATCAGCGGCGTGGGGTTTAGATGATCTTTCAGGACAGTAACAATCTCATCGAACGTCTTATCCGCCGGTTCATCTGGTGATAACAGGTGTTTCAATTGCCCGTAAGTCTTCGCACCCATTAAATTTAATAATGTTAGAGCTTTATCTTGGTCACGAATTTTATTGGCCTTACAATAATTTTTTACTCTTTCAACATATATGGCCCAATCTTCGAGGTCACTATCAAAGGTGCTAATATTCCCGTGTTTAGGCATTGTAGATTTGCAATTTCTCAGATTTTATTTTGTTTACTTGTTATCAAAGATGGCGGCTTCCCGCTCTTGCCGTCGTCCTCCGCCCACAAAATGGCGGTTTTCCCGCGCTTGGCGGTCTTCACCCGTCCCCCAACGCCGTCTCCCTTCAGCCCCCGAGTGCGGCCCTTATCTTCGCCGCGATCGCCCGAGTGCGGCCCTTATCAGCGGATGCGATCGCTGGATCGCGAAGCGGCTCTCGGCTCTTATCAGGAGATGCGATCGCTCCGTTGAAACGCCTCCCGCTCGAAGCGGCTCTCGCGCCCTATTCCTCCAGCTCCCCCAGCCCCGTTCGTGCGGCCAACGCGGTCGACTGCCTGTCGCGTCGCTGCCCGGCTCAGACAACGGCTTACCCACCACCAAGCTGGAGAAGAAGCTGACGGTCGCCGATGGAGGCTCCGAGGTCAGGATGTCTTCCAGTGGGGTGGAGAGGGTGGAAACCTCTCTGCAATGTCCTGGCTGTGGACGAAGCTGCCGTGGAGTGACTGCCGCAGGGTCCGAATCAGACTCGTCGCCAGTGTTAAATCTGTGAGTTGTTCAAGTAATTAATACTCAGACTTAATCAGTAACAATAAAACAGGTCTTTACTGGTTGGAGGTAGGGACTATACGTAGGTCTTTACTTCATGCCCACAGGCGGGAACTGAGGGGAGATCAGTACCCACAGTACTATTTATACCCCTATGGCCAGGAGTGGTACTGCGTATCACTACGCCCAACAAGTAGTGCAGTCCTGTCCATAGGTTCAAGTAGCACACATATTACATACACAACAGTATGAAGGGGTTAAAGATGGTGATACCCACTCCACTGGCCTGCCTCTGGCTGTTAAGGGGGTTCGGGAGCCGTAGAGCAAGATCTCAAGTTAGAACCACCCTTACCCTTAACCTATCAGCCTGCACCCTCGTTATTTGATCTAAATTCCAAACTCCTGGGCACATTTCGGTGTCATCTGAAAGCTAATGAATGGTTCCATTGTTGCTCTCATCCAAGATGGTGAACAACAAATGTCCTAGCACAGATTCCCGCAGGACTCGACCCATGAGCTGGTCTGCTCCCATTGATAATCACCCTCTGCCTATAAGATGCAAACAATTTCCTATCCATAGAAACATAGAAACATAGAAGATAGGAGCAGGAGTAGGCCATTCGGCCCCTCGAGCCTGCTCCGCCATTCAATGCGATCATGGCTGATCATCCAAATTCAGTACCCGGTCCCTGCTTTCTCCCCATACCCCTTGATCCCTTTAGCCTTAAGAAATATATCCAACTCCTTCTTGAATATATTTAATGTATTGACCTCTACTGCCTTCTGTGGTAGAGAATTCCACAGGTTCACCACTCTCTGGGTGAAGAAATTCCTCCTCACTTCTGTCCTAAATGGCGTACCCCTTATCCTTAGACTGTGACTCCTGGTTCTGGACTCCCCGACAATCGGGAACATTCTTCCTGCATCTAGTCTGTCCAGTCCTGTCAGAATTTTATAAGTTTCAATGAGATCCCCTCTCATTCTTCTAAACTCCAGCGAGCACAAGCCCAATCATCCCAATCTCTCCTCATACATCATTCCTGCCATCCCGGGTATCAGCCTGGTGAACCTTCGCTGAACTCCTTCCATGGCAAGAACATCCTTCCTCAGATAAGGCGACCAAAACTGCACACAATACTCAAGATGTGGTCTCACCAAGGCCCTGTACAACTGCAGCAAGACATCCTTGTTCCTGTACTCAAACCCTCTCGCTACGAAGGCCAACATACCATTTGCCTTCTTAACCGCCTGCTGCACCTGCAGGCTTACCTTCAGCGACTGGTGCACAAGGACACCCAGGTCTCATTGCACTTCCCCTTCGCCCAATCTATTGCCATTCAGATAATAATCTGCCTTCCTGTTTTTGCTACCAAAGTGGATAACCTCACATTTATCCACGTTATATTGCATCTGCCATGCTTCTGCCCAATCACCCAACCTGTCCAAATCATCCTGTAGTTTCTCGGCATCCTCCTCACAGCACACATGCCCACCCAGCT
Source organism: Somniosus microcephalus (assembly GCF_052327205.1). Classification (NCBI taxonomy): domain Eukaryota; kingdom Metazoa; phylum Chordata; class Chondrichthyes; order Squaliformes; family Somniosidae; genus Somniosus; species Somniosus microcephalus. The sequence continues at coordinate 37,510,361 of NC_140991.1, read as the reverse complement.
TTGTGTCATCTGCAAATTTGGAGATATTACATCTAGTTCCCTCGTCTAGATCATTAATATATATTGTGAATAGCTGGGGTCCAAGGACCGATCCCTGCAGTACCCCACTAGTCACTGCCTGCCACTCGGAAAACGACCCGTTTATTCCAACTCTTTGCTTTCTATCTGCCAACCAGTTCTCTATCCAAGTCAATACCTTGCCCCCAATCCCATGCGCCTTAACTTTACACGCGAATCTCTTATGCGGGACCTTATCGAAAGCCTTCTGAAAGTCCAAATACACCACATCCACTGGTTCTCCCTTATCTATTTTACCAGTTACATCCTCAAAAAATTCCAGTACATTAGTCAAGCACGATTTACCTTTTGTAAATCCACGTTGACTTTGTCCGATCCTGTCACTGTTATCCAAGTGCTCTGCTATTACATCTTTTATTATGGACTCTAGCATTTTCCCCACTACCGATGTCAGGTTTACCGGTATATCCCACCATATAACACCTGATTGCCAATCTTCCCCAATAGCCTTCCGTGTGGCCCTTTGTCAGAAGACTTGCTGGTAGTCAAGGTAGACAACATCAAGCAGCCTGCCGTCATCCACTAACGTGGTTCTTTCTTTGGAGGACTCCATCAGGTTAGAGAAGCAGAAGCTCTGTTTCTCATGCCGGGATTCTCGAATAACTGCCGACCTCTACAGGTGATGAGACATCATGCTGCCCATTAATGCCTTCCAGCTTTTTCCCCACCACTGACATCGAACTAACTGATACGATTGAATTCGACTTGCTCCATTATTGACTGTTGCCCCGTGTTTGTGGCTTTCGAATAATGTCTCGCTCACTGCAGCACACGCTCACTGCTGCCTAAGTTAAAAGCAAAAAATAAACCAGACTCTGGGCCTATACAACACGTGCACATTGCTGGTCAGATTTCAGATAACCCGTTCCATGTTGTGGAAATATAAATTGGCAGCACATGTGGACATAAAACCCATAGAACTGATGGCATCGCAGGAATCTGTACAAATATCGATTCTGCAACAAGTGTTGGCCATTGACTTGGATTGATTAAGGGGTGAAGAAGACAAGAAGAAATATTGCTTGCGTCGGTACTAGCAGCATGTTTAATTATGTTAAAATTAGTATTCACTGCCATTTTCCAATAACTATAATTAAAATAAATTGCATTATACAACTTTACAGACTCAATCTTTGAGTAACTAAATGAGCTGCCTGCCATGCTGGGTCTGTGACCTGACATAATGAGAGCCAGAGGACTCAAACATTGATACGAGCTTTTTAAACTCTTCTTATTCTCTCTCTCCTATTGAAGTACTTTGTTTCAAACCGCCCCCTCTCCCCTCCACAATAGTCTTTAATTCTGTCAATCCTTTTCGAATTCATTCCAAGCATTCGACTGAGGCCCAAGTTCGGTTTTAATCTGTTCGTCTGTATTGTGTTTAATTCCTCTCTAAAATTCCCTCTCATTTCTGTACTTGTGCTTGGCAGTATCAAATTATCTGTCAGAAAATGCACTGGAGTGTCAGGCAGAGCAGGAAACCAGCAGGGATTCAAATCATACTGTTTATACCAGCCTGGTTCTAATCCATTTGATTCACAATTCTAAACCCAACCCAGGAAGTGAGTGTGCTGTAACACTGGAGTAAATTAGCTTTCACTGTTCACACAGAGCATTTTGATTTGAAACAGGTGAAATGCAGAACAAACCTATGTTTACAGCTGTAGCGTAAATGCTGTTAAGTGTGCTGATGCCATCGGTTGATGTCCAAACTAACATCTTTCCTGAGCGGCACTGGGAGAAAGATGACAGGATCATATCACCAATGAGGCTGGCGGCACACTATGTTACAGCTTGCCATGAACAGAGGGACAACCAGTAAACTAAGACAAGAGTATATATAAACAAGGCGAAAATATATTTATAAACTCAGGGATATACCTGTTTATACACTGTATGAATGGAACCGCGTTTATGTGTTCAACCATAAATGTATTTTGATGCTTTGGCAACATAAGATGTACCTTATCATGCCAATAAAGCGATTTGTATTGTATTATTGTATTATTGAACACATCTCCGACAGGTCCCAGTATGGCAGCTGATCTTTGTGAAAAGGTGGAAAAGTTGGGTGTGTCTCTTAGGTGGACACCACTAGACTTGCCCCCCGCCCACCCTCCAAAAAATTATTGCATGCTCTGATGTCGCAGGGGATTGATGATCAATGAATTGAATCTTCAAATGAGTGTCAGCTGTGGCTCAGTGGTAGCACCCTCGACTCCAAGTCAATCAGAAGGTTGTGGGTTCAAGGCCCACTCCAGAGACTTGAGCACAAATTCCAGGCTGACATGCCGGTGTAGTACTGAGGGAGTGCTACACTGTTGGAGGTGCCGTCTTTCGGATGAGATGTTAAACTGAGCCCTCTCGGGTGGATGGCACTATATCGAAGAAGGGCAGCAGAGTTCTCCTTGGTGTCCTGGGCAATATTTATCCCTCAACCAACACCACTAAAACAGGTCATTGTTGTTTGTGGGACCTTGCTATGTGTAAATTGGCTGCTGCATTTCCTACATTAGAATAGTGACTGCACTTCAAAAGTACTTAATTAGTTGTAAAACGCTTCGGGATGTCCTGAGGTCGTGAAAGGTGCAATTTTTTAGTCCTTAGTAAAAGACCAACTCATTTAGGCATTGAGACAACTCAATGGAGATCTCTGGCTTATACTCCTTGTGTATAACATGAAAGGATTTCAGATTTGGGCACTATAATGGTGCCACAGGTAATTAAGCCTTTGGATCACAAGCAGAAAGTCATGCGTTTTATCCTGTTATCTTATGTCTAATGTTGCTCAGGGCCACACAATAGTATACTCGCCAATATGTCTTCCGACTATCGCTTCCTCTTTGTCAGACCTCCTAGCTGACCCAGAAGTTTCTCTAATTGAACCGTGAAGAAACCAAAGGTATTCGCTGGAACTTCCCAATTCGACAGTGGCGTAAAATGGCGGGAGCGGATCGGCCGCCCCTCATGCACCCTGCCCACCTTTCCTTTCCATTGAAGCTGATCCACTACTGCCCGTTTTACCTCCTCACCAAGATTGAAAGATCCGTCCATTATATTTGGCTCCTGCAAAAAATTGCGTAGCCTTTGCCCCAACTCTAGTTCCCCTCCCCAGCTGCTCTCTCACAGTTTGTGAGCCACTTTGCTGTCCTGTTCGATTCTGAGCTGAGCTTCAAATCACATCTATCACTCAGGTCGCATACTCCCACCTCTACAACATTGTCTGCCTCCTCTGACCCTACCTCCTCTGACCCTACCTCACCCTCGAGGCCACTGAAACATTATCCACACCTTCATCACCTTAAGGCCCAACTTCTCCAGTGCCCTCTTGCAGGCCTTCATCCAACATAGATTCCACACTCCGCCGCCTGGATTCTGTCCTGTACCAAGTCCCACTTGCCAATTCCAACTGTTCTTGCTAGTCTCCACTGTCTCCCTATCCCTCAAGAACACTGAATTTAAAATCCTTGCCTACCACCTACCTGATAGAAGTGGTTGGAGGCCCAAACTTTTTTCATGGCCTGGCTTCTATAGCATTCCTTTAGCGAGCTGCTCGCAGGTTTGGAGCAGCTCACCAACCAGAGGGGGCGGAAGATCCAATGACTTCATCGTGGAACCCGGTGAGTGCAGATACGTTAAGGGAAGGGCAATATCAGGGGAGGACTCTGGAGGAGCAGACATCGGGACAGAGTGTGCGATTTTTGTGGGGTCAGCATTAATGCTCCTCCTGGCCCCACAAAATCATTTGAGAACCTGTTTTTCATACTTTTTTGAGAAGCTTTGAAAGGCCACTGATTAGACCACTCTAAACCAAGTACCAATGGGCAAAGTGTGCATGGTGCCAAGTACCAATGGGCAGAGTATGCATGGACCCAAGTACCAATGGGCAGAGTGTGCATGGTGCCATGTACCATTGGGTAGAGCATGAGCGGGGCCAGGTACCAATGGGCAGAGTGTGCATGGAGCCAAGTACCAATGGGCAGAGTGTGCATGGTGCCACGTACCATTGGGTAGAGCATGAGTGGAGCCAGGTACCAATGGGCAGAGTGTGCATGGAGCCAAGTACCAATGAGCAGAGTGTGCACGGTGCCAAGTGCCAAGGGCAGAGTGTGCAAGGTTCCAGGTACCAATGGGCAGAGTGTGCATGGTGCCAAGTACCAATGGGCAGAGTGTGCACAGTGCCAAGTACCAATGGGCAGAGTGTGCAAGGTGCCAGGTACCAATGGGTAGAGCATGAGCGGAGCCAGGTACCAATGGGCAGAGTGAGCATGGTGCCAAGTACAAATGGGCAGAGTGTGTGTGGTACCAAGTACAAATGGGCAGAGTGTGCATGGTGCCAAGTACAAATGGGCAGAGTATGCGTGGAGCCAAGTACCAATGGGCAGTGTGTTGGTGGTGCCAAGTGCCAATGGGCAGAGTGTGCGCAGTGCCAAGTACCAATGGGCAGAGTGTGCAAGGTGCCAAGTACCAATGGGCAGAGTGTGCACAGTGCCAAGTACCAATGGGCAGAGTGTGCATGGTGCCAAGTACCAATGGCCAGAGTGTGCATGCTGCCAAGTACCAATGGGCAGAGTGTGCACGGTGCCAAGTACCAATGAGTAGAGCGCATTGAGCCAAGTACCAATGGGCAGAGTGTGCATGTGCCAAGTACCAATGGGCAGAGTGTGCATGGTGCCAAGTGCCAATGGGCAGTGTGTGCATGGAGCCAAGTACCAATGGGCAGAGTGTGTGTGGTGCCAAGTGTCAGTGGGCAGAGTGTGGGCCGTGCCAAGTACCAATGGGCAGAGTGTGCATGGTGCCAAGTGCCAATGGGCAGAGTGTACACGGTGCCAAGTACCAATGGGCAGAGTGTGCATGATGCCAAGTCCCAATGGGCAGAGTGTGCATGATGCCAAGTACCAATGGGCAGAGTGTGCATGATGCCAAGTACCAAAAGGCAGAGCGTGCAAGGTGCCAAGTACCAATGGGCAGAGTGTGCATGGTGCCAAGTACCAATGGCCAGAGTGTGCATGGTGCCAAGTACAAATGGGCAGAGTGTGCACGGTGCCAAGTACCAATGAGTAGAGTGCATTGAGCCAAGTACCAATGGGCAGAGTGTGCATGGTGCCAAGTACCAATGGCCAGAGTGTGCATGGTGCCAAGTACCAATGGGCAGAGTGTGCACGGTGCCAAGTACCAATGAGTAGAGTGCATTGAGCCAAGTACCAATGGGCAGAGTGTGCATGTGCCAAGTACCAATGGGCAGAGTGTGCATGGTGCCAAGTGCCAATGGGCAGAGTGTGCATGGAGCCAAGTACCAATGGGCAGAGTGTGTGTGGTGCCAAGTGCCAGTGGGCAGAGTGTGTGCAGTGCCAAGTACCAATGGGCAGAGTGTGCATGGTGCCAAGTGCCAATGGGCAGAGTGTACACGGTGCCAAGTACCAATAGGCAGAGTGTGCATGATGCCAAGTACCAATGGGCAGAGTGTGCATGATGCCAAGTACCAAAGGACAGAGCGTGCAAGGTGCCAAGTACCAATGGGCAGAGTTTGCATGGTGCCAAGTACCATTGGGCAGAGTGTGTGTGGTGCCAAGTACCAATGGGCAGAGTGTGCATGGTGCCAACTACCAATGGGCAGAGTGTGTACGGTGTCAAGTACCAATGGGCAGAGTGTGCATGGTGCCAAGTACAATGGGCAGAGTGTGCGCGGTGCCAAGTACCATTAGACAGAGTGTGTGTGGTACCAAGTACCAACGGGCAGAGTGTGCACAGTGCCATGTACCATTAGACAGAGTGTGTGTAGTGCCAAGTACCAATGGGCAGAGTGTGCGTGGTGCCAAGTACCAATGGGCAGAGTTTGCATGGTGCCAAGTACCATTGGGCAGAGTGTGTGTGGTACCAAGTACCAATGGGCAGAGTGTTCATGATGCCAAGTACCAATGGGCAGAGTGTGCGTGGTGCCAAGTACCAATGGGCAGAGTTTGCATGGTGCCAAGTACCATTGGGCAGGGTGTGTGTGGTACCAAGTACCAATGGGCAGAGTGTTCATGATGCCAAGTACCATTGGGCAGAGTGTGTGTGGTACCAAGTACCAATGGGCAGAGTGTGCATGGTGCCAAGTACCATTTGACAGAGTGTGCACGGTGCCAAGTGCCATTGGACAGAGTGTGTGTGGTACCAAGCACCATTGGGCAGAGTGTGCATGATGCCAAGTGCCAGTGGGCAGAGTGTGCATGATGCCAAGTGCCAGTGGGCAGAGTGTGCATGATGCCAATTTCCAGTGGGCAGAGTGTGTGTGGTACCAAGTACCAATGGGCAGAGTGTGCATGGTGCCAAGTACCATTGGACAGAGTGTGCACGGTGCCAGGTGCCATTGGACAGAGTGTGTGTGGTGCCAAGTACCATTGGGCAGAGTGTGTGTGGTACCAAGTACCAATGGGCAGAGTGTGCGCGGTGCCAAGTACCATTGGGCAGAGTGTGTGTGGTACCAAGTAACAATGGGCAGAGTGTGTGTGGTACCAAGCACCATTGGGCAGAGTGTGCATGATGCCAAGTGCCAGTGGACAGAGTGTGCATGATGCCAAGTGCCAGTGGGCAGAGTGTGCATGATGCCAAGTGCCAGTGGGCAGAGTGTGTGTGGTACCAAGTACCAATGGGCAGAAAGTGTGTGGTGCCAAGTACCAATGAGTAGAGTGCTTTGAGCCAAGTACCAATGGGCAGAGTGTGTGTGGTACCAAGTACCAATGGGCAGAGTGTGCATGATGCCAAGTACCAATGGGCAGAGTGTGTGTGGTACCAGGTACCATTGGGCAGAGTGTGCACGGTGCCAGGTACCATTGGGCAGAGTGTGCGCAGTGCCAAGTACCATTGGGCAGAGTGTGTGTGGTACCAAGTAACAATGGGCAGAGTGTGTGTGGTACCAAGCACCATTGGGCAGAGTGTGCATGCTGCCAAGTGCCAGTGGACAGAGTGTGCATGATGCCAAGTGCCAGTGGGCAGAGTGTGCATGATGCCAAGTGCCAGTGGGCAGAGTGTGTGTGGCACCAAGTACCAATGGGCAGAAAGTGTGTGGTGCCAAGTACCAATGAGTAGAGTGCTTTGAGCCAAGTACCAATGGGCAGAGTGTGTGTGGTACCAAGTACCAATGGGCAGAGTGTGCATGATGCCAAGTACCAATGGGCAGAGTGTGTGTGGTACCAGGTACCATTGGGCAGAGTGTGCACGGTGCCAGGTACCATTGGTCAGAGTGTGCATGGTGCCAAGTGCCATTGGACAGAACATACATGGGGCCTCGCTCCACCCATTGGTACTTCAAAATGACATCACGGTCCTATTGACCACAAATGACCCTGATTTGCATCATCACCTGATGAGGCTCCCCCGTATCCTTTAGGTGCCTGGACCGTGCGTTTCAAGAACCCACATCCAACATGGCAGTGACCTGGACATCAGAGGGAACGAGGCTGTAAGTGCTGCATTGCTATTTTCATGGCACTACTGGCCTGTTCCTACGCAATGGGAGGATGAAAATTTGGCCCTATTATTTAAAAAAAGCAATTAAAAAAAGCGCAAAGTAAACTTAAAACGTACATTTTTGACCGCGTGTTCAACCTACTGCCACTTTGCCTGCTTTCTTGCATGACATGGCTAGGGATATTTTATTATGTTAAAGGCACTATATGTGTGCCTGTCGTTGTTATTTGCTAAGCACCAATCAGGGGAAGACTGCAGGTGAAGGTGCAAGGGGCAGTGGGGCTGGTGGGAGATTTCTGACCATCTCTACTTTGCTCTACATTGCCTGGCCTCTTCTCTCAAGTATTCATGCAGTGACATCGACAGCAATCGGGGAGATTGTTGCGCTGAGACCCGTCACACCCTTCCAACAGAAGCAGGTGGAATTGCGGAAAGTGGCCTGCAAAGGCAAAGGAAACTAAGAAAACAACCTTTTCTAAGGCCCTCGTCACCATAATTCACATATGCAGGAAATTAAGGTTCTGTGATATCAACTTCCACTGGTATTGTCTAAATATTCAAAGGTTACATTTTCGGTGCAATGTTAGCATATTGCTGAGTTCAAACTGTTTGAAGAGCTTTAAGCCAGCATAATGGTCTCTATACATCTGAAAATGAAAGAAAATCCAGTGCACATTTAATAGTTATAAATGACAGGATATGAGTGAAATGAGCCTTTACTTTGCGTATTGTATACATGAACAATAAAATAATTCATCACACATTACCTATTCATGTCTCATACAAAGCAGTACCCACTCATAATCTTCCATTGACAGACGTCGATATGGAGTAGGGTGCTAAATAGATTATGAAAGTTGTAATTCACAGTTTGTTAACTCTTTCACCACGGCGGTTGGAAAAATCTAGGCCAGCCGGTTCTAATTTACTTTAGGCCGTGGGAGCGATAATGGTGGCCGTGCCTTCAGCTGCCTAGGCCCTAAGCTCTGCAATTCCCTCTCTAAACCTCTCCACCATTCTATCTCTCTCTCTCCTCCTTTAAGACGCTCCTTAAAACCTGCCTCTTTGACCAAGCTTTTCGTCACTTGTCCTAATATTCCCTTACGTGGCCCAGTGTCAAATTCTATCTGATAACGCTCCAGTGAAAAGCCTTGGGACGTTTCCTTATGTTAAAGGCGCTTTATAATTGCAAGTTGTTGTTGTTGTTTGGCTTAGTGGTAGTATTCCTGCCTCTGAGTCAGAAGGCGAAGGTTTTAAACCCTACTTCCAAACAGTCCTGATGAGTGGAGACCAGGGCCCCAGCACTGAGTTTTGAGTTTGACATCAAGCGGGATACCTGCGTCCGTGGATGTGGATGGCCCCACCCCTCATCCTATGGGTAGTGGGAACCCAAAAAAATACCTTCTGCTATATATAACTAGCCGCCCTATCAGCTGGTTTAAAGATGGCTGCGACCCTGAAAGCAGCATTCACGTCACAGAAATCACAGAAACCCCACAGTGCAGATAGAGGCCATTTCGGCCCATCGAGCCTGCACCGACACATATCCCACCCGATCCCCGTAACCCCTACACCAACACATATCCCACCCTATCCCCGTAACCCCACGTATTTAATCCCCCTAACACTAAGGGTCAATTTATCATAGCCAATCAACCTAACCCGCACATCTTTGGACTGTGGGAGGAAACCGGAGCACCCGGAGAAAACCCACGCAAACACGGGGAGAATGTGCAAACTCCACACAGACAAGGCCTGTCAGACTATCAATCAGCCTATGAATCCTTCCACTACTAGCTCTTCTGAGTTAGGAAGCAATTTTTACTGAATAACGTCAAGGGAAAATGGTCTTCAGCGATTGCTGACAACAGCCATTGAAATGGAAACTGTTGACTACTGATTTCAGATATATGCAGCATAAATAATCATATCTCAAGAGTATAATAAAAACAAACACTGACTGCAATTTTCAGGCAATGAAAGTAGATTGTTGTCCCTTAGGTTCCTGCGGTAACCTGTGTCACATAATGCACTCAGCACATCACTTCTGTTACCCTGAGGACATTATTAATGACTAGAGCTATCAACAGTAGTCATTAGTTACCACAGTACGTGTGTGCGCATTCTTTATCCATAAAATGCAACGCAATTATGAAATATTGCTCATTGCAAAGAAAGGAACAATAACAATCTGAGCCTAAATCTGGATTCACATCATCCTCTTGCTTTGTTTATCACTGCAAGTGAGTTTCTGCCATTGATATGGTTTTATTGGTCCACAGAAACTTTCCACCCAATCAGAAATATAACTGCCTTTGATCAGCAGAAAAATTCATTGACAAAATTCATATTATGTCAGGTTCTGCGCGAAGCAGAGCAACTTTATTAAGACAGCGATAACACCATCAAAGGACGGTAAGCACTTGATCAATAAAGATACTTGTGGCAGTTAGAAGGGAATTGGCTAATGATGTGTCAGCTGTGGCTCAGTGGGTTGCACCCTTACCTCTGAGTCAGAAGATTGTGGGTTCAAGTCCCACTCCACAGACTTGAGCACATAAAGCTAGGCTGACACTCCAGTGCAGTACTGAGGGAGCACTGCACTGTCAGAAGTGCCGTCTTTCGGATGAGGCATTAAACCGAGGACCTGTCTGCCCTCTCAGATGGACGTAAAAGATCCAGTGGCATTATTTCGAAGAAGAGCTGGGAAGTTCGCATAGAATCATAGAATGGTTACAGCATGGAAGAAGGCCATTCGGCCCATCAAGCCTGTGCTGGCTCTCTGCAAAAGCACTTCAGCTAGCCCCACTCCCCTGCCATTTCCTGGTAGCCCTGCAAATTTCTTTCCTTCAGATACTTATCCAACTCTCTTTTGAAAGCCGTGATTACCCACGGTGTCTTGGCCAATATTAATCCTTCAATCAACATCACTGAAAACAGATTATTAAAACAGGTCATTATCACATTGCTGTTTGTGGGAGCTTGCTGCCCACAAATTGGCTGCTGCGTTTCCTACATTACAACAGTGACTACACTTCAAAAAGTAAAGGTTGTAAAGCACATTGGGATGCCCGGTGGTCATGAAAAGCGCTATATAAATGCAATTCTTTCTTTTTATTATCCAGGGAGGTACACAGCTGCCATTTTCCTCACCCCATCCTCCCCACAATTGGGCCAGAGCCCAGACCTTCTCCTCTCCCCAATCCTCCCACACTGTTGGACGCCCTTCAAAGTATTGTCGAATTATAGACTATCATACCCACAGATTATGAGACTTCCCTTTAAATTCTCCCAGGCCCGAGAACATAGCGCACTGTACTCTCCGGCCCACAGACTCTGCCCCCTGATATTCTCATACACTCCCAACTCAGAGCACATAAACATCATACACCACATGTCACACTTTATTACAGATGCAAAGCCATTTTGAAATGCTGGGTACTTTAGCAGTCAATGTACAAGGTCACCAGGTATCACACTACAACTCCTAAAATGAGCCCGTGTCAATCTTTGCAAGTGACCTGACACTCCCTGCCGAGTCCAGTGAACTGGGGGCAGGGTTCCAGAATTATTATTTTTTTGTGATTCGTAGGACATGCAAGGACTACATTTATACAGGGCCTTGGTGAGACCACACCTGGAGTACTGTGAGCAGTTTTGGTCTCCTTACCTAAGAAAGGATATACTTGCCTTAGAGGGAGTGCAGCAAAGGTTCACCAGACTGATTCCTGGGATGGCAGGACTGTCGTATGAGGAGAGACACTGGCACCAGTACTGGGGCAGGAGGGAGCTGTTCCGTCGGGACGGGCTTCACTTGGCCAGTGCTGGGACTAGAGTCCTGGCGGATCATATAACTAGGGCTGTAGAGAGGGCTTTAAACTAACTAGTGGGGGGGAGGTTCCTAGAGAGCAAATAATAAAAATGACAACAGAGAAGGTCATAGACTTAGGTAGCAGTGGGGAAATTAAAAACCAGAGCGTGTCAGGAAGGGGCAGAAGGTATGGAGTAAAAGGTAAAGTAATAAAAAGGGCAAAAGCAGGAACTAAGTGTCACAAAACATCTTTGAAAGTTCTCTATCTGAATGCACGTAGCATTCGTAACAAAATAGACGAGTTAATGGCACAAATAACTACATATGGGTATGATCTTGTGGCCATTACAGAAACATGGCTGCAGGGTGACAATGCCTGGGAATTAAACATACCAGGTTATTTAACGATCAGGAAGGACAGGCAGGAAGGAAGGGGAGGTGGGGTGGCTATGTTAATAAAGGAAGGAATCACTGTAATACAGAGAAATGATATTGGGTCAAAAGATCTGGATAATGAAACAGTTTGGGTGGAGGTAAGGAATAATAAGGGGAAAAAAACACTAGTGGGCATAGTCTATAGGCCTCCGAACAGTGGCAAATCTGTTGGACAGAGTATCAATCAGGAAATAGTTGAGGCTTGTAATAAGGGAACATCTATAATTATGGGGGATTTTAACTATCATATTAATTGGACAAATCAAATTGGGCAGGGCTGCCTTGAGGATGAGTTCATTGAGTGTATTAGGGATGGGTTTCTTGAGCAGTATGTAACTGAACCGACCAGGGGGCAAGCAACCTTAGATCTGGTCCTGTGTAACGAGACAGGATTAATTAAAAATGTCCTAGTAAAGGATCCCCTTGGAATGAGTGACCATAACATGGTTGAATTCCATATTCAATTAGAGGGTGAGAAGGTTGGATCTCAAACAAGCGTGCTAAGCTTGAATAAAGGAGACTATGAAGGTATGAGAGCGGAATTGAGTAGAGTGGATTGGGAAAATAGATTAAAGGGTAAGACGATACATGATCAGTGGTGTACATTTAAGGAGTTATTTTACAACTTCCAAAAAAAATATATTCCACTGAGAAGAAAAGGGTGTAAAAGAAAAGACAGCCATCCGTGGCTAAGTAAAGAAATTAAGGATAGTATTCGACTAAAAACAAGGGCATATAGGGTAGCCAAATCTAGTGGGAGGATAGAGGATTGGGAAAACTTTAATAGACAGCAAAAAATAACAAAAAGATTGATTAAGAAAGGGAAGATAGATTATGAAAGTAAATTAGCAAAAAATATAAAAACAGATAGTAAGAGTTTTTATAGTTATATAAAAAGAAAAAGGGTGGCTAAAGTAAATGTTGGTCCCTTAGAGGATGAGACCGGGAAATTAATGGTGGGAAATATGGAGATGGCAAAACACTGAATTAATATTTTACATCAGTCTTTACAGTAGAAGACACTAAGAATATCCCAACACTGGACAAACAGGGGGCTAAAGGGGGGAGGAGCTAAACATGATCAAAATCACTAAGGAAGTGGTACTCGGTAAAATAATGGGACTCAAGGCGGATAAATCACCTGGACCTGATGGCTTACATCCTAGGGTCTTGAGGGAAGTGGCGGTAGGGATTGTGGATGCATTGGTAATAATTTTCCAAAACTCCCTGGACTCGGCAAAGGTCCCGGCCGACTGGAAAACTGCAAATGTAACACTCTTATTTAAAAAGGGCAGTAGACAGAAGGCTGGAAACTATAGACCGGTTAGCCTAACATCTGTGGTAGATAAAATTTTGGAGTCCATTATTAAGGAGACAGTAACAGGACATTTGGATAATCATAATTTAATAGGACAAAGTCAGCATGGTTTTATGAAGGGGAAGTCATGTTTGACAAATTTGCTGGAGTTCTTTGAGGAAGTAACATATAGGGTGGATAAAAGGGAACCAGTGGACGTAGTGTATTTAGACTTCCAAAAGGCATTTGACAAGGTGCCACACAAAAGATTATTGCTTAAGATAAAAAATCACAGGATTGGGGGTAATATTCTGGCATGGATAGAGGATTGGCTATCTAACAGAAGGCAGAGAGTTGGGATAAATGGTTCATTCTCAGACTGGCAATCAGTAACTAGTGGTGTTCCGCAGGGGTCAGTGCTGGGTCCCCAACTCTTTACAATCTATATTAACGATTTGGAGGAGGGGACCGAGTGTAACATATCAAAGTTTGCAGATGATACTAAGATGGGAGGGAAAGTAGTGAGTGAGGAGGACATAAAAAACCTGCAAGGGGACATAGACAGGCTAAGTAAGTGGGCAGAGATTTGGCAGATGGAATACAATACTGGAAAGTGTGAGGTTATGCACTTTGGCAGGAAAAATCGTAGAGCAAGTTATTATCTTAATGGCAAGAAACTGGAAAGTACTGAAGTACAAAGGGATCTGGGGGTCCTGGTGCACGAAACTCAAAAGGTTAGTATGCAGGTGCAGCAAGTGATTAAGAAGGCCAATGGAATGTTGGCTTTCATTGCTAGGGGGATAGAATATAAAAATAGGGAGGTATTGCTTCAGTTGTACAAGGTATTGGTGAGACCGCACCTGGAATACTGCGTACAGTTTTGGTGTCCATACTTAAGAAAGGACATACTTGCTCTCGAGTCAGTACAAAGAAGGTTCACTCGGTTAATCCCGGGGATGAGGGGATGGACATATGAGGAGAGGTTGAGTAGATTGGGACTCTACTCATTGGAGTTCAGAAGAATGAGAGACGATCTTATTGAAACATATAAGATTGTGAAGGGGTTGGATCGGGTGGAAGCGGGGAAGATGTTCCCGATGATGGGTGAAACTAGAACTAGGGGGCATAGTCTTAGAATAAGGGGCTGCTCTTTCAAAACTGAGATGAGGAGGAACTACTTCACTCAGAGGGTGGTAGGTCCATGGAATATGCTGCCCCAAAAAGCTGTAGAAGCTACATCATTACATAACTTTAAAACAGAAATAGACAGTTTCCTAGAAGTAAAGGGAATTAAAGGTTACGGGGAGCGGGCAGGAATTTGGACATGAGTCTAGGTTCGGATCGGTCATGGCCCTGTGGGTAGCAGAGTGGGCCCAGGGGCCGTGTAGCCTGATCCTGCTCCCATTTCGTGTGTCTAATTCTGTTAGATTCAGGAGATGGTTCTGGGATAGTGGATTGGCGGTTAGGATCAGATCAGCCATGATCTGATTGAATGGCAGAGCAGGCTCGAGGGGCCGATTGGCCTACTCCTGCTCCTATTTCTTATGTTCTTATGTTCTTATGTAGGTTGGGTTGACTAGGCCTGTATTCACTAGAGTTTAGAAGAATGAGAGGGGATCTCATTGAAACGTATAAAATTCTGACAGGGCTAGACAGACTGGATGCAGGGAGGATGTTTCCCCTGGCTGGGGGGTCTAGAACGAGGGGTCACTGTCTCAGGATACGGGGTAGGACATTTAGGACTGAGATGAGGAGAAATTTCTTCACTCAGAGGGTGGTGAACCTGTGGAATTCTCTACCACAGAAGGCTATGGAGGCCAAGACACTGAATATATTTAAGAAGGAGATAGATAGATTTCTAGACACAAAAGGCATCAAGGGGTATGGGGAGGGAGCGGGAATATGATATTGAGACAGAGGATCAGCCATGATCATATTGAATGGCGGAGCAGGCTCGAAGGGCCGAATGGCCTACTCCTGCTCCTAATTTTCCATGTTTCTATGTTTCTTGCTGTTTGTAAGTCTTGCCCCCTTTCTTATCTAGTGATAGAGTAGCATTGAGAACAGACCGAACTGAAAGCCACAAAGCCATTATTGGAACTGTGACAGTAGCTATCAATTGCTTTACATGAGAGCATCAAAACTTTATCTGAGGTAACTTTGACAGTAAAAATGATGCAACATTCAATGAGTTTGTGAGAGATGTGTTCGGCCAGGGGAGAAGAGCTGTTTATTGATGGAATGGAAACTAACATGCACAGATTTATTTATTGATGATGTGACTGTGCTATGTGAGTGGAATCGATTTAATTCTTCATTTATCTACCTGCATTGGGTGAGGAAGACTTACTCATGTACTCATTGTTTAATCCACAAGCAACCCTATGGGAGAGTTATATATGTGAAAGTCATATGTTCAGCATGTGCTTGTCACACATGCAAAGACTGCTCACAAAAAAAATACTGTGACTCAAATTTTCGAAAAGCTATTCAAAATTTCTCTATTGCTTGAACACAACTCTCACAAACTCATTTCCAAGTAATGTGCATCACAATCCACCCCCACACACCCCACCGTAGCAATACCTCTCAAGTTGATATTTTGCATGTTTGATACTTAAGGTCTGACAGATACTGCTCAAAAGGCAGACAGATGAGAACACCATCACCTCCAACTTCCCCTCCAAGTCACACCCCATACACACTGAGAAATACCACAGGATATATACTCATCTTTTAAATGTTCTTTTCCTTTCCCCCTCCAATTTTTTTCTCTTCTTGTCCTGAAAGCACTGACTCACGTTCCTCTCTGAAACCTTAAATGTCCACTCCCTCCATCACCGGCGCACCGTCGCTGCAGTATGTACTGCCCACAGGATGCACTGTGTAAGGGTTTTTTTTTGCCAGGTCTCTCTCTCTGGTGAGACCTCTCTCTCTTTTGCACAGTAATTTACCGAGTGGTTCGACCCACTCACCACTTAGGTTCTGTACACTGGACTTTGAGGCAGGAACTACAATGCAGAGAATACTCTGTAGACCAAGTTTAATGAAACGAAGTGAAATTTTATTGCATAAAGGAAAAACTAATGTAAGCCAATACGGTACATGGGAGGGAAAAACAAATCATAATACAGTACTAACAGTAATGATCAGTAACCTGTCTTTCTGGAATGGTACACTAGGTGGTGCTGTATGTATATAAGAGTGGGCTACCCACGAGGCACTAGGCTACCCACAAGGCATCAGTCAAGATGGAGGCCTCTACAGATACTGTACCTAGTCCACATGTGCTCAATAAAGTGTCTAGCAAAAGCTAGCTGTTCTTAATAAAAATGACTAGTTATTAATGAACATAACATGGTACCAGGATTGGTAAGATCTGCTGAATATTGTGCAACGTGACATGGAGAATTTGAAGCCACCAGAGCATTTGAAACTCACAGGAAATGTCGGCTACAATTGGCAGACTTTTAAACAACAATTCAAACTCTACATTGCTGCCATCGGGTACGGTATGAAGCCAGATGCAAGGAAAATAGTGTTGCTGCTCATGGTTGCAGGCCCACAGGCGATAGATGTATTTAATACATTTGTATTTAATCCAGAGGAGAACAGAGAAAAATTAGACGATGTGCTAAAGAAGTTTGATACACATTGTTCTCCCAAAAAGAATGAAACCTATGAGAGGTACATCTTCCGCTCTCAGACACAGCAGCAAAATGAGACTTTTGATAGCTTTTTGACGGATCTGAAACTGAAAGCACAGATATGTAATTTCTCTGAGCTGAAAGCATCCATAATTCGTGCCCAGATTGTGTTTGGTATTCATGATAAAAAAGCCAGGGAACGTCTGTTGAGAGAAACTGAACTAACATTGGAAATTGATGTGAAAATATGCCAAGCTAGCGAGCTAGCTCAAAAGGATGCCAAGACTTTCAGTGAAATCAATGATGATGCAATTGCAGTAAGTGCTGCTGTCGGTGCTGTGTCCTACAAGGGGAAGAAACATGGGCAGAACAGAAGTGAAAAGCAATCGGAGGAAGGAATTTTTAATTGTAAATGCTGTGGCTACAAACACCAGTTGAAACAATGTCCAGCGTTTGGAAAAATGTGCACAAAATGTCATGGAAAGAATCACTTTGCCAAACAATGCTTTTCAAAAGAAAAACTACGAAAGGGCAACGAGTTAATGTAATTGAGGACACTGATTTAAGTGAGACATGTTTTGTAGGAATGGTGTCATGTGACAATATCAAAAAGGATACAGAAAATGTGCAGCCCTCAGGAATTAACAATGCTGAACATAAAGTCAATGCAGTAAAAGAGGACAAATGGATGATCCCACTGCAGGTAAATGGAGCATTAGTTACATTGAAACTAGACACTGGGGCAAAAGCAAATTTAATCAGTATGAGTGACATTAAAAATATGAAAGAAAAGTCCAAAATACAGAAAAAGTCAGTACTACTGAAGGACTATAATGGACAGAAAATAGATAGCTTAGGTGTATGCAGACTTAAAGTGACAGTCAAAGACAAAGTGCATCATCTCATGTTTTCTGTTGTGGCTGAAGGACTTGATTCACTACTGGGTGACAAAGCTTGTGAGGACTTAGAACTGGTCAAGAGAGTCTACCGTATAAACTGTGCCATAAGCAGACCAGATGACTCGGTGGATTCTGTAGTGAATAATTTCCAGGATGTGTTCAAAGGATTTGGAGTTCTACCATTCACTAACAAGATCCAGCTAAAGGAGGATGCTCAGCCAGTGGTACATGCTCCACGAAGAGTTCCAGCACCCCTGTGTAAACAACTCAAGAATGAACTGGACAGAATGACCACTCTAGGAGTCATCAGGAAAGTCGAAGAGCCAACAGACTGGGTTAACTCCATGGTATATGTAAAGAAAAAGAACAATGATCTAAGAATATGCATGGATCCAAAGGACTTAAATGCAAACATAAAACGTGAACACTACCAGATTCCCAAGCGAGAAGAAATCACCAGTGAAATGTCAGGTGCCAGATACTTCACAAAGCTCGATGCCTCACAAGGATTTTGGCAACTAAAACTGGCTGAAGAGAGCACCAAATACTGTACCTTCAACACACCATTTGGCAGGTATTGTTTCTTCAGAATGCCTTTCGGGATAATATCTGCATCTGAAATCTTTCATAGAGTGATGGAACACATAATTGAAGGTCTGGAAGGAGTTCAGGTCTATGTTGATGACATCATCATCTGGGGCTCCACACTGAAAGAACACAATGAGAGACTGACTAAAGTGCTACACAGCATATGCCGGAATGGACTGAAGCTCAACAAAGCCAAGTGTCAGTTTGGCATCCAGGAAGTCACTTTCCTAGGAGATAATCTATCTGGTAAAGGAATAGAGCCAGATATGGAAAAAGTAAATGCCATACTCAAAATGCCCCGACCCACTGACAAAAAAGGAGTGCTACGCATCATGGGGATGATAAACTTCATTGGAAAGTTCATTCCTAACTTGTCAGCCAAGACAGCCTGTCTGCGAGACCTGCTACATAAAACAAATGAGTTCGCATGGACAGAAAGACATGAACAAGAGTGGATAAACCTCAAAACAGTGCTGACAACCAAACCTGTACTCACCTTCTTTGACCCAACAAAAAGAATCAAAGTGTCAACGGATGCATCAAAAGATCGCCTGGGTGCGGTCTTGCTACAAGCAGAGGGTGAAGATTGGAAGCCTGTTGCCTATGCCTCCAGGTCTATGACTGATACTGAGTGTCGATACGCCCAGATTGAAAAGGAATGTCTAGGCTTGGTAGTTGGACTAGAAAAGTTTCATGGCTACATATATGGACTTCCCACCTTCACAGTTGAGACAGACCACAGCCCATTGGTTGCCATCATAAAAAAGAACCTGAATGAGATGTCTCCAAGGATTCAACGACTCATGATGAAGCTGCAAAGATATGACTTTGAACTGATCTACACACCAGGCAAATACATAGTGTTAGCAGATGCACTATCCCGAGCACCCACAATGAGTCATGTGAGCTCTACTGAAGAAGACGTGGATGTTCATGTGAGTATGGTCACTGCTGCGCTGCCCGTGTCAGACACAAAATCAATGCAAATAGCAGAAGAAACAGTAAAAGATACAGTATTACAAACAGTAATAGAGAACATTCATCATGGTTGGCCAAAAGGTTCCTGTCCAAAATATTTTGACATAAGGTCAGAATTGAGTGTCGCAAGTGGACTATTACTGAAACAGAACAGAATAGTCATTCCACAGGCTCTACGTCAAGACATGCTCAAAAGGATTCATGAGGGACACCTCGGAATTGAAAAATGCAAAAGGAGAGCAAGAGACACTGTTTATTGGCCTGGCATAAATAAGGACATTGAGAACATGATAGGCAAATGTGAGACATGTCAGAAACACCAAAACAAACAAGGAAAGGAACCAATGATAGTAGCTGACATACCAACAGCACCATGGCAAAAGGTTGGTATGGACCTTTTTCATTTAAATGGTAAAGACTATCTAATAGTGATTGACTACTATTCTAACTATCCTGAGATGGCGCTGCTCTCAAGCACCACAGCAAGCAGTGTCATAATGCATGTGAAATCCATCTTCGTCAGACATGGAATTCCCAGGATTGCCGTTAGTGACAATGGTCCGTGCTTCAACTGTAAGGAGTGGCAACAGTTTGCAGCACATTATGACTTTCAACATATCACATCCAGTCCTTTGTATGCTCAGTCGAATGGTAAGGCAGAGAAAGGTGTTCAAGTTCTCAAGCAGCTACTGCAGAAAGCGACAGAAAGCAAGTCTGATCCTTATCTCGCCCTGCTGAGCTACCGAGCCTCACCTTTAGACTGTGGTTCTTCACCTGCTGAACTCCTAATGGGTCGCAAGTTCTGTACCACGCTACCCTGCTGTGCAAAAGAAAAGCAGAGTAAGGAACTGAGACAGAGACTTCAACTGTTAAAGCTGAAACAGAAATCATACTATGACAAGTCATCCAAAACTCTGAAACCATTGACGAGGGATGATGTTGTCAGGATTGAGGATCCAGATGCATGGAACAGGAAAGCTACAGTTCTTGAGGAAGTAGGACCAAGGTCATACACTGTTAGAACTGAGGAAGGACAGATTCTCAGGAGAAACCGCCGTTCCCTCCTAAAAACACAAGAGACTATCGAAGAGCAAATCGATGACAATGCCGCAACTGAATCTTGTCACTCACCACCAGAACAATCTAACACAAATACACATACAGGCTCTCAAGAAAACACATCAGACTTACCTGTGCTGAGAGGATCCACACGTGAAGTAAAAAAGCCTGATAGACTTAATCTTTGAGTACAAAGAAAACTACATTGAAAATGTATTGACTGTTGAAGATGTTTATGTTGTTATTGATTGATATTGATTGATACTGATTTTGTTTAACCTCAAAGAAAGGGGGATGTAATGATCAGTAACCTGTCATTCTGGAATGGTACACTAGGTGGTGCTGTATGTATATAAGAGTGGGCTACCCACGATGCACTAGGCTACCGACAAGGCAGCAGTCAAGATGGAGGCCTCTACAGATACTGTATCTAGTCCACATGTGCTCAATAAAGTGTCTAGCAAAAGCTAGCTGTTCTTAATAAAAACGACTAGTTATTAATGAACATAACACTAACCAATGTATCCACAGGCATATTATACTTTACAAGGTTCGCCATGAAATAGGTAAACACATGGAACATCGAGGGGCAACAACTCATTGTTAATTATCCCCTAAAATGCCCACCCCTAAACCTAGCTAAATTAGATTATGAGGGGCCAGAAACATGTTCACCAGTCCCAGTTTGAGTCTTCAAAACGTCTCCGATCCCAAACGTCTACCAAATCGTCTTCTTCTTCCGAGTCTGAACGGCCTCTCTACCGAACCCGAACTCCTAACCAAACTGCACCTTCTTCGGACCCCCGAACGATCTCTCCAAAATGATCTCTACAATGCTCTTCTTGCTCTTCCGCACTGCTCTCTCGCCGAACTTGAACATCTAATGGCTACCCCAGGTCTCCAGTTATACTTCTCATGGAGGCCCTTATCTCCCGCCATATCAAGGTTAGTCTTTGTTTAAATTTTGGCGGGCTTGTAGCACATAGGATTGGTCATTGTGTTTAAAGTACTTTCGGGATGGCCGGTAACTGCCATCTCTGGTCTGGAATGACCTTGTATTGTCTTTAATGGGTCTTGATGTCCCCCTTTGAACTTGAGGCTGTTTCCCTTTGTCTGGGTAAACATTTTGATGGCCTTTATCTACAGGCCGATCTGATTGGATCTGCATCCAATTCATATGTATGAGGTTCTGTCTGGTTTCGCATTCTCCAAAATTGCATTCCAGAACTTACTGTGGGCTGAATCCACAAAAGCTGTCTGTGGACTGCAGGAACCATTTTAAAATGTCCCAAAAAGCTGGTCACGGGTTCTGGCGACCATTTTGTGTGCCCCTTTTTCTGGGCTTCTTTTAAAACAGTCTTTACAAATTAAGGCCTTTTCTGTCAATAGACCCTGATAGGACAATGTTCAATTTTGCGAATCCTACAGTCCCCCCTGATGATACTATAACTTGCTTGAAGTATCATAATTCTGGGTGAGCAAAATTTTCTGACTCTCCATAATCAAATCATCCCCTGTATTTACCTATCTATGACCCTATGACACATGCATTTCCCATTTCAAAAAACCCACAGTCATAGAGTCATAGAGTCATAGAGTTAAACAGCACAGATAGAGGCCCTTCGGCCCATCGTGTCCGTGCCGGCCATCAAGCCCTGTCTAATCTAATCCCATATTCCAGCATTTGGTCCGTAGCCTTGTATGTTATGGCATTTCAAGTGCTCATCCAAATGCTTCTTCAAAGTTGTGAGGGTTCCTGCCTCCACAACCCTTTCAGGCAGTGAGTTCCAGACTCCAACCACCCTCTGGGTGAAAAGGTTCTTTCTCAAATCCCCTCTAAACCTCCCGCCCTTTACCTTGAATCTATGCCCCCTAGTTATTGACCCTTCTACTAAGGGAAAAAGCTCCTCAGTATCCATCCTATCTATGCCCCTCATAATTTTGTACACTTCAATCATGTCCCCCCCCTGCCTCCTCTGCTCCAAGGAAAACAAACCCAATCTGCCCAGCCTTTCTTCATAGCTGAAGCGCTCCAGCCCTGGTAACATCCTGGTGAATCTCCTCTGCACCCTCTCCAAAGCGATCACATCCTTCCTGTAGTGTGGCGACCAGAACTGCACACAGTATTCCAGCTGTGGCCTAACCAGTGTTTTATACAGCTCCATCATAACCTCCTTGCTCTTATATTCTATGCCTCGGCTAATGAAGGCAAGTATCCCATATGCCTTTTTTACCACCTTATCCACCTGTTCCGCCGCCTTCAGGGATCTGTGTACTTGCACACCCAGATCCCTCTGCACCTCCGTCTTGCCTAGGGTCTTACCATTCATTGTGTATTCCCTTGCCTTGTTAGTCCCCCCAAAGTGCATCACCTCGCACTTTTCCGGGTTAAATTCCATTTGCCACTGTTCCACCCATCTGACCAACCCATCTATATCGTCCTGTGGACTGAGGCTACCCTCCTCGCTATTTACCACCCTACCAATTTTTGTATCATCCGCGAACTTACTGATCATACCTTTTACATTCATATCCAAGTCATTAATGTAGACCACAAACAGCAAGGGACCCAGCACCGATCCCTGTGGCACCCCACTGGCCACAGGCTTCCAGTCACAAAAACAACCTTCGACCATCACCCTCTGCCTTCTGCCACTAAGCCAGTTTTGTATCCAATGTGCCAAGGCACCCTGGATTCCATGGGCTCTTACCTTCTTGACCAGTCTCCTGTGCGGGACTTTATCGAAGGCCTTACTGAAATCCATGTATACCACATCCACTGCGTTACCCTCATCCGCACACCTGGTCACCCCCTCAAAAAATTCAATCAAATTAGTCAGACATGATCTTCCCTTGACAAAGCCATGCTGACTATCCCTGATTAATCCTTGTCTCTCCAAGTGGAGACTAATTTTGTCCCTCAGAATTTTTTCCAATAATTGTCCTACCACTGATGTTAGGCTCACTGGCCTGTAGTTCCCCGGTTTTTCCCTACTTCCCTTCTTGAATAATGTTACTACATTAGCAGTTCTCCAGTCCTCTGGCACATCCCCTGTGGCCAGAGAGGTCCTGAATATATGTGTTAGAGCCCCCGCAATCTCTTCCTTTGCCTCACACAGCAGCCTGGGATACATTTCATCCGGGCCTGGGGATTTATCCATTTTTAGGCCTGCTAAAACCGCCAATACCTCCTCCCTCTCGATGTTAATATGTTCGAGCATATCACAGTCCCCCCACTCTATTTCTATGTCTACATCGTCCTCCTCCATAGTGAAAACAGATGCAAAAAATTCATTTAGAACCCCTCCTACATCTTCCGGCTCCACACACAGATTGCCACTTTTGTCCCTAATGGGCCCTATTTTTTCCCTAGTTATCCTCTTACCCTTAATATACTTATAAAACATCTTAGGATTTTCCTTTATTTTGCTCGCCAATGTTATTTCATGGCCCCTCCTTGATCTCCTAATTTCTTTTTTAATTATCCCCCTGCACTTTTTGTACTCCTCTAGGGCTTCCTCCGTCTTTAGCCTTTTGTATCTGCCAAAAGCCCTCCTTTTTTTCCTAATCCATTCTCGTATATCCCCTGACATCCAAGGTTCCCTGTGGTTTTTGGAACCACCCTTGACCTTTACGGGAACATGTTGCCATTGTATGATCTCAATCTCCCTTCTGAAAGTCTCCCATTGCTCCGATGCGGATTTTCCTACAAGTAGCTGATCCCAGTCCATTTTGGCCAGATCCTGCCTTATCCTATTAAAATTGGCCTTCCCCCAATTTAGAACCTTTATTTCCGGCCCATCCCTGTCCTTTTCCATGACCACCTTAAATCTCACCATATTATGGTCACTGTCACCAAAGTGCTCACCTACTAGCACTTTTTCCACTTGGCCGGCCACATTCCCTAGAATTAGGTCCAGTACTGCCCCCTCTCTTGTAGGACTTTCTACACGCTGGCTCAAAAAGCTCTCCTGGATGCACTTTAAGAATTCTACACCCTCTGAGCCTTTCACACTTTGACTATCCCAGTTAATATTGGGGAAGTTGAAATCCCCCATTATTATTACCCTATTATTTGCACGTTTCTCTGAGATTTGCCTACATATCTGTTCCTCTATCTCCCCCTGACTGTTTGGAGGCCTATAGTACACTCCCAGCAAAGTGCTTGCCCCCTTTTTGTTTTTAAGCTCCACCCATATGGCCTCATTAGAGGAACCTGCTAATATATCATCCCTCCTTACTGCAGTAATTGACTCCTTAATTAATATTGCGACACCCCCTCCTCTTTTACCTCCCCCTCTGTCTCGCCTGAAGATTCTGTACCCCGGAATATTGAGCTGCCAGTCTTGCCCCTCCCTCAACCATGTCTCCGTGATAGCAACAATATCATACTCCCATGTGTTTATCAACACCTTCAGTTCATCCACCTTATTTGCAAGACTCCTTGCATTAAAATAGATGCCATCCAGCCTTGCCCTTATATATTTGCCCTGTCTACCAAGCTGACTTGTTTTTTTCTCTATAATTGGCAGCACATCACCCCCTATTTCAGCTCCCCTCTGTATCCCATCCCCCTGCCAAGTTAGTTTAAACCCCCCCCCAACAGTGCTAGCAAACCTCCCCGCAAGGATATTTGTCCCGCTCTGGTTCAGGTGCAACCCGTCCGACTTGTACAAGTCCCACCTTTCCCAGAAGCAGGCCCAGTGATCCAGGAAACTAAAACCCTCCCTCCTACACCAACTCTTTAGCCACGCATTCTTCTGCACTATCCTCCTATTCCTATACTCACTAGCACGTGGCACTGGGAGTAATCCAGAGATTACAACCTTTGAGGTCCTGCCCTTTAATCTGTTACCTAGCTCCCTAAATTCTTGATGCAGGACCTCATCCCCCTTCCTACCTATGTCGTTGGTCCCAATGTGGACCACGACCTCTGCCTGCTCACCCTCCCCCTTAAGAATGCCCTGTAGCTGCTCAGTGACATCCATGACCCTGGCCCCAGGGAGGCAACAAACCATCCTGGAGTCACGTTTGCAGCCACAGAAACACCTATCTGTTCCCCTTACGATAGAATCCCCTACCACTATTGCTCTCCCACTCTTTTTCCTCCCTTCCTGAGCAGCAGAAGCATCCCTGGTGCCAGGAAGCTGGCTGCTGCTGCCTTCCCCTGGTGAGTCATCCCCCTCAACAGTATCCAACTTGGTATACCTGTTTGAAAGGGGGATGTCCGCAGGGGTTCCCTGCACTTCCTGCCTGCCTCTGTTGCTCCGCCTGATGGTCACCCCCTGTGCAGCCCTACCCTGAGGCGTGAACAACTCGTGAACAGTGTACATTAAGCATCTATAGATGGCAATACATTGGAGTTAAAATCTGACACACAGATTTCCAGGCATGGAGGGGGGCCTAATACCCCTACACCACCTGGTTCATACATATTATCTTTTATTAATAACGACACACATAGTAAACTTCAATAAAAATAATAAAGGAAGAAAAATACACACAAAATCACAAATGAATACTATCAAAAATAGAGGAGGGAGGGAAACTCTAACTCTATACATAGCAGCAAAATTTAAATGGGTGTCTCCTCGTCTACCCGCACATAATGCTCCCTCCATTCTCCTCTGTTCTCATACTTCTGGAAACGTTTGTCCCTCTTACAATGTACAAAGAGTAAATAAATCACAATAAAAATCTGACATACTATGAGGATGTGGGAGGCTATCCTAATCCATGAAGGGACTTCTATATTAGTGAACAGGTCCCACCACTGTTGGCTCACTATATCTAATATGTCTGCCCCTATTTCTAATGTCTTCTGCTCCAGCTTGTAAAAATGTTTCTGTGAAAAGGCAACGGCTTTTAGTATCTTGGTGAGGTGTTCAGGGAGAGGGGGAATGACGTAGCCAAAATGTGCAACGAATCGTTGCAGATCGGTGAAATTTTCTTTGACAGTGAGGTGAACAGTGGAAGGTTCAGGAATAGGGACAATTCGCTCTTGGGCCACTTGAACTTCTGCCTTGGGTTTGAAGCAGAAACTGCTGTCACTGACCGGACACCAGCCGCTGTCCATGTTGGTAGTGGGGCGCTGCAGTGGTGACACAGTATGTCCCACCTCCTATATATGCCACCTGCGGGGGCACATGGCTTTGTGCCATTGCCTCCATGGTGCAATTTATAGGCTTCGCACCAGCAGTTCTGAACCCGCACTGTGGTTTCGAATAGGCATTCAATTGCTGGGGACACAGGATGATGTGTGGTCCCCGGCTCCAGCACCCCGAGAGGTTGGTACCCATCATTGCATGCTCCCATCGAATGATGTAAGGTGGGACCGCTGTGTAGCGAATGTGTGCACCCCCTTGAATGACTCCAATGTTCTCCACCCTGTATACCGGGCGGGTTTAGCTGTCTTTCCCATAACCGGCATTCTTACCACTATACCCATAATGGTGTGATTAGACCGCCCACAGTCCACTGGGACTGGGTAGGCCTCTGAAGCTAATCTGAGCTGGCACAGACTTAATGCATTCTCAAAAGGGTGGAGGGCTGCGAGGTGCTTATTGCTGATCCAGGAGGGGACCAAACCTTGTTTTAAATCCTCCAGATTACTGCTGCCCTCGCCCAGTAACCACGCCCCATACAGCACGTATGCCTCGTTCTGCGCAGCCTGATCTGACGCATTCCGATCCTCTCTGATGAGAGCATTTACCGTTTTAGCGTGTTTCTCCAGCTCAGCTATGATTTCTTTTAAGTGTAGTGTCATGGCCTGGTCCTCATGTAACTCAGAACCCACTACCTTATTCCCGTCCGTCAGTATCTTTCTTAACCACGCTTTTAAACCATTGATCTGGGACTGCAGCTCCACATCATCCAGAGTGTTGATGACAGAAGTCCCTGAGTTAAAGGCGGTAAAAATATCATTCACTGTACCCCTTCTTTGTCTCCCTACCCTGTCCAAGACCTCATGTGGTGTGGTGTACAATCCGGCTCTTTCGACATCGGCAAAGTCGAACTCATAAAATTGTCTGAACATATTTGTTAACAGGACCTGGTACAATTGCTCCGTTTCCTTGGGGCACCACTCTGGCAATCGCACCTCGGTGAGGTTTAAAATCACCGAGGCTACCATGTAGTGCACCCCTTGGTACAGCACCTGACCTGTGGGTACCAATACCAGTCCGTTCCCGGGTCCCTTGGTAGTGGCGGGGCACCCTTCCTTGCGGGCTTTGGCTACCGGAATCGTGGGCAGGGGCTTGCGGGGGTGGGTGATGAGCTCAGTGGCATTCACCGGGATCGGAGAGCATGGGACTCCGCACGCCTGCGTGCTGATGTCCCACCTCATCCCTTTCCCAGCATCCTGCCACTGTCTCTGGAAAAAGATGGAGACGCCTGTGGGGCAGACGCATTCTGAACCCCACATGCAGATACAAATCCCCTCATCTGGTTCCCATCATTTGTCCCAACAGACACTCAATCCCCCATGAGTCCCCATAATAGTCTGATGGGTATTGTTACCCAGTCGCTCCCACTCGACCGTGGAGTTTTTCATGGTCTTACTCAGCTTCCGAAGCCACCACCATCTGTCCAAAGGAACATGTCCGTTGCATACTAAACAAATCTTCCTCCTGACGGTGACGCTGACCTTGGGCGCGATGATCCTCACCCTGGGACACATTAGAGATGTCTCTCCGTATGCAAACCCGGACTGGCTGGAGTATTCCGTAGAGTTCGACCCCAGCCATCCTGGCCACCTCCCTTCGTGGAAGTAGGTGGCTGTTTCCTCAACGTCCCGTTCACCTGTCCCATCAGTCGCGATGGGGCTGTGTCCCCGGAGCATCCATACACGATGGAGTCCTTGGTGTAGCCCCGATAGGCCAAGCTACACCCGATCACCGCGAACACGATGAGAATCCTCTCCATGGTACCTTTGGTTCCTGCAACAGATTAAAACGATACAGCCAGGCTCCCGAGAGATTCTGGCCTAGGTGAAGGCATGATCGGGTCTTTCGACCTCGATCCAAAACAAACACACATGCTGGGCAGATTCTAAAACTATTTCTTATAACACCCATCACCTTAAAAATTTACACACCTTATACTTAACCAAACTTAAACTTAACTAAACTTATGTACAGTGCCGCCCGTCCCCGGGCGGCCTGCCTAATCCCCGTTCGGACTGCAGCTCACCGCTCCCTGTGGCGGGGCTGCACTGACCTGTAGCTTGAGTCCCCCGCAGCCTTTTGCTGCCAATTGGGGACTGCGTCTTTCTAGGGATTTCCCAAGTCGGTGTCTGCTGAAGTAGGGGGAATCTGGCCAGAGTTTTATTGGCTGAGGCGTCCGAGACGACCTGCGAGGGGGTACTTCGGGCGAGGCTCCCTTTGCGAGTGGACCTTTGGTTGGGACTTTAGCCCTCACAGCCCATGGCTTCTCCACGACTATCGGCTTCAGCTCCCTTCCCTCAGACTCCGCCCCTTTGGGATTTGGGTCTGTGACAGACGACTCCTCCCTACCTGTCCCTACAGGTGGAGAATCTCCACCCCCAAGTTCTACCTCCCCTAAGCTTGAGCCGAGGGCGGGACCTCCGTCCTCCGACTTCACCTCCTCCAGAATCGTGTCAGGGGCGGGGCCTAGCTGTTCGGGCTCCCCCCTAACTGTGCTCGGGTCAGGGGGAGGGCCTTGGTCTTCAGGCTCTTCCTTGTCCGAGTCCCAGGCCAATGGGGAAACCTCCCAGGTAAGCGGGATAGCTCCTCCCCTCAAGCAGGCTGCGGCGCCAGCCTGTGTGGTCTGTGACTTTTGCACGCCTCAGGCTGAGGATTTTTACCCTCAGACCTGGCTTCGGTTGTTGGCTCTTTTGCTCCCAGCTTAAATAGTTTGCACTGGTTTACGTGAAACCATTTAGTGCGCCGGGGCAACTTCACTGCGTAGGTGGTGGGGACTGGTGGGTCTTGCACCGGTTCCCGTCTAGCCTTGTCTATGGCTCTCTCTCCAGCGCGGATGGTCAGACCCAGGAATTTTACTTCCTGCTGGCCGATCCGTGCCTTCTTTGGGTTTACCTTGGAACCCTTTCTGCCTTTCTTACCCGTACTCGTTCCCCAGAGACAGCGATTTCTAAGATCCACAAGGATCCCGTGTTCTACTAAGAAATCGGACCCAAGATCCCTTTTCCACCCTCCACCTCCCACTTCATCAGTACACACTTTCACGTGGTGCAGAGTGGTCCTAAATGAATGGAGAGGGGGATGGAGAATGCGCCAGCCTGTTCTTTGCCCGTGGAGCCCGACAGAATATATAGAACCCATGTGGACAGAGGTGAGGTGGTAGGGTTAGCCGTGTGGATCACGGTGCACAATGCCCCCGTATCCAACAGATAGGTCCCTTTTACCTTCTCTACCTCCATCTCCACGAGGGGTCGCCTCCATAAATCATATTGCAACGAACACAGGTAAACGGGCTGCGCTGGCTCTAGTCATTGGGGTAGAGCGGTCGGGGCCGCGGGAACGACGGGACCGGTGGTGACTGCTATCTTCCCCTGTGAGATCATAAGAGACCGCATTATCTCTAAAATTGATTCTATCGCAGCGGGATCTATAGCTGCACCGGCTCCTTTTCCTGGGACAGGGGCTGCGGCTTGGACCTGGACTCGTGCTGGGGCGGCGGTCTGGGCTTGGGCTTGGGCTGCGGGAGATTTTCCCTTATTATCCTTTCACGGATTTTTACAGTCCCTGCGCCAATGTCTATCCTTCCCACACCCGTAGCAATTGAGCTTGGCCTGGGGAGGGCAATTCCCTTCCTGATGCCACTCCTTTTTACTTGGGGCTGCGGGTTTTGCCTCATGCACTTTTCCCTTAGAGGTAGGTGCCTCCTGACCCCTGCAATTCTTATATGCAATGGTGAGCTGTCGGAGCACTGTCTCCTCTGTGGTACCGGGACCTTGGGGGTCAAACCAAGATTTGGCTTGGGCCTGTACCTGTGGTAAGCTGTTGGCAACCAGGCAGCGGAGCCAATAAACCCGCTGGACATCGTTCATTGCAGCCCGTTCAGGCATGCCCGGACAGCTGCGCCAATACACTGGCCACAGCCTTTCTGCGAAAACCCGTGGGGGCTCTCCAGTTAGCTGCTTAGTCCCTTCCACACGGAGGAACGGGTTGCCGTCGTCCACTCCCGTAACCTCCAGGGCCTCGTCCCAGAGTTCCTCATACCCTTTCTGCCCCCTCTTACTCCCGTCTGAGAGGCACTGAAGGATTGTGCTATCCAGGGAGAATAGCAACATCTTAGCCTGCCCTGGACCATCGCAGTCATTGATGGCGGCTGTCTGCTCTATCTCCCTGAAATGGACTGAGGGATCTCCCTTCTCGGAGAGTTTTGGGAGGTGGCTCACCATCGCTCTGATTTGTTGGGCACTGTGGGGCAGTATGAGATGGTTCTGGAGGGGTCCGTCATCGCCATTTGCGGCGGCGGGACCGTACCTCCGGTGCCGAGCAGGACACATTGGTGCCGGCTCCGGCTTCACTACCGGGGGTTGTTCTTCCTCCTGTTCTACCACCCCCCCTTTGGGCCAAACCTCACTACAGCTCGGCGGTGCTGAGGGTTCAGTGGCTGGTGCCACAACTACTTCACGTGGAATCGGTTTTTTGGATTCCTTCAGGCTTACTAGGCACAGCATGCCTTTTGCCTTAGCCAGGGCCATTCTTAGGTCTTCTACAGCCTTCTGGCAGGGGCCGTGGTCTCTGCTTTCAAATCCCTGCTCGGTGGCCAGCTTGTAAGTTGCCTTAACCTCCACTACTTTCTCCTCCTGCACTCTTAGCTGTTGTGCGAGGCGGGCGCTTTTCTCCCGTACTCTCGCTTCATGAATCTTTGCCTCAGTAACCTGGCATTCCAGGTACTCTACTTTAGCCTGATGTTGACTGGCTACAGTTTGACATTCCTGATTCAGCGCGTGAAGCGTTGCGATCAGCTTTTCTCCACCCATGGCCTTTTCCTCTATTTCTGATGCCTGGGTTTTGGTCTTGGCTGCCTGCGCTGCAACGACTCTGTCCAAAATCTGGACTTGTCTTTTGTAGCACATCAGCCACACTGCCTTCTCTACTGACTTTTTATGTTCTTTACTCTCTGTCCACCTGACGGCTGCGTCTACCGGATGCCCATCCAGTAAGAGATCGGAAATCCACTGTTTAGTGAGATTTACCTTACCAAAAACATAATCCGCTATCCTCTCATCCATAACATTTCGTCCATTTAAACCTGGGTCTAATACATTGCAATCCTGCTGCCAGTGTCCTGCCGCGGTCGCCATTTTCTGTAAGGTTTTTTTTTTTGCCAGGGCTCTCTCTCTGGTGAGACCTCTCTCTCTTTTGCACAGTAATTTACCGAGTGGTTTGACCCACTCACCCCTTAGGTTCTGTACATTGGACTTTGAGGCAGGAACTACAATGCAGAGAATACTCTGTAGACCAAGTTTAATGAAATGAAGTGAAATTTTATTGCATAAAGGAAAAATTGAATGTAAGCCAATAAGGTACATGGGAGGGAAAAACAAATCATAATACAGTACTAACCAATATATCCACAGGCATATTATACTTTACAAGGTTCACCATGAAATAGGGAAACACACGGAACATCGAGGGATAGCAACTCATTGTTAATTATCCCCTAAAATGCCCACCCCCTAAACCTAGCTAAATTAGATTATGAGGGGCCAGAAACATGCTCACCAGTCCCAGTTTGAGTCTTCAAAACGTCTCCAATCCCAAACATCTACCGAATCGTCTTCTTCTTCCGAGTCTGAACAGCCTCTCTACCGAACCCGAACTCCTAACCGAACTGCACCTTCTTCGGACCCCCGAACGATCTCTCCAAAATTATCTCTACAATGCTGTTCTTGCTCTTCCGCACTGCTCTCTCTCTGAACTTGAACACCTAATGGCTACCCCAGGTCTTCAGTTATACTTCTCATGGAGGCCCTTATCTCCTGCCATATGAAGGTTAGTCTTTGTTTAAATTTTGGCGGGCTTGTAGCACAGAGGGGTAGTCATTGTGTTTAAAGTACTTTCCGGATGGCCGGTAACTGCCATCTCTGGTCTGGAATGACCTTGTATTGTCTTTAATGGGTCTTGATGTCCCCCTTTGAACTTGAGGCTGTTTCCCTTTGTCTGGGTAAACATTTTGATGGCCTTTATCTACAGGCCGATCTGATTGGATCTGCATCCAATCCATATGTATGGGGTTCTGTCTGGTTTCGCATTCTCCGAAATTGCATTCCAGAACTTACTGTGGGCTGAATCCACAAAAGCTGTCTGTGGACTGCAGGAACCATTTTAAAATGTCCCAAAAAGCTGGTCACGGGTTCTGGCGGCCATTTTGTGTGCCCCTTTTTCTGGGCTTCTTTTAAAACAGTCTTTAAAAATTAAGGCCTTTTCTGCCAATAGACCCTTATAGGACAATGTTCAATTTTGCGAATCCTACAACTGTAGCAACTCGCCAAGGCTTCTTCGACAACAGCTCCCAAACCTCCTTATAATGCACTTTGGGAGTCAGAACACCAATCTGACACCAAGTTATCATTTTAATGTTGATTTACCATGAAGCAGAAATTTCATTACATTGATGCAAATCTCCCAACACCTCCCATCTTTGACAGCACCTCCCAAACCCGCAACCCCTACCACCTAGAAGGAAAGGGCACCAGGTGCACGGGAACACCATCACCTCCAAGTTTCCCTCCAAGTCACACCATCCTGACTGGAAAGATATCGCTGATCCTTCATCGTCACTGGGTCAAAATCCTGGAACTCCCTCCCTAACAGTACTGTGGGAGTACCTTCACCACACGGACTGCAGTGGTTCAAGAAGGCAGCTCACCACCACCCTCTCAAGGGCAACTAGGGATGGGCAATAAATGCTGGCCTTGCCAGCGATGCCACATCCCAAGAATGATTATTTTTAAAAAGGCTGCCCTCTGGTACCCAATCCAAGGAACCTTTCCTCTTGTATGAAGCTGGGCAATGACTATTCGCAGGCTGTCCAATTGTGAGAGGGCTCACAGTCAAGCCAATGCAATTCTGGTCTCACCTGTTGTTCACTCATGTAAACTTTTCAGCAAGTGTCATTAGTTAGTGATCAGGAACAGGAAACCCGAATGATTTTCCCCCTCCCTAGCCTAGGAGCTTGAGGACCAAAGTAGCACATTTACCATCTGAGATTAGCTAATTCAGCACAGATCAGTGAGTTGTGTGCTTACTATCAGAACCACCAAGAACAGATTATGTCATCTGGTTTTATAATTGCCATGAAATTCACTGTTGGTCATCCAACAACAACAACAAGCGCCTTTAACGTAGTAAAGCATTCCAAGGTGCTTCGCAGGAGCATTAGCAAACAAAATTTGACACCGAACCACATAAGGAGATATTAGGGCAGATGACCAAAAGCTTGGTCAAAGAGGTAGGTTTTAAGGAGAATCTTAAAGGAAGAAAGAGAGGTAGAGAAGCAGGGAGGCTTAGGGAGGGAATTCCAGAGCTTAGGGCCTAGGCAGCTGAAGGCACGGCCACCAATGGTGGGGCGATTAAAATCGGGGCTGCTCAAGAGGCCAGAATTGGTGTAGCGCAGCGATCTTGGGTGGATGTAGGGCTGGAGGAGATTACAGAGATAGGGAGAGGCGAGACCATAGAGTGATTTGAAAACAAGGATGAGAACTTTAAAATCGAGGCATTGCTTAACCAGTGTGCTTTATATAGCTGAACATTATCAGTATTGTGCTTCTACTATGGATTACATTGAAAGCCCGTAATCCCATTACGAAACATTGATTGTTGCTGAAAAACAATCTGCCAGAGCATTCCAAACAGAATATCTTCTCTACTCTTCGGATCTGAAGACTTATTTAGCCACCTGTGGCTGGAGTGTCATGGTGCAAATGTCATTCAGCCACGATGCTCTTAGAGCAATAACTCAAGAGCAGTACAAGAATTTGAGCTTGAAGTGCCTGAAGAGCTTGGAGCGGTTAGGGTCAAATAACCAAAAGAGGGTGCAATGCAGCAAAACCAGTGAAACTTGCATACAATTACTGAAGGAAATTGGCCTCTTGCATAAAATAACAGAAAGGGCAATCTCCATACGTACACAACATGTCAATGCAATGACTTGAACAGCAGTGCTCAAGGTGCAGACTATGATATGAAACCTAACCTCTTGGCACAGAAGAAAAAATGAAACACTTTGGAATACTTAGTGGACTTTTGCAAAACTATATTGATTTTTAAGAGTTGTTTTATTCCATCGGGATCCTTTTGAAACTCACAAACTTCAATTTCTTAATGTACCAGATTCAGCTTTTCCAAATATCCATCAGATAGAGAGAAAAAAAAGAAAAATCAAGAACAATAGCAACTAACTATGGGAAAATCAGGACTGATGTTGGAGTCAAATTTTTTTAAATTCGTTCCTGGGATGTGGACGTCACTGGCAAGGCCAGCACTTATTGCCCATCCCTAATTGGCCTTGAGAAGGTGGTGGTGAGTCGCTGCAGTCCGTGTGGTGAAGGTGTTTCCACAGTGCTGTTAGGTAGGGAGTTCCAGGATTTTGGCCCAGCGACGATGAAGGAACAGCGATATACTTCTAAGTCAGGATGGTGTGTGACTTGGAGGGGAACTTGCAGGTGGTGGTGTTCCAATGTCTCTGCTGCCCTTGGCCTTCTATGTGGTCGCGGGTGTGAGAGGTGCTGTTGAAGAAGCCTTGGCGAGTTGCTGCAGTGCATCTTGCAGATGGTGGAGGGAGTGAATGTTTAAGGTGGTGGATGGGGTGCCAAGCAAGTGGGCTGCTTTGTCCAAGATGGTGTCCAGTTTTTTGAGGGTTGTTGGAGCTGCACTCATCCAGGCAAGTGGAGAGTATTCCATCACACTCCTGACCCCTGACTTGTGCCTTGTAGATGGTGGAAAGGCTTTGGGGAGTCAGGAGGTGAGACACTCGCCACAGAATACCCAGCCTCTGACCTGCTCTTGTTGCCACAGTATTTATGTGACTGGTCCAGTTAAGTTTCTGGCCAATAGTGACCCCCAGGATGTTGATGGTGGGAGATCCAACAATAGTAATCCCATTGAATGTCAACGGTGGTGGTTAGACTCTCTCTTGTTGGAGATAGTCATTGCCTGACACTTGTATGGGGCAAATGTTAAATTAACCCTAAAGAATTATTCTGGGTAGAGTTATTACAGACAATCCTAGGACACTACAGTCTTATAATTATGCTTAACATATTTATATGGCTTTTTAATTGTTATTTTAGCCTGCTTGCTTTAAATGGCTTAAAGACCCTCTTAAAATAGCAGACAAAGAAACTTCATACAAATACACTATGCATTCCCACATTACAATTGTAATTTCAAGAACTGTATGATGAAACCCTTCAGCTGCCTTCATGAAGTGTACAGCCACGCACGTGTGATGCAAGGACCACAACATAAGGAAGATTACCAAGTCTGAGATCCACTATACAAATGTTTCATTGCAAATGCTACTCCTAACTGAAACTTTTGAATCATTACCAAAACCCAAAGCTTTTCAATTGAAATCCATTATCTTATGGTATGGAAACACCCTCGATCGTCTGAAATGCAAAACACTGACACCTGCACACTCCAATGCAGAAAATCAGTAAACAACTCAAAAGGATAGTCTAAAATATGCTTCGCAGCAGCAATGAGCTGCCATTGTTGTTTGTAGGTTCATGGAAATTAACTTGGTGACATTCAAACTGAATTTAGAAGAAGAATCTGCAGAGGGTTTTTCATTTGGTGTTTTACTCGAAGGTTCTCCATTTATTTTCACCATCAGTCAGTTGATGCAACAGAAAATGATGATCTGGGCTATGGGCTGTTCCATGACTAATGTCATTGGCCAACAGGAGATGTCTGACAGTAGTGTGAGTTGCCTGTGTCAGTTTTCCTCTCTCCCCCTCCCCCACTTCCCCACCATCCTGCTATGGTAAGGTACTCCATCTTGTGGTCCAGTAACAAACTGACCAAACTTGTTTCCAAAGTTCCATGAGATCCAGGAAGCGAAGATCAGACATCTACTTCCATGTGTAAATTTTATGAGTGTAATATGTTGGGTTCAGAGTTAAGATAACTAAAATAGTTACTACAATCATGATGTTTGACGAAGTCACCTTAGCATGCTTTTTAAGTTGAATCCCCTCAAATGTGCCGGTTACATTGACCCACTAGCCAAACAATAGAATTATAACTTAATACAACAACTTGCATTTATACAGCACCTTTAACATGGAAGAATGACCCAAGGCGCTTCACAGGAACATAACCAGACAGAAATGGACATTCAGCCAAAAAAGGAGATATTGGGAGGGGTGACCAAAAGCTTGGTCAAATCGTTGAGTTGTTAGGAGGGTATTAAAGGAGCAGAGGGAGGTGAGGAGGCAGAGTTTTGGGTGAGCTGAAGTTTACGGGGGTTGGAGGATAGGAGGCCGGCCAAGTCTGGAGGTGACAAAGGCATGGATGAAGGTGTTAGCAGCAGATGAGCTGAGGCAGGGGCAGAAGCAGGCAACGTTACCTGAGATGGAAATAGAAAATCTTTGTGATGGCAAGGTTATGGGGTCAGACACTCAACTCGGGTCAAATAGGATGCCATGGTTCAAAACAGTCTGGTTTAACCTGAGAAAGTGGCAGAGGAGGGTGATGGAATCAGTGGCAAGAGTACAGAGCTTGTAGCGGGGGCCAAAAACTATGACCCCTAGGTCTAGATTCCCCCACGAGGGGAAACATCCTCTCAGCATCTACCCTGGCAAGCCCTCTCAGAATCTTATATGTTTCAATAAGATCACCTCTCATTCTTCTAAACTCCAACCTGCTCCACCTTTCCTCATAAGACAACCCCTTCATCCCAGGAATCAACCTAGTGAACCTTCTCTGAACTGCTTCCAATGCAAGTATATCCCTCCTTAAATAAGGAGACCAAAACTGTACGCAGTACTCCAGTGTGGTCTCACCAATGCCCTGTACAGTTGTAGCAAGACTTCCCTACTTTTATACTCTATCCCCCTTGCAATAAAGGCCAACATTCCATTTGCCTTCCTAATTACTTGCTGTACCTGCATGTTAACTTTTTGTGTTTCATGTACGAGGAGACCCAGATCCCTCTGTAACTCAGCACTCTGAAGTCTCTCTCCAATTAAATAATATTTTGCTTTTCTATTCTTTCCCACATTATACTTCATCTGCCAAATTTTTGCCCACTCACTTAACCTATCTATATCCCTTTGCAGACCCTTTGGGCAGGATTTTCATTGGGCCGTGGAGGCAGAATTGGAGGCGTGTGGGGGGTTAAAATCCTGAAATCGGGGGGCACAAACCCATCCCGCCCCCAACCCGCCTCCATATCTGTTACAAAGGAGGCGGGTACCCGACCCGCACTGGGATCCGCCTCCCCGAGGCGGGAAGGGGATTAGTGCCAATTAACTGCCTGTTAACAGGTAGTTAACAGGCAGTTTTTAGCCTAATCCCTATTTTCATTCTTGAAATGTGGGATTCCCGACAGCTCCAAACCATGCCAAGTTAGTGAGGTGGGCCGTCGGGCTGAAGGGCTTGGAGGGGTCGAGATGTCCGGTGTTCAGGTGAGTGCAGAGGTAAGTGTGTTTGGTGTGTTTAAAGTGTTTAAAGAAGTTTTACTTACCTTTACAGCCTTCCTTCCTTCAGGTCTCGGGAGTCCCTCATCTCACCGGCACAGAAAGCAGAATGGCCGCGATCTGTCAAAAATTGCAGCATTCAGCTTTCTGTTCCGGAGAGATCTCTAAATCATCCTGAGAGGAAGGAATTAACTTAGAGTACAGATTGTCTGTGTTTGACAGCTTCAAACAGCTGTGAAACGCTGATATTGCATCTGTCAAAAGGTCTTGACAGATGAAATATCAATCTGTGACGTTACCTATTGCCGGGTGGCCCTTAATTGGCCTGCAGTGGGCTCAACAAGGTCAATCAAGTCAAAATCGCGTGGGTTGGCTACAACTCGATGGAGGTGGGACTACAACCCCGAAAGTTGTAGTCCTGCCTCTTACCCGCCTCCTCAATGAAAATCCAGCCCTTTGTGTCCTCCTCACAACTTGCTTTCCCACCTATCTTTGTATCATCAGCAAATTTGATACCCTCCTTAACTTCTTTAGTTAGGCACGGATGGTTCATCCTTCTCGTCGAGTCTTTCTTTCTCACTGGAATATATCTTTGTTGAGAGTTATGAAATATCTCCTTAAAAGTCTGCCACTGCTTATTTACCATCTTACCTTTTAATCTATTTTCCTAGTCAACTTTAGCCAACTCTGTCCTCATACCCTTGTAATTGCCTTTATTTAAGTTTAAGGCATTAGTTTCAGACCCAAGTTTCTCACCCTCAAACTGAATGTGAAATTCTATCATGGCGCAGGGGCAGGAAGAGAAGCCATTGCTGGAAAAGCTTGGCTTGGTGGACAAGGAGAACAGGGAGAAGCAATAGAGGCAGCTGAATGGATGCTCTCAATCCTGGTGCCAAAGAAGTCCATGAGCTCCTCGCACTGCTATTGGAGGTGAGGGTGAAGCGGGCAGGGGAAAGGGGTTTAAGGAGTCAGTTGATAGTGGAGAAAAGAAGCCAAGGATTATCTTTGCTCTCCTGGATGATCATGGAGTAGTGGATGATTTTGGCAAAGGAGAGTGGGGCCTGATAGTACTTGATGTGGTCTGGTTGGATCTGGTTAAACCAGTTGTGCGCCAGATATGCTCACGTCTGTGCCCCTTGACTGGAGAGAGCAGAGATGGGAGCCATACCAGGAGATCGACCAGGATTGTATAGAGTGTTTTACTTCGGACAAGGGCATCAACGGTGGAGGTCAGGGAGTGATTGAGCAAATTGACAGCTGCTGAAGTATTGTGGCAGCTGAAAGGCCAAAAGCTAGGCAGTTGGGAGCTTGAAAGAACAATTGTAAGTGACTTGGGGGAGAGTCTGTGCAGGGGTGATCACAGAAGTAAGTGTGGTTGATGGGAGGGGGTGTTATGGGTGGTGAGAGATACAAAGAAGTGGTTGGAGATAGCCTTGTCTATGATCGAGATCATGGGAGTAAAGAGGCCACAGGAGATGACAAGGTTGAGGGGGTAGCCATGAATATGGGTAAGAGAGTTTACATAGAGGGAGAGGTCTATTAACAATTATCTCCTAATGCTCTTTATATAGCTGAACATTATCGGTATTCTGTAGCATCTAACTGGGAGTGTCAGCTGGACTCAGGTGAAAGGCAACCCTGGGACTCCACAATTGAACATCCGGGTGAAAGACAAGCTCTCTGCTGCCGTTGTTACTGGGCTGGGTGTACAGGAAGCCAACCAATACCTGAAAGAGAAAGGAAAGCTAACATTTGAGGTGTGACCCTTCAACAATAAAGGATTTTCTTTTTAGTCTTAAAATAAATGTGGCCTCTAAGCGTGTAATATGTGACCTTTCAAAGTGACTGTGCAAAATGTACTATGGTAAAATAATGTTTGGTATTTTGAGAAATGGCGCATAAAATTATCAAGGCATTTCAATGTCTCAAAAGGAATTCAACTTAATTCTTAATGCAGCCTCAGAGGCTGAAGACTAGCTATGTAATCTGAAGGCCTCCTACATTCAACTGATGCAAGTAAATATAGTCCATGAGACATTATCAGAGCTCAGGTAAACGGCAACATTTGCCCAGTGGAAATCCCAATCTTCTGCATATTTGGCAATGAGAAAAGATAAGATTTCCATTTGACAGTGTGACTGATGCAATCATTAAAAACAATCAGTGTACTGTGAAAGATACCAACTGAGACTTGTCATATGATGGGTGTATTTAGGATCCTGACTATCTCACTCCTTCTTTGTTAGCTGTAATGATTGTTAATCCTAAGCGCGGTGAGTAAAGGAAATATGAGTTTGATCAGAATTTAGCTCAACTGCTGCAGTGTTTATGCCGAGAAGGTGAGCAGAACATGTCCAGAGATTCCCAGTGCTCTCTGTGAGAAGGAAATACCTCTCTGTAAAATCTTAATCAATTTGGGCAGGTCATGTAGAGTTCTACATGATTCATTAGCAGGCCAGTCAGTGGGAATTCACAATACTTACAGCAGGCCTTGGATTTACTTCCTGAGACAAACACCTTAGTCACTAAGAATATACATTGAGATCAGCTGCTTCTATGCAGCTGGGGCTGGGTAATGGAATCTGGCAGACACGGGGAGTTGGGGGGGTGAAATATGTTGTATGCAAAGGGCAGCCAGCCAGGCTTGAATGGAGGAGCTGGAGTTCTTGAGTTGTCCTTGAATACATTTAAAGATCAGGGAGTTTTTATTTAGTTCCTCCCCTCTAGAAATTAAATTGATGGGAGAGGGAAAGGTCAGGATTGATGGGGTGAATGATATTTTCTCCCTGACATGTTTTCTTATAGTTAACATGTATTCTTTATTATTGCATGGCCTAGTTATGTTATATTTCAGTACAAGGTGGAAGATTGAGAAGAAATACAATGGATTGCTTTAGATTCAATCGCATCATTCAAAAAAGTAAAATTCTGACCAATAAATACCACCAAATGATGCCACCTTTTTCCTTCGTTATTTTCCTTGTGACCATCCCAATATGCCAGGGCAGCCAAGTAGGTGGGGAAAAGTGAAACAATCTCCAATATTCTAAGTGCAAAATCAATAAGTAACTTCTGCCTAACCAGGCTTTTAAATGTAATATTCCTTGAAACGATATATTCTGGGGATTAGAGCAATACAGCTCTGTTATTGCTTCTTTTAGAAATTTAGGACAGTGCTTAAAACATTTAGGACACCTCTTGTCCTACCTTTATCTAATTTGCATAATTGCTCATTAGACAAGTTTTCCTTGGGTTGCTACTTCAGCATCAATGCCGATTAAATCCTGAAGAGCAATGCTTGTCACAGCTGTACCTTGAGCGTGGAGGTGAAGGTGGTTCCATTCTTGCCTGCTCCACTGGCGGCTGTTGATCTAGGTTAGCTACAGCAAGGGAACCCTTCCCAGCATCTTCGAGCTGAAATCGATTCCTGTGTTGTTATTTAAGAGATTTTATTTGAACAGTTACACAGCAGGAACATGCTGGGAAGGAATAAAGATGCATTCAGTGAATACGCCGTTGAACAAAATGCACACAAAGGACATCTGATTTTTTTGAACATTGAACTGCAATGTAATATTAATGTTTTGAACTGTACTGAAGGGCTCTTGTTTCATTTTTTAATACTTTGTATTTTCAAATGATTTCTGTAAATTGCAAGATTTTCAAACCAGGGTCTCCAGACTAGAGAAGGCCGGTGTGGAGGATTCCAAGGTACATGAATTCATCAGATTTCTGCATTCTTCTGTATTTGTTGACATATTAGCACTTGAGTTCTGATGCTGTATACTAATGAAAAATGTTTTCTGCGATGATAGTGCTCTTTTTCTTTGGGCGACTGACACTGTGAGGGGAATTTTAACCCCAAACAACGGGTGGATTGGGGTCAGATGGGAGGTTAAAATTTAAAAGTCTGAATACTGACTCCAACCCACCTCCAACCCGCCCACTTTCGGTTTTAATGGAGGCGGCTAACCAATCCGCTCGCAGGAGGTGGGTTGGCACTTTAAATATTATAATGAGGCTCCATGCCTCATAGTGATCCATCATTTTTAATTTAACAGTGAGCACCGGGTTTCCCAGGCATCGGGGAACCCACCAGCTCAAGGGAGGCAAGGACTGCTGGATCCAGGAGGTAAGTGCCTTTACACTTATCTGCTGGATCCAGCGTTCCTGCCTCGCCAACCCCCCACAGTCGGACACCCCACGACCATTCTGATCTCCCCCTGACCTCACACCGAGACCTCCAACCTCTCCGACGAGGCCTCCGATCCCCGGTCCCCACCTCCGGCCTTCGATCCTCAGCCCCCAATCCTCCTCTGGATCCCAATACCCGCACCCCGGCCTTCCTACTTCCCCCCGCTGGCCCCCAATTACCCTCGGCCTTCCGACCTCCCCCGCCAGCCCCTGATCCCCCTCCGGCCTTCCGAACTCTCCCCTCCGGCCCCCAATCCCCCTCCAGCCTTCCGACCTCCCCCCGCCGGCCCCCAATCCTTCTCCAACCTTCCGAGCTCTCCCCTCCGGCCCCTGATCCCCCTCTGGCCTTCCGACCTCCCCCCGCTGGCCCCCAATCCCTCCGGCCTTCTCTGAGCTCTCCCCTCCAGCCCCCGATCCCCCTCCGGCCTTCCGACATCCCCCCTCTGGCCCCCGATCCCCCAACAGCCTTCTGAGCTCCCCACTCTCTGGCCCCCAATTAGCCATCGGCCTTCCAACCTCCCTCCTCTGGCCTCCGATCACCCTCCGGCCTTCTGACTTTCCCCCTTCGGCCCTTAATCACCTTCCGACTACCCCCCTCTGGCCCCCTACCCCTCTCCAGCCTTCCAACCTCCCCCCTCTGGCCCCCTACCCCCCTCCAGTCTCCAATTACCTCCTTGCCCCCCCCCAATACCACTCTCCCTCCTCTCTGCGGCCTGGTGCCGCAGGCCTACACACCCGACGGCCACCCAGCCTCTCCAGCTGGCTGGCTACGGGTGGGAAACAGTGATTCTAAATGCTAATCAGGTCCTGCCGTTAATCAGGGCCTGTGGAAAACCCGTTCTCTCGGGTTTCCCAACTGCTTTCCAGCCCCTCTGGTCCCTACCCACCTCCAAATTAAATTTCTGGCCTGTGTTTTGGAACTTAGGATGAGGAGTGTCAGTGTTTGCAAGGGATTCCTCACACAGATAACTTTGAAAATCATTTAGCAAAGAACCTTTCCTTTTACTTCAATTTATGAGGGACAGCTATGCTAGTCTGACACAGCATCCACTCCACAGCACTGGGTCAGTTGCATAGAATTTATAGCACAGAAACAGGCCAATCGGCTCTCCACGAGCCTCCTCCCACTCTATTGACTTTGTCTCACCCTAATAACATATCCTTCTATTCCTTTCTCCACCATGTACTTATCTAGCTTCCCATTACATGCATCTTTGCTATTCGCTTCCACCACAGGCGAGTTCCACATTCTCACCACTCTCTGAGTAAAGAAAATTCAAGAGCATTAGTCGCTGCATAAGGTCACTACAACAGATAGGGGCTTTTGTAGACCAATCATAGGAAGACGGCTGTGTTTTTCATTTTGCCATGAGCGAGTATTTATTAACATCAGTGACGTTATTTTACTTAACCGTGGTATTACCTTTCCCTTTAATTCAAAGGAATTGGGTTAGATGCCCAATAGATTTTTTTTAACTTAAGACTATAAAGATGAAGCACTGTACTTTGGCCACAATTTAATTTGCCAGCTATTTTTATGCTTCCTCAGTGGCCAAGCACATCAGTATTGATTCAGGCATTGATACCAAGTTCAATTAGATTTAAAAGATATTGGTACCGAGTTTCATTAGATTTACAAATTCCTTGGGCATAAATCACAGTCATATGTTATGAAGTTACTACTGTTCTCCAAGGCATTTTAGCACATTCCTACAATTGTGTAACTGCAATAATAATCTTACCGTATTATATACCTCTCCTTAATTGCAATGTTAGACCAGATGCTTTTTTGCATATTATGCAAATGAACAATGTCCATTTAAAGGAATGAAGAGCATTTGCCCCATATTATCTCCTAGAACGAGCTTTTAACCCTTCTGTATTAGATGGGGATATATTGGCACATCGGCTTAGGTGTTCACGCTTGGGACCTGGGATCAAATCCAACCTACACCAATGGGATGAATGATCCTGCCTGAAATAAGTTTGGACAGTCCAGTTCCCA
Source organism: Somniosus microcephalus (assembly GCF_052327205.1). Classification (NCBI taxonomy): domain Eukaryota; kingdom Metazoa; phylum Chordata; class Chondrichthyes; order Squaliformes; family Somniosidae; genus Somniosus; species Somniosus microcephalus. The sequence continues at coordinate 37,466,277 of NC_140991.1, read as the reverse complement.
GTAATCATGAACCCAACAGTCCAAAACTACCCCTAATTAGGTGCTAATTTGACAATCTAATTCAGAGAATCCATGCAATGTTTCTTAAAATGGAAAAATAGCACACTAATGCAGTAGGATTTGCTCTTCTGAAGTTGTAGCTGAAGCAAATTAAAGCAGAGCTTTAGTCTACATCTAACCATTAACAGATAATGGGTGTCTAAAAAAGGAAACCATTCCATTACATCCATTGCCACAATTAGCACAAAAATATTATTGAAACGTCTTTCTGTATTTGGTTAGCTCTCTTCAAATAGCTGTATGGTAAATAACATGTTAAAAACAAATAAATGTTTTGTTAATGATTATTTTATTATTGCATTTTTATTCTACAACATAATATGTTTCTCTTAATATACACTGGCAGCGTTCACTGACATTCCGCCTTCGAAACTGACCGCAACTTCGGGATTTGGCGCAGGCGCATGCTGAAATCCCAAAGTTGTGGCCTGTCATTGACATCTCCGAAACAGACCGCAATCTGCGCCACACCCCCCCCACCCTGCCACCATGCACCCCCCCACCACCACCCCCCCACACCCAGCCCCCACCATGGAGCCAGCAATCAGTGAAATCTCACAACGCATGGAAACTGACGAATATGTTGGCTCTTCCGCAGTAATTACGCTGTTAAATTACGCTGACAACGTGAATAGCACATTTACGGAGTTGGACACACCGCAGGTAGAGGTTGGACAGGAAGAAAGGGAACGGGTGACCAACAGGCAGAGTACTAGGCGAAGGCAGGTAGTGCAGGGGTCCCCTATGGCCATCCCCCTCTCCAACAGATACACCACTTTGAGTACTGTTGGGGGGGATGGCTTATCAGAGGAAGGCAGCAGCAGCCAACTTCCTGGCACCAGGGGTGGCTCTGCTGCACAGAATGGGAGGAAAAAGAGGGGTAGAGCTATAGTAATAGGGGATTCAATTGTAAGGGGAATAGATAGGCGTTTCTGCGGCCGCAAACGAGACTCCAGGATGGTGTGTTGCCTCCCTGGTGCAAGGGTCAAGGATGTCTCCGAGCGACTCCAGAACATCTTGGAAGGGGAGGGTGAACAGCCAGTTGTCATGGTGCATATAGGCACCAACGATATAGGTAAAAAGCAGGATGAGGTCCTAAAAGCAGAGTATAGGGAGTTAGGAGATAAATCTAAAAACAGGACCTCAAAGGTAGTAATCTCAGGATTGCTACCAGTGCCACGTGCTAGTCAGAGTAGAAATAGAAGGATACTTCAGATGAATACGTGGCTAGAGGAATGGTGCCAGGGGGAGGGATTCAAGTTCCTGGGACATTGGAACCGGTTCTGGGGGAGGTGGGACCAGTTCAAACCGGACGGTTTGCACCTGGGCAGGGCTGGAACCAATGTCCTAGGGGGAGTGTTTGCTAGTGATGTGGGGGAGGGTTTAAACTAAAATGGCAGGGGGTTGGGAACCTGAGCAGGGAGACAGAGGAAAGGGAAACAAGGATAAAAGCAAAAGATAGGAAGGAGAAAAACAAAAGTGGCAGTCAGAGAAATCAACGGTTTAAATCAAACATGGCCACAGTAAATAATAATTCTAATAGGTCTAAGAGTGTTAAAAAAACAAGCCTGAAGGCTTTGTGTCTTAATGCGAGGAGCATTTGTAATGAGGTGGATGAATTGGCTGCGCAAATAGAAGTAAACAAATACGATTTGGTTGGGATTACGGAAACGTGGCTCAAGGAAGGCCAGGACTGGGAACTCAACATTCAGGGGTATTCGATATTCAGGAAAGATAGGCAAAAAGGAAAGGGAGGTGGGGTAGGGATTAAAGAAGGGATTAACACAATTGTAATGAAGGATATTAGCTCTGATGAGGTGGAATCTGTATGGGTAGAATTGAGAAATACTAAGGGGAAAAAAACGTTAGTGGGAGTGGTTTATAGACCTCCAAACAGTAAGGCGGAGGTTGGGGATTGCATTAAAAGAGAAATTAAAGAAGCGTGCAATAAGGGCACAGCAGTCATCATGGGTGACTTTAATCTACATATAGATTGGGCCAACCAAATGAGTAACAATACCGTGGAGGAGGAATTCCTGGAGTGTTTACGGGATGGTTTCCTGGACCAATATGTCGAGGAACCAACCAGAGATCAGGCCATCTTAGACTGGGTATTATGTAACGAGAAAGGATTAATTAGCAATCTTGTTGTAAGAGGCCCCTTGGGTCGGAGCGATCATAATATGATCGAATTGTTCATTAAGATGGAGAATGAAGTAGTCGGAGACCAGGGTCCTCAATTTAAATAAAGGAAACTATGATGGTCTGAGGAGCGAGTTGGGTAGGATTGATTGGGGAATGGCACTCAAAGGGTTGACGGTGGATAGGCAATGGCAAACATTCAAAGACCGAATGGATGAACTACAGAATTTGTTCATCCCAGTTTGGCATAAAAATAAAACAAAAAAGGTGACCAAACCGTGGCTAACAAGGGAAATTAGGGATAGCATAAGGTCCAAGGAGAGGGCATATAAATTGGCCAGAAAAAGCAATAATCCTGAGGATTGGGAGCAGTTTAGGATTCAACAAAGGAGGACAAAGGGATTAATTAAGAAAGGGAAAATAGAATATGAGAGTAAGCTTGCAGAGAACATAAAAACTGACTGTAAAAGCTTTTATAGATATGTGAAGAGAAAAAGATTGGTGAAGTCAAGCGTAGGTCCCTTGCAGTCAGAATCAGGGGAATTTATAATGGGGAACAAAGAAATGGCAGACCAACTAAATACATATTTTGGTTCTGTCTTCACAAAAGAGGACACAAATAACCTCCCAGAGATGCCGGGAACATAGGGTCTGATGAAAGGGTGGAACTGAAAGAAATCAGTATTTGTAGGGAAATGGTGTTAGGGAAATTGATGGGACTGAAGGCCGATAAATCCCCAGGGCCTGATAATCTACATCCCAGGGTACTTAAGGAAGTGGCCCTAGAAATAGTAGATGCATTGCTGGTCATCTTCCAGAACTCGATAGACTCTGGAACGGTACCCATGGATTGGCGGGTAGCTAATGTTGCCCCACTATTCAAAAAAGGTGGTAGAGAAAAGGCGGGGAATTATAGACCGGTAAGCTTGACATCGGTAGTGGGGAAAATGCTAGAGTCCATTATAAAAGATGTAATAGCAGAGCACTTGAAAAGCAGTGACTGGATCGGACAAAGTCAACATGGATTTACAAAAGGTAAATCATGCTTGACTAATCTACTGGAATTTTTTGAGGATGTAACTGGTAAAATAGATAAGGGAGAACCAGTGGATGTGGTGTATTTGGACTTTCAGAAGGCTTTCGATAAGGTCCCGCATAAGAGATTAGCGTGCAAAATTAAGGCACATGGGATTGGGGGCAAGGTATTGACTTGGATAGAGAACTGGTTGGCGGACAGAAAGCAAAGAGTTGGAATAAACGGGTCGTTTTCCGAGTGGCAGGCAGTGACTAGTGGGGTACCGCAAGGATCGGTCCTAGGACCCCAGCTGTTCACAATATATAGTAATGATCTGGACGAGGGAATTGGATGTAATATCTCCAAATTTGCAGACGACACAAAGCTGGGGGGGAGGGTATGCTGTGAGGAGGATGTCGTGAAACTCCAGCACGATTTGGACAGGTTGGGTGATTGGGCAGAAACATGGCAAATGCACTACAATGTGGATAAATGTGAGGTTATCCACTTTGGTGGCAAAAACAGGAAGGCAGGTTATTATTTGAATGGTAATAGATTGGGAGAAGTGGAAGTGCAAAGAGACCTGGGTGTTCTTGTACACCAGTCGCTGAAGGTAAGCATGCAGGTGCAGCAGGCGGTTAAGAAGGCAAATGGTATGTTGGCCTTCGTAGCAAGAGGGTTTGAGTACAAGAACAAGGATGTCTTGCTGCAGTTGTACAGGGCCTTGGTGAGACCACACCTTGAGTATTGTGTGCAGTTTTGGTCACCTTACCTAAGGAAGGATGTTCTTGCCATGGAAGGAGTGCAGCGAAGATTCACCAGGCTGATACCTGGGATGGCAGGAATGACGTATGAGGAGAGATTGTGTCGATTGGGCTTATACTCACTGGAGTTTAGAAGATTGAGAGGGGATCTCATCGAAACCTATAAAATTCTGTCAGGCCTGGACAGACTAGATGCAGGAAGGATGTTTCTGATGGCCGGCGAGTCCAGAACCAGGGGTCATAGTCTAAGGATAAGGGGTAAGCCATTTAGGACTGAAATGAGGAGGAATTTCTTCACCAAGAGAGTGGTGAACCTGTGGAATTCTCTGCCACAGAGGGCGGTGGAGGCCATTTCATTAAGTATATTCAAGAAAGAGTTGGATATATTTCTTAAGGCTAAAGGAATCAAGGGATATGGGGAGAAGGCAGGGACCGGGTACTGAATTTGGATGATCAGCCATGATCTCATTGAATGGCGGAGCAGGCTCGAAGGGCCGAATGGCCTACTCCTGCTCCTATCTTCTATGTACCTATCTTCTATGTAAATTCCTCACTAAAAGTTAACCCCAATGGGATTAGGGGGGTTTTGACAGCATTATTACAGCTAAAAAAAATGTTAAGTGCCTGGAAAACTAATTTTCATTTTGTGCAGTGTGAAATTTGTCCATTTTAATAAAAATTAAAATTTTTAAGAAACTTTTCCAAAAAAAAATTTACCTTTTTTTAAGTTTGTCCATTTTTATTTCAGGTTTGCCTTTTCCCCATGTGAGAGCCCCAATCTTTGTTTTGCTCTCTCTAACATTTTTTTAAAAATTAGAATTTTAAGAGCTTACCCACTTCCTTGTTTGCTGTCTGTGAGAATTCTGCATTTTGATTGGCTGCTTAGACAGCCTGTTGCCGTTACAGCAGCTTGCACTAGGGGATCACCACTACAGTTCATTGATTTGAATTGAATGTCGGAAAATCCGAAATTCTCAACACAGGGATTGCGAGATCCTTGTGCGGAGCGTACTTCAGGGCCAGCAGCCAATGCCTTCGCTTCGCTGCTGACTGCAAATTCCGGGCCAACGTAGTTACACTGTCACTGGAAGTGCGATCTGAAAGAATTATGTTACAGGTTGAACCCCGGTAATCCGGCACCCGACGGTCCAGCACCTTCAGTGGTCCGGCACGATGAAGGTCCTGCTGTCACATTCCCTCCCTGGGATGGGTCCGGCTCGGGTCCCGGGACCGCCGCTGGGTCAGGTTCAGCGCCTGGACTGCGCAGCATCACCGATGGCTCGGCGGAGCAATGGAGCCTGAGCCCGAGCAGCCCGTGGGCGGCGGGGGCGGCACAGAGAGGGCAGCAGCAGGAAGAGGAGGAGCAGGTGGTGGCGGTGTTTGTGGTGACTTTTGACATCTTCAGTGGTTCGGAATTTTCAATGGTCCGGCACCGGCCTGGTCCCGAGGGTGCCGGATTACCGGGGTCCAACCTGTACTTTCCCAGTTCCACCTTAATCCATTTATAATGCTCCAAACTATGAAGTCACTCCAAGTACCTGCATCTTATGCTGCTGTTACACTACATCATCAGTCTGAGACCATTAGCTACAGAGTATGAAGCATACCTGGCAAGACTTGAGTTATACTGGAAACTGCTACTAGATGTACCTCACATACAGCCTGCCAGGAGCAAGGTTTACTCATGCATATATACACGCACAACCCCCAGTAAATATATTCTACAATTAGGAGAATGTCCTGCTCTGCATGCAACCTCAGGCATACTGGAGTTATATGCCAGCCCAGCTGCAGCAGAATGGAGGGGATTTCATTCCTCCTCTTATAATGTACTTTGGGAGTCAGAACACTAATCTGACTCCAAGTTATAGTTCCAATAATGAGTTTCCATGAAGCAGAAATTACACTACATTGGCGCAAACCTCCCAACCCCTCACACCTTCGACAGCACCTCCTAAACCCGCAACCACCACCACCTAGAAAGGCAAGGGCACCAGGTGCATGGGAACAGCATCACCTCCAAGCTCCCCTCCAAGTCACACACCATCCTGGCTTGGACATATATATCGCCAATCCTTCATCGTCACTGGGTCAAAATCCTGGAACTCCCTGCAGTCCATGTGGTGAAGGTGCTCCCACAGTACCTAACAGTACACCTTCTCTATAGGCAATAAATGCTGGCCTTGTTAACAACACCCACATCCCAAGAATGATTTTTTTTCAAGTGGCCGTATAAATGCACTTTCAGAGAGCACTGCAAACAGGTAATATAATATTGCATTGTCCACTTGCACCACTCCAAAACTGATACAAGTGCTGTACCCGCAAGTAACTGAACTTGTAAAGGATGGGTCATGCTTTACTAATTTAATTAAGGAAATCATGTGAAAGTATAGATAAAGGAGATGTGGTGGATGTGGCATATATGGACTCTCAGAAAGCATTCGATAAGGTGACACAGAAGAGATTTGCTGCAAAAAGGAAAGTGCATGACTTTAAGGGGAATGTAGCTGCATGGATAGACAGAGATGGCACAAGAACAAAAAGTAGACAGTGGATGTTCTTCAAAATATCAGAATGTCGTTAGTGCTGGGACCTCACCTGTTTTCTGTTGATATAAATGGTTTGGACATATGTACAATGGGAATAATATTGAAGTCTTCTAATAATAAATTGGGGGCATGGCAAACTGTCAGTGAAGAATGTAGTGGATTGCAGAATGACATTTGCAGGTTAGCCGAATATATGAATAGGTGACAGATACAGTTCAATGCAGAGAACTGTTACGTAACACATTTTGGGAACAATAACAGGGGCAAAAGAAAGTGTACTCTAAATTGTCAGATCCTAAATAGAGAAAAGGAAAAGAGAGATCTAGGGATGCCAAGACATAGATTTTTAAAGGTGGCAGTTCAGGTAGAAAAGGTCATTGCAAAAGCAAATAGGATTCTGGGTTTTATGTATAGGGGCATTGAATACAAAAGCAATGAGGTGATGTTGAATTTGTACACACATTGGTTAGGCAATAATTAGAGTATTGTGTGCAATTCTAGACTCCCCGTGTTAAGAAGGATATTAGAGCTACGGAAAGATTCACTACAATGGTGCCAGGAATGAAAGGTTATAGTTCAGGAAAACAGTTCGAAATATTGGGGATTTTTCACTGGAACAGAGAAGGTTAGTGGGGAATCTAATCGAGGTGTTGGCACCGCTGGTTGACAAATCAGTAACAAAGGGACCTAGACTTAATCTTATCACTGGAATAATGAATGAGGAAGTTAGAAGAAATGTTTCCACACAGAAAATCATGTGCACATGAATGCTTTATCACAAGTGGCCTATCGAAGCAGAGACTATGACACCATTTAAAATGGAATTGGATAAGTATTTTTAGGGGAGCAATGTAAAAGGGTATGGTAAGTGGGTAGAGAACTGGGACTAGAGTAGATAGCTCCAGTTAGAAAACTAGCACCTGCGGAGGCTTAATGGGTGAAATGGTCATCTGCTGTGCTGAAATAATTTTATGATTCGATGAACTATAAGGAATTGATTGGTTTATTTAAAGTGGCAGGAAAATGTCACACAATCCTCAAAGTGTTACAGTAACAATCACAATCGCTATGTTTTGGCTAGATATTGAAATAAAACTAAGCGACTTAACTTCAGTAGATAACTTGAATGCGTGACACTAAACTCTCGAATGAATTATGCACAGTTTAGCGTGTTTGGAAGCTAGTTAGTTCTGGCTTGCCTACTATAAACGTTATATGTATGGACAGAGAGGACACACCCCCTTTAAATACTCTCACTAGAAAAGGTATTTTTTTAAAAACAGGAACGATTCAGACTAAGGTGCGTTGAAGCCATAATATCCCAGAGATATGTGAAATTGGGTGCATTATTCAATAGTTGGCAGTGCTCGCAGGTAATGAGAGACCATAAAATATATCTACAGTTAGAAGACCTTCAGACGATATAAATGATCATACAATGGTCCTTCTTCAGATGGATTTAAGTTTTTAAGACTGAAACCACACGACTTTAATGCCTCACGCATTATTTTAAAAGTTTTTTTAACTTTGGAGCGTGGTTGATTCTTTCTCAACTTCATTCCCCAAATATTTAACAGATTTTGTTCAGTTTGACGCATTTTGAAGCAAATGGCTATTTCTTTTAACCTTTGTGAAATCGCCGCTGCGCGCATTTACTGGTAAACTTTTATTAAAACGTTATACGATGTTAATCTTTTTTTTAAGAGAGTAATAAAATACCGGTTATGCCGTTGGGTCAACATCGGTTAAATATATTTCAAAATACATGATTTGTCTCAAAATTGGGTGAAATTAATGTATCAACTATGTCAAGCTCAGGCAAAAATAATCTAGACTAGCAACTCCTTCAATCGCGTAGTAATGTTTTTAACAGAAAATTATGCCATATCATTACATATTCCTTAAAATGTGGCTATTTTTTCTTTGTGCCTTATGTGCATGTAACGGGGGAGTTCTGGATATGTGTGTTCAGAAGGTGCACGCACCCCCCACTGGACTGAGCTGGACGGTCATAAACAAGTGAGACAAACAAGAACTGGGGTGTAAATATGTCACACACAAAAAAAGGCAACATCTATGCTGTGTTTAAAAATAGTCTGCCCATGCGAGAAAAAGAGCCAGCGCAATTATGCACATACCTCGGACGCTGCCATGGACTAGTGAATACAGTGGTTGCCATGGCTAGGGCTGGCTTCGAGGTGGACTTTGGGGGCTAGGCATTGTCTCCGAGCTTTACCCAAACACAGAGCCCCAGCTCTCGGCCGCATGTCTGTGTACTTTGGGCAGACCAGGCCCCGCCTGCCTCGGCCAGAGAGCGCAGGTTCCCTTCAGTTAGCATCATGCCATTGAGTTTCTCTTGACACCCCCTTTCGAAGACTGCCAGGTCATTAGCAGACAACGATGGATGTACTTTTACTTAACTCGAAGCTTGTTGTTGCTGTTGTTGTTGTTCACACGCCCATGTAAGTTTGGTCCATCGACAACAACGCAATGGTTTGGCCTCTCTCACTAAACAGGCTGCAGTGGGAGTTATGTTATCTTTTTATGGCCGGCCTCCCGTCACTCTCTTACTTTTCGTAATATGAAAATGAATGTTACTTTAGATCTGCATAATAATCTTATGTGGCCTAGTGGTGCCTAGACTTTCCAATCTTACCTCTTAACGGAGATTGCAAGTGTTCTGTAATTTCCTAAATAGTGCTGGACTATATCCGTTAGTTATGAGCATTAAGTGATTTTCGTAGACCCGGTCTGGATTTTTAACCTTTAAACTCAATCGAAAATCAAATCTATCTATCTATCTATCTCTATCTATCGTCTGTCTGTCTGTTTTCAGGACAATAAATAAAGGTCGTCAAACTTTATATTATTGTGTTGCATTTGCCAGAATCCGTGTGGAGCATAAACATTGGACCTGTTGGGCCGAATGGCCTGCTTCTGTGTTGTAAATACTATCTAATATTATGAAAATGTAAAGAAAGACAAATAAAACAATTCGCTTCTATATAGCGCCTTTCGCACACTTGGGACGCCCCGACGCGATTCACAGAATTAATGAAGGATTTAATGTAAAGGAATGATTTAAGTTTAAAACATAGTCTGTAGCTTTCGAGTGCATCATTATTGTGTGTGGATGCGTAGATGCAAGCGCGGAGTATATTCACAGCTTTAACACTTTCAGGCTTTCTGCGTAAAGCAAGAGGATTAAAGTAAGGACAATGTGAGAGACCTCAGTCAGATCCACTTGTAATTCTCCATTTATTGGGCTGCACGTGTTAAAATGAACATTGATTAAAGGAAGATTCAGTGATAATATCGTGGCTGCCCCTTTAACATTTGCACAACTACCTTTTGGCGTTTCGTGGTGCTGAATGAAGCAATGTTGGTTGCAATTCAATGGAAAGGCTTCTGTTTGTATTTTTTGAAAATCGGAACAATGGTCAGCAATAACTCATCAAAAACCACAGCAATTGAACGTCCCCTGCGGGGTCCAATCTGGACAACCACATCCCAAGACATATGAAACTGTTATCTTATCTGATCAACACCATGTGTAAAATAACCCAATGAAACTTACCCGATGTGTTACATATGATCCAGAGAGTTTTTTTTATATATATATACAAGAAAGTATACTTTAAGTAAAACAATGTTTAGAGAGTTCCATAGCAACACGATATGTTGACTATTGGGATCCCACGTGGGTCACCGCTTCCCTCCACTTTAACGAAAAAAAGTTTTAAACTAAGATTTCTCAAACTTTTCGCGGGGTGTGAGGGGAAGGGCAGAGGAGGGTATAACCTGCCCTTTATTTTCAATATCCCCTCAGCGTTGAACCTCGATGTATGAAGTCTCTAATTACAAGGAGGGTTTTATGGGGAAAGTTCCCCACTGTTAAATTGGCCAGTAGAGCATAGAGTAATATAAACAACTCGTTTCTCTTTTATTATTGTTGTTGTTATTATTGTTGTTGTAAAAAAAAGCCTGTGTGATCGCTTCCTCGAGCAGGCTTAGGTTTATTTTTATGGAGCAGACGACAGGACGGCTGGTCCAGTAATGTGAAAACTTTTAATAACTTCTCGGGTCCCTCCGCCCCACGAGTTGTCTGTGAAAGTTACTGTGATATTGTCCAGCGATGATTTTTTTTTTTGAAAAGCGGTTTGTCACTGAAAACAAGATGAAAGCAATGGGGCTTTTTTTTTGGTGTGCTACTTTAAGGAAAAGGGAGGGAATTTAAATGGCACCGAAAAGCAAAACGACGCCAGGCTATCTGAAATGCGCCTGTTATTCGGTTTTAATCGGGACCATCGACAGGTGATTATCCTACATCAAGTTCTCCAAGTATCCTTTTTTGGTACACACAGTGACTGCCACGGTCTAAAAATATTCTCGGTGCACAGATGGCACAGACCGATACTCAATCAATCGGGTATTGAGTGCAAATCAGCCCTGTCGTTATTCGAAAAACAACCTTTCCCAAAGAGATCCAGAATGATGGGTGCACTTTTCCGCTTGAACTGGGAGGCATTCATTTCATTTATTTTTTTTAACGGAAAAAAGGGGCAAAGAAGCAAGCGTTAAACGGATAGAGTGCCATAAAAAGCTGGGAGAAGGGAAAAATAAAGAACACGAGAAAAGTGCACAAGCACAAACTAAACTGATTCAAGGATCTTGATTAGATTAATTGACAATTAACCCTTGAGTTTTGTTTCTTGGAAATGTGTTGCTGTGTTTTACGCCTTGAGAGGTGTTGTTTAGGAATGTTATTTTAAACACAGAATAATGTATCAGTTAAATATAAAGACAGAGGTGAAAATCCATCAGTGCCCTTCTCCCACAGTCATCACTCGCTCTCTCTCTCCTATATGGCATTTGTAAGTGTATGCTGTAAAAAGTCAGCCAAACAACTTAAATCAACCATGCTTGTACTAAACCTTTTAAAGAAAAATAACTTTCAGCACCGCCTCAGAAACAAACGGTGAATTTTAAAAGCAAACGACCCTTGTTCTCGAGCTGGGGCATTGATTTGCATCCTGGCCATTTGAAATAATGTGTTAACTTCACATCTGCCACGAAGTCCCTTTGCAACATAAAGCGACTGCGATTTAAGAACGATACAAAACTTCTGAACTTTTCTGTTTAAAAAATGGTCGCTATATAGGAACTTTTGAAAAATATCCATCACTTTATTCGGAAGGGAGGAAACCTTTCATCTTTAGTGGAGATGTCGAGTCCACAGTCCCGAGCTGTGCCCAGTCACATCGGTGCTAAAAGTTTCCATTGACTAAGTTAACTCCTGGACAGTCAAAATGTTGTCCCTTTTTACACTGTGGGCTGTACTGTCAAGACCATAGCCCTGGGACACCCTAATGTAGTCTTTCCGATTACCAGGTTTTGAGTGCGTTGGGGATAAGGGCATCATTTTGCCACGTAGCGTGAGGTAACAATTAATGTAACATTAAACTCATCTCCCGGATCGATCGCTGCTGCATTGTATTTACAGATACTCTTCTGCCTCATCCCGAAAGCGCCTGCCATCAGTGGCGACCTGTAAAAAGTTATATATCACACCAGATATTAGGAAATGCGAGTTGACAGGGAGCGGAAAGGAACTTTGCCCTCCTTCGTCTTCAATGTCCGAGCAGCCAACTGGTTTTCAGATTTTAGCCTGATTAAGTGGATTTTATGTGATGGGACACTGAATTATTTATTTCAGATATATATTCTGTTTGTATTATTTAAAATAAAACTCTGGGCAGCAAAGCATTGTGTAAGTGAATGTTCAAAGACTGGAAGTGTCTGCATTTCCTTACATCATTTTACACCCACTACTTCTCTATTCGGAAAAAAAAGTACGAATATTAACTAACGGTTCAGCTTGCTATCAGAACACTTAAGTTTCGTCGAGTACTTTTGCTTAAAATATGTCAAATGGGTAAATTAAGCACTTTTAAAAATAAGCCTTTGGACTTTTATTTAATGAACTTTGCAAGAGTTTAAGGACAAAATTGTTCCTTTTTATTTAAAGATCGCGTTAGGAGGTGAAAGTCTATCAGAAATATCATTATCGAAAGGGAGTTTAAGAAATACCTCCTTAATAGGTGCCACTTTTCATATACACACACATATATATATATATATATATATATTTGCCTTTGACTATATGGCAGTATTTCTTAAACTCCCGTTTGATAATATATAATGACAAATGGCAGATGTTAAGGCATCTTCGCAATAAATACAATTTTGGAATTTAGATCAATTATTTGCTTGCAACTGTACCGCTGTTTCGTATGTCAAGCGAGAAGATTTTACATTAAAGCCAATCAATCCCGGTGATTGATTTGCATTTGCACGGGGGGGGGGGGGGGGGGAGAGAGACGCAGCAATGAAAACAAGTTGTAATTGATGTTTTCATAACGAGAGGCAGTCCTCCTCCCGCTCCTGATACGCCAGACTTCAGGTGAATTTTCGGAAATTGTTGGTTTTAGTGAACACATCAGAAGCCAGTAGCGGCTGGCTGGCCAATCAGATCTCACCGTTGTGCCTTTTGAGGCTATATTACATTGCTGTACAGCCAGTCTCTCTTAAGCGTCTCTAGCCTTCGTATCCTTTAAACAGCATTTTGTCCCTTTTTTTTAAAAAAAACGCTGTCAAAGCTCCCAACTCCGATGTGTAACCGTTATCGGGGATCTGAAGCTTGCCATTTCAGCACCTGCCTCGATAGGGATCGGAGGATAGTCAGAACACTAGAAGGAAGACAAGAGAGATAGCAAGAGGGCAGAGAAAGACATAGAAGCCCCGAGTAATTGGATTCAGTGGACATGATGCTGACAAGAATTGTGTTAGTGGGATTGATCTGCTGTTCTCTCGTCTCGTCTGTGAAGGCTTGTGGGCCGGGCCGGGGCTATGGGAGAAGGAGGCATCCCAGAAAATTAACCCCTCTGGCTTACAAGCAATATATTCCCAATGTGGCAGAAAAGACTCTGGGGGCAAGTGGCAGATACGAAGGCAAGATTACCAGGAACTCGGAGAGGTTTAAAGAATTGACACCCAATTACAATCCAGACATTATTTTTAAGGATGAAGAGAACACTGGGGCTGACAGGCTGATGACACAGGTACGGTTCAAATCACAAATTACATTTTCCCCATTGTCGGACGAGCACGTCCAGCGGTGGCTGCCGAGATGTGTGACAGATATAAGCAATACGGCGGAGGGGGGGTCATCTATATAGGAGAAAACTTTATAGATTCCGGTGAACCCTTTTTTTTGTTGGTGTGCAACGCTTCTTGTGACTCGGTTTGTGAATCTGTTTGCAGTAGTCCCCTGGGCTGTACTTTGATCAATCAGAGTGTACACAGTAAAGAAAGGGGGGACTCCCAAGTGTATACTGACCGCGGGGCCACTTGTATCATTGCTAACCTGCAGTCCGATATTGCGATAGCTAACCTGCCGCAGCCTTGACTTTATTTTCTCCCTCGCTCGCTCTTTCTGTCTGTCTGGCTCTCTCTCTCTCCTATTAAATTAGCTTCTGAATCTCGTAGGTCTGAGCTGGGATGACTTAATGAGGCTGCCTTGTCTAAATATAGGAGAGAGCGAGAGCGAGAGGGAGGGGGCGAAATCGACCGGTCTTCCCCTCGCTTGTCTTGTCTTTACTAGCTGTGTATTGACGCCGTCCACATCGGAATTGCATCGTGTTGCGCTGTGTTTGTCGAAGCGTTCATATATTGATATTTCTTTAAGAAGGGACAGTGTTGGGACTGCGTCCCAGCGCTACAGATTATTATTTTTTTTTTTAAGGCAATGGTCCGCTTGCGTGAAAGTTTTATTACAATTTCTAGAATTACAATATTCGGGTATCACAGCAAGTTCCTCGCCTAACGCGGCATAACCCGCTGATCTCCGCGTGTGTTATTTGGTGGGACCCACCAAAGTCATTATTAGGATTTAAACGTGTAAATATATATATATATACATCTCTATCAGGCATTTAATGAACAGATGCAGTGAAACTAAACAGAGATTTTTTTAAATAACCAGAATCTGCACATTTTGCACATACGATGATATTACCCTTTTAAGCGATTAGAGTGGTTGAATGTTTACAAGCAGCGCGTGTAGTTCTTCAGAGCTTCACCCAAGGACTCCACCGCCTTGTGTCGCTTTTAACAACAAGAAGGCGGCTGTCTGGCTTCAAGCTTGTTCAATCTGACATTATGCAGACGGCAAGGTTCATGTAAGTCCTAGATCGCCGCGGCTGTGTGCTCCAAGGGCCGGTACATTGGGAGTGATCTCCACCGAGTCTCTCTCTCACACACACACGCCTCGCATTTTCAGCTCCACTTCCTCTTCTGTTATCGATCGCGACTGGCTAGGTTTTCACATTTCATCTTTGCCTCGCTCTCTCTCTCTCCTTCATAAGCAGCGGCGACCGAGCTTTGTGGGTTTTGTGTGCGCAGTGCTTTCGAAGACGGGGTTCATGAATAAAAGATTAAAAAAAGAGGCCCCAAATAAAATAGCACTGCTTCTTAAAATTGGTTCCGAA
The DNA here is from genome assembly GCF_052327205.1 of Somniosus microcephalus. Classification (NCBI taxonomy): domain Eukaryota; kingdom Metazoa; phylum Chordata; class Chondrichthyes; order Squaliformes; family Somniosidae; genus Somniosus; species Somniosus microcephalus. The sequence goes on along the minus strand of NC_140991.1, from coordinate 37,451,195 downwards.
ATAGCTGAATGCCGCATCAGGTTTTTTTTTCAAAGTCATTTCTACTGACTGGCCGGGAGTCGAGGCGAATGCACAGAATAGAGAGGACAGTTCGCTGGGAATAGACAGCGTCTCGACACGGATCCTGCATTAGCTGCGAGCGTCTGAACTTATGACCTTCTGTCGTTTTCTCCCAATGTGAAGGCCACAACACATACTTGTGCCTTCCATATGTGTTTCGTTAAATATTCCCCTATAATTATATATATATATATATATGAACAGCTTTCTGGATGTCAAGTTCAACTGTAATTGTACCCACCTCCCCCCGAATATATATCGACAGCCCGAGGGCCGAATCTGTGCTCAGAGAGTGTGTGTGTTTCCAATAACGTTTGAGACATTCGGCGGGGAGAGGAATTCGCGACGTTTTCCGAATATAATCGATTGGCGATCGATCTGTGGAATTTGGGGGTGGGGGCGGCGGGGTGGGGGGGGGGGTTGGAAATGAACCCTCTTTTGCCTTTAACAGCCCCGGCGAGCTGTTTGCATGGACAGGTGTCTTACCCCGCCCCAACCACCCAATTCATTTCACAATCCCCGCGTGGATAGATTTAAGACATTAACACCAGCGGTCGCTGGTTGAAGCGCTCTGTGGCCGCACAAAGCGTTCGCAAAGGTGTCACGCTGAGCTTCGCTGGTGGCGGGTCAGAATGGGGCTTGATTCGTGGCACACGACCCAATGAATTAATAACTCGTTTTTGGCTCCGCCGCTTGGGACTCTGACGGTGCTTTCTCTATCTTTGAGTTAAAGCCCAAGACTGCGACCTCCAGGTGCTGGTTGCTGTGCTATTTTTAAAGGAGCCGCGTGTCACACTTTAAAAAAAAAACATCCCGAGCTTCTCGGCATCTCCTGCCCGTTCACAAATGACTTGTCCCAGAGGGGTTGTTTAGGGGAACCATTAAGGATAGTGGGTGGGTGTCGCGGTAGCACAGACCTGCGTGTGCGCACTGGGTACCCGGTGCAGTGGAAGAGGTTTAAAGTGATATCACAGCGATTCGGACAGTATGGAACGAAAACTTGCTCAAAATGCACATGTTAATTAAGAGGAAGGTGCAGAGGCCTTCTAGGTGCGTATTTAGGATGGGCTTTAAGTCTCTGTTCTCTGTGTGCGCGCATTGCGTGTGAGTATGTGCATACAGTGTGTGTGTGTTTGCGAATATTACATGTGTATATGCACTGTGTTGTGTAGTCGTCAAGAACATATCTCAAAATGAGCTCATCTTTCCCTCCAACTTCCCATGTGTTACCAGTAGAGCCGGTACAGCGATTCATTTATTGAGCAAGTGACCGCTTAGTCAAAGTCTGCTCGCCATATCTTGCCAGGGACCCTAATGGGGAGAATAATTAACAACAGTACATGCCTTTCTGCACGTGCAGAAATGTTCCGTTTACTATCTCGACCGTCCTTAATAAGAGAATATACTGCTCGCAGTTAAGACTTTCTCCGTGCAATGTTGTCACGTCTTGCAGAAGGCAGGCAGCAGGAATAATACAAGTTTCTCTTTCTCTCCCCCCACACCACCCCCCCCCCCCCCCTCCACACACACCCCTACACACTCGCCGTTCTGAAAAGAGCCTTTGTGGCACAGGACTGATGTGTTTTATTTCACACATTGGTATGGTGTTGTGGAGAGTTGTCCTGGAGAAGGCCAAGCATCCCAGCACCGAATCCTCACAAAGGTTAGAGAGCACCTCAGCATTCCTTTATTCCCCCCTCTCTCTCTGACTCGGACTCTCGCGGCATCGATACAGGTTCTGTTTGCTGGAGAACTCCGCGAACATAAAACGACAAACCTTGTGTGTGTGTCTTTGAGGCGGGCTGGGTTTTTTTTTTAATTGCGCAGAACAGACATCAGCATCTTCCAGAGTATTTGTGTCAAATTAGCGAGGGGGTAGAGCACTCCTACCGTGGCACCACTGATCGGATACTTGCATATGGTGTGAATCCCCTCTTCCCGCACACAGAGACCGAGCTTATGTGTCTAGGACTGTTTAACCCTGATTAGGAGAATGTGAACTATTTTTTTCCTAAAATCAGTTTTCATTCAGCGGGTGTTTTTTTGGGACTGTTTCTCACTTACCCTTAGTTGACGTTCCACAAAGAAGTGATAAAATAAGTTAAATATACATAGGAGGTGGGTATTGGGGTGATGGGTGGGCTAGAATAGGCGGAGGAGCAATGAAGAGGCGAGATGATGGCTGGCTCTTGGAGTTAGACATCTCCAGTTTACTAATGACAAGCTGGAGATCTCGAATTTCTTCCCCCTGTGATATTGTCATTTCTTTAGTGCCTGTGTTCATGCGTGTATATAATTGGCCAATATATAAATAAATAGGAGGTAACGAGTGTGTTACCGTAATGATTAAATGCCTCATTCTGTCTCACAGCCAACCACGAAACCAGACAAAACCCACAAATTGAACAGGATGCTTCATTGAGTTTTTTTTCTCTCTCTCTTCTTTCTTTGTATTCCTGACAGCGGTGCAAAGATAAATTAAATTCTCTGGCCATCTCAGTGATGAACCAATGGCCCGGGGTGAAGCTGAGGGTTACAGAGGGCTGGGATGAAGACGGCCATCATTCCGAGGAGTCCCTACACTACGAGGGCAGGGCCGTGGACATTACCACCTCGGACCGCGACAGGAGCAAGTACGGCATGTTGGCGAGGCTGGCCGTGGAAGCGGGCTTCGACTGGGTCTACTACGAATCCAAAGCTCATATTCACTGTTCGGTCAAAGCAGGTGAGGGAGCGCTTTAAAGAAACTGCGCGCCTTTCTCATCAGCCGGTAGGCTGTTATGATTAACGTGATCATATTTCATATCTGCATTACACAATTTAATCTAAAGACACCCCAGGCGCCAGCCAACGCTTCCTGTCACTCCCTTGCAGGGTGGGATCTCTGAAACATCACAGAGTAGTTTTACTGATCTTGTAATAAATACTATGGGTCATTATTTCATGGTAAATGATGGGAAGTATGTAAGCCACATGCAGTAAACTAGGATGTTTTCTTAAAGAGGCGACAATCATTGTCCAGGGTCCATAGTCCAATCGTTTTAGTTTGGGTCATCGCCAATGGAAACTCAAACACCACATCACCAAACCAAACTAATGAGACGTCCACAGAAGTAGTTTCTGTCTGTCTGCTCCGGAATGTGGGGATAGACTAGGTGGGAGCATTGAAGAGGCTCTCCCTATAGGAACACGCCCCAATTACCCAATCTGAGGCAACGGCAAAGGTTTAGGGGCTCTCTACCTGTGCGTAAAAGAGGATCTGGCTGAAGTCGCACTTTATGAGCACGAAGCACTGACAAGCTTGTTTGGCGAGGGCCATCCTCCCTGTTAGAGCATTGGATTGCAACATTATCTGGAGCGGGGTGGGGGGTGGGGGGGGGGATCCCAATCCATGTAGGCAGATGTATCCCTCCAATTTCCATCAATGAGCCAGGTTGGTGGTCAATTACTAAAAGCACCCCCGAAGTAATGGGGGCCTGATTGATTCTGGTATCAGATAAAGCCGCTGAGGATCCGAACCTCCATTATTATGGGTGTCATCTTGGAGCTAGCTCAAGCCAAAAAGCTCCCTCTTCCCCCACCACACCCGCCCCTCACCCAAGAGGAATAGTCATCAGTTGGTCAATAGATGACTGATAAGCAGGGGTTAACTCTCCCTGGCCAGACAGAGGTGCCACGTTGAAAGATAACTTTCGAAACTAGACCGGCACAAATTCTGTACCAAAACACTAAGGCTTCCAAAGGAGATCCCGCATCAATTATTTCAATCTATAGCTAGTTCATTTAATCATGGCCTGTAAATAAATTGTTAAAGTACTTCCATATATTATTTCCCATATATTCCGAGGCTTTGGGCGCGTTTCGATACGTTTTCTTACTAATGCAATATCTGTCCCTCTAATGATAAACAACATGGTCACTTTAAGCATGTTTTCTCCTCCAGTCTCTAAGGACACATAAAGAAACCGCAGCACGGGTCACTACGAGCTCATACTTAAACTGTCCCAGCCCACAGATATATATGTAATGAAAAGACTTCATACGGTTTAAGTAGGAAAACGTGCGGTGAATGCTTAGTAAATATAGATCCAGGAGTCGGCAAAACATCAAAATGAAAATCAGTCCAAATCCAATATGTTTTTTTTCAATGTTGTGTAGATAACGCGTCCTTTGTACTGCACCGGGAGAACTAATTGTAATTAACGGTGCTGGGTATTAATCGCACTTCTCCCAACGACACCTATGCAAACTTATGCATAAATCAATAACACTGGTGCCTTTTGGCACATCAAATGCGCGGCGAGTCTCATCTAATAAGTGCATGGAACTATATCGAGACACTCGAATAAATGCAGACAGCTTAGTTTTAAATAGAACAGGTACATTATATTTAGTTCTACAAACTTAACCCTCGGGTAATTGAATCAACAATAATATTTTGAGTAATAGATACCGTGCTAATTGTCTCTTTTCCCAAACAGTCTTCTTCTTTCGTATGGTAGTAGCAAGGCAAATCAAATGTCAATATCCCAAACAGTTAAGTGTGGGGGGGGGGGGGGGGGGGGTCAAATGTATTATTATTTGCTAAATCCCTCACTATTTTTCCGCAATGTTGGAGCTAATTGATGATTTTAACTCCGTTGGGTTGACATGCATTATTATAGTCAAAAAATAACTATCTATCTCTCTATCTATCTCTCTATCGATCTATCTCTAATTATTGATCTCTCTATCTCTATCTCACACGCACACATTATTTCTATAAATGTTTCCCATTCTATCGGCCGTGCAGTTTTGAGATGACAAATTCCTAAATTTCCTTTGGTTCACAAGGATATTCAGCAAAGTAAGCATGCCCACTCTCTGCAAGCGAACTGTGAACAGTTCACAGGAAACCGCGTGGTCTCAGTCACTGAGATGTTGCTTTAACAAGACAAGACTGGATCCCGGGCACCGCTCGAGCACAGAAAGCTGCAGCCGCTCTTTCGCCGTACTTGCAACGCCACACACTGTCTTAATGAAGAATTAACAGCGCTGTGCCAGCACCCCCCCCCCCCCCCAAAAGATCTTGAATCACAGATAAGAACTGCGTGAAGACTCATCTAGTATCTAGTGTAATCCCGCCCTCTTGTTATTAGGCTTTAAATGGGCGAGTGGCAAATCTAAAATTTAAAATTCCAAACACACTGAGCTTTCCAGACTCATTTCAGCCTATGTCATGTGGGTCGTGTGACTGTACCGAATGGATTTGGCCGAACTATTGGAGAATACTGTTAGCTCAGGCTTCCACCCGTTTGTTCCGCCACCATTTCATGTCAGTGAATCATATGAGAAGATTAAATGCTGTCTGCAGAGGAGAAAAATTCCAGCGAGGAAGATTCGCTTTCTACATCTCTATTTGCTGAAAGTATGATCCCGGGGATAGGAATGCAAAGCTGAGTTGTCTCAAGCCTTGAATCATTGTCAGGCGAACAGAGTGAGAGAAGGAGGCATTGATGATGGGCTATAGCCAGCATCTAAAGCCAACCTCGGTCATTTAAAATTCAAATGCACATCTCGAGTGTCCAGGAAAACGAACAGTGTTTCTGCTGTGCAAATACTGTTTGCAAGAGTCTGTATTCTGGCGTGTAGTGTATGTGTGAATTGACACATAGGGGTTTCTGCACCTGAGCAAACAGGCAGAGGAGCTGGGAAAAAAAAGTGGAAGTGTCCTCTCTTCCACGAGTGTCTCCTCCATTAGCTGAATCCCAGTGACAATACAACCCCTTTATTGGATTTTAATTAGACGATCTGGACCGAGTCCCCTCGAGCGGCGGATTCCAGCCTTGCGTCCCATTCACAGACCAGCTTTAGGGGAGTTTCTGCCCTGGCAGTTCTCACCCGCAAAAACCTGAAGATTGCACCCACGGTTAGACGCAGAGCTCTGGCGGCTGTAATTGTTCACAGCCCCCTCAACAAAAACAAACAACTCTTTTTTGGTGTTTGCTTGCGTTTGCTTGCATGTAATCTGTGACAAGCCCTTGCAAATTCGTTCAGTTCCATTAAACGGAGGCGAGAAAGTCGTTAACAAATCAATAAAATGTAATTTGCTGCTCTTTCTCGCCAATTAACAAGTAATTTCCTGAGAAACAGACAGGACTTTGTCTTTAAATGCGATCGCTGCGTGTTAGGAGATGGTAATGTATTTTCAACCGAGCGAAGGAAAATTGCTGCCTGTTTTCTTTTTAACATTGCGATCCTTGTTTTGATCACCATGGCGATGCAAATGACAGAGGCGCACATTCCTCGCCGATTCAAACAGGCGGCACCTCACTTGTGGAGGGCCTAAAGCTTGCGGGGCTATTGGCTGCTCAAGTGAGTGACTTTCTCGGAGTTTCCTATCCCGGTGATCCTGTTCCTTCCTTAAATGTCCGTCTAGATACAAAGTATTTAAATAATATACATAAGATTCCCGCTCGAATGGTTTGCTTAGAACAAAAATTATTTACAAATTTTAAATAAAATTACTTAACTGTGACCTGGAATTGGTCTTCCACTGTTCTAACTGGCACCCAATGGAAATACATTGAACTCCGATTTCCTTCAGAAAGTATATGAGGGAAAACACTGGCCAGAGAAAGAAAGGAAATGAGTGGCAAGGATAGCCACGTTAAACGCTTGAAGCCCCAAACAATTGGGGAACAAGAGTCCTTTAAAAGGAAATAGTCTGACTTTGCGCTTTAATCAGTAAATGTAATGCGTAAACTAGAAATATCCACAAATCATTTGGTCATTTCTGACCCTTCATTTGCTTAATGTATAAATAATGGAAACAATCCTATCTATCTATCTATCTATCTATCTATCTATCTATCTATCTATCTATCTATCTATCTATCTATCTATCTATCTATCTATCTATCTATCTATCTATCTATCTATCTATCTATCTATCTATCTATCTATCTATCTATCTATCTATCTATCTATCTATCTATCTATCTATCCATCTTACTTATCTCATCACAGATGTATGTATCTATACATTCATCTATGTATTTATCTTTCTATATTACCGGAGCACATAGCACAGCAGTATCGGACACAGAAAGCTGAATGCATATTAACACTTCTCCCTACATATAACTGCCATGGCCTTTCCTGATTTTGAGCTGTAACACTTTATGTAACCTCAGATTCCCATTTCGACGAGACACAGGGGGTAGTGGATGTGGTGTTAATTCTATTGCTCTCACACTATGTATTCCAGGTTGGTCTTGGGCAGTGAATCGTATAACAGCCTGCTCAAAATGAGATCTTTAAATATAGACAAAATTTAAATGTTACACTTGAATTCGTTATTATTTTAAATACAGTGTATAACTTGTACCTGTACATTAGATGTCTGAAGTTAATTTAGAGAACCCTGCCCTCTGCCTGGCTCTGGTGAGACTTGCCCAATATTTTATCATCAGTGTCACGTGTTCCCTTTTCTGTCTTACACTGTATCTCTATAATATAAAATAAAATCAACTTTACCACTCTTTAACACATGACAACTTTTACAGTCTCATGCAATTAATAATGTATTAAACAAATGGGCAAGACTGCTACAGAAATCACTCAAAGCTAGTGGACAGGTACAAACAATAATTAAAAAGGCTAATGGAATGTTGGCCTTTATCTCCAGGGGGCTGGAATACAAAGGGATGGAAGTTAAGCCACTGCTGTACAGAGCCTTGTTCAGATCCCATCTGGAGTAACTAGGTTCAGTTCTGGGCACCGCACCTCAGGAAGGGCATATTGGCCTTGGAGGGGGTGCAGCGCAGATTAACCAGAATTATACCAGGACTAAAAGGGTTAAATTATGAGAACGGGTTACATAGCCTAGACTTGTATTGCCTCGCGTATAGAAGATTAAGGGGTGATCTAATTGAGGTGTTTAGGTTGATTAAAGGATTTGATAAGGTAGGTAGAGAGAAACTATTTCTTCTGGTGGGGGAGGTTTTTGCTAGACAAACGTAATTAGGGTTATGGAACCAAGGTGGGTAAATGGAATTAAGATGCAGATCAGCCATGATCGAATTGAATGGCAGAACAGGTTCAAGGGGAGGAATGGCCTACTCTGGCTCCTATGATCCTATGCTACAGGGTACCTGCTTAATGTAGCACAGAAAGAAAGAGATCTGGGAATTTTGGTGGATAATTGGTTAAATTATTTGGTTCATTTTTCCAAGCAGTCAAGAGAGCAAACCAAATGTTGGGATGTGCAGCCAGGGTGTGAATTACAATTTCAACATCATCTCCCTTGTCTTATATCAGGCCTTTGCTGAAGGTACATCTGGAGTACTAGGTTTAGGTTTGGTCTCCCTGTTATAGGAAATATGTAGAGTTATTGGAGGGTGTCCAGACCAGGGCTAGCAGGGGGATTCCTGAATTTAGAGGGCTGAGGTATTATGAAAGTTGGTCTACTCCTGGACTTTACTCTCTGGAGAGGAGGAGGGTGTGGGGAGGAAGGACTTGATACAGGTCTTTAAGATTTTCATGGGTATAGAGAAGGTTTTAGATAGGAAATATATTTTTTGTGAGCACAGTACTCAAAGACTACCAGTCGCCGTTTAAAGTTAAGGGAAACTTGGCCATTCATTTAGTAAGATGGTAATTGAATCGGGGACCTGATTACCAGTCTGGGTGGTGAACTAGAAAGCAATGACGTTTGTTTAGGACTGGGTAGATTCCTGTCAGTTAAAGGGATGTGGGGCTAATCATTCCAGAGTCACAGGTAAGGAATCTGGTCGGAGGTATGGCAGGATAGCATAGATAGACCAAAGCTCTAGTCCTGCCTGAAACATTACTGGATGTGTAAAAATGTAACTGAATTTAAAGGAGCCTGACCATCAGTTTTCTTTTTAAAACGATGCTGTGGATATGATACAGAGAAGTAAAATAACTATAACCTTCTTTCATTCTATTCTTCCGCATTTGTGTGATTGATCTGTGGGATTTGGGAGCTGCGAGAAGTTCACTTGCGAGAACCAAGTGTCTGCACAGGGTTTGAAATGACAAGTTCTCCATAATGCAGTCACCTGATGCCCGTGTCTCAACTGACCTTACTTTCTCTCCGTGATATTGCAGGGCTCTGTAACGCCTTCCAATCAGTTTCCCGATGATGTCATCCGCATTGATGATATAAATAAAATGATAAGCAGAAACCGAAACATGTGCAAGGACATCAAAGACAGATCTATTCAATTGTTTTTGAAAGAGGGAGATTCCCTCTTCTGGGTTTGTGAAGAAAATCGGCAAGTGTCCGAAACACAAGGTCCCGGTGCCATTTTTTGGGCTATTAATTACATCTAAGCACAAAAACTGCGTCCCTGTAAATTGAAACGAACAAATGTACTTAACTAGGAGCATCCCTGGGTGTAAAGGCGGGAAGGACAATTGTAGCAAAATAAATTCACTTATTAACAAAAACAAGGCAAGATTTACATGATCCATCAATGATGTCTGAGAACGCTGCACCTCCATTGCTATTTACCTGGCCCGATATGGATACAGGTATTGCAACGGAACTTCGGACTTACACATACAAGCTGAATTTGGAAGAACTCAAGCCCGTCTGCTTTATTTCTGGTAGAAAGCGGGCACACCTGGAACAATGCTGAGTGTAGTTTGAAGCCCCGGTTAAACTGCAGCTGCCAGTCCCACATCGGTATTTATGGGAGTGTCATGCACAGCACAGAGTCACACTGCCATCTACGTATCGCACAGAGTTTAGCCACAAGGAGGCTTGCACACGTGTGCAAGGGCGCCTCTCGCCCCAAAGTTAAATGTTAGGCCCTTTCTGATGTTAGAGTAGAGTGGGGGGGGGGGGGGGGGAGGGGCGGTGGGTGTCAACCTTGTACAATAAAGCCTCCGGGAGGTCCGACAGGTCACCTGAGCGCGTTTTTAAAACTACCGATTACATCGGATATACGGCACAGAAACAGGCCATTCGGCCCAACCAGTCCATGCCGGTGTTTATGCTCCACTCGAGCCTCCTCCGGTCTTTCCTCATCTAAATCTATCAGCATCTATTCCCTTCTCCCGAAAATGCTTGTCCAGCCTCCCCTTAAATGCATCTATACTATTCGCTTCAACCACTCCCTGTGGTAAAGAAGTTTCTTCTGAATTCCCTATTTGATTTCTTGGTGACTATCTTATATTGATGGCCTCTAGTTATGCTCTTCCCCACAACTGGGAACACTCTCTGTATCCACTCTATCAAAACCTTTCATAATTTTAAAGACCTCTATTAGGTCACCCCTCAGCCTTCTTTTTTCAAGAGAAAAGAGACCCAACCTGTTCATCCTTTCCTGATATGTATACTCTCGCATTTCTGGTATCATCCTTGTAAATCTTCTCTGCACCCTCTCCAGTGCCTCTATATCCGTTTTGTAATATGGTGACCAGAATTATACGCAGTACTCCAAGTGTGGTCTAATCAAGGTTCGATACAGGTTTAGCATATCTTTGCTCAAGCCTTTGGTTAGCTGTCCTAACGTGTCCTTATTTGGCTCGGTGTCAATTATTTGCGTCTGATTCTGCTCCCAAGTTGGGGCGTTTTACTACGTTAAATATAAATGCAAGTGTTTGTTGTTTCAAATGTGTATTGGCTTCGCTCGGAGTTCCCATTCACTGGAGCTGTGTGAAATGGGTTTCTGGAGGGATCTCACATTGCTGGGCTCCGGAGTCAGATTGGGAACTGGTTCCTGAGTCAAGCTGCGACTATCGCGTGGGTGCACACCCTAGACCACTCCAGGGTGAGGTGAAAGTGGCAATATACCTGTACCCATTACTTCTGAATTGTAGCCAAGTCAATATCAGCGGGTTGGAAGTCTTGCCTTGCAAAATATCTGCTTATTCTATAATTCATTTAACAGTAGTCCCCACATCATTCTGAAAATGTTCCTGCTCCTCTTTTTTCTAATAGAAAACTCAGTCGCTGCAAAGTCTGGAGGCTGCTTCCCAGCTTCAGCTACAGTGAGCCTCGAGAACGGTGGGACCAAGTCAGTCAAGGATCTGAAACCGGGAGATCGGGTACTGGCGGCAGACAATGAAGGGAACCTTCTCTATAGTGACTTCGTCATGTTCTTGGACAGAGCGCAAGAGGTGAAGAAAGTGTTCTACGTGATAGAAACGCGAGAACCTCGGAGGAGGCTCACGCTCACCGCGGCGCATCTACTTTTCGCCGGGCAGGAGGCGGCCCGGGGGCAACCCGCCTTCAAGGCAACTTTCGCCAGCAACGTGAGATCCGGACAGCTGGTGTACGTCGCCGACGGGGACGGCCACCTCCTCCAGCCTGCCAGGGTCGAGAAGGTTTACATGGAGGAGATGGCAGGTGCTTACGCCCCACTGACTGTCCAGGGCACCCTCGTGGTCAACCAGGTCCTGGCCTCTTGCTATGCGGTGATAGAGGAACACACACTGGCCCACTGGGCTTTCGCGCCGATACGACTGAGCTACGCGGCCAGGTCTTTGTTTTTACCGAGCGACCCACCAATGGTCAACAGCACTCGCCAGGAAGACGGGGTCCACTGGTACTCGAGCGCCTTGTATCAAATAGGCAGATGGGTTTTGGACGGCGCATCAATCCATCCACTGGGAATGGCATTGGACTCGAGCTGAAATAGTTTCAAGAGGGAGGGCGAGCTTACACACAGAAAAAAACAGACTTTACAGTAGAACACACATAAAAAAACACAGTAGAATTTCGACAGAGACCCCAGGAAGTTTTTTTGGGGAGGATATTTATTTCGTTCGCATTTGTAGTAGGTTTTTATTTTCTGTCTGTTTGTTTCTTTTGTTTGTTTACTGGTGTAACGAAAAACAAAACTGGAACTTCAAGAGCCTTAAAACTCCTTTGATAATTTATTCCCACGTGAACTTTTTTTGACCCCTCCTCCCCGCCCCCCCCCCCCCCCCAGAAAGGAAATTATTTTGTGTGGTCAAACAAGAAACGCAGAATATATTTTTCTACACGGCTAATAGTAATGAAACAATTCAGAAACGCCGGCAACGAATTCTGTTAGGATTATTGATGCATTCATATTTCCTCGTGTTCCGCTCTCGCATAATGTGTTGTTTTTTTCCTCTCTCTCGCTCTTCTTTTTGGGGTCCATAAATTATATTTTTATACACAGAATTGTAAATTAGATTTTGGAGAGATCATTACTTAACTGAATCACATTTCGTTATTTGAAATAGTGTAAAATACGAGAATATATTATTTTAATTTAAAGTCTAGGTGCAAAAAAATATATAACGTTTTTGACCATCCCATTTACAGTTTTTTGTTTCTTGGTGTTAAACGTGCTACGTTGTAAACCAGATGTAGTGCGAAAACAACTGTCCGGTCATCTTAGCGAGGATCCTCGTCATTTCCAACCTGGGACGGGATTTTATTGGAAGAAATTATTTTTTAAAAGTGAGGAAGCTTGATGATGAATATTCCTATTCTAATGAAAATAGTAGTTTGTACAAAGTTTTTTTTTGCATACGAATTAAAATTCGACAAAACAGCTGTAAATTTACTAAACCGTATTATTTGCATATTTTGTAATAGTTTAATACAGTAGTTTTATAATATAGAAATGTGCCAAAATGCTCTGTTTGAATATTATTAAAATAATACAGCATTTCAGTTACTCTCAACTTTTGATAACAGGGAGGAAATTGTGTACAGATACTTTAAAATATTTTGCAAAATGAGAAGAGATATTTATGTTTTAACCTCACCTCTTTTAAGTCACAACATACTGGAGGTAGATTGGCTGTATTTACTGCGACAGGGTCCGAAAGACCGGGCCTACATTTTACAATTCTGTTTGGTTCAATCATCTGGGACTTTAAAAAAAAAACAAATGTAAGAAACGAAAATATTGTTTGTAGCAAATATTTGGTCGCTTGCGATCAACAGAGTTTTTTTTCCCCTCAGTGCTGCTTTTGTTTTTGAACAACTTTAAAAAAAAAAAATCTCTGAAGCCTAATGTAACTGTAATGCATTGGAGAAACGTATGCACGAAGGTTTGTTTAAATGTATGAACCGCAAAAAATATTTTTCCAACGTGTTTTATGGTTGCATCTTCTTTCTCAGACACAAACATGCTCAGAATTTTAAGACCATTTTCTACATTGGAAACCTAAACGATGCTGTTATAACCTGTAGCCGGGCAATAACATTTGCTATATAAATCGATTCTGGTTTGAGCAATCACATTTATAAAGTTCTATCAGCTCCAGCGTCAGAAGCGGAGGTATTTGGTCAACTGGATTCATAGAATCACAGCATTTACAAGACAAAAGGAGGCCATTCAGCCCATCGTGCCTGTGCCGGCTCTTTGAAAGAGCTCTCCAATTAGTCCCACTCTTTCTCCATAGCCCTACAGATTTCTCCTTTTCGAGTATATATCAAATCCCCCATTGAATCTGTTTCCAGCACCCTTTCAGGCAGTGCATTCCCGATCAGCGAGGACACCCCCTTCCATGCCCATGTGTCTGTGTGGCTAATGGAAAGATCACAAACTCGTGGCACATTCCCCATGCGGAGACATTTGTTCGCGTCTGCATTTTCTCGGATGGGCTGGGCTGGGCTGGATGGAGCTCGTGATGTATATTTCACACGAGCGGGTTGCGATGATTTAAAAACAAACTTATACGAAAGAACTCATATGGGGGAGGAGAAGTTAAAGGAATGGACATCCTGGAAAACCATCCTTTAATTTCCTTCTGGAGTAGTTGCCCCAAATGATTTTTAAAAACGCACACACACACATACTGAAGGGATTGCATGCGTATTTAAAATATCAAAGCTGCCCTAACAAGGAGGCACTAACTATCAGGAGTATAATGACGGCTTTAGTTCGCTTTGCACAGCACTCACATCACATACATTCTTAACTGTCCTGGGCTTTGTAATGTTTACATGTGGAAAATTGAACCAATCTACCAAACGCAAAGGTACCCACAGGCAGCCCAAGAGAAAGAAGAGTCCAACTGTTTATAATGGAGACAGTAGTCTTTTAAGACTGGCCCGTAGATTAAATATAACACAGCTTCAAGGCTTTGACATTAAAAAACACACATTTATAAAGAAAAAGGCAGAAATCTTCCCAAAAGACTGTAGAGCAATAGCCAAGAGGTCACTTCCGGGTTGACAAGCCTATTCATACCGACACCTCCAAAGGCCAATCCTAATTTCAGGGTCTAAATTCAATTGAGGGTATTGCACACTCACATGATGATATCACAACACGCGTGTACAAAACAGTTGTTTAAACGTAGAAGTCATTACAAAAGAGTTTATCTTCAGGAGGACAAACCAATTGGAGATTCCCCCCCCCCCTCCTCCCCCGATTTGTTCTACTCTACCCTGCCCTTCAGAAGCCACATTACAGAAGAGCATGTTCACACGACATCCCACGATCTTCAGTTCGGGTCCTAAACCATCGGGTGTTGGGGGTCCAACTTTTGGGTCTGCAGATGGATTCGATCTGACATCGACCCTGTTTGCACATCATCCTTAGCGTCAGGACCAATGCAAAAATAAACGCGAACCCCCGCCCTCGGTGGTTAATGGGCCGGAATTTCTCTTGGTTTCAGGTTGCGTTTGCCCAACAATTGTCGGGTTGGTTCCAATCAGTCTGAATCAGGTCTCACTGCCCCCTCTGACACCGGGAACCAAGTGGAGTCAGATGCCCTGCTGAAGGGGCTCTCTCTCGGCTTTGCATGGGGGTTAGTTTGGGCTTTCACACTACGTTTATCAAGGGTTCAAAGCACAAACCGCTTGGAAATTGCCACCCATCCTAAAGTTGTGGGGTGTGAATGCACAATTAATCATTTATTATTTTGATTTATGCTTTAATCAGACAAGGAAAGGTCAAGGTCCCGTCTTCTGTAGCATGCACTCCTGGTTTATGTTTAATGAGCGCTAGGCTCCAATCTCATGAGGGAGGTGCTCCAGGTTGTAGGGAAATTCCGAGGTAAAAGGCTCTGGAAACACCGAGGATCTGGGCCCGCAAGACAGATGGAGAGTGTGTGCCAGGCTCTTGACTCAACTTCAATTTCCTAAAGAGTGCATTGCCAGTAAGGAATGTGATCCAGACTCGTGGGAGCTGAGCTCCAAGGGCAATGCGCTCTAGAATCAGGGGAATGCATTCTAGAATTTCACTCATTCCAGACTGATATTCATGGAGTATGTGCTCGAGGCTCCAGATTAATGGGAATGAGCACCAGATTCAAGGGGAATGAGCTCCAGATTCAAGAGAATTAGCTTCAGATTCAAGGGAATAAGCTCTGGATTCAAGGGAATGAGCTGCGGATTCAAGGGAATGTGATCCAGATTCAAGGGAACGAGCCCCAGATTCAATGGGAATGTGCTCCAGATTCAAGGGAATGAGATCCAGATTCAAGGGAACGAGCCCCAGATTCAATGGGAATGTGCTCCAGATTCAAGGGAATGAGATCCAGATTCAAGGGAATGAGATCCAGATTCAAGGGAATGAGATCCAGATTCAAGGGAATGAGCTCCAGATTCACAGGAATGAGATCCAGGTTCAAGGGATTGAGCTCCAGATTCAAGGGAATGAGCTCCAGATTCACGGGAATGAGATCCAGATTCAAGGGAATGAGCTCCAGATTCACGGGAATGAGATCCAGATTCAAGGGATTGAGCTCCAGATTCAAGGGAATGAGTTCCAGATTCAAGCGAATGAGATTCAGATTCAAGGGATTGTGCTCCAGGTTAAAGGGAATGAGCTCTCGATTCAATGGGAATGAGATCCAGATTCAAGGGAATAAAATTCAGATTCAAGGGATTGAGTTCCAGATTCAAGGGAATGAGCTCCAGATTCAAGGAAATGAGCACCAGATTCAAGTTAATGAGCGCCAGATTCAAGGGAATGAGCGCCAGATTCAAGGGAATGAGCTCCAGCTTCAAGGAACTTGGAGATGGTGGTATTCCCATGTGCCTGCTGCCCTTGTCCTTCTAGGTGGCAGAGGTCGCGGGTTTGGGAGGTACTGCCGAAGAAGCCTTGGTGAGTTGCTGCAGTGCATCTTGTAGATGGTACACACTGTAGCCACAGTACGCTGGTGGTGGAGGGAGTGAATGTTTAAGGTGGTGGATGGGGTGACAATCAAGCGGGCTGCTTTGTCCTGGATGGTGTCGAGCTTCTTGAGTGTTGTTGGAGCTGCACTCATCCAGGCAAGTGGAGAGTATTCCATCGCACTCCTGACTTGTGCCTTGTAGATGGTGGAAAGACTTTGGGGAGTCAGAAGGTGAGACACTCGCCGCAGTATACCTAGCCTCTGACCTGCCCTTGTTGCCACTGTATTTATGAGGCTAGTCCAGGTAAGTTTCTGGTTAATGGTGACTCCCCAGGATGTTGATGGTTGGGGAATCAGCGATGGTAATACCTTTGAATAGCAAGGGGAGGTGGTTAAACTATCGCTTGTTGGAAATAGTCATTGCCTGGCTCTTCTGTGGCGCAAATGTTGCCTGCCACTTATCAGCCCAAGCCTGAACGTTGTCCAGGTCTTGTTGCATGCCGGCATGGATTGCTTCATTATCTGAGGAGTTGGGAATGGAGCTGAACACTGTGCAGTCATCAGCAAATATCCCCATTTCTGACCTTATGTTGGAGGGAAGGTCATTGATGAAGCAGCTGAAGATGGTTGGGTCCAGGACACTGCCCTGAGGAACTCCTGCAGTGAAGTCCTGGGGCTCAGACATTTAGAAACATAGAAACATAGAAGATAGGAGCAGGAGTAGGCCATTTGGCCCCACGAGCCTGTTCCGCCATTTAATGAGATCATGGCTGATCATCCAAATTCAGTACCCTGTCCCTGCTTTCTCCCCATATCCCTTGATCCCTTTAGCCTTAAGAAATATATCTAACTCCTTCTTGAATATATTTAATGAATCGGCCTCAACTGCCTTGTGTGGTAGAGAACTCCACAGGTTCACCACTCTCTGGGTGAAGAAATTCCTCCTCATCTCTGTCCTAAATGGCTCACCCCTTATCCTTAGACTATGACCCCTGGTTCTGGACTCCCTGCCATCGGGAACATCCTTCCTGCATCTAGTCTGTCTAGTCCTGTTAGAATTTTATAAGTTTCAATGAGATCCCCTCTCATTCTTCTAAACTCTAGCGAATATAAGCCTAATCAACCCAATCTCTCCTCATACGTCATTCCTGCCGTTCCAGGTATCAGTCTGGTGAATCTTCGCTGCACTCTCTCCATGGCAAGAACATCCTTCTTCAGATAAGGTGACCAAAACTGCACACAATACTCAAGGTGTGGTCTCACCAAGGCCCTGTACAACTGCAGCAAGACATCCTTGCTCCTGTACTCAAATCCTCTCGCTATGAAGGCCAACATACCATTTGCCTTCTTAACTGCCTGCTGCACCTGCATGCTTACCTTCAACGACTGGTGCACAAGGACACCCAGGTCTCGTTGCACTTCCCCTTTTCCCAATCTATTGCCATTCAGATAATAATCTGTCTTCCTGTTTTTGCCACCGAAGTGGATAACCTCGCATTTATCCACATTATACTGCATTTGCCATGCATCTGCCCAATCACCCAACCTGTCCAAATCATACTGGAGTTTCTCTGCATCCTTCTCACAGCACACACGCCTACCCAGCTTTGTGACGTCTGCAAATTTGGAGATATTGCATCTAGTTCCCTCGTCTAGATCATTTATATATATTGTGAATAGCTGGGGTCCCAGCACCGAACCCTGCGGTACCCCACTAGTCACTGCCTGCCACTCGGAAAAAGACCCGTTTATTCCAACTCTTTGCTTCCTGTCTGCCAACCAAGACAGTACCTTACCCCCAATCTCGTGTGCTTTAACTTTGCATGCTAATCTCTTATGCGGGACCTTATCGAAAGCCTTCTGAAAGTCCAAATACACCACATGCACTAGTTCTCCCTTATCTATTCTACCAGTTACATCCTCAAAATATCACGTGGAGTGAATTGAATTGGCTGAAGACTAGCTTCTGTGATGGTGGGGACCTCAGGAGGAGGCCGAGATGGATCATTCACTTGGCACTTCTGGCTGAAGATGGTTGCAAACACTTCAGCCTTGTCTTTTGCACTCATGTGCTGGGCTCCACCATCGTTGAGGATGGGGATATTAATGGAGCCTCCTCCTCCCATTAGTTGTTTAATGGTCCACCACCATTCACAACGGGATGTGGCAGGACTGCAGAGCTTTGATCTGATCCGTTGATTGTGGGATCGCTTAGCCCTGTCTGTAGCATGCTGCTTCCGCTTTTTAGCTTGCATGTAGTCCTGTGTTGCAGCTTCCCCAGGTTGGCACCTCATTTTTAGGTACGCCTGGTGCTGCTCCTGGCATGATCTTCTACACTCCTTATTGAACCAGGATTGGTCCCCTGGCTTGATGGTAAAGGTAGAATGAGGCATATGCCAGGCCATGAGGTTACAGATTGTAATGGAATACAATTCTGCTGTTGCTGATGGCCCACAGCACCACATGGATGCCCAGTTTTGAGCTGCTTGATCTGTTCTGAATCTATCCCATTTAGCACGGTGGTAGTACCACACAACACGATGGAGGTTGTCCTCAGTGTGAAGACGGGATTTTGTCTCCACAATGACTGTGCGGTGGTCACTGCTACTAATACTATCATGGACAGATGCATCTGCGACATGTAGATTGGTGAAGATGAGGTCAAGTAGGTTTCTCCCTCATGTTGGTTCACTCACCACCTGTCGCAGGCCCAGGCTAGCAGTTATATCCTTCAGGACTTGGCTAGCTTGGTCAGTAGTGGTGCTACCGAGCCACTCTTGGTGATGGACATTGAAGTCCCCCACCCAGAGTACATTCTGTGCCCTTGCTACTCTCAGTGCTTCTTCCAAGTGATGTTCAACATGGAGGAGTACTGATTCATCAGCTGAGGGAGGGTGGTAGGTCGTAATCAGCAGGAGGTTTCCTTGCCCATGCTTGACCTGAAACCATGAGACTTCATGGGGTCTGGAGTCAATGTTGAGGACTCCCGGGGCCACTCTTTCCCGACTGTATACCACAGTGCCGGTGGGACAGGACATACCCAGGGTTGGTGATGGAGGAGTTTGGGACATTGGCTAAAAGCTATGATTCTGTGAGTATGACTATGTCAGGCTGTTGCTGGACTAGTCTGTGGGACAGCTCTCCCAATTTTGGCACAGGTTCCCAGATGTTGGTGAGGAGGACTTTGCAGGGTCGACTGGGCTGGATGTGCCGTCGCCGTGTCCGTAGTAGGTGCCGAGGTCGATGCCAGGTGATCCGTCCAGTTCATTCTTTTTACTGTTTTTAATAGCGGTTTGTTACAACTGATTGGCTTGCGAGGCCATTTCTAGGGCAGTTAAGAGTCAACCGCATTGCTGTGGGTCTGGAGTCACATATAGGCCAGAGCAGGTAAGGATGGCAGATTTCCTTCCCTAAAGGACATTGGTGAACCAGTGAAATTACCACTATGCTACCGTTCCCTCGGCATCGGCACAAGGGAAGGAGCTGATTGCTGAGTAGCTGACGAGTGTATTTTAAAAAAGTTTATAAGTTTATTTCTGCTAAGTTAGTTAATAGCCTATTAAATAGAGGGAAAGAGCTGATTGGTGAGTAGCTGGGGTGTGTTTTTTGTTAAGTTTCAAGTTTATTTCTGCTGGGTTAGTTCTTAGTCTATTAAATAGAGGCATAGCAGGGCGGCTCAGTCCCATGGAGTGCACATCCTGTACCATGTGGGAAGTCCTGGATGCTTTGCATAGCCTGAACAAGCACATGTCCGGGAAGTGTCGCCAGCTACAGCAGCTCGAGCTCTGGGTTTCGGAGCTTGAGTGGCGGCTGGAGTCACTGCGGTGCATCCGCGAGGCTGAGAGTTACGTGGATAGCACGTTTCTAGATGTGGTCACCCCACAGCTTAAGAGTATGCAGGCAGAGAGGGAATGGGTGACTGCCAGACAGAAGAGGAGGACCAGGCAGGTAGTGCAGGAGTCCCCGCAGTGCATCACACACTCCAACCAGTATTCTGTTCTGAGTACTGGTGACGGCAATGGTTCCTCTGGGGAGTGCAGCCAGAGTCAAGTCCACGGCACCACAGGTGGCTCAGCTGCACAGTGGGGGGGAGGAAAATGAGTGGAAGAGCAATAGTGGTACAGGACTCGATAGTTAGGGGAGCAGACAGGCGTTTCTGCAGCCGTAGATGTGACTCCAGGATGGTATGTTGCCTGCCTGGTGCCAGGGTCAAGGATGTCACTGAGTGGCTGCAGGA
Organism: Somniosus microcephalus; assembly: GCF_052327205.1. NCBI lineage: Eukaryota > Metazoa > Chordata > Chondrichthyes > Squaliformes > Somniosidae > Somniosus > Somniosus microcephalus. The sequence continues at coordinate 37,430,833 of NC_140991.1, read as the reverse complement.
CACTCTGAGGGGGGAGGCTGAACAGCCAGAGGTCATTGTCCATATCAGTGCCAACGACATAGGCAGAAAGAGGGATGAGGTCCTGCAGGCAGAGTTCAGGGAGCTAGGAGAGAGATTAAAAAGCAGGACGTCAAAGATAGTAATCTCCGGATTACTCCCAGTGCCACGTGTTAGTGTGTACAGGAATAGGAGGATAAAGCAGATGAATGCGTGGCTGGAGAGATGGTGCAGGAGGCAGGGCTTTAGATTCCTGAGGCATTGGGACCGTTTCTGGGGAACCTGTACAAGCCGGACGGATTACGCCTTAACAGAGCCAGGACCAATATTCTCATGGGGAGGTTTGTTAGTGCTGTTGGGGAGGGAGCAAGCGGAAGCCAAGCGCAGGCAGCGCAAGGAGCGCACGTCAACCCAAGCACCCCACCCAACCGTCCCTTCAACCACCATCTGCCCCACCTGTGACAGAGACTGTAGGTCCCGCATTGGACTCATCAGTCACCTGCGAACTCATTTTTAATGTGGAAGCAAGTCATCCTCGGTTCCGAGGGACTGCCTAAGAAGAAGAAGAGAAGAAAGAGGGTTTAAACTAACTTGGCAGGGGGATGGGCACCAGCATATAGGAGTAGAAAAGAGGAATAATGTGCATAAAAGAGTGAGTCTATTGGATAGTACTAGAGAAGATAGTACTAGGGGTGGTTGTAGTACCATATTAGATAGGAGCAGACTAAGGAAGACTACGAAAAATTCAAAAATGGGTTTAGAATGCATGTATGTAAAAGCACAAATGGTGGTGAATAAGGCTGGTGAGCTACAAGCACAATTAGCTGTGTGGCAATATGATGTTGTGGCAATAACGGAAACGTGGCTTAAAAACTGTGAGGACTGGGTTACGTAATAAAGACTCACTACGCACTTGGTTGTACATAAAGCAAGGCTTTAATCGACTTGTAACAAAACATGGAGGTCTAGTTAGTAGTCACTAGCTTCCTGTTTCCAGATTGTCTCTGGCCAAGGTGGGCCCATGCCCGAGTATTTATACTCCTCGGACGGCGCCCTCAGCTGGCCGTTCAGTAGTACTTCCTGAGTTACTTCTTGTCGAAGTTGCGATTTATGACATTGGCCACTTAATATTCAAGGGTACAAGGTGTTCAGAAAAGATAGGGCAGGATAAAAGGGATGTGGGATGGCAATGCTGATTAAGGAAGACATTGTTGTGTTGGAAAGGGAGGATGTTCTTGAGGGGACAAGGACAGATTCCAATTGGTTAGAGTTGAGGAGCAAAAAGGGTATGATGATGCTATTGGGGTATTCTATAGGCCTCCAAATAGTGAGAGGGAGGTAGAGGAGCAAATCTGCAGGGAAATTGCAGAGATATGCAAGAGCTATAGAGTAGTGATATTTGGGGACTTTAATTACCCAAATGTTGATTGGGATAATGCTAGGGTAAAGAGAAATGAGGGGGGGGAATTTCTGAAATGTATTCAGGAGAATTTCCTTGACCAATATGTTCTTGGCCCAACTGGGACGGAGGCATTGCTGGATCTGGTGCTGGGGAATGAGGTGGGCCAGGTCGACCAAGTGTCTGTGGGAGTTCACTTGGGTATGAGTGATCATCGTATCATAAGATTTAGATTAGCAATGTAGAGGAGCAAGGAACAATCTAGAGTGAAACTTCTAAACTGGAATAGGGCTAACTTCAATGAAATGCGAAAGGATCTAATCCAGGGTAAAATGGAACCAAAGACTGACAGGAAAAACTGTAATGGAACAATGGGTGATCTTTAAGGAGGAGATGTTCCATGTACAGGCTAGGTATATTCCAACAAGAAGGAAGGGTAAGGGAACCAAACCAAGGGCTCCTTGGATGACGAGGGAGATAGAGAAGACGATGAAACAAAAAAAGAGGGTGTATGATGCATGTCAGGTGAATTCTTCAAGGGAGAACCAGACCAAATACAATAAGTTGAGAGGGGAAGTGAAGATGAAAATAAGATTGGCAAAGAGAGAATATGAGAGTAGAATGGCAGTTAACATAAAAGGGAACCCAAAAATCTTCTACCGTCATGTAAACAGTAAGCGGGTAGTAAGAGGCGGGGTGGGGCCTATTAAAGACAAAGAAGGTGATATATGCTTAAAGGCACAGGGCAAGGCTAGAATACTCAATGAGTACTTTGTATCGGTGTTTACTAAGGAGCTGGATGCTGACAAAATATCAGTAGAAGTGGAAAAGGTAAAAGTAATGGAAGGGGTGAAAATTGATAGACAGGATGTACTAGAAAGGCTGGGTATGCTTAGAGTGGACAAGTCGCCTGGTCCAGATGGCTTGCATCCCAGGTAGCTAAGGGAATTGGAGGAGGAGATAACGGAAGGGCTTGCCATAATTTTCCAATCTTTCCTAGATGCGGGGGAGGTGCCTGAGGATTAGGAAGTGGCAAATGTGACACCATTGTTCAAGAAAGGGTGTAAAGACAAACCTAGTAACTACAAGCCGGTCAGTTTAACATCAGTGGTGGGTAAACTTTTAGAAACAATTATCAAGGAAAAAATTAATGGGCATTTGGAGAGGTTTAAGCTAATTAAGGAGAGCCAACACAGGTTTGTAAAAGGAAGATCGTGTTTTACTAATCTAATTGCATTTTTTGATAAAGTAACAGAGAGGATTGATGAAGGGAATGCAGTGGATGTTGTCTACATGACTTTTCGGAAGGCATTTGACAAAGTACCACATAGAAGGCTGGTTAACAAAATTGAGGCTCATGGAATAGGTGGGTCAGTGGCAACTTGGATAAGGAATTGGCTTTTTAAAAAATTGTTTATGGTATCTGGGCATCGCTGGCAAGGCCAGCATTTATTGCCCATCCCTAGCTGAATACTGTGCAGTCATCAGCGAACATCCCCATTTCTGACCTTAAGGACAGAAAACAGCAAGTTGTGGTAAATGGCTTTTTTTTCCAGACTGGAGGATGGTAGACAATGGTGTTACCCAAGGGTCAGTGCTGGGGCCACTGCTTTATTTGATATATATAAATATAAATTACCTGTATATTGGAATACAGAGTAGAATTTCTAAATTTGCCCATGACACTAAACTTGGGGGTGTGGCAAACAGTGATAATGATATCAATCGACTGCAACAGGACATAGAAAGGCTAGCAGAATGGGCAGACAAGTGGCAGATAGAATTTAATATAGAGAAGTGTGAGGTGATGCATTTTGGCAGAAGGAACAGGGAGAGGCAATATACACTTAATGGTATAGTTTTAAAGAGTGTTCAGGGACAGAGGGACCTGGGAGTTAATGTGCATAGGTCCCTGAAGGGGGCAGAACATATTGAGAGAGTGGTTGACAAAGCATATGGGATCTTGGGCTTCATAAATAAAGGTTTTGAGTACAAAAGTAGAGAAGTTATGCTGAACCTTTATAAAGCGCTGGTTAAGCCACAACTGGAGTATTGCGTCCAGTTTTGGTCACCACACTTTAGGAAGGATGTGAAGGCCCTTGAGAGAGTGCAGAGGAGATTTACCAGAATGGTTCTGGGGATGGGGGATCTTAGCTACAAGGACAGGTGGGAGAAGCTGGATTTGTTTTCATTGGAGCAAAGGAGGTTGAGGGGTGATTTGATAGAGGTGTACAAGATTATGACGGGTTTGGATAGGCTAGACAGGGAAAGGCTGATCCCACTAGTTGATGGTACAAGGACTAGGAAACACAGATTTACAGGAGGGATGTGAAGAAACACCTTTTTATGTAGCGAGTGGTGAGGACCTGGAACTCGCTGCCGACAGAAATGGTGGAAGCGGAGACGCTCAATGTTTTCAAGGGTAGACTGGATAGGCACTTGAGGGAAATAAACTTGCAGGGCTACAGGGATAGAGCGGGGGAATGGGACTGACTGGATTGCTCTACAGAGAGCTGGCACGGACTCGATGGGCCGAATGGCCTCCTTCTGTGCCGTTATGACTCTATGACTATGACTCAAAGGAATGAGCTCTGGATTTGAAGGGAATAAACTCTGGATTCCAAGGGAATGAGCTCCGGATTCAAAGGGAATAAGGTTCTGATTCAAAGGGAATGAGCTCCAGATTCAAAGGGAATGAGCTCCAGATTCAAGGGAAAGAGCTTCGGATTCAAGGGAATGAGCTCCAGATCCAATGGGAATGAGCTCCAGGTTAAAGGGAATGAAATCCAGGTTAAAGAAAATGAGCTCCAGATTCAATGGGAATGAGCTCCAGATTCAAGGGAATGAGCTTCGCATTCAAGGGAATGAGCACCAGATTAAAGGGAATGAAATCCAGATTAAAGAGAATGAGCTCCAGATTCAAGGGAATGAGATCCAGATTCAAGGGAATGAGCTTCAGACTCAAGGGAATGAGCTTCGGATTCAAGGGAATGAGCTTCAGACTCAAGGGAATGAGCTTCGGATTCAAGGGAGTGAGCTTCAGATTCAAGGGAATGAGATCCAGATTCAAGGGAATGAGCTTCAGACTCAAGGGAATGAGCTTCGGATTCAAGGGAATGAGCTTCAGATTCAAGGGAATGAGTTTCAGATTCAAGGGAATGAGCTTCAGACTCAAGGGAATGAGCTTCGGATTCAAGGGAATGAGCTTCAGACTCAAGGGAATGAGCTTCGGATTCAAGGGAATGAGATCCAGATTAAAGAGAATGAGCTCCAGGTTCAAGGGAATGAGATCCAGATTCAAGGGAATGAGCTTCAGACTCAAGGGAATGAGCTTCGGATTCAAGGGAATGAGATCCAGATTCAAGGGAATGAGCTTCAGACTCAAGGGAATGAGCTTCGGATTCAAGGGAATGAGCTTCAGATTCAAGGGAATGAGCTTCGGATTCAAGGGAATGAGCTCCAGATTCAAGGGAATGAGATTCAGATTCAAGGGAATGAGCTTCAGATTCAAGGGAATGAGCTTCGGATTCAAGGGAATGAGCTCCAGATTCAAGGGAATGAGATCCAGATTCAAGGGAATGAGATTCAGGTTCAAGGGAATGAGCTTCGGATTCAAGGGAATGAGTTTTGGATTCAAGGGAATGAGATCCAGATTCAAGGGAATGAGCTTCAGACTCAAGGGAATGAGCTTCGGATTCAAGGGAATGAGCTTCGGATTCAAGGGAATGAGCTCCAGATTCAAGGGAATGAGCTTCGGATTCAAGGGAATGAGATTCAGATTCAAGGGAATGAGATCCAGATTCAAGGGAATGAGCTTCAGACTCAAGGGAATGAGCTTCGGATTCAAGGGAATGAGCTTCAGATTCAAGGGAATGAGCTTCGGATTCAAGGGAATGAGCTCCAGATTCAAGGGAATGAGATCCAGATTCAAGGGAATGAGCTCCAGATTCAAGGGAATGAGATCCAGATTCAAGGGAATGAGCTTCAGATGCAAGGGAATGTGCTCCAGATTGAAGGAAATGTGCTCCAGATTCAAGGGAATGAGTCATAGAATCATAAAGTTATACAGCACAGAAAGAAGCCCTTCGGCCCATCGCGTCTGCGTCGGCCATCAAGCCCTGTCTATTCTAATCCCATTTTCCAGCACTTGGTCCGTAGCCTTGTATGCTATGGCGTTTCAAGTGCTCATCTAAATGCTTCTTGAATGTTGTGAGGGTTCCTGCCTCTACCACCCTTTCAGGCAGTGAGTTCCAGATTCCAACCACCCTCTGGGTGAAAAAGTTTTTCTTCAAATCCCCTCTAAACCTCCTGCCCCTGACCTTCAAACTATGCCCCCTGGTTATTGACCCCTCTACTAAGGGGAAAAGTTCCTTTCTATCTACCCTACCTATGCCCCTCATAATTTTGTACACCTCAATCAGGTCCCCCCTCAGCCTTCTCTGCTCTAAGGAAAACAACCCCAGCCTGTCCAGTCTCTCTTCATAGCTGAAGCACTCCAGCCCAGGTAACATCCTGGTGAATCTCCTCTGCAACCTCTCTAATGCAATCACATCCTTCCTATAGTGTGGCGACCAGAACTGCACACAGTATTCCAGCTGTGGCCTAACTAGCGTTTTGTACAGCTCCATCATAACCTCCCTGCTCTTATATTCTATGTCTCGGCTAATGAAGGCAAGTATCCCATATGCCTTTTTAACCACCTTATCTACCTGTCCTGCTGCCTTCAAGGTTCTATGTGCATGCACACCAAGGTCCCTCTGATCCTCTGTCCTTCCTAGGGTCCTACCATTCATTGTGTATTCCCTTGCCTTGTTAGTCCTTGCAAAATGCATCACTTCACACTTTTCAGGGTTAAATTCCATTTGCTACTGTTCTGCCCATCTAACCATCCCGTCTATATCGTCCTGTAGCCTAAGGCTTCCCTCCTCACTATTTACTACTCCACCAATTTTCGTGTCATCTGCGAACTTACTGATCATACCTCCTACATTCATATCTAAATCATTAATGTACACTACAAACAGCAAAGGACCCAGCACCGATCCCTGCGGTACACCGCTGGACACAGGCTTCCAGTCACAAAAACAACCTTCGACCATCACCCTCTGCCTCCTTCCACTAAGCCAATTTTGGATCCAATGTGCCAAATTGCCCTGGATCCCATGGCTCTTACCTTCTTGACCAGTCTCCCATGTGGGACTTTGTCAAAAGCCTTACTGAAGTCCATGTAGACTAAATCAACTGCACTACCCTCATCCACACACCTAGTCACCCCCTCGAAAAATTCAATCAAATTGGTTAGACATGATCTCCCCCTGACAAAGCCATGCTGACTATCCTTGATTAATCCCTGCCTCTCTAAGTGGAGACTAATTCTGTCCCTCAGAATTTTTTCCAATAATTTCCCTACCACTGATGTTAGGCTCACTGGCCTGTAATTCCCTGATTTATCCCTACTACCCTTCTTGAACAATGGTACTATGTTAGTTGTTCTCCAGTCCTCTGGCACCTCCCCTGTGGCCAGAGAGGTTCTGAAAATTTATGTCAGAGCCCCTGCAATCTCTTCCCTTGCCTCACACAGCAGCCTGGGATACATCTCGTCAGGGCCTGGGGATTTATCCACTTTTAAGCCCGCTAATACCGCTAGTACCTCCTCCCTCTCAATACTAATTTGTTCAAGTATATCACAATCCCCCTGCCTGATTTCTATGCCTACATTGTCCATCTCCATAGTGAACATGGACGCAAAATATTCATTTAAAATCTCACCTACATCTTCCGGCTCTACACAGATTGCCACTTTGGTTCCTAATGGGCACTACTCTTTCCTGGTTACCCTCTTGCCCTTAATATACTTATAAAACACCTTGGGATTTTTCTTTATTTTGCCCGCCAATATTTTTTCATGCCCCCTCTTGGCTCTCCTAATTTTTTTCTTTTTTTTCTTTTTTTCTCTTTTTTTTCTTTTTCGGATTCAAAGGGAATGGGCTCCAGATTCATTGGGAATGAGTACCATGTTCAAAGCAATGAGCTCCAGATTCAAGGGGAATGAGCTCCAGATTCAAGGGAATGGGCTCCTGATTCAAGGGAATGGGCTCCAGATTCAAGTGAATGAGCTCAGGATTCAATGGGAATGAGCTCCAGATTCAAGGGAATGAGTTCCATGTTCAAAGCAATGAGCTCCAGATTCAAGGGGAATGAGCTCCAGATTCAAGGGAATGGGCTCCTGATTCAAGGGAATGGGCTCCAGATTCAAGTGAATGAGCTCAGGATTCAATGGGAATGAGCTCCAGATTCAAGGGAATGAGCTCCAGATTCAAGGGGATGAGCTCCAGATTCAAGGGAATGGGCTCCAGATTCAAGGGAATGGGCTCCAGATTCAAGTGAATGAGCTCAGGATTCAATGGGAATGAGCTCCAGATTCAAGGGAATGAGCTCCAGATTCAAGGGAATGAGCTCCAGATTCAAGGGAATCAGCTCTGGATTTGGGGGAATGAGTTCCAGATTCAAGGGAATGAGCTCCAGATTCAATGGGAATGAGCTCCAGATTCAAGGGGAATGAACTCCAGATTCAAGGGAATGAGCTCCAGATTCAATGGGAATGAGCTCAAGATTAAAGGGAATGAGCTCCAGATTCAAGGGAATGAGCTCCAGATTCAATGGGAATGAGCTCCAGATTCAATGGGAATGAGCTCAAGATTAAAGGGAATGAGCTCCAGATTAAAGGGAATGAGCTCCAGATTCAATGGGAATGAGCTCCAGATTCAAGGGAATCAGCTCCAGATTCAAGGGAATGAGCTCCAGATTCAAGGGAATCAGCTCCAGATTCGGGGGAATGAGTTCCAGATTCAAGGGAATGAGCTCCAGATTCAAGGGAATGAGCTCCAGATTCAATGGGAATGAGCTCCAGATTCAAGGGAATGAGCTCCAGATTCAAGGGAATGAGCTCCAGATTCAAGGGAATGAGCTCCAGATTCAAGGGAATGAGCTCCAGATTCAATGGGAATGAGATCCAGATTCAAGGGAATGGGCTCCAGAGTCAATGGGAATGAGCTCCAGATTCAAGGGAATGAGCTCCAGCTTCAATGGGAATGAGATCCAGATTCAAGGGAATGGGCTCCAGATTCAATGGGAATGAGCTCCAGATTCAAGGGAATGGGCTCCAGATTCAATGGGAATGAGCTCCAGATTCAAGGGAATGAGATCCAGATTCAAGGGAATGGGCTCCAGATTCAATGGGAATGAGCTCCAGATTCAAGGGAATGAGCTCCAGATTCAAGGGAATGAGCTCCAGATTAAAGGGAACGAGCTCCAGATTCAATGGGAATGAGCTCCAGATTCAAGGGAATGGGCTCCAGATTCAATGGGAATGAGCTCCAGATTCAAGGGAATGAGCTCCAGATTCACAGCGAATGAGCTCAAGATTCAATGGGAATGGGCTCCAGATTCAATGGGAATGAGCTCCAGATTCAAGGGAATGAGCTCCAGATTCAATGGGAATGAGATCCAGATTCAAGGGAATGGGCCCCAGATTCAATGGGAATGGGCTCCAGATTCAATGGGAATGAGCTCCAGATTCAAGGGAATGAGCTCCAGATTCAAAGGGAATGGGCTCCAGATTCAATGGGAATGAGCTCAAGATTAAAGGGAATGAGCTCAAGATTCAATGGGAATGAGATCCAGATTCAATGGGAATGAGCTCAAGATTAAAGGGAATGAGCTCCAGATTCAAGGGAATGAGCTCCAGATTCAATGGGAATGGGCACCAGATTCAAGGGAATGAGCTCCAGATTCAATGGGAATGAGCTCCAGATTCAAGGGAATGAGCTCAAGATTCAATGGGAATGAGCTCCAGATTCAAGGGAATGAGTTCCAGATTCAAGGGAATGAGCTCCAGATTCAAGGGAATGAGCTCCAGATTCAAGGGAATGAGTTCCAGATTCAAGGGAATGAGCTCCAGATTCAAGGGAATGAGCCCCAGATTCAATGGGAATGAGCTCCAGATTCAAGGGAATGAGTTCCAGATTCAATGGGAATGATCTCCAGATTCAAGGGAATGGGAACCAGATTCAAGGGAATGAGCTCCAGATTCAAGGGAATGAGCTCCAGATTCAATGGGAATGAGCTCCAGATTCAAAGGAATGAGCTCCAGATTCAATGGGAATGGGCACCAGATTCAAGGGAATGTGTTCCAGATTCAATGGGAATGAGCTCCAGATTAAAGGGAATGAGTTCCAGATTCAATGGGAATGAGCTCCAGATTAAAGGGAATGAGCTCCAGATTCAATGGGAATGAGCTCCAGATTAAAGGGAATGAGTTCCAGATTCAAGGCGAATGAGCTCCAGATTCAAAGCGAATGAACTCAAGATTCAATGGGAATGGGCTCCAGATTCAATGGGAATGAGCTCCAGATTCAAGGGAATGAGCTCCAGATTCAATGGGAATGAGATCCAGATTCAAGGGAATGGGCTCCAGATTCAATGGGAATGAGCTCCAGATTCAAGGGAATGAGCTCCAGCTTCAAGGCGAATGAGCTCCAGATTCAAAGCGAATGAGCTCAAGATTCAATGGGAATGGGCTCCAGATTCAATGGGAATGAGCTCCAGATTCAAGGGAATCAGCTCCAGATTCAAGGGAATGAGCTCCAGATTCAAGGGAATGAGATCCAGATTCAAGGGAATGAGCTCCAGATTCAAGGGAATGAGCTCAAGATTCAATGGGAATGGGCTCCAGATTCAATGGGAATGGGCTCCAGATTCAATGGGAATGAGCTCCAGATTCAAGGGAATGAGCTCCAGATTCAAGGGAATGAGCTCCAGATTCAAGGGAATGAGCTCCAGATTCAAGGGAATGGGCACCAGATTCAATGGGAATGAGCTCCAGATTCAAGGGAATGAGCTCCAGATTCAAGGGAATGAGCTCCAGATTCAATGGGAATGAGATCCAGATTCAAGGGAATGGGCTCCAGATTCAATGGGAATGAGCTCCAGATTCAAGGGAATGAGCTCCAGATTCAAGGGAATGAGCTCCAGATTCAAGGGAATGAGCTCCAGATTCAAGGGAATGAGCTCCAGATTCAAGGGAATGAGCTCCAGATTCAAGGGAATGAGCTCAAGATTCAATGGGAATGGGCTCCAGATTCAATGGGAATGGGCTCCAGATTCAATGGGAATGAGCTCCAGATTCAAGGGAATGAGCTCCAGATTCAAGGGAATGAGCTCCAGATTCAAGGGAATGAGCTCCAGATTCAAGGGAATGGGCACCAGATTCAATGGGAATGAGCTCCAGATTCAAGGGAATGAGCTCCAGATTCAAGGGAATGAGCTCAAGATTCAATGGGAATGGGCTCCAGATTCAATGGGAATGAGCTCCAGATTCAAGGGAATGGGCTCCAGATTCAAGGGAATGACTTCCAGATTCATTGGGAATGAGCTCCAGATTTAAGGAGAATCTAAACTTGTGTACAGTGGACTCTAGATTCCAAGCTCATGGGAAATATGGTCTAATATTTAGATTCCTGTTGTTTGGTTTCTGAGGATTGCAATCCAAACTCACTGACTCGCTTTTCAGTGAAGCATATTTCCCTTCTGCATTTTGATGTCAGAGCTTCAGTGTAATGATGCAAGAAGGTAAATCTCAGCTGTCAAGTAAAGTTCCTCGCAGACTGCAATTTGTTGATGGGCATAATGAGGGCTGTGAGAGTTGCCAATGGAGCTTCAGGGCAGAACTTTAAAAAAATGATGGCTCTAAGTCTTCCAGATAGTGTAGAACAAGAATAACATCATTGATGAATGGCATTTTAATGGTGATTCACTGGTGCTAATGTTGTTATTTTTAAAGAAAGTGTCAATTATTCCTGTGATTTATTATGCTTGTGGCATTTAAATACATTTAAGGCTCTCCAGCAAAGGTGCGTAGGTGACAACTTCTTGTGCAGCTAAACTCTAAACAGTTTCCAGTTATAGGGGAAATGGCAACAGACAGAAATTAATTAAATTTAATTAAGAAGAACGAACAAGGATAATTTGGCATAATTACTGTCTGACTTTACCTGAGCTACTGAGAAAATCAATCAGCCAACATTATGAAATGAGCAAGTTGGTTTATGTTGGGGGATAATTCATAACCAGCTCCTCCCGCCATATAAAAAAAATTGGCTTTGGAAACCTTATGTAGGTGCTGTTCCTTGCTTTCTGGATGTTCTTATCGTCAGTAATACCAATATTGGAACAATAACAAGAATAGAGTCAGAGGGGGGAAATTTCAGTTGTTTGCGCCTCCCATTAGTGCCTTAAGAGGGCACCAATGGGGCGCAAAGCAACTAGAGCCCGGGCGCGGTGATGTTTGCGCCGCTCGCGAAATTAATTAGACATTTTGCAGTGGCGCTAAACACTACCACCAAGATCACCTGCACCAGCAGATCATGACATCAGTCGAGTGCGCAACGCCCCGGTAGCGCCCCGGACCGGATATTGAGTGGCGCCCCCTGCCTTACCGCCTGCCGCTAGCAGCGACAGGTTGAGGGGAGCGTTTTGCAGTCAGGAAGAGGAGATTTGATCAGCCATCATTTGCAAGTGGCAGGACTTAGTGGTCTCAGGTCTGGGGCAACTTTTAGAAGGCTTAACCACACCTGTGGAAGGTTGGAGCCTGACACCCATCTCCAGTGTGACCTCCTGGGAAACCCCTCTCGCCACCTTCCTTCAGCGCTTCCTCAACTGAGGCATATACCAGAAGCATGGGAGCCATCTATTTCCTTCCCATCTGGGCATTAGAGGAGCTCGGGCACCAGCTGCGGCACCAGCAGAACCAGGAACAACAGCAGCACCAGCAACAGCAGCAGCAGCAGGAGTGCCAGGCTGCTGCTCACCCACCTGAGGCTGCACAGACCAGAAGGGGCCAACGCCTGGAAGCCCGTCGGTGCAGGAGATACCCCCAAACAGGGTCTACAGACACAGGGTCAGCTATCTCAACAGTGAGTGACATCTGCGCAATGCTACAGCTAGACCTGCTGCCCAGAGGACCAGGTGCGCAAGCATTACCAGTGGCCGTCAAAGTCACCACCGCACTCAACTTTTTTGCCTCAGGCTCATTCCAGAGATCAGCAGCAGACATCAGCGGCATCTCCCAGGTGGCCGCACACACTTGCATCACGCAGGTAACCGATGCCCTCTTTGCCCTCGCGCACAATCACATCCATTTCACCAAGGATCGAGCAAGTGTCACAGCATGAGCGGTTGGATTAGCTCATCTGGCAGGCTTTCCAAGGGTGCAGGGCGTCGTTGACTGCACACATGTGGCCTTTAAGGCGCCCCATCGCAATCCAGGTATTTTTGTCAACCGCAAGGGCTTCCACTCCCTTAACATACAGCTGGTGTGTGACCACAAGAAGGAAATTTTGCATGTTTGTGCCAAGTACCCTGGCAGTTGCCATGACTCCTTCATACTGCGCCAGTCTAGTGTGCCTCCGCTATTCAGTCCGCCAGACCAACTTAACGGATGGCTACTTGGAGACAAGTGCTATCCCCTGAGGACGTGGCTAATGACACCGTTGAGGAGACCATCCAACGAAGCTGAGGAGTGGTACAACTCCAGCCACATGTCCACCAGAGCCATAATTGAGCAAACCATCGGCTTGCTGAAGAAGCGCTTCAGATGCCTGGATAGATCAGGTGGAACCCTGCAGTACTCAGCAGCCAAGGTCTCCAGAATTGTCGTGGTTTGCTGTGCACGTCACAACATGGCACAGCGTTGTGGCTTGCAGACTCCTGAGGAGCAAGTGGCTCATCACATATCCTCCTCAGATGAGGAGGAGGAGGAGGAGGAGGAAGAGTGCGAAAACGAACATCCTGCAGAGGCCCATCAACTAGCGGCAGCATTACGCGAGAACATTGCTGCCCTGGATGCAGGGAACGCATTCATCCTGGCCAGATTTGCTTAGCCTAGTCAATCAAACATTTTTGCCTCGCAGCTTCTTACCAGAGCACTGACAATGGCCAAGAACCAGAGGATTCCTATCACTCTGACCACCATACTGAAAATTGCAAGTATTCCTAAGCCCTCAATGTGGAAGTCCCAATAGCGAAATGATAGATGCCACAACTGCAACATTTGCCATCAGAATTTTTATGGACAATAACGAAGTGATGGCATTTTTACAGTAAACACAAAATTGCACCCAAGTGACTACCCTTGTGACTATTTGTGCAGAATTTTCCTCTTACGCGTGCTCTTACGTGGTGCCTCCCCTGTGGCTTCAGCAGATGTGGAGGCCCCTTGCTCACTTTCCTGCTGCTCCTGTCTTGACACCTTTGGCGGGCGTCCTCTGGGGTTGCGAGCCTGTGAGGGCTCGTCAACAGTCTGCTGCTCCTGCAGCTGTGCAGGGGTTGAGACGGCTATCTCACTTGGGTGTGGACTCCGGTGGGGCTCTGACCGAGGGCTCTGCAGTGGCATGGAAGTGTGAGCGCATGGAGAGGAGCCCCCACTTCCTTGAGGTCTGCCACCAACCTCCCTCTCATGGGTCAGGTCCCCCTCAGCGCCTGCAAGTGGCTGGAGGGCACCTTGCTGCACATCAGGGGGGCCATGGGGACCCGTTTCTGCAATGGCAGTCCTACTCAGAAGGACTTCCATGAAGGTCTGGTTTCTCTGTTCAATAGCTGCCCATCGCTCCTCAAGAGATGTCATTCTATTCTGAACAATGACCATGGTTTCCATACCCTGGCGACTAAGCTCCTCCATGGCCGTAGCCATCCTCTCCTCTACCGTAGCCATCCTCTCCTCTACCGTAGCCAGCCTTACCACGGAGGTAGCCATCCTTTCCACGGAGGTAGCCGTGGTGATGCGTTCATGCGCCAATGACTCCACAAAGGCTCTGGTCATGTTCGCTATGGATATACGAGAATGGATTAGGAAAAAAAGGAGGGCTTTTGGTAGATACAAAAGGCTAAAGACGGAGGAAGCCCTAGAGGAGTACAAAAAGTGCAGGGGGATACTTAAAAAAGAAATTAGGAGATCAAGGAGGGGCCATGAAATAACACTGGCGAGCAAAATAAAGGAAAATCCGAAGATGTTTTACAAGTATATTAAGGGCAAGAGGATAACTAGGGAAAAAATAGGGCCCATTAGGGACAAAAGTGGCAATGTGTGTGTGGAGCCGGAAGATGTAGGAGGGGTTCTAAATGAATTTTTTGCATCTGTTTTCACTATGGAGAAGGACGATGTAGACATAGAAATAGGGCGGGGGGACTGTGATATGCTCGAACATATTAACATCGAGAGGGAGGAGGTATTGGCAGTTTTAGCTGGCCTAAAAATGGATAAATCCCCAGGCCCGGATGAAATGTATCCCAGGCTGCTGTGTGAGGCAAAGGAGGAGATTGCGGGGGCTCTAACACATATATTCAGGACCTCTCTGGCCACAGGGGATGTGCCAGAGGACTGGAGAACCGCTAATGTAGTACCATTATTCAAGAAGGGTAGTAGGGAAAAACCGGGGAACTACAGGCCAGTGAGCCTAACATCAGTGGTAGGAAAATTATTGGAAAAAATCCTGAGGGACAAAATTTGTCTCCACTTGGAGAGGCAAGGATTAATCAGGGATAGTCAACATGGCTTTGTCAAGGGAAGATCATGTCTGACTAATTTGATTGAATTTTTTGAGGGGGTGACTAGGTGTGTGGATGAGGGTAACGCAGTGGATGTGGTATACATGGATTTCAGTAAGGCCTTCAATAAAGTCCCGCACAGGAGACTGCTCAAGAAGGTAAGAGCCCATGGAATCCAGGGTGCCTTGGCACATTGGATACAAAACTGGCTTAGTGGCAGAAGGCAGAGGGTGATGGTCGAAGGTTGTTTTTGTGACTGGAAGCCTGTGGCCAGTGGGGTACCACAGGGATCGGTGCTGGGTCCCTTGCTGTTTGTGGTCTACATTAATGACTTGGATATGAATGTAAAGGGTATGATCAGTAAATTCGCGGATGATACAAAAATTGGTAGGGTGGTAAATAGCGAGGAGGGTAGCCTCAGTCTGCAGGACGATATAGATGGGTTGGTCAGATGGGCGGAACAGTGGCAAATGGAATTTAACCCGGAACAGTGCGAGGTGATGCACTTTGGGGGGACTAACAAGGCAAAGGAATACACAATGAATGGAAAGACCCTAGGCAAGACGGAGGGTCAGAGGGATCTGGGTGTGCAAGTACACAGATCCCTGAAGGCGGCGGAACAGGTGGATAAGGTGGTAAAAAAGGCATATGGGATACTTGCCTTCATTAGCCGAGGCATTGAATGTAAGAGCAAGGAGGTTATGATGGAGCTGTATAAAACACTGGTTAGGCCACAGCTGGAATACTGTGTGCAGTTCTGGTCGCCACACTACAGGAAGGATGTGATCGCGTTAGAGAGGGTGCAGAGGAGGTTCACCAGGATGTTACCAGGGCTGGAGCGCTTCAGCTATGAAGAGAGACTGGGCAGATTGGGTTTGTTTTCCTTGGAGCAGAGGAGGCTGAGGGGGGACATGATTGAGGTGTACAAAATTATGAGGGGCATAGATAGGATGGATGCTGAGGAGCTTTTTCCCTTAGTAGAGGGGTCAATAACTAGGGGGCATAGATTCAAGGTAAAGGGCGGGAGGTTTAGAGGGGATTTGAGAAAGAACTTTTTCACCCAGAGGGTGGTTGGAGTCTGGAACTCACTGCCTGAAAGGGTTGTGGAGGCAGAAACCCTCACAACATTTAAGAAGCATTTGGATGTGCACTTGAAATGCCATAGCATACAAGGCTACGGGCCAAATGCTGGAATATGGGATTAGATTAGACAGGGCTTGATGGCCGGCGCGGACACGATGGGCCGAAGGGCCTCTATCCGTGCTGTATTACTCTATGACTCTATGACTCCTCCATTCGCTCCACACTCGCAGCGACCCTGGAGACAAAACCTGCCAGAGACTCCTGCATCTGTGCCTGGAGTTCTATCACCGCTGATCTCATGGATGGACCCAGAGGCAGAAGGTCGACATGCTGCTGAGCCGAGCTGGCAGAGTCCTGCGCCCTCCGACTAGGACTCTACACTGCTGTCCCTGTCTCCACAATCTGCTGATGCTCACTTGTGAGCTGTGATACACCAGGTGACAACACTACTCTATGTCCCGAAGGTCCCACCGAGGTGTGAGCGTCTGCGCTGGTGCTGGGTGCGCAGAATTCTGGTGACGCTGCGCCCTCAGAGGTTGCAGCTTCCTCAGAGGAGTCTGGCTGCTCAGCCTCTTCTTCCTGGCTAGTGGGGACGGATGCTTGCGATGGTCCTGTGGGGGAGTAAAGGAAAGAGTCTGAGATGTGATGCCAAGGCTACATGCACATTGCTTTTTGCAGATGCTCCTAAGTCCATCTGTTAGAGCTTCACAATCATTATCAGCGACTCATGCAATGTCAAAGAGAGAGATGGGAAACTGTTCTGTCACCAGTTTCTGTGCTGCACCCGTCTGTCCGTCCCCCACTTGCGCATCCTCCTTGATTCCCACTATTTCCAGTACCGCCTCCTCCCAGGGGGTCAGGTGGGCTATTGAGGCTGTCCCTCCTCCTGTCCTCGCTCGCTCTCTTTTGTTGTGAGCTCTCTTTTCCTGCAATGAGGGAGACAAGTGGAGGTTGAGTGAGAATGAAGGAGTGAGTGTAGAGATTCCATAGCATAGATACTTAGAAGGAGACAAAGATGGAGTGAGGTTGCAAGACCAAGGGCCCTCCCTGTGTGTTGTCAGTTGTGTTCAAAGCATCAGAGTGATAGGGAGTGTGAGGGCTGCATGGTAGAATAGTTATGTGAATGTGACCATAGAGAGAGGGGGACTGGGTAAGGGTGCATGCATGTCAGTGTCAAGTGGGATGTGGAGGAAGAGATTGCTAAAGCTGAGTGCTGGTGAGGAAAGGCAATGGGGATCAGATTGAGGGTGATGGGAAAATCATACTCACTTTTCCAGTGCACTGAAGGTCATTAAATCTTTTCCGGCACTGAATCCAGGTTCACCGTGTGACTCCCAAGGAGTTGACCTCCTCAGCCACCTGCAACCACACTGCCTTAGTCTGATTGGGAGGCCTCTTCCTCCCTGAGGGAGGGAAGAGCACCTCCCTGTTGGCCCTAGCCCCATCCACCAATGCCTGCAGGGCCACCTCGTTGAAGCGAGGAGCTGATCTGGGCCTCCCACTTGTCATCCTTGTTGAAGGTCCCTCTCACATCAAACAGAGAAAGCTTGGCAGCCTGCAGAAGAAGCAAGGCTTGCTGTAGACCTTAAATGCAGCAGCAATGATGACATCATCGGAGGCGACATTCAGTCATGAAAAACCCATTTGCCAAGGGTTCCCACATGTTGGAAATCAATTGGGCAATTAAGTTAAAATTGCATCAATCTCCTACATCCATTTAGATTCAGGTGGATAACACGACACCATCCCGCACCTGAGTTAAAATCCTGCCCATAGAGTCATAACGGCACAGAAGGAGGCCATTTGGCCCATCGAGTCCATGCTGGCTCTCTGTAGAGCAATCCAGTCAGTCCCATTCCCCCGCTGTATCCTCGTAGCCCTGCAACTTTATTTCCCTCAAGTGCCTATCCAGTCTCCCCTTGGAAACATTGAGCGTCTCCGCTTCCACCACTTCCGTCGGCAGCGAATTCCAGGTCCTCACCACTCGCTGCATAAAAATGTTTTTCCTCACACCCCCCCCCCCCGTATCTCTTGCCCAAAACCTTAAATCTGTGTCCCCTCGTCCTTGTACCATCAATCAGTGGGAACAGCCTTTCCCCATCTAGCCTATCCAAACCCGTCATAATCTTGTACACCTCTATCAAATCACCCTTCAACCTCCTTTGCTCTAATGTAAAACAAATCCAGCTTCTCCAACCTGTCCTTGTAGTTAAGATCTCCCATCCCCGGAACCATTCTGGTAAATCTACTCTGCACCCTCTCAAGGTCCTTCACATCCTTCCTAAAGCGTGGTGACCAGAACTGGATGCAATACTCCAGTTGTGGCCTAACCAGCGCTTTATAAAGGTTCAACATAACTTCTCTACTTTTGTACGCAATACCTCTATTTATGAACAATCATTATAAACTATAGCAAAATAAAAGCAACAATAATAATATCAGCGACAATGACAGTGACTATAAACAACAATAATAAGGAATATAGGGACATAGAAACAGAAGAACAGGTGCAGACCATTCAGCCCCCCGCGTCTGTTCCGCCATTCTATTAGATCATGGCTGGTCTGTACTTCAACTCCACTTAACTGGACCAGCCACATAAATACTCTGGCAACAAGAGCAGGTCAGAGGCTAGGTATTCTGCAGTGAGTGTCTCACCTCCTGACTCCCCAAAACCTTTCCACCATCTACAAGGCACAAGTAAGGAGTGTGATGGAATACTCTCCACTTGCCTGGGTGAGTGCAGCTCCAACAACACTCAAGAAGCTCGACACTATCTAGGACAAAGCAGCCTGCTTGATTGGCACCCCAAGCACCACCTTAAAAATTCACTCCCTCCACCATCGGCGTACCGTGGCTGCAGTATGTACCATCTACAAGACGCACTGCAGCAACTCGCCAAGGCTTCTTCAGCAGCACCTCCCAAACCCATGGGCCCAGAAATTCGGGCCCCAACACGTGAGTACGCACGGAGTACTCACGCGTGGACCCAATGGAAGTGCCGGTTTCTTGCATGCACTACACATGCGCGGGAAACCGGCATTTCCGAACCTCTGAATGAAGGGGTTCAGAGGTCGAATGCGTGCGCGCAGGAGTCTGCGCGTGCGCGTTGAACTTCCTTTTTTTTTTACAGGTTTTTCCATGCGTGAAGGCCTCCACATTTTACACATTTAAAAACCAGACGTAAGGACTTCATTTTAAAAGGTAAGTGGTCAATTAATTAAAATTAGAACATTTTTTCCACAGGTTTATTATTTTTAAATACTTTAAAGTAAGGTAAGTGTATTTTTAGCCCCGTTTTTTTATAAAATTATTTTTTTCAAAAATTTAAATTATTGTTTAAAATATTTATTTAATGTTATTTATAGTTTATTTAAAAAGTGTGATTTAAAAAAAAATGTATTTGAAGGTTAAGTACTGTTTTGGGGGCCGGAGTTTTCATGAGTTTGACAGTTCTTTCTGTCAATCTCATGAATGGGCTTTTCCCTCCTCCGATTGGTTGCCCATGGCTCGCGTGATCCCAGCGGACGCGTCGCACTAAGTACGCCACTGGATCACGCAAGCACAGCGCGCCGGGAGCTGGACTGGGCCACAGGCAGGAAATCCACGCAGGCCCAGGCCTCAACTGCCGGCGTGCTAGGTAAGTGTAGGTCGGGGGCTTGCACCCGCAGGAAGCCCCCGACACGAATTTCTGGGCCATTATCTCTTCCACCTAGAAGGACAAGGGCTGCAGCGGTTCAAAAAGGCGGCTCACCACCACCTTCTCAAGCGCAATTAGGGATGGGCAATAAATGCTGGCCTTGCCAGCGACGCCCACATCCCATAAAAATGATTGGAAAAAAAACAAAATTAGCCTTGAATAGTAACATTAATATTCACAGTAACAATAAAAGTTACAGTAAATGCAATAATGAGACCAAAATAATAATATCAGGAACAATAATGCTAAAACTAGCACAGCAGCAACAATGGGCTGGATTTTCCGATCGGAGACTTCCTGCGTGGTGATGCCTCCGATGTGGAAAAGATCTACGCACTTACCTGCTGGCTCCGTAGGTCCCGACACTTCCGCTTCTGAGCATCTCCTGGACCGTGCGCGCAGAGGCCCAGGTATCCCAGGGGCGCAGGCAGTTCGCAAGCGTCCCTGGGATCACGTGGGCAATGGGGAACCAATCAAAGAAGGGAATCCCCCTTTCTGTGTAGACCCATCAAATGTATGAATGGGGATCACTCAAAAAACACACTAAAACATTCAATAAATTTAGTTTTAAATCACATATTTAAAATTAGTTAAAATTACATTAAATTAAATATTTTAAACAAAAGTTTTGTACAGGGCTAAAAATAAACTTACCTTTTTTAAAAGTATTTTTAAATTATAAATGAGTGAAAAAAACAATTTTTTTTACTTTTTTAAACTCTTTTGCTGGTAAAAGCAGGCCTTACGCCTGCTTTTACCAG
This sequence comes from Somniosus microcephalus, assembly GCF_052327205.1. Taxonomy (NCBI): domain Eukaryota; kingdom Metazoa; phylum Chordata; class Chondrichthyes; order Squaliformes; family Somniosidae; genus Somniosus; species Somniosus microcephalus. The sequence continues at coordinate 37,410,291 of NC_140991.1, read as the reverse complement.
GTGTAAGATTTTTAAAGGTTTTCAGCGGGCACAGGTTCTGCAGAAAGCGGAACTCTCCACCGGCAGAGGCCCTTCTCCAGGGCAGGCGGAGGATCTCTCAAGAGGATTCTTGACAGATCGGAAATACCGGTTTTCAGCGCATGCGCTTGGCATGCCCGAAACCGGCACTTGCGAGACCCCTACAGGTATGTATACACCTCGTACACACCCGTGGGGGTCGGAAAATGCGGGTAAATAATTGCAATAATGTTAATCACCGTGACAATAACAGTAACATAAGCAGCAACAATAATGGCATTTGCAGTAGCAATAACAAGAATAACAGTAATCATACCAGTCATAATAACAGCAAAAATAGTGGCGAGCTTGAGAAATAGCTGACTACAGTCTTTGTGTAACTACAGTCGCAAAATGTGTTGGTAGGAAAGACTATTCGAAGATACATTCTGCAAGATGGTCACCGCGCCCTTCCCCGGGCTAAGAGGAATAGTGAAGCAGTGGCAATGAGATGAAGTTCCTGATGGCCTGCAGAGGGAGCACAGGGAGACAGGGTCAGCCAGTGCAGGGAAACTGCTCACTTCCACCCCATTTATGTCTAAAAACAAGCGAATGGGCAACAGGACCACTAACGTACCGCCCACTATCTGCCCATTCCGATATCCTGGCAGACCTTGATGTAGTCCCTGTTATGTTCATAAATAAATAGACGTTTTCATTATGAACAGCAAGCTTTTGCTAGTCATTTATTCAGCCATGTGGACTAGTATACAGTATCCATCTTGACTACCGCATCGTGGGTAGCCCACTACTAAACATACAGCTCCACCTAGTGTACCATTCTAGAATGACATGTTACTGATCATTACAACCCCTTCCTTTGAGGATAAACAAAATCAATATCAATCAATATCAATCAATCATAACGACATAAACATCTTCAAAACAGTCAACACATCTTCAAAGCTTTACTTTATGAACTCTAAGCTTTTCATTCTTTTATTATAGTTTTCTTTGTCTTCAAAGATTAAGTCTATCAGGCTTTTTTACTTCACATGTGGATCTTCTCAGAACAGGTAAGTCTGATGTGTTTGCATGAGAGCCTGTATGTGTGTTTGTGTTAGATTGTTCTGGTGGTGAGTGACAAGATTCAGTTGCGGCATTGTCATCGATTTGCTCTTGGATAGTTTCTTGTGTTTTCAGGAGGGAACGGCAGTTCCTCCTGAGAATCTGTCCTTCCTCAGTTCTAACAGTGTATGACCTTGGTCCTACTTCGTCAAGAACTGTAGCATTCCTGTTCCATGCATCTGGATCCTCAATCCTGACAACATCATCCCTTGTCAATGGTTTCAGAGTTTTGGATGACTTGTCATAGTGTAATTTCTGTTTCACCTTTAACAGTTGAAGTCTCTGTCTCAGTTCCTTACTCTGCTTTTCTTTTGCACAGCAGGGTAGCGTGGTGCGCAACTTACGACCCATTAGGAATTCAGCAGGTGAAGAACCACAGTCTAATGGGGAGGCTCGGTAGCTCAGCAGGGCGAGATAAGGATCAGACTTGCTTTCTGTTGCTTTCTTCAGTAGCTGTTTGAGAACTTGAACACCTTTCTCTGCCTTACCATTCGACTGAGCATACAGAGGACTGGATGTGATGTGCTGAAAGTCATAATGTGCTGCAAACTGTTGCCACTCCTTACAGTTGAAGCACGGACCATTGTCGCTAACGGCAATCCTGGGAATTCCATGTCTGGTGAAGATGGATTTAACAGGCATTATGACACTGCTTGCTGATGTGCTTGAGAGCAGCGCCATCTCAGGAAAGTTAGAATAGTAGTCAATCACTAACAGATAGTCTTTACCATTCAAATGAAAAAGGTCCATACCAACCTTTTGCCATGGTGCTGTTGGTATGTCAGCTACTATCATTGGTTCCTTTGCTTGTTTGTTTTGGTGTTTCTGACATGTCTCACATTTGCCTATCATGTTCTCAATGTCCTTATTTATGCCAGGCCAATAAACAGTGTCTCTTGCTCTCCTTTTGCATTTTTCAATTCCGAGGTGTCCCTCATGAATCCTTTTGAGCATGTCTCGACGTAGAGCCTGTGGAATGACTATTCTGTTCTGTTTTAGTAATAGTCCACTTGCGACACTCAACTCTGACCTGATGTGATAGTACTTTGGACAGGAACCTTTTGGCCAACCATGATGAATGTTCTCTATTACTGTTTGTAACACTGTATCTTTTACTGTTTCTTCTGCTATTTGCTTTGATTTTGTGTCTGACACGGACAGCGCAGCAGTGACCATACTCACAGGAACATCCACGTCTTCCTCAGTAGAGCTCACATGACTCATTGTGGGTGCTCGGATAGTGCATCTGCTAACACTATGGCCTAGAAATTGAGTGGGGTTAGCGCCCATTTTGAGGCGCTAGAGGGCCTAGCACCGCAAGTACAGCCGATTGAGAAATTCACTTGGGCGCTGCCATCGGCGTTAGCCGGTTGCGCTGCGCCGGCACCGATGACGTCATCGGTGTGCGCAGCGTCCCGGTTGTCGTGGCAACGCGCCCGAACGCCGAAATTGAGTTGCGGCCGCCTCGCCCGTGGCAGCCGCAACCAACGATTTTTCAAAAGTTCGCTACGGGTCTTAGCGCCGGCGCATTAAGGTCGCGCGGCGGCCGGCCGCTTTCCCGGTGGCCGCCTGCCCGCACCTCCCTCCCCGGACTCCTCCAACACCCCCCCGGGGCACAGATGCGTGTGGGCCGCGAGCCCGGCACTTCTCCGAGGTGCCGGGCTCATTTTTCTCCACAAATCAACGGCCAGCGGTCGGGTGCAGGCAGCTCCTCCTTAACGGAAGGAGGAGGCCTGCACTTCCCCAGCCTGCCGCACCGCATCGGGTGCTGCAGCGGCGGATTAGCGCCGCAATGCGGCAGTCAGCGCCCATTGCGAGGTGCTGACACCCTCCAGTAGCGCCGGCAGCCGTCTGGGCGCGGCGCTACTGAATTTTTGGCGCGCACAGGGGGACTTAGCGCCGGCGCTAAATTTCCGGCGCTAAAGCCCTGGCGCGGCGCCAACTCAATTTCTAGGCCTATGTGTTTGCCTGGTGTGTAGATCAGTTCAAAGTCATATCTCTGCAGCTTCATCATGAGTCGTTGAATCCTTGGAGACATCTCATTCAGGTTTTTTTTTATGATGGCAACCAGTGGGCAGTGGTCTGTCTCAACTGTGAAGGTGGGAAGTCCATATATGTAACCATGGAACTTGTCTAGTCCAACTACCAAGCCTAGACATTCCTTTTCAATCTGGGCGTATCGACACTCAGAATCAGTCATAGACCTGGAGGCATAAGCAACAGGCTTCCAATCTTCACCCTCTGCTTGTAGCAAGACCGTGCCTAGGCCATCTTTTGATGCATCCGTTGACACTTTGAGTCTCTTTGTTGGGTCAAAAAAGGTGAGTACAGGTGTGGTTGTCAGCACTGTTTTGAGGTTCATCCACTCTTGTTCATGTCTTTCTGTCCATGCGAACTCATTTGTTTTATGTAGCAGGTCTCACAGACAGGCTGTCTTGGCTGACAAGTTAGGAATGAACTTTCCAATGAAGTTTATCATCCCCATGATGCGTAGCACTCCTTTTTTGTCAGTGGGTCGGGGCATGTTGAGTATGGCGTTTACTTTTTCCATATCTGGCTCTATTCCTTTACCAGATAGATTATCTCCTAGGAAAGTGACTTCCTGGACGCCAAACTGACACTTGGCTTTGTTGAGCTTCAGTCCATTCCGGCGTATGCTCTGTAGCACTTTAGTCAGTCTCTCATTGTGTTCTTTCAGTGTGGAGCCCCAGATGATGATGTCATCAACATAGATCCAAACTCCTTCCAGACCTTCAATTATGTGTTCCATCGCTCTATGAAAGACTTCAGATGCAGATATTATCCTGAAAGGCATTCTGAGGAAACAATACCTGCCAAATGGTGTGTTGAAGGTACAGTATTTGGTGCTCTCTTCATCCAGTTTTAGTTGCCAAAATCTTTGTGAGGCATCGAGCTTTGTGAAGTATCTGGCACCTGACATTTCGCTGGTGATTTCTTCTCACTTGGGAATCTGGTAGTGTTCACGTTTTATGTTTGCATTTAAGTCCTTTGGATCCATGCATACTCTTAGATCATTGTTCTTTTTCTTTACATATACCATGGAGTTAACCCAGTCTGTTGGCTCTTCGACTTTCCTGATGACTCCTAGTGTGGTCATTCTGTCCAGTTCTTTCTTTAGCCGGTCATGCAGGGGTGCTGGAACTCTCTGTGGAGCATGTATCACTGGCTGAGCATCCTCCTTTAGCTGGATCTTGTAAGTGAATGGTAGAACTCCAAATCCTTTGAACACATCCTGGAAATTACTCACTACAGAATCCACTGAGTCATCTGGTCTGCTTATGGCACAGTTTATACAGTAGACTCTCTTGACCAGCTCTAAGTCCTCACAAGCTTTGTCACCTAATAGTGAATCAAGTCCTTCAGCCACAACAGAAAACATGAGATGATGCACTTTGTCTTTGACTGTCAGTTTAAGTCTGCATACACCTAAGCTATCTATTTTCTGTCCATTATACTTCTTCAGTAGTACTGACTTTTTCTGTATTTTGGGCTTTTCTTTCATATTTTTAATGTCACTCATACTGATTAAGTTTGCTTTTGCCCCAGTGTCTAGTTTCAATGTAACTAATGCTCCATTTACCTGCAGTGGCATCATCCATTTGTCCTCTTTTACTGCATTAACTTTATGTTCAGCATTGTCCATTCCTGAGGGCTGCACATTTTCTGTATCCTTTTCTATATTGTCACATGACACCATTCCTACAAAAATGTCTCACTTAAATCAGTGTCCTCAATCACACTGACTTGTTGCCCTTTCTTTGTTTTTACTTTTGAAAAGCATTGTTTGGCAAAGTGATTCTTTCCATTACATTTTGTGCACATTTTTCCAAATGCTGGGCATTGTCTTGACTGGTGCTGGTAACCACAGTGTTTACAATTAAAAATTCCATCCTCCGATTGCTTTGCATTTCTGTTCTGCCCACATTTCTAGGACACAACACCGACAGCAGCACTATCACTTACTACAGTCGCATTATTATTAATTCACTGAAAGTCTTTGCGTGCTGTTGAGCTACCTCCCTAGCATGGCATATTTTCACAGCTTTCTCCAATGTTAGTTCAGTTTCTCTCAACAAACGTTCCCTGACCTTTATATCATGAATACCAAACACAATCTGGTCACGAATCATGGATGATTTCAGTTCAGAGAAATTACATGTCTGTGCTTTCAGTTTCAGATCGGTCACAAAGCTATCAAAAGTCTCATTTTGCTGCTGTGTCCGTGAACGGAACACGTACCTCTCATAGGTCTCGTGCTTTTTGGGAGAACAATGTGTATCAAACTTCTTTAGCACATCGTCCATTTTTTCTCTGTCCTCCTCTTGATCAAATACAAACGTATTAAATACCTCTATCGCCTGCGGGCCTGCAACCGTGAGCAGTAACGCTATTTTCCTTGCGTCTGGCTTCATACCGAACCTGATGGCAGCAATGTAGAGTTCGAATTGTTGTTTGAAAGTCCACCAATTGCAGTCGACATTCCCCGTGAGTTTCAAACCTTCCAGTGGCTTCAAATTCTCCATGTCGCGTTTCACAATATTCAGCAGATATTACCAATCCCGGTACCATGTTATGTTCATAAATAAATAGACGTTTTCATTATGAACAGCTAGCTTTTGCTAGTCATTTATTCAGCCATGTGGACTAGTATACAGTATCCATCTTGACTACCGCATCATGGGTAGCCCACTACTAAACATACAGCTCCACCTAGTGTACCATTCTCGAATGACATGTTACTGATCATTACAGTCCCGGCTGCAGACTACAACAGCTTTACATTTGTCGGGGCAGCCTGGCCCCAGCTGGCTTTTCTTGCACCAAGTGCTGGCATTGGTTCAGGGGATTGCTTTGGTCCAGGTATGCTGTCATCAGGAGAGATGGCAACCTGCACCATTTCCACCGCGTCAGTGCCTCTGCAATTGGACTGCGGCTCAGCACTCCCACTGATCTGCAGGAGAGCATACTAGGTGGGATTGTGAGTTGTGAGGAGGATGCAAAGAGCCTTCAAGGCGATTTAGACAAGTTGAGTGAGTGGACAAATACATGGCAGATGCAGTATAACGTGGATACATGTGAAGTTGTCCACTTTGGTAGGAAAACCAGAAAGGCAGAGTATTATTTAAATGGTGATAGATTGGGAAATGCTGATGTACAAAGGGACCTGGGTGTCCTTGGTACACCAGTCACTGAAAGCAAACATGCAGGTGCAGCAGGCAGTTAGGAAGGCAAATAGTATGTTGGCCATCATTGCAAGAGGATTTGAGTACAGGAGCAAGGATGTCTTACTACAGTTATACAGGGCCTTGGTGAGACCACACCTGGAGTACTGTGTGTAGTTTTGGTCTTCTTACCTAAGAAAGGATATACTTGCCATAGAGGGAGTGCAGCGAAGGTTCACCAGTCTGATTTCTGGGATGGCAGGACTGTCGTATGAGGAGAGATTGGGTCAACTAGGCCTGTATTCACTAGAGTTTAGAAGAATGAGAGGGGATCACATTGAAACGTATAAAATTCTGACAGGGCTAGACAGACTGGATGCAGGGAGGATGTTTCCCCTGGCTGGGGGGGTCTAGAACGAGGGGTCACAGTCTCAGGATACGGGGTAGGACATTTAGGACTGAAATGAGGAGAAATTTCTTCACTCAGAGGGTGGTGAACCTGTGGAATTCTCTACCACAGAAGGCTGTGGAGGCCAAGTCACTGAATATATTTAAGAAGGAGATAGATAGATTTCTAGACACAAAAGGCATCAAGGGGTATGGGGAGAGAATGGGAATATGGTATTGAGATAGAGGATCAGCCATGATCATATTGAATGTCGGAGCAGGTTCGAAGGGCCGAGTGGCCTACTCCTGCTCCTATTTTTTGATGTTTCTATGTTGGACATCCATGGTCCGACTGAAGCCCTTATCCATTCGGTTTCTCAGCCTTTCAAAGGCGGAGGAGATGGTTAAGCCCACAACCTGTGTGGACTCAGGGACAGCTCAGCTGTAGCATCCATTGAGGTAACCACATGCTCCATGGTCGACTGCAGAGTCTTGATACAATGCGCGAGAACGCCACACAAGATGGTAGCGGACTCCTCCATAATCTCCGAGAGGTTGTGGAAGCTCATTGGCAGGTAGTCCAGTCACATTGAGCAATTGCTGGTGCTCAGAAATTGTTTTTCCTTTAAAGGCTGGGCCCAAATGTCTGCAACTGTGAGGGAGCTGTACTGTGACATAAATAAAAAAGCCAACAAAAATGTAACAAAAATGCTTCCTTTTTGGTATCAAAACACATCTAAAGAGCGCAGGTATATGGAGCAGTCAGCGTGGTTTTAGAAGTAATAGGCCATACCTTACAGTTCTTGAGGAGGTAACTAAGCTATTGAAACAAAGATAGAAAATACTAGAAATAATCAAGTCTGTCAGCATCTGAAAAAAGAAAATAGAGATTAACATTTTGGATATAAAGTTTAATCCTGTGTGTCATAAATCTCATCCTCATAAAGAAACTACTCATGAAATAACGCTGGACGGCCAGCTGGTGGCGCCGTCCAAGGAGTATAAATACTCGGGCATGGGCCCAGCTTTCCAGGGACATTTTGTAAGACAGGAACTAGTGAAGTACAACTAGACTTCCATGTTCTGAAACAAGTTGATTAAAGCCTTGCTTTATGCTCAAACCAAGTGCGTAGTGAGTTTTATTATGTCACTGTGATTCCCTCCTCCCAGGTCTGTCATAGCTATGCTATTGGTTACTGTGCTTTCCTAAACAAGAATATGCAGCATGCAAAATATTATTGGGAGAATCTTTTATGGCTATAACACACCAACAGCCAAAGGTTTCCTGAGAAGGTGAATAGTGTGTCATGCATGAATCTTGTTGCCTTGTGCTAGTGTTAGAGAGCAAAAGGGTGTATAAAGGAAAAATCTCATGCAAATATGAGGCTGCTTGAGGAGTAAGTGTGCATGTTGTAGGTGTGCTATTGTAAGAGACTGTTAAGAAGTAACTGCAGGATTCACTTACTTGGAAAACTTCAGCGCTGGTTGAATTTATTCCTCACTTAGGAGGATGACCTCTTTACTGTAGACACTGCATTAACCTGATCACCACCTCTTCTCAGGCAGCTTGCTCAAGAAGGTGGGCTTCACATAAATGTTTCCCTTTGTTGGTCTAACAATGTTGTCTACATGGACTTCCAGAAGGCATTTGATGAGGTTCCACACAAGAGATTATTGGTAAAAATGAAAACGCATGGAATTAGACTTAACCTTGTAACATGGGTTGATAATTGGTTGGGGGGTAGGAGACACAGAGTAGGGATAAAGGGAACATTCTCTGGTTGGCAGAATCTGACAAGTGGGTTTCCTAGGGATCTGTACAGGGGCCTCAGCTTTTCAAAATATATATTAATGGCTTGGATAAAGGAATAGGGGGGGGGGCGGGGGAAATTCAGTTGCTTAGTGCCTCCAGTTAGCGCATGGTGGGGGCGTTAATGGGGCGCTGATGCAGTAGCGCCGGGGTGAGGCGAATCCAGTGACGCACGCAAATCCGGCCCCACCGTAGCGCCGCCGCTATGAGCTACCACCAGGCAGATCGTGACGTCAGTGAGCATGCGCTTACTGGGCGTCCGGTCTGCAAAATTCATTGTCGCCCCCTGCCTTAGCGCCTCACCCCGACATTGACAGGGAGAGGAGGAGTCAAGCAGGCAGATGCCGGCTCCAGGGGTGCAACTTAAAGTGATCATGAGTAATGAGTTGCAGCTTTCATGTTAGTGCTTTTTCACTGCTTCCTCATCAGTTTGACATTGAGCAACAGTTTAATTCAGTCATTTAAAGGTTGTTTAGTAGCAGGAGTGTTGTGGTTACTAAAAATTAGTTAAATTTATTCTCACAACATATCAATGTGCTACACTTGGTCACATTAATGGGGGCTGTACTGGCAGTTGATCTCGCCCTCCAGGACCTACAGCGAAGGCAGCGAGAAAGATTGGAATATGTGGCCAGAAGGGGCCTATACTCTCTGGAGTTTAGAAGAATGAGAGGTGATCTCATTGAAACATACAAGATTCTGAAGGGCATTGACAGGGTAGATGCTGAGAGGTTGTTTTCCCCAGCTGGAGTGTCCAGAACTAAGGGGTATAGTCTCAGGATAAGGGGTAGGCCATTTAAGACTGAGATGAGGAGGAATTTCTTCACTCAGAGGGTTGTGAATCTTTGGAATTTACTGCCCCAGAGGGCTGTGAATGCTGAGTCTTTGAGTATTTTCAAGGCTGAGATAGATAGATTTTTGGACTCTAGGGGAATCAAGGGATATGGAGATCGGGCGGGAAAGTGGAGTTGAGGTCGATGGTCAGCCATGATCTTATTGAATGGTGGAGCAGGCTCGAGGGGCCATATGGCCTACTCTTGCTCTTATTTCTTATGTTCTTAGAAGGAGGAGGAAGGCCATGAGGGCTCTCAACAGGAGGCCTTACCCTCCGGGGGTATTCCAAGAGCACTTTTCCTACCTCCAATTAAGCGAAGAGCAGTGTCTTAGAAGGCTCCGCTTCAGCAAGGAGGTGGTCACGGAACTCTGTCACCTCCTGCAACCAGACTTCAAGCCACAGATCAGGGCGACCACGGCTCTCTCAGTGGCAGTCAAGGTCACCATCGCCCTCAATTTCTTCACCAGTGGATCCTTCCAGTCTGCAACAGGAGATATAGCTAACATCTCACAGTTCGCCGTCCATCACTGCATCCGGGAGGTCACAGAGGCTCTCTAAAGTAGGAGAAGGGACTACATTTCCTTCCCCATCACCAGAGAGAAGCAGGATGAATATGCATGTTGCTTTGCCAGGCTAGCGGGCTTCCCCATGGTGCAGGGTTTTGCAGGCACCGCATAACAATCCTGAGATCTTCCGTAACTGCAAAGGCTACAAAAACTTAATGTGCAGTTGGTGTGCGACCACAGACAGCGAATCCTCAATGTCAATGCCCACTATCCTGGCAGCAGCCACGATGCCTTCATCCTGCACCAGACCGGTGTGCCGGCACTCTTCCAGCCACCACAGCAAGCTCGTGGCTGGCTGGTCGGAGACAAGGGTTATCCGCTCTCCAACTGGCTCATGGCTCCCCTCCGCAACCCCAACACTCATTCTGAGGGGGGAGGGTGAACAGCCAGAGGTCGTGGTCCATATTGGTACCAACGACATAGGTAGGAAGAGGGATGAGGTCCTACAGGCAGAGTTTAGGGAGCTAGGAAAGAGGTTAAAAAGCAGACTCAAAGGTAGTAATCTCCAGATTACTACCAGTGCCATGTGCTAGTGAGTTCAGAAATAGGAAGATAGAGCAGATGAATATGTGGCTGGAGAGATGGTGTAGGAGGGATGGCTTTAGATTTCTGAGGAATTGGAACCGTTTCTGGGGGAGGTGGGACCTCTATAAGCCAGACAGTTGCACCTCAACGGGAACGGGACCAATATCCTCGCGGGAGGTTTTGCTAGTGCTGTTGGAGAGGGTTTAAACTAGCTTGGCAGGGGGATGGTGTAGTGTATTAACTTTTAAGGGGAGAACTACTTTTTACAGCTCCTGTATACTGTAGTACCGGCAGTGACCACACCTGTATATAAACCCTGAGTAGGGATCTGTACGTTTAGTTTTAGAATAACCCTCATCCAGTAAATACCTGTTGATTGTTCCTGCAGTCTCGTGTCTAGTTATTGAAGGACGCACTACATCAAAAATACACGGATCTAACAGTGGCGACGAGGCAGATTCGAACCTACCTGCAACTTTGCATTACCTCCCAGGGATTCGCTCCTGGAGAACAGTGGAAGAAAGTTGAGGCCAGAAGCACGGGCGTCGACCACAAGCAACCGCCCAGTCATCCAGCAGAGATTGAGCATCGCAGGAGAGGCTGTTGAGAGCTGGGCTTGGTTCTCCAGTCACGGTGGTCCAGCGAAACGGGCTGGCAACAGGTACGGCGCAGACCCTTCCCGGGCAGCGGCGGCTAGAGCCGACCGACGGCACAGAAAAGGCCGAGCAGCGTCAACGGGAGAAGAGAGAGGGTAGAGCGCACAGGGCGCAGCCGGTGTTCAGGACCGAGCGGCGTCGACAGGAGAAGAGAGAGGGTAGAGCGCACAGGGCGCAGCCGGTGTTCAGGACCGAACAGCGTCGACGGGAGAAGAGAGAGGGTAGAGCGCACAGGGCACAGCCAGTGTTCAGGATCGAACAACGTCGATGGGAGAAGAGAGAGAGGCGCGAAAGAAAACGCGCAGAGCGCAGCTGGTGTTCAAGGGATGAGCAGTGTCAGCGGGGAAGAAAGGGAAATGTGCAGAGCGCAGCTGGTGTTCAAGGGCCGAGCAGCCGCAGCGGAGAAGAAGGGAGAGCACGGGAAACGCCATTTTGAGCCGCAGCGGAGAAGAAGGGAGAGCGCGGGAAAATGCCATTTTGAGCCGCAGCAGAGAAGAAGGGAGAGCGTGGGAAAACGCCATTTTGAGCCAGTCTAACCACACCCAGGGATGCCAAAGAGTGGCAGTATCACAGCGTTCGACAATGAAGTCGAAGATTGGGCGACATATGTCGAATGCATAGAAGTGTACTGCAAGGCGAATGAAGTGCCAGATGAGAGGAAAGCGCTGGTATTGTTGAATTCCATGGGTGCAAAAACATATGGCTTACTGCGAAACCTAGTAACCCCAGAGAAGCCAGTGGACAAGGATTTTGGAAACATAGTGTCAACCCTACAGAACCACTTAAACCCCACACTGCTGCTGATAGCAGAAAGATTTAAGTTTCACAAAAGGAACCAGCATAAAGATGAAAGTAATGCTGAGTATTTAATGGAACTGCGTAAGCTATCGAAACACTGCCAGTTTGGATACCTTAAGGGACAAGTTTGTGTGTGGGCTTCAAAGTGAAGGAACCCAGAAACGGCTTTTATCTGAAAAGGACCATACGCTGGAAAAGGCTTTCAGCATGGCAGTATCACACGAAGCAGCCGCACGGGGCGCTGCAGAGATACAACGGAGACCGCAAGAATATGGCACAAATGAAATGTCATACGGAACAGTGAAGTGTTATCGCTGCGGCAGAACAACACACGACCATAATGATTGCTGGTTTAAGGACAAAGTGACAAAGGGGCAGAGGGTATTTAAGAATAATATTAATTAATTTAATTAATTACATAGAATGGGAGATCAGGTGATGTGTTGCTGCTGCAATATGTGGGAGCTGGTGAACATCATTGATGCTCACGGTGATCACATTTGCAGTAAGTGTTGGCTGCTCGAGGAACTCCGGCTCCGTGTTGAAGAGCTGGAGTCCGAGCTTCAAATACTGAGACACATCAGGGAGGGGGAGAGTTACCTGGACACTGTGTATCACGAGGTATTCACACCAATTAGATTAATTAATTCAGATGTAGTCCGTGGCCAGGGTCAGGATGGTGTGACTAGAAGTGAGGCAGGTACGGGGATCCAGGAGGTAGTGTTGGAGGAGCCGCAGCCCTTGCACTTGTCCAACAGGTTCGAGGCTCTTACTCCCTGTGAGGATGGGAACAGGGACTGCGGGGAGGATGAGCAACCTGGCCACAGCACCATGGAGCGGGGGGCCATTCAAGTGGGGGGAGTTAAGAGAAATGTTGTAGTGGTAGGGGATAGTATCGTTAGGGGGATAGATAGAGTTCTTTGCAGCCGAGAGCGAGAGTCCCGAAGGCTGTGTTGCCTGCCCGGTGCCAGGGTTAAGGACATCTCCTCTGGACTGGAGAGAAACTTGGAGTGGGAGGGGGAGGATCCAGTTGTTGTGGTCCATGTTGGTACCAACGACATAGATAGGACAAGGAAGGAGGTTCTGCTGAGGGAGTTTGAGCAGCTAGGGGCCAAATTAAAAAGCAGAACCACAAGGGTAATAATCTCTGGATTATTGCCTGAGCCACGAGCGAATTTGGCTAGGACAAATAAAATTAGAGAGTTAAATGCGTGGCTCAAAGACTGGTGTGGGAGAAATGGGTTTTGCTTCCTGGGACACTGGCACCAGTACTGGGGCAGGAGGGAGCTGTTCCATTGGGACGGGCTTCACTTGGCCAGTGCTGGGACTAGAGTCCTGGCGGATCATATAACTAGGGCTGTAGAGAGGGCTTTAAACTAACTAGTGGGGGGGAGGTTCCTAGAGAGCAAATAATAAAAATGACAACAGAGAAGGGCATAGACTTAGGTAGCAGTGGGGAGATTAAAAACCAGAGCGTGTCAGGAAGGGGCAGAAGGTATGGAGTAAAAGGTAAAGTAATAAAAAGGGCAAAAGCAGGAACTAAGTGTCACAAAACATCTTTGAAAGTTCTCTATCTGAATGCACGTAGCATTCGTAACAAAATAGACGAGTTAATGGCACAAATAACTACTACATATGGGTATGATCTTGTGGCCATTACAGAAACATGGCTGCAGGGTGACAATGCCTGGGAATTAAACATACCAGGTTATTTAACGATCAGGAAGGACAGGCAGGAAGGAAGGGGAGGTGGGGTGGCTATGTTAATAAAGGAAGGAATCACTGTAATACAGAGAAATGATATTGGGTCAAAAGATCAGGATAATGAAACAGTCTGGGTGGAGGTAAGGAATAATAAGGGGAAAAAAACACTAGTGGGCGTAGTCTATAGGCCTCCGAACAGTGGCAACTCTGTTGGACGGAGTATCAATCAGGAAATAGTTGAGGCTTGTAATAAGGGAACATCTATAATTATGGGGGATTTTAACTATCATATTAATTGGACAAATCAAATTGGGCAGGGCTGCCTTGAGGATGAGTTCATTGAGTGTATTAGGGATGGGTTTCTTGAGTAGTATGTAACTGAACCGACCAGGGGGAGAGCAACCTTAGATCTGGTCCTGTGTAACGAGACAGGATTAATTAAAAATGTCCTAGTAAAGGATCCCCTTGGAATGAGTGACCATAACATGGTTGAATTTCATATTCAATTAGAGGGTGAGACGGTTGGATCTCAAACAAGCGTGCTAAGCTTGAATAAAGGAGACTATGAAGGTATGAGAGCGGAATTGAGTAGAGTGGATTGGGAAAATAGATTAAAGGGTAAGACGATGCATGATCAGTGGTGTACATTTAAGGAGTTATTTTACAACTTCCAAAAAATATATATTCCACTGAGAAGAAAAGGGTGTAAAAGAGAAGACAGCCATCCGTGGCTAAGTAAAGAAATTAAGGATAGTATTCGACTAAAAACAAGGGCATATAAGGTAGCCAAATCTAGTGGGAGGATAGAGGATTGGGAAAACTTTAAAAGACAGCAAAAAATAACAAAAAGATTGATTAAGAAAGGGAAGATAGATTATGAAAGTAAATTAGCAAAAAATATAAAAACAGATAGTAAGAGTTTTTATAGTTATATAAAAAGAAAAAGGGTGGCTAAAGTAAATGTTGGTCCCTTAGAGGATGAGACCGGGAAATTAATGGTGGGAAATATGGAGATGGCAAAAACACTGAATGAATATTTTACATCAGTCTTTACAGTAGAAGACACTAAGAATATCCCAACACTGGACAAACAGGGGGCTAAAGTGGGGGAGGAGCTAAACACGATCAAAATCACTAAGGAAGTGGTACTCGGTAAAATAATGGGACTCAAGGTGGATAAATCACCTGGACCTGATGGCTTACATCCTAGGGTCTTGAGGGAAGTGGCGGTAGGGATTGTGGATGCATTGGTAATAATTTTCCAAAACTCCCTGGACTCGGCAAAGGTCCCGGCAGACTGGAAAACTGCTAATGTAACACCCTTATTTAAAAAGGGCAGTAGACAGAAGGCTGGAAACTACAGACCGGTTAGCCTAACATCTGTGGTAGGTAAAATTTTGGAGTCCATTATTAAGGAGACAGTAACAGGACATTTGGATAATCATAATTTAATAGGACAAAGTCAGCATGGTTTTATGAAGGGGAAGTCATGTTTGACAAATTTGCTGGAGTTCTTTGAGGAAGTAACGTATAGGGTGGATAAAGGGGAACCAGTGGACGTAGTGTATTTAGACTTCCAAAAGGCATTTGACAAGGTGCCACACAAAAGATTATTGCTTAAGATAAAAAATCACGGGATTGGGGGTAATATTCTGGCATGGATAGAGGATTGGCTATCTAACAGAAGGCAGAGAGTTGGGATAAATGGTTCATTCTCAGACTGGCAATCAGTAACTAGTGGTGTTCCGCAGGGGTCAGTGCTGGGTCCCCAACTCTTTACTATCTATATTAACGATTTGGAGGAGGGGACCGAGTGTAACATATCAAAGTTTGCAGATGATACTAAGATGGGAGGGGAAGTAGTGAGTGAGGAGGACATAAAAAACCTGCAAAGAGACATAGACAGGCTAAGTAAGTGGGCAGAGATTTGGCAGATGGAATACAATACTGGAAAGTGTGAGGTTATGCACTTTGGCAGGAAAAATCATAGAGCAAGTTATTATCTTAATGGCAAGAAACTGGAAAGTACTGAAGTACAAAGGGATCTGGGGGTCCTGGTGCATGAAACTCAAAAGGTTAGTATGCAGGTGCAGCAAGTGGTTAAGAAGGCCAATGGAATGTTGGCTTTCATTGCTAGGGGGATAGAATATAAAAATAGGGAGGTATTGCTTCAGTTGTACAAGGTATTGGTGAGACCGCACCTGGAATACTGCGTACAGTTTTGGTGTCCATACTTAAGAAAGGACATACTTGCTCTCGAGTCAGTACAAAGAAGGTTCACTCGGTTAATCCCGGGGATGAGGGGATGGACATATGAGGAGAGGTTGAGTAGATTGGGACTCTACTCATTGGAGTTCAGAAGAATGAGAGGCGATCTTATTGAAACATATAAGATTGTGAAGGGGTTGGATCGGGTGGATGCAGGGAAGATGTTCCCGATGATGGGTGAAACTAGAACTAGGGGGCATAGTCTTAGAATAAGGGGCTGCTCTTTCAAAATTGAGATGAGGAGGAACTACTTCACTCAGAGGGTGGTAGGTCCATGGAATATGCGGCCCCAAAAAGCTGTAGAAGCTACATCATTACATAAATTTAAAACAGAAATAGAAAGTTTCCTAGAAGTAAAGGGAATTAAGGGTTACGGGGAGCGGGCAGAAATTTGGACATGAGTCTAGTTTCGGATCGGTCATGGCCCTGTGGGTAGCGGAGCGGGCCCAGGGGCCGTGTAGACTGATCCTGCTCCTATTTTGTGTGTCTAATTCTGTTAGATTCAGGAGATGGTTCTGTGATAGTGGATTGGCGGTTAGGATCAGATCAGCCATGATCTTATTGAATGGCGGAGCAGGCTCGAGGGGCCGATTGGCCTACTCCTGCTCCTATTTCTTATGTTCTTATGTTCTTATGTTCTTATTCCAGGGACCCAGTGTTATTTGGACGACATCCTGGTCACGGGCGAAAATGACAGTGCTCACCTTGCCAACCTGGAGCAGGTGCTCACTAGATTGAAGGAATATGGGCTCCGAGCAAATCGCCACAAATGCGAGTTTTTCCAGAAGCAGATCTCGTATTGTGGCCATGTTATTGATGAAGAGGGGTTACATAAGTCCCCTGAAAAGATTGAGGCAGTAGTCAAGGCTCCAGCACCAGAAAATGTGTCACAACTGAGGCCGTTCCTCGGGCTGGTGAACTACTACCATAAGTTCTTGCCGAATTTGTCTACAGTACTACACCCACTGAACACCCTACTGCAAACGGGGGTACCATGGAAGTGGAAGGACGAATGTAAACGAGCTTTCCAGAAGTGTAAAGAATTGATCACATCAAAAGAGGTGTGGGCTCATTTCAACCCAGCACTACCAATTCGGTTGGCGTGTGATGCATCACCCTATGGCATTGGAGCGGTGCTGTCGCACAAGTTCCCGGACGGCTCGGAGAGGCCGGTAGCCTTTGCGTCTCGGTCATTAACCTCAGCTGAGCGTAACTACGCCCAGATTGATAGGGAGGCCCTCAGCCTAGTGTGGGGAGTGAAAAAGTTCAACCACTATCTGCACGGGCAGAAGATCACCTTGCTGACGGACCACCAACCACTTGTCTCCATCTTTAATCCAAAGAAGGGCGTGCCAGTGATGACTGCGCAACGGCTACAAAGATGGTCGCTTTTTCTAGGGGCGAACCAATATGAAATCGAGTATAAGGGCACGAAACAGCATGGAAATGCTGATGGGCTATCACGCCTGCCACTGCCTACTGCGGAGGAAGCACCAGCAGTGGACCCTGTCAAAATATTTCATTCGACTATAATTGAACGCTTGCCAGTAACTAACGCTGATATAGAGGAGACCCGAAATGACCCGACACTGTCTCGGGTATATGACTTGACGGTGAAGGGATGGCCAACACATGGCGACTCACTGTTGCCAGCATTCTCATCCAGAAGAGAACAGCTGTCAGTATGCAAGGGGACCTTGATGTGTGGATCCCGAGTGGTAATTCCACCCAAGTTAAGGGAGAGAGTGCTCAATGAGCTTCACGAAGGCCATCTGGGAGGGGTAAAAATGAAAAGCCTTGCTAGGGCTTATGTGTGGTGGCTGGGGATCGATCAGCAAATCGAGGACCTGACAAAGAGCTGCTCAGGATGCCAGAAGGTCCAAAATGCACCACCACATGCCCCTCTACACCCATGGGAGTGGCCCTCATCTCCATGGCAACGGGTGCATATTGATTTTGCTGGTCCATTCATGGACTCAATGTTTCTAATAGCCGTGGATGCGCACTCGAAATGGCCTGAGGTGATCAAAATGTCATCCACCACCACGGAGAAAACTATTGCAGTCCTACGGACCATATTTGCCAGGAACGGCTTGCCAGAGCAGATTTGCTCTGATAACGGACCACAGTTTGTGTCCGAAGAGTTTCGAAGATTCATGAAAAGGAATGGGGTAAGGCATTACACATCCGTCCCGCATCATCCAGCCACAAATGGATTGGCTGAGAGGTTCGTACAAACCTTTAAGAAAGCAGTAAGGGCCATGTGCGATGATGACATTCCACTGCAGCATAAGGTGGACAATTTCCTGTTAGCCTACAGAAATGCGACACATGCAGTCACCAACCAGACCCCGGCCATGATGTTCTTTAACCGAAGGTTGAGATCTCGTCTGGATTTGCTCAGACCAAATGTACGAAGAGATGTTGAAAATAAGCAATTCCAGCACATCAATGAGAAGCCGACAAGGAGCTTCAATGTAGGGCAACCAGTCTTGGCCCGCGACTACCGAACAGAGAAATGGCAACCAGGAACGATATGCACACGGCAGGGGCCACTAATGTACACAGTGGATGTTGGGGAGAACATTGTGAGATGCCATGTCAACCAGATCCTAGAGTCACAGGAACGAGTCAACCCCATGACTCGCGCACCTGGTGATGAACCCGACATACAGGTAGCATCTACCCCAGAAACAGTAGCATCTGAAGCTGATGAACCAACTGACGACAAGGGGCCTCCGCACCAAGAACAAGGCACTCAGGAAAGGCGCTATCCAGAAAGGATCAGGAAGCCGCCCCAAAGACTGAATTTATAAATGGACTATTTTCAGTTAATGTGCATGTTAAAAGTGTTAATTGTTAAATGAATGCTATGGTACTGTCAATCTAAAAGGGGAGGAATTGTAGTGTATGTACCTTTAAGGGGAGAACTACTTTTTACAGCTCTTGTATACTGTAGTACCGGCAGTGACCACACCTGTATATAAACCCTGAGTAGGGATCTGTACGTTTAGTTTTAGAGTAACCCTCATCCAGTAAATACCTGTTGATTGTTCCTGCAGTCTCGTGTCTAGTTATTGAAGGACACACTACATCAAAAATACACGGATCTAACAGATGGGAACCTAAGTACAGAGTCAATAGGGAGGGATGAAAAACTGGAACTGGAAAACAAAAACCTAGCAAGTAAATTGGAAGGACAGAGGAATCAAGGGCTAGATAGTAGTTAACAAGGAGGTTTGCCTGTACTATGGTATATACTTCAATGCAAGGAGTATAGTGAACAAGGCGGATGAGCTGAGGGCACAGGTAGATACTTGGGGCTATGATATAATAACTATTAGAGACGTGGCTGAAAGAGGGGCAGGTATGGCAGCTCAACAATCCTGGTTACAGGATTTTCAGACGGGATAGAGAGGGAGGTAAAAAGGGAGGGAGGTGTCTCGGTATTGATTAAAGAAACTATTACAGCTGTGAGGAGGGATGATATATGTTGGAGGGATCATCAAACGAGGCCATATGGGTCGAATTGAAAAACAAAAAAGGGGCGATCACACTGCTGGGAGTGTACTACAGACCCCCAAACAGTGAGAGGGAGATAGAAGAACAAATATGTAGACAAATTTCTGAGAAGTGCAAAAACTATAGGGCAGTAATAGTAGGGGATTTCAACTACCCTAATATTAACTGGGATAAAATTAGTGTGAAGGGCATAGAAGGTGCAGAATTCCTAAAATGCTTCCAGGAGAACTTTTTTAGCCAGTATGTAGCAAGCCCAACAAGGGAGGGGGCGGTTCTGGACTTAGTTTTAGGGAATGATGCTGGGCAGGTAGAAAGCGTATCAGTGGGGGAGCATTTTGGTGCTAGTGACCATAATTCTGTTAGATTTAAGGTAGTTATGGAAAAGGACAAGGATAGACCAGGAATAAAAATTCCAAATTGGGCAAAAGCAAATTTTGCTACGGTCATCTCATTGAAACTTATAAAATTCTGACAGGACTGGACAGGCTAGATGCAGGAAGGATGTTCCCGATGGTCGGGGAGTCCAGAACCAGGGGTCACAGTCTAAGGATAAGGGGTAAGCCATTTAGGACAGAAATTAGGAGGAATTTCTTCACCCAGAGAGTGGTGAACCTGTGGAATTCTCTACCACAAAAGGCAGTGGAGGCCAATTCATTAAATATATTCAAGAAGGAGTTGGATATATTTCTTAAGGCTAAAGGGATCAAGGGGTATGGGGAGAAAGCAGGGACAGCGTACTGAATTTGGATGATCAGCCATGATCGCATTGAATGGCGGAGCAGGCTCGAGGGGCCGAATGGCCTACTCCTGCTCCTATCTTCAATGTTTCTATGTCAGAGGGGATTTAGCCACAGTGGACTGGAAACAGCTACTTGAAGGTAAATCAGTGTCAGAGCAGTGGGAGGCATTCAAGGGGGAGATCCAGAGGGTTCAGACCAAACATGTGCCCGTAAAGAAAAAAGGTGGGACTAACAAATCTAGAGCCCCTGGATGTCTACAGACATACAGGGTAGGGTAAAGAAAAAAAGGGAGGCGTATGACAGATACCGAGGGCTAAATACTCCAGAATCTTTAGAGGAGTACAGAAAGTGCAGGGGTGCAATTAAAAATGATATTAAGAAAGCAAAGAGAGAGCATGAAAAATTCTTGGCAAGTAAAATCAAGGAAAACCCAAAGATGTTCAATAAATATATTAAGAGTAAAAGGATAACTATTAGAGATCATGAGGTTAATCTGTGTGTGGAGGCAGGAGACATCGGTAGGGTTCTTAATGAATACTTTGCGTCTGTTTTCACAAAGGAGAGGGGCGAAGCAGACATTGCTATCAGGGGGGGAGGATTGTGAAATATTAGATGAAATAAACATAGTGAGAAAGGAAGTATTAAGGGGTTTAGCAGCTTTAAAAGTGGATAAATCATCAGGCCCGGATGAAATGTATCCCAGGCTGTTCAGCGAAGCAAAAGAGGAAATAGCAGAGGCCCTGACCATCATCTTTCAATCCTCTCTGGCTTCAGGTGTGGTGCCGGAGGACTGGAGGGCTGCTAATGTGGTACCCTTGTTTAAAAAGGGAAAAAAGGATAGACTGAGCAATTACAGGCCAGTCAGCCTAACCTCAGTGGTGGGAAAATTATTGGAAAGAATTCTGAAGGACAGGATAAATCTTCATTTAGAAAGATATGGATTAATCAAGGATAGTGAGCATGGATTTGTTAAGGGAAGTTTGTGTCTGACAAACTTGATTGAATTTTTTGAGGAGGTAACAAGGAGGGGAGATGAGAGTAGTGCATTTGATGTAGTGTATATGGACTTTAGCAAGGCTTTTGATAAAGCCCATGGGATCCAGGGCAAAGTGTCAAGTTGGATTCAAAACTGGCTCGGAGACAGGAAGCAGAAGGTAATAGTTGATGGGTGTTTTTGTGACTGGAAGGCTGTTTCCAGTGGGGCTCTGCAGGGTTCAGTACTAGGTCCCCTGCTTTTTGTGGTATATATCAATGATCTTGACTTGAATATAGGGGGTATGATTAAGAAGTTTGCAGATGATATTAAAATCGGCTGTGTGGTTGATACTGAAGAAGGAAGCTGTAGACTGCAGGAAGATATCAATAAATTGGTCAGGTGGGCAGAACAGTGGCAAATGGAATTCAATCCGGAGAAGTGTGAGGTAATGCATTTGGGGAGAGCTAACAAGGAAAGGGAATACACATTAAATGTAGGACGCTGAGCAGTGTAGAGGAACAAAGGGACCTTGGAGTGCATGTCCACAGATCCCTGAATGTCGCAGGCCAAGTAGATAAGGTAGTTATGAAGGCATACAGAATGCTTGTCTGTATTAGCCGTTGTCTTGTTTTGCACACTTTGTACAAAAATAATAAATTGCAGGACAACGGAGTATTACAGTTTAAACTCTTTAATGAAGCATCAGGTCTGTGAACTCATATAGCACAGCACCATGTGGACAAGATGGAGTGAGGGCCCCTGGGTCTTCTAAACAATAGCAGTCCTTACAGATGCCTGCGGGCCAATGATAATTCAGTATGCAAATGATACATCCACTTTCTTTTAAAAGCAAAATGAACCTTTCTTCTACATAATGTTCTCAGTAGCATCAACATATAAGTAAACTCAACATTTAACAAGCACTGAAAACATCTCAACATTTCAATAACGATGCACAGTTATTTTTTTTAGGGCAGCGATCCGCCTACACCCTTTGGCAGTTCACAAGTCAAAGGATAACTCTAGGCTTGACCTCTCGTCAGAATGACGGTGTTGTTCCTTGGTGTTCAGGAGGTGCCTGCGATTGCAGCGGTACACCTGTCCTTCTGGGGTGCGGATGTGATACGATTGCTCAGTGTCAGCTGGCTGGATGACGACTGCAGGCTTCTAGTAGCCATGCTCCTGGATTCTGACGGATTCTCCATTGTGCAGCGGCGGCAGTAGTCTAGCTGACCTGTCATACTATTTCTTTTGGTGTTGCTGTCTCTGTACACGTTTTGCATGCACGACCTGCCAGGGCCTGTCTGGGATACGGTGAGGTATCATGGGCTCTTTGATATTTGATGGGCGGCGTTCTAGACAAATGGAACATTTTCTGACAATGTCCTCAATGTGTTTGCACATTCCGGGCCAAAACATAATGTCACGTGCTCTTTGTTTGCATTTTTCCATGCCCATATGTCCAGCATGAATTTTTGTCAACATCTCTTCTCTGAGACTGGTAGGAATGATGATTTTCTCCCCTTTGAAGATGATTCCATTGATTTGTGACAGTTTGTCTCTGTGGTTCCAGAATTCAGATATGCTCTGAGGGCATTTCCTCCTTTCCTCAGGCCATCCTTCATGTATGACTTTGCTCAGCAGTGTGATTTGTGCATCTTTCTCTGTTCCTGCTCGGATCTCCTTCAGTTTTGAGTCACTCACAGGTAAGCTGTTGTACACCATGTGCACCTGCACATCCATGCCTTCACTGAGGCTGCTGTCCTGGTAGCTAAGAGACTTTCTGGAGAGCGTGTCTGCGACAGGAATGTCTTTGCCTGGATGGTGAATGATTGTGGAGTCGTACTTCTGTAGCTGAAGGATCACTCTCTGTAGCCTTGATGGGACTGCGGCTAGTGGTTTCCTCATGACTGACTCGAGGGGCTTGTGGTCGGATTCCACAATGACTTGTTGGCCATAGACGTACTGGTGGAAATGCTTACATCCAAACAGAATTGCATATAGTTCTTTCTCGATTTGAGCATAGTTGATTTCACTGTCTGAGAGAGATCTGGAAGCGTAGCCGATGGGCTTTCCTTCTTGCAGTAATACTGCGCCTACTCCGTACTTTGACGCGTCGACTTATAGTCTGAGCTCTTTGTTGGGGTCGAAGTAGGCAAGAACTGGTCCTGGTTCTCTGGTGATTAGGTCTTTCATTTTCTGAAATGCTGTGTCATGTTGTCTGTCCCACAGGAACTCATTGGATTGTTTGAGCAACTGACGCATGGGTGCGTTGATTTCGGAGAGGCTCGGGGCAAACTTGGCTAAGTAGTTAACCATGCCTAGTACTGTCTCTAGCTCTGCGCGGTTCTTCGGCAGCTCCATCTTTTTGATGGCGGAGATTTTCTCTGGATCCGGCTTAATGCCATCAGTTGAGAGGCGATGCCTAAAATAACTGATTTTGGCGGATCCGATTATGCTTTTCTCGGGGTTGAGCTGGATACCTTTCTCCCGTGATCTTTGTAGCATTGCAAGGAGGTTCCTGTCATGTTCCTCTCTATTCCTGCCATAGATGAGGATGTCATCTACGATTGCGACTACTCTGTCTGTTGTGTATGTACCTTTAAGAGAGAACTGCTTTTATACTGTAGTACCAGCAGTGACCACACCTGTATATAAAGCCGTAGCAGGCTTCTGTACTTTCAGTTCCAGCATACCCTCTGTTCAGTAAACACCTGTTATTACCGTTCTCCTGCAGTCCGTGTGTTATTGATACGCGGACACTACACTGTCGAGGCCTTCATAGGTTTCGTCGATCTTCCGCTGGAATTCATCCTGAGCTGAGATAAGACCAAATGGTAAACGCAGAAATCGGTAGCGTCCAAATGGTGTGTTAAACGTTGTTAGCTTAGATGACTCTTCCGTGAGCTTGATATTCCAGTATCCTGATCGTGCGTCCATTACACTGAAGTACCGTGCTCCCACTAGCTTGGGTGTGATGTCATCTAGCGTTGGTAGAGGGTAGTGAGGGTGTTTGATAGCCTTGTTCAAATCTCTGGGGTCGAGATAGACTCTGAGCTTGCCTGTACATGGTTTCTCAACCACTACTAACGCGTTGACCCACTCTGTCGGTTCTGTTTCCCGGACAATGATTTCTGTATTCTCCATGCTCTGCAGCTCCTCCTTCAGGCGACTACATAGAGCAAGGGGTATCCTTCTCGGTGGGCAAACCACAGGGGTTGCTGCTGGGTCAAGGTGAATAGTGCATTCACCTGGGAATAGTCTAATTCCTTTGAAAATGTCAGTAAACTCCTCCATGACTGTCTGCTTCTCAGCTGGTGCTGCCAATGATAGTGTAGTGTATGTACCCGTCTACCTTTAAGGAAACTATTGTATGTAACCGTTCACCTTTAAGAGAACTACTTTAGGTGTGGCACTACTTGTTTGGCTTCTGTATACTGTAATACCGACAGTGACCACACCAGTATATAAGTGTTGTGGCAGGATTGCTGGGGCAGATTCGCCCAGACCTTCGAATAGTAAAGACCTGTTTGTTTGTTACTCCTGAAGTCTGTGTCGTTATTAACAGTACAACCCACAGACTTTACAGTGGCGACGAGTCCGATCGTACCCTGCGGCAAGACTACCAAAGCAACTAAAGAGCGTCGAAGAGAGGCAACCGCCCTCGTCGTTATGCTGGGAGAAAACACGAGGCTGCAGCAATAGAAAGGAAGAAGACTTAGCAACAAAAGCTTCCAGCAGCAACAGGCACTGACTACCCTTCTACCATGGTGCGGAGTGAGCCGATCAGCAGGAAACAAGGCAGCCGCGGAGACTGTGAGTAGGGGAAAGTGTAACGAAATCCGGAGGATAAGGGCTGTGCACTCGACCACGGTCGAGGGGGAGCAGAGCTGGTCAGGAAGTCGGGTCCAACGGCGTCGTGAGATAGCTGGACTGCGATCGGCGGGAAAAGCTGGGCAGCGACCGAAGCCACGAAGCGCTGAGACCGGGAGCAGGCGCGGGAAGAGAGAAACTCAGCCGCAGCCGGGGAGGGAAGCACCGGACTGCGTGAGGGCTAGGAGGCGAACGGGAGCCGAGCGTGTGGGAGAGGCAGAGCCGACCAAAGGAGGCTGCGCGAGAGCCAGTCCAGCGGCTGAACTGTTCTCCACCAACGGGGTACCCAGCACCGGTAGAGCCGAATGTGTGGGAGAGAGACGGAGCCGAGCAAGGGGAGAGGGACTGCGTGAGAGCCAGTCCAGCGGCTGAACTGTTCTCCGCCAACGGGGTACCCAGCGCCGGTAGAGCCGAACGTGTGGGAGAGAGAGACAGAGCCGAGCAAGGGGAGAGAGACTGCGCGAGAGCCAGTCCAGCGGCTGAACTGTTATCCGTGAACGGGGTGTACCCAGCGTCGGTAGAGCCGTGTGAGCGGGAGAGAAAGACAGAGCCGAGTAAGGGGAGCTGTGCGGAAGCCAGCCAGCGGCTGAACCTGTCCACTGTGGGGAAAGCGTACCCCTTCCACCAGGGAAGAAACGCGGGAAGCCGCCATTAGGCGGAGAAGACGACAGAAGCGGGAAACCGCCATTGAAGTGGGCGGGGAGAGAAGGAAAGAGCGGGAAACCGCTATTTTCGCGGGAAAACCGCCATCTTAACTGCCATTGAAGTGGGCGGAGA
The DNA here is from genome assembly GCF_052327205.1 of Somniosus microcephalus. NCBI lineage: Eukaryota > Metazoa > Chordata > Chondrichthyes > Squaliformes > Somniosidae > Somniosus > Somniosus microcephalus. The sequence goes on along the minus strand of NC_140991.1, from coordinate 37,384,546 downwards.
GAGAAGGAAAGAGCGGGAAACCGCCATTTTTGCGAGAAAAACCGCCATCTTAGAAATAAACAAATAAATAAGAATACTTAAAGAAATATTTGTGCTGCTCCCAAGGAAAGAAAGATGCCTAAGCGAGGGAATATTAACGATTTTAATTCTGAGATAGAAGACTGGGCCACGTACGTGGAATGCATAGAGATTTATTGTGAAGCCAACAAAATAGAGGAAGACGACAAGGCGATAACATTGCTAAACTCGATGGGGGCAAAAACATACGGGCTCTTGAAGCATCTAATAGCACCAGATAAACTGGCGGATCAGACTTTCGAAGAGATTGTGGCTGTGCTGAAGGACCACTTGAACCCCACATCGTTGATGCTGGCTGAACGTTTCAAATTCTATGCAAGAACGCAGAGGAAAGACAAAAGTAACGTGGAATACTTGGTCGAACTGCGTAGGCTAGCGAAATACTGCCAGTTCGGAGGGAATCTGACAGAGGCACTGCGAGACAAGTTCGTATGTGGATTGTCCAAAGAAGGGACGCAAAAGCGACTACTGGAAGAGAACGACCTCACACTAGACAGGGCTGTTCTTATAGCTGCATCGCACGAAGCCGCAGCGAAAGGAACGGCAGAAATGCAGCTGAAGGTGGCGGCACTCGGGGTGGACCAAATTACCTCGAATACAACAAAATGCTATCGTTGTGGGAAGACAACGCACGACCAGAATCAATGCTGGTTTAAGAACCAAGAATGTAGGAAATGTGGCAAACTGGGTCACATCGCAAAGGTATGCCGGTCAGGGAAGAAGACCAACAACCAAAGGAAGCCACCACAAGAAAAGTACAGCAAGGTACACAAGGTGGCTGAGAAGAGTTCAGACGAACAGAATTCAGACTCAGACCCAAACAACCAGGAGCTGGGTAGTCTGAGAATTCACAATGTGGGGAGGGAAGCTGATCTACAAACTATCTGGGTCATGCTAAGAATAGCTGGAGTCCAAGTAAGAATGGAGTTGGACACTGGATCAGCTCTATCAGTCATCAATCGAAGGGACTACCACCGGCTATTCTCTCACATACCCTTAAGGAATACCAAGTTCGTATTACAGACATACACGGGGCATAAAGTATACCCCATGGGGAAGATAAGAGTCAAGGTGAGAGAGAGGGGTAAAGAACACCCAAGAATGAACTTGTACGTATTACCTGAGGGAGGACCACCACTTCTAGGACGGGAGTGGATTAAGAAAATAGACATGGAATGGCACTATCTAAAAGCCATCACGAGTGAGGACTCGGTACGAGCAATCAGCTCAGATTCTGGAACGGATGACGATAAGACTAACTCAAATATGGAAGACAAGGCTGAAATGGACTTGCCGACTATGGTGGAGAAAACGAAGACAGGCATAAAGGCTTATGCTACCGAGAAGGATAAAGCTTCAGAGCAGAACTCCAGGTTGACAGAGAATTCTGAGCCTGTCCAAGTTAAGGACTTATCCACGACGGAAGAACACAGAGCCCGGACTCAAACGTATCGCAAAATACAACAACAATTAGAACAGTTGAGTTACCGTCTCGTACAAGAGATGAAAACAATGGAACAATTCTGGGACACCGAATGGGAGAACCTGGAAAGACAACAGAGGCAGCTAGCTCAAGCTGAGAGCGACCATAGGGCCATCATGGCTAAGTATCGATCACATCTCCCTGATGCTGTTCAAGAGTTAGAATATTTGCAGAACGAAACAAATGAAGAGGAATCTTCAGGCAGCCAGGATTTTATCCCAGTTCCTCTCTACGACTCCGTACAAGCAGAGTGTAAGAAGTTGAAAGAACAGTATGAACAGGCCCAGGCTACAATTCTGGAGGGGGTTAACTCGGCAACCTCCGAAAAGCTAGTTTTAGTGAAAGCATATGAGCAACTAAAGGTTGAACATGAGCAAGAAGTCCAAAGGATGCAGGAAATGTTTGAGGAGCTCCAGGCCAAGACAGACTCATCGATAGAGATTCCATCCATCGATGAAAAATTGGAGGTGGAAGACATGGCAGAACATGGAATCCAAGAGGTTCAAGAACTCATAAAAGTACTAAAGGAAACCCAAGACAAATATGAGGCGGAAATGACCAGGGTTCAACAACTTGAAGAACATAGTCAACTGGGAATCTGGGCAGTGGAAGGAAAGGCAACTGGAAGAGAAACAGAGACTGGAAGAATGGCCCCTGAACTGGAGCTAGAGAGCATCAAGGCGCAACTTCTTCGAGCGCTTAAAACCCAAGCACCAGAGGGAAAGGTGGATGAAATAGAGAAGAAGCTGATCCACAGTGTCCCCAGGGAAGAGTTAACAACCAGCCAACTCCTTCACAGGCGGAGTGACAAGACTCCACAAGGGGAACACGAGCTTCAGGCTTCAAAGGGAAGGAATTCGGAGCTTCCAAAAGGGATGGAGATAGCTGAGGTGGCAACACAGCTTTTACAAGGATGCCAAAAGGACGCTGAAATACGTCAAATTGAACAGAAGAATGGGGAAACAGCTACTCCAGTAGAAGGAGTAAATAGCCAGATAACGCAATCCCCGATGGAAGGGAAGGTATTGAACTCACAAATGAGGACAGTAGTGAAGGAATGGCAGACAACCCAGGAAGAGCGTGATGAATATGAATGTATGAGGAAGTCTTTTCAAGAAAGATGTCTAGGGAAGGAACCACAGTCAGCTAACGTCCAGATGGGTAAGGAGGAAGTAGAAGGCCCTCTCGCTGGCCTAACTCAGAATTGTGGTGTATGTGCCTTTAAGAGCAATTGTGGTGTATGTGCCTTTAAGAGCCCCAGGTGTGCGTAATGCTGGTAATTGCCACTTGGGCTATATAAGCCTGTGCATTGTGTATATCCTTTAGAACCCCCCCCAGACTTGCTTAGTAAATACCTATGAACCAACTCCTGTCTTCAGTGTCTTTATCTACACACGGACACTACAGTGGCGACGAAGTGGAAACGGACTTACCTGCAATTCGGCAGCACCTCAAGGACATCGATTCCTCCAGCGTCCAGAAGACTCAAGGAAGTAATAGAAACTGTGGTTTCACCAGCTGGCCAAGCTGGTGGCAGGTACTGCGCTAATCCTTCCTGGGCGTCAGGCTGGGGCTCCAGCGGCGGGCTCTACAGCTGAGACAGGCAGCGAAATCGGAGGCAAGCAATAACGGACTGGGAGGGTGCACTCGGGAGACGGCCGGCGCGGCAAGCAGGTCAGCGTTTAGACCTCCGTCGGGAACGAGTCTCCAACAGTGAATAAACGGAAACCACAGTAAAACAGCGTTGTTATCGGTAACAGCGGCGGGAAAGCGCAGGAAGCGCCATATCGTTGCTACAGAGAGAAAAAAAAAGCGCGGGAAGTGCCATATCTTTTTTGAAATGCCTAACTTTGGCAATATTGATGTTTTTGATAACAAGATAGAGGATTGGACCACATATGTAGAAAGAGTGGAGGTGTTTTGCACCGCAAATGGAATAGAAGATGAAAAAAAAGCTTCAGTGCTTCTGGATCTAATGGGCGCAGAAACATACAAGCTGTTACGCAACTTAATCACTCCAGCCGAACCGATGGACAAGAATTTTGAGGAGATTGTTGATACCCTACACTGCCAATTCGAGGCAGGACTGGCGGATTCTCTGCAAGACAAATTCATCTGCGATCCCCTAAGTGTCGAAACACAAAAAAAGGTATCTTCTGGAAAAGATTTAACACTTGACAAGGCTTTCAGTGCAATAGGAGCGGCAAAGATACAGCAAAGGCCACAGGACTTCGGCACCCATGAAATGACACGGGGTTTCGAGAGATGTTATCGCTGCGGCAGATCCAACCATGACCAGAGGGATTGCTGGTTCAAAGAAAAAGCATGCAGGCGATGCGGAAAGATGGGACACATTCCACGTGTATGCCGATCTGAAAATAAAAAATCCACTAACGGGAAAAGAATCAATAAGGAAAAGCACAGAAAGGTACAAATGATGACGGACAGTAGCTCCAAAGACCAGAAGAGCGATAGCGACTCCGGGAACAAGAGACTAAGCTCTCTCAAATTACATAATGTAATTGCCAATGAAGATTACCAGACCATTTGGGTTACCCTCATAATAGCAGGGTCCCCAGTTAAAATGGAGCTAGATACAGGATCAGCTCTAACCATAATAAATCGACGAGATTACGAGAGGCTATTTTCGCATATACCTCTAAAAGACACATCCATTATCTTAAAAACATATACGGGGCAGAAAGTATACCCCAAAGGAAAAATAAAGGTGCCTGTGGTATACAACGGCAAAGAAATACAAAAGTTGTATTTATACATTCTACAAGATGGTGGTCCACCGTTGTTGGGACGTGAATGGATAAGGAAGATACGTTTAGACTGGCACTCCATTCAGGCACTGACGGTGACCAGTAAGGAAAAAAACAATGATGACATCATACCTGAACGATTAAAAGACATCTTGGCCAACGCCAAAGAAGTGTTTCAAGAGAAACTAGGAACCTTGAAAGGCATCACCGCCTCAATAAAAGTGGAAGATGCAGCAATTCCAAAAAATTTTAAGGCAAGACCGGTGCCATACGCAATATGTCCGGCAGTCGAGGCAGAGCTGGAGAATTTGGAAAAGGCAGGCGTATTATCCAAAATAGATTGGAGCGAATGGGCAACACCCATCGTTCCAGTCATGAAAAAAGCATTGAAAAATAACTCTGAGGAACAGAGAAAAATTCGCATCTGTGGGGACTTTAAGGTGACTGTAAACCCGGTCCTTCACACGGTACAATATCCTCTTCCGAGGATAGAAGATATTTTCGCCTCACTATCCGGAGGAAAACGTTTCACAAAAATTGACTTGGCACAGGCATATCTACAGATGGAGGTTGAGGAGACCTCTAAAAAGTATCTCACAATAAACACACACAAAGGCCTGTACCAGTACAATCGACTGGTTTTTGGAGTAGCATCAGCTCCAGCTATCTGGCAAAGAGCTATGGAGCAAGTCCTGCAAGGGATTCCGGGGACTCAGTGTTACCTAGACGACATCCTTATAACAGGAGAAAACGACAACGAGCACCTTGCCAATTTGGAGCAGGTGCTCACTAGGCTGAAAGAACGGGGCCTACGAGCAAATCGCCCCAAGTGCGAATTTTTCCAAAATCAGATATCATATTGTGGCCACATAATTAATAAGGAAGGGTTGCATAAGTCACCTGAAAAAATTGAAGCAGTTATAAAAGCCCCAGCACCTGAAAATGTTTCACAATTGAGGTCATTCCTGGGATTAATAAATTACTATCATAAATTTTTACCAAACTTATCAACTATTCTACACCCTCTTAATGATCTTCTACACACAGGAGTGATTTGGAAATGGAACGAAGACTGTAAACGTGCCTTCCATAAATGTAAAGACTTAATCACATCCGAGAAAGTTTTGGCTCATTACAACCCATCACTACCAATCAGACTGGCGTGCGATGCATCCCCTTACGGCATAGGAGCGGTATTGTCCCATAGATTCCCTGATGGCTCGGAACGGCCGATAGCTTTTGCGTCACGCTCATTGAACTCAGCTGAGCGTAACTATTCCCAGATAGACAGGGAAGCACTCAGCCTGGTATGGGGAGTGAAGAAATTCAACCATTACCTACACGGACAAAAATTTACCTTGCTGACTGACCATCAACCCCTCATCTCCATATTCAACCCTAAGAAAGGTGTCCCCATTATGATGGCACAAAGACTACAGAGGTGGTCCCTTTTTCTAGGGGCACACCAATACAACACTGAATACAAAGGGTCAAAACAGCATGGGAATGCTGACGGTTTATCGTGCCTGCCGTTGCCAACGATAGAAGAGGCACCTACAGTAGACCCAGTAGAGATATTCCACTCTACCATAGTGGAATGTCTACCGGTGACAAATTCTGCCATTGAAAGGGAGACCAGAAATGACCCTACTCTCTCACGGGTCTACGATTTAACAATGAAGGGATGGCCAGCACATGGCGAACCACTGTTGCCAGCATTCTCACAAAGAAGAGAACAGCTCTCAGTGTGTCGAGGAACCTTGATGTGTGGATCCAGAGTGGTGATTCCACCCAAACTCCAGGATAAAGTTCTAAAGGAGCTTCACGAGGGGCATCTGGGTGGAGTGAAAATGAAGAACCTAGCTAGGGCGTTTGTATGGTGGCCAGGTATCGATGGAGACATCGAAGACATGACCAAGAGCTGCCTAGGATGCCAGAAGGTCCAAAATGCTCCGCCACAGGCCCCTCTACATCCATGGGAGTGGCCCTCATCTCCCTGGCAAAGGGTGCACATCGACTTTGCTGGTCCATTTATGGACTCAATGTTCTTAATCGCAGTTGATGCACACTCCAAGTGGCCGGAGGTAATAAAGATGTCCTCCACCACCACGGAAAAAACCATCACAGTATTAAGGACCATATTTGCCAGGAATGGGCTGCCGGAACAGATATGTTCTGATAATGGACCGCAATTTGTGTCCGAAGAATTCAGAAAGTTCTTAAAGAACAATGGGGTAAAGCACTACACGTCCGCCCCATACCATCCCGCCACCAATGGATTGGCTGAAAGGTTTGTCCAGACCTTTAAGAAGGCCATAAAGGCCATGGGTAATGAAGACATAAAACTTCAGCACAAGGTGGATAACTTCTTATTTGCATATAGGAATGCAACACATATGGTTACAAACCAAACTCCCGCCATGATGTTCTACAATAGAAACCTAAGATGCCGGCTGGATTTGGTCAAGCCCAACATCCGAAGGGACGTGGAGAACCGGCAGTTTCAGGGCATGAATGAAAGGCCAACTAGGGCCTTCCAGATAGGCCAACCGGTTTTGGCCCGGGACTACCGTACCGAGAAATGGCAGCCTGGAACTATCTGCACACGACTAGGACCACTGATGTATACCGTGGACATCGGAGAAAGCATAATAAGGCGCCATGCTGACCAAATCATCAAGTCATCCAAAAAGGGACAACCTACACCACCACGCTATACATCTAACGATGAAGTAGAGATACCCATATCTACCTCCGATCCGGTGATACTGGAACCCGATGAACCCGACACTGGCCTTCAAGCCGAATCAGCCTTGCCAGAAGAACCTACTACACCACCAGAAACTACTACACCCCCGAGGCGTTATCCAGACCGAGTCAGGAAGCCTCCTGAGAGACTAACTTATAATTAATTAATACAGCAATGTATATTATTTTGCATATAACATGTAATTAATAATTACTTAAAATATGATGTACTAGTTAGCTAGAAGGGGAGGAATTGTGGTGTATGTGCCTTTAAGAGCAATTGTGGTGTATGTGCCTTTAAGAGCCCCAGGTGTGCGTAATGCTGGTAATTGCCACTTGGGCTATATAAGCCTGTGTATTGTGTATATCCTTTAGAACCCCCCCCAGACTTGCTTAGTAAATACCTATGAACCAACTCCTGTCTTCAGTGTCTTTATCTACACACGGACACTACAAGGACGACCCCGAATATTACCATGACCTGTTGAGTGACACTGAATATTACGAGGATCTGGTCTGCCCAGTTTGTGAGGAAAACTCCCAAAGTGCTGAAATCAGGATGAAACACTTAAGGTCTAAGGAACATAGAGAGTTGGTGGCGCTACAGCTGGCAGCTGAGAAAGGAGCCCCGAGAGTCTCAAAAAGGCAGAAAAGAAAAAGAAGAGGCAGAAGACAATAACTATCTAAAATATTATCACTTCTACCAGCTCAGGAGGGGACCTACGAAAGGAGCTAAATTAGTTGAAAAGTGGGAAATTATCAAGACAGCCAGTTGGTTATAAAAGTCGGCACTGCCGGTTCAACAGGACGAAAGTTCAAGCTGTTACATCAAGGAAAAGGCTATGGAGGAGTCACACTATCCATGTGAACCGGCTACACCAAAGAGATGTTGTTCGGACCAAGTCAAGATCGGAGACTGAATCTGTGAACTGTTCCCGCAGAGACTGACTTTGTGAACTGTTTCCCACCGAGATTATATCTGTAAAGTGTTTTATATGAAGTTGAAGATATGTATGTTAATGGGACTCTGTAAGTAATAAGCTAAAAAGGGAGGATTGTAGTGTATGTACCCGTCTACCTTTAAGGAAACTATTGTATGTAACCGTTCACCTTTAAGAGAACTACTTTAGGTGTGGCACTACTTGTTTGGCTTCTGTATACTGTAATACCGACAGTGACCACACCAGTATATAAGTGCTGTGGCAGGATTGCTGGGGCAGATTCGCCCTGACCTTCGAATAGTAAAGACCTGTTTGTTTGTTACTCCTGAAGTCTGTGTCGTTATTAACAATACAACCCACAGACTTTACAGATAGCACTAGCTTGACGAGCTCCATGTCTAAACATGCCTTTAGACCTAGCACTGGAGGTGCTTGAGTGTCAATAATGTAAAAGTCCACCATCATGTCGCTTTCTTTGTACTTGCATTTCATCACGCATGTGCCTTTTACAATGAGCTGCTCACCCCCATAGCCGGTCAGTCTGCGTGAGGTGGGCTGTAGCTCACACTCATCCTTCAAGCTGTGATACTGACTCAGAGGAATTACATTAACCTGAGATCCAGTGTCTAGTTTAAACTTAAGCTCTTTGCCCTGTTTTCCTATCTCAATATCGGCAAAGGCTTGCTCAGTCTCTGAAATCTGTTTTTTCTGTGACACAGAATCAATAAACAGTTCTTTTGCATTTGGCTCTCTATCTGGCATTTGGCTGTCACTCACTGTGTGTACTGCTTTTCCAAAAACAGTCTTGCAAACTTTAGCAAAGTGGTTCCGTTTACCACATTTAGTACATTGCCTTCCTTTGGCAGGGCAGTACTCCTTTTCTCCATGCCAGTTGTTTCCACAATATCCACAGTTTTTGAAGCATTTTATGTCTGTGTTGCCCATTTTTAGAACTCTCTCTGTTCTTTCTGTTCTGAAACATGCTCTCTGGGCGGTGTTCTTTGTTGTGTGTCTATTAACTGCATGCACTGTCTGTTCACACGAGCTGTTCGTGGCGCCGGTTATGGTTTTCAACTGTGCTTGGGCTATCTCGTGCAATCTAGCTATGTCCATAGCTTTGTCCAGCGTTAGCCCGGGCCCAACATTCAACAGTTTCTCTCTCACTTTAGCTGAATGTATTCCAAACATGATGAGGTCTCTGACCATCTCATCTTTATCTGCATATACACAGTCTTTTACCAGCAGTTTTAACTCAATCACGAACTGTCCAAACGACTCACTAGCTCCTTGTACTTTCTCCTGAAACTTGTACCTAGCGAATATCGTATTTGTCTTGGGCATCACATATGCTTCAAAACGGTCAAAATAACTTTCCAGTACATTTGCTTCATCCGCGGTGAGAGACCATGTGTTAAAAATGTCTCTCCCTTTTTCTTCAATCCACAGGAGTAGGTAGCTGCATCTTTCTTCCTCCCCTTTACTTTTCAGTGGACCCGAAAACATCAACTCCACGTGTTGCTTGAACTTGCTCCATTCTCTAGGTAAGTTCAAAGATTCCCAATTCATTCAGGGTAAGGGAGCTCCAACGATGTCCATTTCAAATCCCTGTTCTGACACCATGTCTTGTTTTGCACACTTTGTACAAAAATAATAAATTGCAGGACAACGGAGTATTACAGTTTAAACTCTTTAATGAAGCATCAGGTCTGTGAACTCATACAGCACAGCACCGTGTGGACAAGATGGAGTGAGGGCCCCTGGGTCTTCTAAACAATAGCAGTCCTTACAGATGCCTGCAGGCCAATGACAACTCAGCATGTGAACACATGTGAATATAATAGGTATTCCTTACAGATGCCTGCGGGCCAATGATAATTCAGTATGCAAATATTACAGCCGTGGCATAGAATACAAGAGCAGGGGGGTTATGTTTCAACTGTATAAAACACCAGTTAGGCCTCAGCTAGAGTACAGCATGCAGTTCTGGTCACCACATTACAGGAAAGGTGTGATTGCACTAGAGAGGGTACAGGGGAGATTTACAAGGATATTGCCAGGAGTAGAGAATCTTAGCTATGAAGAAAGACTGGATAGGCTGGGTCTGTTTTCCTTGGAACAGAGGAGGCTGAGGGGAGACCTTATTGAGGTGTATAAAATTATGAGGGGCCTAGATAAAGTGGATAGAAAGGACCTATTTCCCTTAGCAGAGGGGTCAAAAACCAGGGGGCACAGATTTAAAGTAATTGGGGGAAGATTTAGAGGGGATTTGAGGGGAAATTTCTTCACCCAGAGGGTTGCGGGGGTCTGGAACTCACTGCCTGAAAGGGTGGTAGAGGCAGGAATCCTAACCACATTTAAAAAGTGCTTGGATGTACACTTGGGATGCTCTAACCTGCAGGGCTATGGACCAAGAGCTGGGAAGTGGGATTAGGCTGGATAGCTCTTTGTTGGCCGGCGCGGACACAATGGGCCGAAATGGCCTCCTTCCGTGCTGTAACTTTCTATGATTCTATGATTCTATTCCTGCCCAGCACTCATATAATGAGAGCCATGCCGCCACCATGAACATCATCGAGCAGACCATCGGGGTGGTCAAGCAACGGTTCCGCTGCCTTGACCGCTCGGGAGGAGCCCTCCAGTACTCGGCTGAGCGGGTGTCCCATTTTGTCGTGGTCTGCTGCATGCTCCACAACTTGGCCATCATGGGGGCCCAGCCCTTGCCACCAGGGATAGCGGGACCACCTCAGGAGGAAGAGGGAGAGGAGGACAAGGAGGGGAGGAACTGGAGCGAGGGAGGAGGCAGCCACTCAATTGGCCTTCCGGAAGGTCGGTCCGTGACAGGCTCATCAGACTGCGTTTCAAATAAATTAAACCCCAGATCCCCGTTGCTCACCACATCCCCATCATTCCATCCCTGTCGCACGCCATATCACAGCGCTCAGCTGAAATGAGAGAGACCACAAAATAATCCAAACTGAATTAATAAATTTATCAATATTCAGAGAACACATATTTACACCAAAAATATTAACTATTCACCCTTGTGCAATCCCTCAGTGCCTGTTGTTACTGTGCCTTTGCCTATTCTAGTGCTCCTACAAAGTGTTGGCCCAGTGGTAGCAGCACGGCTGGTAGAAGGCTGCTGAGTGCCCATGCAGGAGACTTCAGATGGCCTTGCAGGACGCCCTCTACCAGCTCTGGGCCTGGATGACCCGACTGTAGACTGTTCCACCTCAGCATGGGCGGCAGCAGTCTGGGCTGGCTGGATGACAGGCAACGAGAACGGCAATGGTGGAGTGGCAGTGGTGGGGGAGCAGGAATGCTGTCATCCTGAGAGAGGACAGCAGGTTTCTGCTCCACTGACCCACTGCCACTCCCCCGGGGCAGCACCTCCGCATCCTTAGCAATCTGTTGGAGCACAGATTGCTGGCCTGCTGCAACACCGTGAAAGCCCCGGTCGATGGTGGTAGACCCAGCCATGATGGCAGCAGTCAGAACTTGCGTGGCATTAAGCTGAGACTGCATGAGAGCAGTCTGAGATTGGATGCCACCAAGCATAGGCTGCATTACAGCACAAAGACATTGCGTCATTTCCACCTGTGCTGCAATGGAAGCTGCCAGATCGCCCATCACACGCAGCATCAGGTCTGGGCCGCCAGACTGCTGGGTGGGCGTGTGTGCTGTGAGGAGGATGTCAAGAAACTCCAGGATGATTTGGACATGTTGGGTGATTGGGCAGAAACATGGCAGATGCAATATAATGTGGATAAATGTGAGGTTATCCACTTTGGTGGCAAAAACAGGAAGGCAGATTATTATCTAAATGGCAATAGATTGGGAGAAGGGGAAGTGCAACGAGACCTGGGTGTCCTTGTGCACCAATCGCTGAAGGTAAGCATGCAGGTGAAGCAGGCGGTTAAGAAGGCAAATGGTATGTTGGCCTTCGTAGCGAGAGGGTTTGAGTACAGGAACAAGGATGTCTTGCTGCAGTTGTACAGGGCCTTGGTGAGACCAAATCTTGAGTATTGTGTGCAGTTTTGGTCACCTTATCTGAAGAAGGATATTCTTGCCATGGAAGGAGTGCAGCGAAGATTCACCAGGCTGATACCTGGGATGGCAGGAATGACGTATGAGGAGAGATTGGGTCGATTGGACTTGTACTCACTGGAGTTTAGAAGAATGAGAGGTGATCTCATTGAAACTTATAAAATTCTGACAGGACTGGACAGACTAGATGCAGGAAGGATGTTCCCGATGGTCGGGGAGTCCAGAACCAGGGGACACAGTCTAAGGATAAAGGGTAGGCCATTTAGGACAGAAATGAGGAGGAATTTCTTCACCCAGAGAGTGGTGAACCTGTGGAACTCTCTACCACAGAAGGCAGTGGAGGCCAGTTCATTAAATATATTCAAGAAGGAGTTGGATATATTTCTTAAGGTTAAAGGGATCAAGGGGTATGGGGAGAAAGCAGGGACCAGGTACTGAATTTGGATGATCAGCCATGATCGCATTGAATGGTAGAGCAGGCTCGAGGGGCTGAATGGCCTACTCCTCCTCCTACCTTCCATGTTTCTATGTTTCTATGTTTCTATGCAAATGACGGGCTCCATGGTGTGCACAGAGCCTTGTGCAATGTTGGAGGCAGACTCCTCCATGCTCCTTATCATTGCCGACAGGCTCTTGGGCACCCTTGCCATTGCACCTATCATCTCTGTGTGCATGCCCATCACCCTTCTTCTAAACACCTCCCCATCGAGGTCCTCATCTGAGTCCTGTGCAGCAGAACTCGCCCTCCAGGGAGCTGGCCCTCGAGCTACCCTTTCCCCCTGGCCTTGTTGGAGCCCACTCATCTCCAGTGCCTCACCCTGTGCAGATCCTGCTACTATACTAGCCTCCAAAGAATGCGTAGTGCCAGTATCTGAACTGGTGCCTGCGGGTGAGACATGCAGTGACGCGGTGTGTTCTTCCTCCTCCTCTTCTCCCACCTCACTCTCAACAGTGCCCTCAGGGGCAGGTCCTCAGGTGCTTGCTGATTATCATCAAGGCACAAGAGTCGGGTTAAGGTGAGGGGAGGGGGGCAGGAAGGGAGAAATGCACGGAGACAGCACGATTAGCTGGAAAGCACGAAATGCTTGTGGGATGAGGGGGAACTGGGATGTGAGAAGGAGTAGGCCCCAAGGGGGTCAACGTTACCACTGACCACGGTGCCCACCACCTTGCACCCAGTAATCTGTAGCACTCGATTCTCCAGCTCAGATAGTGGTTGGGTGTTGGCTTGTCCCCCGCCTGTGCACTCCTGCTCCCTCTTGTTGTGAGCCATCTTGGCCTGCAAGAGAAAGGATTGTGTGAGTGAGTGTGGAGCACTGTGTTTGGGTGATGTGCCTGCCATAGTTGAATAGCTGCCATTGTATGCAAGGTGTAAGATATGGGTGAGTGTTGGTAGGTAGAGATTGTTGGTGGGTGCCTGCTGGGCGTGTGGTGCTTTTGGCACTGTGTGAAGATTGTGGTACAGATGGTGGTATGTAGCATTTGTTGAAGGATTGACTCACCCTGACCATCCGAGTAAGGTCGATAAATTTGTTCATGCACTGTGTTTGGGTCGTGGGGACCACACTGCTGCCCGAGACATGCTGGGCTACCTCCCTCCACATGGTGCGGAAGACTTGCGGTGAGGTCCTCCTGCCACTTGTTGGGTACAGCACCACCCTCCATCTCTCCACAGCGAAGACCAATGCCTCCAATGTCTCATTGCTGAATCTGCGGGCTCTCTCCCTGGGGTGTGGGTGTGCCAGCAGTGCAGTTTCTTGAGTCGTCCGGCTCCTTCTACTTGGCATGCTTGTGCTTGCTGAGGCAGCTGTACAGCCAGCAATGCTGAGAATGAGGTTCTGCAGCATCAATGAACCTCCCCTTTAAGAACTGGAAAGAGCCTGTGGCAATGATGACTTGTGATTAGACTGCACCTGATATTGGTCAGCACTTCAAGTTTAACGCCACTGAGCTAGGCCATTAGCGCTTGATTTAGCACTCCCATCCTTTCTTTGCACAATGAGACTGAATTTTGCATGCAGTCTGAATCATTAGCGCCTGCCGCTAATTCTCAAACTTTTCCAAAGTTAACGTCCATTCCTGGGCTATAATGAATTTCTCCCCCCAAGACTTTTATATTCAAGTTTGCAGATTGCACTAAATTAGGAGACACAGTTGTGTAGATGGGAGGAGAAAGTTTCAAAGGGGTATAGACAGACTAAGTGAATGAGCAAAACTATGACAGATGAAGTTCAATGTGGGGAAGTGTGCGGTCATCAACTTTGAGTCCAAGGAAGATAAATCAGAATATCTTCTTAATGGTGAGAGACGAGGAGTTGTAGAGGAGCAAAGGGATTTAGGTATCAATGTGTAGAAATTATTAAAAGGTACAAACTGTAATTTAAAAAAATGGAATGTAGGCTTTTGACTCAAGGGGGTTGGAATTCAAAAGTGAGGAAATGATGCTTCAGTTGTACTGAGCATTGGTCAGACCCCATCTGGAGTATTGGATTCAGTTTTAGACACCAAATTTTAGGAAAGATATATTGGCCTTGGAAGGGGTACAGCACAGATTCACCAGAATGATACCAGGGCTTAAAGGGTTAAAGGGCAGCACGGTGGCATAGTGGTTAGCACTGTTGCCTCACAGCGCCAGGGACCCGGGTTCAAATCCGGCCTCAGGTGACTGTCTGTGTGGAGTTTGCACATTCTCCCCGTGTTTGCGTGGGTTTTCTCCGGGTGCTCCGGTTTCCTCCCACAGTCCAAAGGTGTGCGGGTTAGGTTGATTGGCCATGATAAAAATTGACCCTTAGTGTTAGGGGGGATTAAATACATGGGGTTACAGGGTTATGGGGATAGGGCTTGGGTGGGATGGCTGTCGGTGTAGGGACCGGGTGCTAGGGTTTGGATGATCAGCCATGATCTCGTTGAATGGCGGAGCAGGCTCGAAGGGCCGAATGGCCTACTCCCGCTCCTATCTTCTATGTTTCTATGTTTCTAATTATGAGGACAGGTTGCATCAACTTGGCTTGTATTCCCTTGAGTTTAGTAGGTTGAAGGGTACTCTAATTGAGGTGTTTAAAATGATTAAGGGATTCGATAGTGTAGCTACAGATAAACTATTTCCTCTGGTGGGTGAATCCAGAACAAGAGGGATAATCTTAAAATTAGAGCTCGGCCATTTAGGAGTGAAATTGGGAAGCACTTTTTCATACAAAGGGTAGTAGAGATTAAGAACTCTCTCCCTCAAAAGGCTGTGGATGCTGAGACAATTGGAGCTTTCAAGACATAGATAAATTTTTGTTAGGTGAGGGTATCAAGGGATATGGAGCACAGGTGGGTAAATAGAGTTGAGGTACAGATAAGCCATCGAGCATGTTAATGCAGAAGTGCCTTTGGCACCTACTGTTGAACAATGGGGCTTTTCTGAAGCTGATGATTGAGCCCTCAAAGCGACATCTCATTCTACCAGCAAAAAAGTCAGCCGAAAAGGCTGAAAGCTGAAGGAGCACATACACAATGACAGAAATGCACACCAACCTGGTTGCCAATAAGTGATTGCGCAGCATACAGCTTATTTTAAAATGACTTCATGTGTTACAGCCTTGACAGAAGTGATTGTGGCAAAGTTTCCTATTCCTCATGGAATTAAAGGTGCGTCTTCCTGAGGTATTGGCATGTATTTTTTTTATATTAGTTCCTGGGATGTGGGCGTCGCTGGTAAAGCCAGCATTTATTGCCCATCCCTAATTGCCCTTGAGAAGGTGGTGGTGAGCCGCCTTCTTGAACCGCTGCAGTCTTTGTGGTGAAGGTACTCCCACAGTGCTGTTAGGGAGAGAGTTCCAGAATTTTGACCCAGTGACAATGAAGGAACAGCGATATATTTCCAAGTCAGGATGGTGTGTAACTTGGAGGGGAACTTGGAGGTGATGGTGTTCCCATGCGCCTGCTGCCCTTGTCCTTCTAGGTGGTAGAGGTCACGGGTTTGGGAGGTGCTGCCAAAGAAGCCATGGCGAGTTGCTGCAGTGCATCTTGTAGATGGTACACACTGCAGCCACGGTGCGCCGGTGGTGGAGGGAGTGAATGTTTAAGGTGGTGGATGGGGTGCCAATCAAGCGGGCTGCTTTGTCCTGGATGGTGTCGAGCTTCTTGAGGGTTATTGGAGCTTCACTCATCCAGGCAAGTGGAGAGTATTCCATCACACTCCTTACTTGTGCCTTGTAGATGGTAGAAAGTTTTTGGGGAGTCAGGAGGTGAAACACTCGCCGGAGAATACCCAGCCTCTGACCTGCTCTTGTATTTATGTGGCTGGTCCATTAAAGTTTCTGGTCAATGGTGACCCCCAGGATGTTGATGTTGGGGTATTCGGCGATAGTAATGCCGTTGAATGTCAAGGGGCGGTGGTTAGACTCTCGCTTGTTGGAGATAGTCATTGCCTGGCCGAATGTTACTTGCCACTTATCAGACCAAGTCTGAATGTCGTCCAGGTCTTGCTGCATTCGGGCATGCACTGCTTCATTATCTAAGGAGTTGCGAATGGAATGAGATGCAAAGAACGAGCTATAAGTTTGTGTGAGATCTTGGCATGGGTGAGGACTACATGCGGAGCGTGCAAGGCTTTGCGAAAAACAGTCTCAGTGCCATCCATGAAATGCACGGGACTGGTTCCTTGCCTGATTCTGTTAAGTGTGTCGTTTTCTTCGCCATCTATTCCCGGGGCCTGCAAGCAGTGCACACGGCATTGAGCCTGTTTACCATCTGTTGCCATGGATGGTGAACAGGTGCCTTCTGGGGAAGTGCCAGATTGGGCAACCCTCCTCAAACCCATCTTATGTAGCTGCATGTCCCAGTTCGCCATCCATCCAGCAGCAGGTCAGGTGCTGCAACACTCAATCACTTGCCCACAGCATCTATTTTGTGCCTCCACAATGGGTTTCTTTTCACTATTTATTCCACACTCGCCTCTGATAAATAGCTGAAATTTGATTTTGAAGCTTGGCGAAGGTGGAAATAAATATTTTGTTCCCATCCGCAACGACTTACCTTTAAGTGGGCACATCCCTTTAATTTGGACCTATGGTCAGAAATTCTGGTTGCCCCATTGGGTTTGACAGAAAAATATAATTATTTAAATGAGATGAAATTGAAATTTCAGAGCAGTTCACTGCTGAAGTTCAGTTGTGTGGGCAACAACCCCAATTGCAGCTGCAGTGGAACTTCAACCCCTATATATGTGGATTTTTTTTTCTTTTTAATAACTGCGATAGTTACATAAGCTCTCCTGAGGGATCACTGAATTTATTGGCCCAGAAATTAGGTTCGGGGGCTTGCCGCGCGTGCAAGCCCCCGATGTGCACTTACCCAGCGCGCTGACATTTCAATCCTGGCCCGCATTGCATTTCCTCTCACTGGCCCGCTTCAGGTCCTGCCGCGCTGTGCGTGCGTGACCCAGCGGCGTACTTAGTGCGATGAGCCAGCTGGGATCACGTGAGCACTGGGCAACCAATGGGAGGTTGCAAAAGTTCATTCATGAGTTTGATAGTAAGAATTGTCAAACTCATGAAAACTCCTGGCCCCAAAACACTACTTAAACTTGAAAGAAAATTTCAAAAAACATCGCACTACTTAAATGAAACATAGAAACATAGAAACATAGAAACTAGGAGCAGGAGTAGGCCATTCGGCCCTTCGAGCCTGCTCCGCCATTCAACGAGATCATGGCTGATCATCCAAACCCTAGCACCCGGTCCCTACACTGACAGCCATCCCACCCAAGCCCTATCCCCATAACCCCGTAACCCCACATATTTAATCCCCCCTAACAATAAGGGCCAATTTTTTTTTATCACGGCCAATCAACCTAACCCGCACATCTTTGGACTGTGGGAGGAAACCGGAGCACCCGGAGGAAACCCCCGCATGCGCTGTGCATGCTGAAAACTGGCAATTCCTCCGGGCCCACGCGTGAGTACCCCGTCCGTACTCACGCGTTGGGACAGGAATTACTGGCCCAATTTGTCATGTGAGTCATTCAGACCACAGATTCCTGGTTTGTGTTGGGTTAGCTAATCTTGGGCAGGGCAGTGATAGTGGTGCAACAATCGGTCTCAGTGCACCTGGGTTACTGAGGGGAAGATTGGCCAGGGTTCCCATTGCTATCCAACAGCAACAACAACTTGCATTTATATAGCCCCTTTATCATAGTAAAACGCCACAAGGCACTTCGCAGGAGGGTTATCAGATAAAATTTAACACTGAGCCATGTAAGGAGATATTAGGTCAGGTGATGAAAAGTTTGGTCAAAGTGGTAGGTTTTTAAGGAGTGTCTTAAAGGAGGGGAGAGGTAGAGAGGCGGAGAGATTTAGGGAGGGAGTTCCAGGGCTTAAGGCCTAGAGTTTTCAGAGGGTTGTAGGGCTGGAGGAGGTTACGTAGACAGGGAGGAGCGAGGCAATCGAGGCATTTGAACACAAGGATGCAAATTTTAAATTTCAGGTGTTGCTGGACCAGGAGCCAATGTAGATCAGTGAGCACGGGGGGGGGGGGGGGGCGATGGGTGAACGGGACTTGGTGCGAGTCAGGATATGGGCTGCAGAGCTCTGGATGAGCTGAAGATTATGGAGGGTGCAAGGTGGGAGCTGGCCAGGATAGCACTGGAATAGTCGAGTCTGGAAGCAACATAAGCATGGATGAGGGTTTCAGCAGCAGATGGGTTTAGGCAGGGGCGGAGACTGGCAATATTACGGAGGTGGAAGTAGGCAGTCTTGGTGATTGAAAGAATGGGGGGGGGTCAGCTGCAGGTCAAATAGGATGCTGAGGTTGCAAACAGTCTGGTTCAGCCTCAGACAGTGGCCAGGGAGAGAATGGAACCCTTGGCTGGGAATGGAGTTTGTGGCGGTGGCTGAAGACAATGGCTTCGGTCTTCCGAATATTTAGCTGGAGGAATTTTCTGCTCATCCAATACTGGATGTCAGACAAGCAGTGTGACACTTCAGATGCACTGGAGGGGTCGAGAGAGGTGGTGCTGAGGTAGAGGTAGGTATCATCAGCGTACATGTGGAATCTGACGAGTTTCCAGATGATGTCGCTGCGTATGCTTGTGAAGACAGAATTGGGCTTGGTTCATAGGTTGGGTAACTTGGTGGTACTCACTGTCAATAAATGAATAATGGCCAAATGGGCAAAGTACCAGAGGCAGGAGCTCCTGTGGAACCTTACCTCAGCAAGGAATCAATCAAGAGAGGATGGGGAGACATTTGATAATGGATGTTCAATAGACCAGAAATCAAAGATCTATAATATTATTCTGTTTTCACAAAAAAATCAGGAACTTTTAGCACCATGTCACAGATAGATGACAACCGATCCTTCAGCTACTCATGTTGTTTAGCACCTTTAAGTACAACGGGTAGACTAAGTAAGTGGGAGAAATTATTGCATGCTGCCAGCTTGCTCTAAAATGCAGCTTTAAAGTGCTCCTTGCAGAAATGGGTTGTGCAGTGAACTAAGCTACAACCTGATCCTTAAATGCACTCTTTGGGTCTCTATGGAAACCATGCCATTAGGTAGTCTGATGGGATCAGCTCCAGCCTGGTGCTGCATCTGAGTGGTACCAGTAATATTAAATTGACAGTCATTTTAAAATGATTGGACTCTAAATACAGACAATTCAAAGAAGGGGGGTTAAAATAACAATAATGCCCGCACGGCTAGTTTCAATTTACTAGCAGATCTCGTGTGGCATTGCTCCCAGTGAATCAGTGGTCATGCTGTTGGTAGGGGAAGTATGAAAGTGGGGGAGGGGATCACATCTCCACTGAAAGGATTTAAAAAGAAATCGGCTCAGTGACA
This sequence comes from Somniosus microcephalus, assembly GCF_052327205.1. NCBI lineage: Eukaryota > Metazoa > Chordata > Chondrichthyes > Squaliformes > Somniosidae > Somniosus > Somniosus microcephalus. The sequence goes on along the minus strand of NC_140991.1, from coordinate 37,364,654 downwards.
GCAAAGGAAGCATTTTGATTGGTTGCTAGAGAATAAATAAATAACATTTTCCTTATCCACTACATTTAAGAAAATAAATTATTTATTCCACTCAGTTGCATAAATAAATACATTTCTCCATATAACATGGTCTACCTTTCAAGGCTCATCTGTATAGTTTATGGGTTTTTATAATGAGGGCCAAGAAATAGAAGTCTGTAGCTTCCTCGGTTTCAAATGTTTATCTACACTTCCCTTAAAAGATGCAATGGTCTCTGACTCAACCTGTGATAAAGCTTTCCATACTCCAACAAATCTCTGGGTAGACAAATTTCTTCTAAGCCCTCTCCTCATTCTCTCAGTGAAAATGTTTAAAAATCCTATTAAATCTCCTCTTAGCTTTCTCTGCACCAGCATCTCATGTATTGCCTCACAGCTAATGTTAGTTATCCCTGGTATCATCCTGGTGAATCTATGTCATGCAATCTCCAAGCTTTAATGTCCTTTTTATAATGGGCTATCGAAAACTGTGCACAGCGCACTAACTATGGCCTAACCATTGTCGTGTGCAAACTTATCCTAACCTCTTTACTCATCTAATCTATGCTGCTATTTATAAAACCAAATTATTAGCCTTTTCATGGCTTCATCTATAAATACATAAACATTAAGGGAAGGTTAACCTAGCTTGCATCTTTCCTGGTCAAATATATCCGCAACAGCATTTAATCTTACTAAAGGCTCTACTTAAATAAACAGGTTTTTTCAAGACTTTTATGTAGATCCTTCCCTCAAACTTGATAAATGGCACAGTCCTTCCAGAATTTCTGCCGTTTATATTAATAATTTTTGCTGTTTATTCTTCAGTTCTGAGATAAACATCAATAAAGGAATTGTAGCCATTTAGAATACATTACGAAATACAAAAAATAAATAACACCAAATTTCAGAGCGCACAGAGTAAAACGGGTAACATGTTGTTTGATAAATAATGCCATTGCTCTGGTTACTTTTACTGCTTCTAAACATGGTTTCCTGGGGGTTTTATTCGCAGTAATTGTCCATTGACGCACAGAATTCGACAAGGAGGCAGGAATTGTAGCCTGCGACATGGTTCAGTCTCCTCAGCTGACACTGTTGGCACTGGGAAGCCCTTTGGCTTCTGAGAAAGGCACAGGCTACAGTAGAAAACAGTGTTGGACAAATTGCAAATGCAGAAAATGCTATTGCACAGGTAGGTCTCATCATTTTACTCAGGGGCAAGTGGGACACACAATTTGCAGATACCAAAGTGTGACACCCGAAGTGTCATGGATACAATTCACGCTGGATGCAAGAAGTTAATGTAAACTATCAGACCTCATCCAAGACAGAAGATATGCTATTTCATGACAGGAGTGTGTAGAATTGGGTCGACCTGCAGGGCCTCAATTTTCCTTTATTATGGAGCAGATCTTTCTTTTCGGCTCCTATCAACGAAGTACAAGCTGTCACGATAATTTCTATGATCCGATGGTCTATCTGCAATGGGTAAGAAAAACTATGGGGCAGAATTTCCTTGGAGTCTTCCCAGTCTCCCGCTGTAATTTCAGCAAAAGATTTTTCGGCAAAAGCCGTTTACACCGTTTCTCTAGGATTTCCGTTGGTCTTCTGCCAAAGTTACGGTGGAAGTTTGGGAGAAGCCTCCACGAGAATTCCTGGCATGTTTATTGATTTTTTCCCGGAAAATAAATGCATACAACGAAAAACACCTCACCATCCCCGAGCACATATTTCTTTTACTAACGTCTTTCCAAATGCTTTCAGGAATCTTTGACTCGCTGTGAGCAACAGCACAGAAAATGTGCTCGTATTTTAATATCATCCTATGTAACTCGGTTAAATTTCTAGCTTCATAAATGCATGTATATTAAATTTTACCAGCGCTGCTATGTAATTCACAACTAGCTAGTCGTAACAAGGACCGCACTGATTTCCAAATCTATATTTGTATGGGTTGATTTTGCCACGGTGCTCTCCCGGCGCAGAGTCTCACTCACCGGGTGCACTTATGGGGAAATCGTAGGCGCATTCTCCACAATATTCCTTCAGATGTCTGAATGGTAATGTGACTGCAATTAACGGCACCTTGTACTCTGGAGTGCCACATAACTGGTGAAGTTGGATCTGCTTCTCCAGCTGGTGCTGAATGCCACTATTGAACTTGATGTATGCCAAAAGGTGGCAGAAGAGGGCATTTGTTACCTCAATAATGCAGCAGTGAATGGCATACTGTCCGATCAAGTGATGTCTCCTTGAAGGGCCCAGTTGCCTAGAATTTGAGTGTGGTGGTCATTTTCACTTCCACTTCCAATGATGGTGCTGTTCAGATGTTGCTCCATGGCTACAGCCTGGTTCCAAGAGAAGACATCGGTCGGAGATGATAACGTTCACTTAAGCAAGGAACCAATGATAGTCATGCTGCATTGGGGAGGATGGGGTCCTGTAAGTCTCCTATGCCTTGATCTCTTCTTTCTCTTGCTCTCTCAAAAGCCTCTCTATGAAGTAAAAATAAGCACTTGAAAATAATTTGCCTGTGAAACCTTTAAATGCTCCAACTCATTTTTAAATCAAAACGATCCGGAGACATGAGTTCAATCCCACCAGGGCAGCTGGGGAATGTAAATTCAGTTAATTAAATAAATCTGGAATAAAAAGCTAGTATCAGTAATGGTGACTGATGTAAGAAAAGGAGACTGACCATCAAGTAACTTTAAAGTAAGCTTTAAGTAACTTATAAACACACTATATACAAGAGAGGTCTTTACCATGCCTCTGGTAGAAGCCTCTTACAATACTGAACAGACCAGTATTTATACCAGTCCAACAGGAAGTGACATTTACAGGAAGTGAGGTATGTACACAGTTCATAGTTCATAGTTCATAGTTCACAGGAAGTGATGACATAACTTCCCGGAAGTTAGCATTTTTATCACATTCTTCCCTCCTGCAGGATTAGGAGGCTGTGGTCTACCTTTTGGTCCGCAGCCGCCGAACAAGGAAGAGTCGTACCCGTTTGGATTCCCGTCGTAGAGGGTCGCTGGTCCGCTTACATGCGGTTGGCCATTGGTCGGAGTCTGTGTGGCCTGGATTGCCCTGTGAAGGGTCGGGGAGATCATGGCTTCGAGTGCGAGCCCCAATAGGTTCAAAGTCGGACTGCCTCTGTTCAGAGGGAGGTGCAGAGCTGGTCTGTGGTGGATCAGTACTTTCATGCACGGTACTGGGAGGGTCGCAACCTTGAGCACGGGGTTCTGCCGGCACCAAGCTAGTTGGTGTCCGATCAGGATCCTGGAGAGGGGTACCCGATAGGTCCCAAGAGTTTCCTGGTGAAATGCCATCACCCGATGTCCCACTAGGTCCTGGTGGGCAGGGAGCCAGATCCCGTAATGATACGGTAGATTCTCGGCCGTCGGAATATCGTATGTTTGCATAGGTGGGGTTGGCATCGGTTAGTTCGACCTCGTCTACAAGAGGGTCATTTTTAGACGTCCGAACGTATCTTCGGAGTAATACAGGTCCAGGAGTAGTTAGCCATGACGGGAGTGATGTTCCATGAGATGAGCGACGCTGGAATCCAAAGAACCGCTCATGAGGTGTAGTATTTGTGGCTGTAGAAAGCAGGGACCGTATAGAGTGCAATGCATCCGGAAGCACTGTTTCCCATTGCTGGTCTGGTAGGCCCCGAGATCTTAAAGCGAGACGTACGGAATTCCAGATGATACCGTTATACCTCTCTACCTGCCCATTTCCGATGGGATGGTATGGTGTTGTTTTGCTTGCAGCAATTCCCCGTTCTGAGAGGTAGTCCTTGAGTTCCCTTGACATAAAGGATGGACCCCGGTCTGAGTGAATATAAGCCGGCATGCCACAGAGAGAAAATACCTGCTCAAGGCAGCAGATTACTGTGGACGCCAGCATATTGGAGCAGGGGAAGGCAAACGGAAAACGTGAATATTCGTCGATCATGGTGAGCAAATATGTGTTCCGAGTTGAAGAGGGCACTGGGCCCTTAAAATCGATGCTAAGTCGTTGCATCGGTTGGGTTGCATGTATGAGTATACCATCTGAGGGGCGGAAGAACTGAGGTTTTAATTCCGCACAAAGCCGGCATTCTGAGCATATTTTCTTTACATCTCCAGTGGAAAAAGGGAGATTCCGTGATCGTACGAAATGTAGCATGCGCGTAACGCCAGGATGACACAAACCATTGTGGACATCCATGAGAGTGGAGGATGACATAGTGGAGCAGAATGCCCGTGTGAGGGTGTCCGGGGCCACATTCTCCTTGCCAGGCCGATAGAGAATGGTATAACCAAAAGAGGCCAGTTCCATCCTCCAAAGTTGTATTTTATTATTCTTAATTTTGGTTCGTTTTCGATTATCGAGCATGAAGGCGACTGATCGTTGGTCCGTGATCAATGTAAAGTGCTGGCGAGCTAGAAAATGGTTCCACTTCCGTACTGCCTCTATGATGGCTGTGGCTTCTTTCTCAACCGGAGGATAATGTAGCTCGGCACCTTGTAAGGTCCTGGACATAAATGCGACAGGACGACCTTCCTGATTCAGAGTAGCCGAGATCGCCACCTCCGAGGCATCACATTCAACCACGAAAGGGAGATTCTCATCGATGGAGTGAAGAGCCGCTTTCTCCAACTGTTTTTTGAGAAGGTTAAAGGCTGCAACAGCCGCTGTTCCCAGTGGAAATGATCTAGCATGCAGCAAGGGTTGGATTTTGTCCGAAAAATGAGGAATCCATTTAGCGTAGTATGCAAACAGACCGAGAGCCCGACGTAAAGAAGCCGGATTCTTAGGTGACGGGAGCTCTTGGAGCGGGCGAAGTCTTTCTGGGTCTGGCTTAATGATACTATTGCCTACGCAGTAGCCAAGGATGTTGATGGTCGGTTGCGACTCAACAGATTTGGATTCATTCAGGGTCAAATTACGGTGATGGAGGGCATCCCGAAATTTTTGGAGGTTGGAGTCGTGTTCCTGTTGATCGTGACCTGCAATGGTAATGTTATCAAGATAGGGAAAAGTGTCCCTTAGGTTTTCCTGCTTAACCAGGCCATCCATTGCCCGTTGAAAGACAGCCACTCCATTAGTAACCCCGAATGGGAGGCGACGAAATTGGTACAGCCGTCCATTAGCCTCAAAGGCTGTGTACTGCTTATCTGAGACCTTCAAGGGTAACTGATGATAGGCACTTTTTAAATCGTAAGTTGAGAACACTTTGTATTCGGCCAGTTTATTAACCATATCATCAATGCGTGGCAATGGGTAGGCGTCCAAGTCGGTATATTGATTGATGGTTTGCGAATAATCGATGCATAGTCGCTGTTTGTGAGGTTTTAGAGGGTTCTTGACAATGACGACTTGAGCCCGCCAGGGCGACGAACATGGTTCAATGATATCCTCTGCTAGAAGTCGAGAGATTTCAGCCGCAATAAAAGATTGGTCTCCCTGATTAAAGCGCCGCGATTTCGTTATTATCGGTTGGCATTGAGGCGGAATACTGGCAAATAATGAGGGTTCATCAAGTGAAGCTGCTGATAATGCACAAAATGGTAATTTAGATGGTATATTAGAAATAGTAAGTCCGGGTTTGGATCCACCAAACTCAATGGTGAGTTTCTTATGCTGTTTTTGGAAGTCCAGCCCTAAGAGGAGATCACTACATAAGTCTTTGAGCACTGAAAGTCGGGTGGAGGGATACATACGACCATGAAGTGTCATATCAACAACACAAAAGCCGGAGATTCTGGTATTAAGTGATGACTGGGCCATCGCAATTGCCTGGTCCGATGGGAAGACATGTAGTTTCAATTTCGCAACAATCTGTTCCTTAATGAAACTATCAGTACTTCCTGAGTCAATTAAGGCATCTAAGGTATGCCCTTTAATTGAAATTTTTGTGGCTGCCTGAGACAGGTTCTGTGGGCAAGCAGCTGTAATTGGTGTCGTTGCACAGAGAGTGGCTAAAACTCTCGGTGTGCTTCTTCGGGAGAGAGCTCGAGAGGAAGCTCGATAGGTCCTAGCTGGAGCATCTTGATAGGCCCTAATTGGGGCAGCTCGGTAGGCCTTAGCTGGATTGGCCCTCGTAGAGGCCCTTGTTAGGCAAACTTTAGCAAAGTGTCCTTTTTTCCCGCAATAACTGCAGATTGCATTGCGAGCAGGGCAGGTTTTCCTAGGGTGAAAAGCATCTCCACAAAAGAAGCATTCCTTCCTAGATTGCCAAGAGGCTGCTAAAGTGGGGTCGTCCTCCTCTTCTTCATCAGAATTATCAGAATTAGATTCCCCCATGATAGGGTTCACCTGAGACCGCTTGAATTGTCTGGTTGCAGCTACAGCAGCAGATCGAGATCTGGGCAGCTGATAGAGGTCTGCATTTCTCTTTGCCAAATCCAGTGAACAAGCTAGGTCAAAAGCTTTTTGTAGCTCAAGTGTTTTACTTTCTAGTAGACGCTGGCGTATAAATGGAGAGGCAATCCCGCAGATGAAAGCATCACGAATCATTTCTTGGCGGTACAGCTCAGCTGAGGCTGCCTGAAAGTTACAATCTACGCTGAGCCTGCGAAGTTCTTGCAGGAATTCGTCAATTGATTCCCCTGGCCCTTGTCGGGCTGTGGCCAGTAGATGTCTAGCATAGACCTCATTTGGGGTCTTCGCATACAGTTTCTTAAGTGCCCGAATCACCTCTTCGTAATTATCCCATTCATCAACATATTCGAACACTTTTGGGGTCACATAATTGACAAGTATCTTCAATTTAGCAGGAGCATCCACTTTACATTCATCCAGAAAATTCTCAAAAGTACGATACCAATGCTTCCATACCCTGCCAGCTGCTGGTGTATTCGGGTCCAAGTCCAGACGAATAGGTCTAAGGATTTTATCCATGATGGGTGGTTCCCTGGATCCTTAACTTCCGAGTTTGTCTGAAGGTCTAGTATTTGTCAGTGTAAATACTAAGTTACTTAAATTGATGTAAGAAAAGGAGACTGACCATCAAGTAACTTTAAAGTAAGCTTTAAGTAACTTATAAACACACTATATACAAGAGAGGTCTTTACCATGCCTCTGGTAGAAGCCTCTTACAATACTGAACAGACCAGTATTTATACCAGTCCAACAGGAAGTGACATTTACAGGAAGTGAGGTATGTACACAGTTCATAGTTCATAGTTCATAGTTCACAGGAAGTGATGACATAACTTCCCGGAAGTTAGCATTTTTATCACAGTGACCATGAAACTACCAGATTGTCGTAAAAACCCATCTGGTTCACTAATGTCCTTTAGGGAAGGAAATCTGCCGTCCTTACCCGGTCTGCCCTATATGTGACACCAGTCCCGCTGCAATGTGGTTGACTCCTAACTGCCCCTCTGAAATGGCCTAGCAAGCCACACAGATGTATCAAACCGCTACAAAGAAGTATCACCACACGGACTGCAGTAGTTCAAGAAGGCGGCTCACCACCACCTTCTCAAGTGCAATTAGGGATGGTCAATAAATACTGGCCTTGCCAGCGACACCCACACCCCATGAACGAATAAAAAAAATACTTGAAGTTCAACATACTTTCAGTTATTGTCCTGAAATAATCATACTAATATAGGCTGGGAGATTCTCGACATTGCATGTGATCAGACTATGGCATCCTGAGAACTTGCGGCAATTTGGTAATCCCCTTCGGCTCTCGGTACAACTCCAAATCCAGGATTTTGACACAGTTGAAAACTTCAAGTAAAAATATGGCTCGGTGTCAAATTTTGTTTGATAATTGCTCCTGTGATGCGCCTTGGGACATTTTACTACGTTAAAGGTGCTATATAAATGCAAGTTGCTGCTGTTTGTCTGTGTCCCCAGCACTGTAGAGTTAATAAGGTATAAGTAAATGCAAAGATTTTATTAGGAACCCCCTGAAAGAAAACATCAATAAGCTCAGAAGTGGCAAAGTGCTCCCCATGTAGAGGGAAGGAGTTGAGGGGGCACCAAATCTGCACAGAATGGTGGTGGAGTTTTTTTTCCCCACACACAATGTGGGCAAGAGGTTTATCGGGAGTTTGTGAGAAGACACAAGAATGAGAGTGCTTTGCTGCAATATGCACATCGCTGACAAAAGCCAGCACTGGGAATGTTGGGCCGCCTAAGCCTAAAGGGATCAAGGGATATGGGGAGAAAGCAGGGACAGGGTACTGAATTTGGATGATCAGCCATGATCTCATTGAATGGCGGAACAGGCTCAAGGGGTCGAATGGCCTACTCCTGCTCCTACCTTCTATGTTTCTATGTTTCTAAGAGGCCCCGAGTCTAAAGTTAAAAGAATAGTTCAAAGTTAAAACAGAAGGTTAATAGTTGGAAAAATGTTGTTTTAATAAAGAGCTAACGTGTAGAACGCCAGTTGCTAGGCGAAAGAAGCCTATTAGGGGCGAGTGGCTATGTTTGCATCAAAAACTCTGAACTGAAATCCACATTTCTTGTGTACAAGTACACAGATGGATAAACATTTCTAAAGGTAACGATTGCTTTTTAAAACCTCGTATTTCCGGCATCCACAGAAATATATTCTTACATTTTTTTTAGTTAATTGGTTCAAGTTAAGCTTCAGATGGCGACACACTGAATAATCACGTTTGCTGAGGATTATACATGAATATTATAAATATAGAGGAAAGGATGAAGTGGTCCAGACAATAAGGTTTAGTGGACTCCCAGCGCCATCTAGTGCACAGAATGAACTCTACTTGTACAGCGCAGTATTCGATTCAGCTCACCCCTTTACGCCGTTTTGACCCCTAACCTTTCCAAGATGTGGATAACTTTAAAGAAGCCCTGGATGTCTTACCAGAGAACTGATTGTTCTCCTGTGTCGCTGCTCACATTTTATGGCTTGTTCTCTTCCCCACTGTTACTGCTCATGGTTGGAAATTCTGCAACCTGATTGGTTGAAAGGACTCTACAAAACGATAGCATTACACCAAGTACCACGCATTAAACAAAGACAGCAGACTTAACGGGCCGGAATTTGCAGTCCGGATGACAGTGAACTTGCAGCGTTCGCTGTCATTCCGCTTTTGAAACTGACCACAACTTCGGGATTTGGGAAGTCCTGAAGTTGCGGTCTGTCATTCACTGCTCCGACACTGGCGGCGCTTTATTTCAGGTTTGCCTTTTCTGCATGTGGGGGCCCCAATCTTTGTTTTGCTCTCGCTAACATTTTTAAAAAGTTAGAATTTTAAGAGCTTATGCACTTCCTTGTTTGCTGTCTGTGAGAATTCTGCGTTTTGATTGGTTGCTTAGAAAGCCTGTCGGAGTCGCAGCAGCTCGCACAAGGGGATCCCCACTATACTCCGTTGATTTGAATTACACGTTGGAAAACCCCGAACTTCTCAACACAGAGATCGCGAGATCTTTGCGGGAAGCTTACTTCGTGGGCCAGCAGTGAACGCCTTGCTTCGCTGCTGACTGCAAACTCCGGGCCAATTATATGGATGGTTCGGGGGTTGGGTGGAGTAATGGGTTAACTCAAATCCAGCCCAGCATGAGAGAAAGAGCTTACACTGATACAACACCTCATCACACTCACAGGACGTCCCAAAGATCTCCACACCCAACAAATATTTTTTTAATTGTACTGCACTTATCTTCTTAGGCAGTCCCTCGGAACCGAGGATGACTTGCTTCCACACTAAAAATGAGTTCTCGGGTGACTGATGAGTCCAATGCGGGACCTACAGTCTCTGTCACAGGTGGGGCAGACGATGGTTGAAGGGGCGGGTGGGTGGGGTGCTTGGGTTGACATATTCTTCTTGCGCTGCTTGCGCTTGGCTTCCGCTTGCTCCTGGCGAAGAGACTCGAGGTGTTCGGGGCCTTCCTGGATGCTTCTCCTCCACTTTGTGCGGTCTTGGGCCAGGGATTCCCAGGTGTTGGTGGGGATGTTGCACTTTTTCAAGGAGGCTTGAAAATGTGTGGGCGATGGTGGTATAGTGGTAAGCATAGTTTCTTTCCAAGAAGTTGATCCGGGTTTAATTCCCGGCCATCGCAACTGAGGAACTTTTCTGCTGGACTACGTCATCGTACGAGCAAGGATGTCTGCATCATTGTACTTATGGTTGTTATGCAGGCAAACACAGTAGCTAGTTTCCCAATGAAGAGAAATAGTCATATGATAAGGTGGGATATGAGCACATGCAGTTGATTGCAACAAAAGGATGCTAAAAGTAGGCATGGGAGTGTTTGAATTTTACTTTGTATCAGTATTGCTTTATGGCCATGCTTTGCTGTTGGTACTGAGGGAACAGAACTAATGGTGGCTTTTATGGTGAAGCAGCTTTGGAACACCCCAAGGATGTGAAAGGCACTTTACAAATGTAAGTCTTTTCTTTTTACTGTTGTGCAGCTACAGGTATCCTCACCCTTGGAGAAAGTAAATCCAGTCATATTACATTTATGTGTAATAATTTCATTATCCCATGTAAGCTAATAACTGTCATATGGGGGAGATTTCCTCTGATTGCTATTTCAAGTTAAATTCTTAATTTGTTCTACAAGAACGCTTTTACAAGTCCACTAGAAGTAATCATCAGAAGAAATCTTTCCATTATGTTTAGTGTCGCTAACACATAGTGAGCAGAGGAAATCTTCCCCCTCCCCTGGTGTTAATTGCCACATGTGTTGGATAAAGAGGGGGAGGGAGTCACCATAACCAGCTGGATAAACATTCTTTAACGATTGACAATCACCATGGAAAGAGTCACTATATTCAGCAAACTACTCGATGGACCAGTGGAATGGTCCTTCTCCGAGCCTAAGGAGGAACAAGTGAGAATTCAAATTCTCACTTCTGGCAGATAATCAGCAAGTATCATTCACAGTGGCTGAGGAGAAATAATTGACCTGGATTATCCAATGCTGCTCCCAAATGGAGGAGGGAAACAAAGCGTGACACTGCCTGGTGACACTCAGGAACTTAAAATGGCAACAAAAGAAAAAATGAAGATATATTAAAAAAACAAAATGAGGAAATCAGCCTCCTACATGGACACAAGACCTGAATTCCAGAGATGAGGTGAGAGAGACTGCCCTTTACATCATTGGAGCATTCAAACGGGTGCGACACGCAGGAACTCTAGCAAAAATGAAGTCAATGGGGGTCAGGGCAAAACTCTCCAGTGGCTAGAATCATGCCTGGCACAAAAGAAGATGGTTGTTGGAGACAAATCATCTCAGCCCCAGGACATTGTTATGTGGAGAGACTAGAGAAGCTGGGATTGTTCTCATTTAGAGCAGAGAAGGTTAAGGGAGACTTAATAGAGGTGTTCAAAATGATGAGGGAGTTTGATAGAGTAGGTAGAGTGTTTCCACTGGTCGGAGGGCATAGATTTGAGATGATTGGCAAAAAAGTCAGGGGAGAGATGAGGAGAATTTTTTTTAGGCAGCGTGTTGTTATGATCTGGAATGCACTGCCTGAAAGGGTGGTGGAAGCAGACTGAAGAGTAACTTTCAAAAAAGGAATTGGATAAATACTTGAAAAGGAGAAATTTGCAGGGCTGTGGTAAAGAGCAGGGGAGTGGGACTAATTGGACAGCTCTTTCAAAGAGCTGGCACAGGCACGATAGGCTGAATGGCTTCCTTCTGTGCTGTGTAATTCTATGATAGTTGTAAGAGTTCCTCAGGGCAGTGTCCTGGACCCAACTATATTCAGTTCCTTCATCAATGACCTTCCCTCCATCATTAGGTCAGAAGTGGGGCTGTTCACTGATGGTTGCATAGTGTTCAGCTTCATTCACAACTCCTCAGATAATGAAGCAGTCCATGACCACTGGCAGCAAGACCTCGACAACATCCAGGCTTGGGCTGATAAGTGGCAAGTACATTCGTGCCACACAAGTGCCAGACAATGACCATCTCCAACAACAGAGCCTAACCACCTTCTCTTGGCATTCAATGGCATTGGCATCGCTTAATTGCCCACCATCAACATCCTGGGCGGTCACCATTGACCAGGGTCTCAACTGGTCCAGCCGCATAAATGCTGTGGCTACTAGAGCAGGTTAGAGTTTGGGTATTCTGCGGCAAATGGCTCATCTCCTAACTCCCCAAAGTCTCTCCAGCACCTACAAGGCACAAGTCAGGAGTGTGATGGAATACTCTCCACTTGCCTGGATGGGTGCAACTACAACAACACTTAAGAAGCTCGACACGATTTAGGACAAAGCAGTCCACATAAACGGCACCTCATTCACTAGCCTAAATATCCACCGAGTGCACCATCAGCATACTGGAGCTGCAGTGTGTACTTTCTACATGATGCACTGTAATAACTTGCCAAGGCTTCTTCAGCAGCTTCTTCCAAACTTATGACCTCTACCGCTGAGTAAATGCCTCGGGTTGTTTAACTACGTTAAAAGGTGCTATATAAATGCAAGTTGTTGTTGTTGTTGTAGAAGGACAAGGACAGCAGGCGCACGGGAACACCACCACCTCCAAATTCCCCTCCAAGTTACACACCATCCTGACTTGGAAGTATATCGCCGTTCCTTCATCGTCGCTGGGTCAAAATCCTAAAACTCCCTCCCTAACAGCACTGTGGGAGTACCTTCACCACACGGACTGCAGCGGTTCAAGAAGGTGGCTCACCACCATCACCACCTCTCAAGGACAAATAAATGTCAGTCTTGCCAGGGACGCACACATCCTGAGAATGAGTCGGAAGGACTGACTCTCCATCTGAGACAACATATTATCGGTTCAAAACCCAGTGCAGGATTTGATCGTGTAAGTTAGACTGTCACTGCAGTGCAGTACTAGGCGACTGCTGCATTGTTGAAAGTGTCAACTTTTGGATGTGACATTAAACATCTACCTGTTTCTATGGTACAATTGGAAGGTGAACAGGTCAGTTACCCATTCACCTTGTTGCTCTTTGTGGAATCTTGCTGTGTGCCTTATTTGCATATACAACAACAGTAACTATATTTCAAAATAATTATGTCAAATGCTTGACAGTTCCTGGGTGCAACATATCCTCGCAATCTTGAGGGGAACCTCTTCATTCCAGACTGTTGGTAAATCTCCTGTGTGACATTTTATCTGAGTAGCTTATTAACAAGTCAGCTGAGTGACAATTCTGATGGGACTATCAGTAATCATCCTGAATAACGCTTACTCTACGCCTGAGGAACATTTCCAACATCCAATAGATTAACAATTCTCCTGATAACTAGGAAGCTCCTGAGTGACGCTTTCAATGGCTAGTCAATCACCATTCCCCCGGAGTGGCACCTTCTCTGGCTCACGTTCGCCCAACTCCTCTGTGCTCGCTGACCTACATTGGCTCCCGGTGAAGCAGCACCTCGATTTCAAAATTCTCATCCTTGTTTTCAAATCCCTCCATGGCCTCGCCCCCTCCCTATCTCTAATCTCCTTCAACCCCACAACCCCCCGAGATATCTGCGCTCCTCTAATTCTGCCCTCTTGAGCATCCCTGATTATAATCGCTCAACCTTTGGTGGCCATGCCTTCTGTTGCCTAGGTCCTAAGCTCTGGAATTCTCTGCTTAAACCTCTCCGCCTCGCTACCTCTCTTTCCTCCTTTAAGATGCTCCTTAAAACCTACCTCTTTGACCAAGCTTTTGGTCACCTGCCCTAATTTATCCTTATGTGGCTCGGTGTCAAATTTTTTATCTTACAATACTCCTGTGCAGCACCTTGGGACGTTTTACTACGTTAAAGGCGCTATACAAATACAAGTTGTTGTTGTTGTTGTAGTCAATCACTATTCCTCCATCCATTAGTGAGCCTCCTGAGGGCCACCCCAGAGAAACAGTTTATTAGTAAATCCTCTAACTGATATTGGTTCTGATTAATGAGGTTGAAATTTGTCTGAGGAACATATCTTCATGGCAGGCCAACCCATTCAGAGACCTGTTAAGTGACACTCCCTCTGGTCAGCCTATCAGTGAATTTTCTAAGCGACGTTCTGGCCAGTACATTAGTGAGCCCCCTGACCGACAACCCATTTACTTGGTCTACTAATGAACCTCCTAGGTGACATTCTCACTAGACACTGTTATTTGTCCGATTCTTTAACTGGTAGTGGCCTTTTGAGTGACAACTCCACTAGCCAGTCCATTAGTTTGCTTCTTCAGTGTCACTTGCTCTGGCTATTCAGTTATTAGACCAAGAAAGTATATTAGATGTTATAGATAGGGTAAACCTGGCATGTTACTTCAAAGTAATCCAAATAATAAGACCTATAAGACATAAACAGAAAAATAAAAATAGGAAAGATATCAGGAAAAACATCTTTATTCAGTGGTAAGAATTTTGAAAAATAGGGCAAATTTAGCAAGGCTGAACTCCTGAACCAGAGCTTTATTAGATTTGAGCATGAGTCAGAGATAGGACTATACAGACTTGTTAGCAAAATTGAAGCCTATGGCATTAAAGGGACAGTGCCAGTGTGGATACGAAATTAGCTTAGTGACAGAAAGCAGAGAGTAGTGGTGAACGGTTGTTTTTCTGACTGGAGGGAAGTGTGCAGGGGTGTCCCCCAGGGGTCGGTATTAAGACCACTGCTCTTTTTGACATATATTAATGTCCTGGACTTGGGTATACAGGCCATCATTTCAAAGTCTGCAGATGAAACAAAACTCGGACATGTAGTAAACAATGAGGAGGTTAGTAACAGACTTCAGAAGGACATAGACAGACTGGTGAAATGGGCAGAGGAGTGTGAAGAGATATATTTTGGTAGGAAGAATGAGGAGAGGCAATATGGACTAAATGGTGCAATTTTAAAGGGGGTGCAGGAACAGAGAGACCTGGGGTTCACATACACAAATCTTTGAAGGTGGCAGGACAAGTTAGAAGGCTGTTAAAAAATCATATCGTATCCTTGGCTTTATTAATAGAGGCTCAGAGTACAAAAAGAAAGGAAGTTATGCTAAAACAAAAGCAAAATACAGCAGATGCTGGAAATCTGAAATAAAAACAGAAAATGCTGGAAATACTCAGCAGGCCAGGCAGCATCTGTGGAGAAAGAAAGAGAGTTAACATTTCAGGTCAATGACCTTTCGTCAGAACTGGAAAAAGTTAGAGATACAACAGGTTTTAAGCATGAACGGGGTAGGGAAAGGGGGGAGGGGAAGAAAGAACAAAAGGGAGGGTCTGTGATAGGGTGGAAGGCAGGAGAGATTAAATGACAAAAGGTATGATTGCACAAAGCAAAAGGAGATGGTAATGGGACAAGTAAAGAAACAAAAGATGGGTCTAGAGGAGGCGTAAATGGAAATAGCAAAATCAACAGCTGCCATCTGAAAAAATGGGGGCAGAGGTCATGGTCTGAAATTGTTGAACACGATGTTGAATCCAGAAGGCTGTAAAGTGCTGTTCTTCGAGCTTACATTGAGCTTTGTTGGAACAGTGTAAAAGGCCAAAGGCAGAGAAGTCAGAGTGGGAGTGGGGTGGAGAATTCAAATGACAGGCGACCGGAAGCTCGGGGTCACGTTTGCAGACTAAATGAAGGTGTTCTGCAAAGCGGTCTCCCCAATGTAGAGGAGACCGCACCTGCTCACGATTCTGTTCAATTCTGGACACCAAGCTTTAGGAAGCATGTAAAGGCCTTGGAGAGGATGCAGAAGAGATTTACTAGAATGGTACATGGGTTGAGGGACTTTAGTTATGTGGAGAGACGGAGAAGCTGGGGTTGTTCTCCTTAGAGCTGAGAAGGGTAAGAAGGGATTTGCTAGGTGTTCAAAATCATAACGGTTTTGATAGAGTAAATAATGAGAAACTGTTTCCAGTGGCAGAAGGGTCGGTAACCAGAGGACACAGATTTAAGGTGATTGGCAAAAGAACCAGAGGCGACTTAAGGAAACTTTTTTTTTTACCCAGTGAGTTATTGTGATCCAGAATGCACTGCCTGGAAGGGTGGTGGAAGCAAAGTAATTATAACTTTCAAAAGGGAGTTGGATAAACACTTGAAGGAAAAAAATTTGCAGGGCTATGGGGAAAGAACCGGGGAGTTGGAATAGTTGGATAGCTCTACCAAAGAGCCGGCACAGGCATGATGGGCCAAATGGCCCCCTTCTGTGCTGTATCATTCTATGATTCTATGATAATACTTTTGTCCCAATTCCCTGAACCACACTCTTGTCTAGTGAGGCTACCCTCCTGGAGGACAGCTTTGCTTAATCTACCCTAACCTACTGAGCAAGGCAATAGAGAAATACAAAATACAAAATACAATTCGATATTCTGATGAGAGACTTAGGGGGTGATTTTCTCAATCGGAAGCTTTTGGAGGCGAGACTCCCACTTATCGGGTTTCAGTCCCACCTCCATCAGCTTCTGGCCAACCAGCGGGATTTTCCCCTGATTGACCTTGTTAAGCCCGCCCAGTGGGCTCAGTAGGCCAATTAGGGGGATGTCAGTGACAGAGCACATCAACGTATGGCGTGTTATCTGTCAAGAATTTTTGAAAGAAGAAAGGGCATCTGTGAAGCTGTCAAACAGTGACAATCTGTATAGTTTGATGAGTCCTTGGCCCAGAAATTCGGGTCCCAACGCGTGAGTATGGACGGAGTTCTCACGCGTGGACCCGATGGAAGTGCCGGAATCTTGCATGCACTACGCATGCGCGGGAAACCGGCATTTCCGATCCTCTGAACCAAGGGGTTCAGAGGTCGAACACGTGCGAGCAGGAGTCTGCGCGTGCACGTTGAACTTCCTTTTTTTTTCCAGGTTTGCCCGTGCGTGAAGGCCTCCACTTTTTACACTTGAAAAAAGCAGACGTAAGGACTTAATTTTAAAAGGTAAGTGGTCTAATAATTAGAATTAGAATTTTTTTTCCACAGGTTTATTATTTTTAAAGGCTTTACAGTAAGGTAAGTGTATTTTTAGCCCCGATTTTTTATAAAATTTTATTTTTCAAAAATTTAATTTATTGTTTAAAACAGTTATTTAAAGTTATTTATAGTTCATTTACATAGTGTGATTTTTTTAAATTTTTATTTCAAGTTTAAGTACTGTTTTGGGCGCCCGGAGTTTTCATGAGTTTGACAGTTCTTACTGTCAAACTCATGAATGAACTTTTGCATCCTCCGATTGGTTGCCCAGTGCTCACGTGATCCCAGCCGACGCATCGCACTAAGTACGCCGCTGGGTCATGCAAGCACAGCGCGCCAGGAGCTGGACCGGGCCACAGACAGGAAATCCACGCAGGCCCAGGCTTCAACTGTCGGTCGGGGGCTTGCACCCGCGGGAAGCTCCCGACACGAATTTCTGGGCCCTTGTGTTCAGGACTCATACCTTTCTACTTTGCAGAAATCAGATGGCTGTTGGATCGGAGGATGCAGCAGCCAGTCTGTGATCTCTACAATGGAGATGTCGGGGACTCCGGCTCCACAGAGGGTGAAGGCTGTAGGAAGAAACAAAGGTAAGTTAACATTTTCTATCATTTTTCACTCACCTCACATACTTACCACTCCACACTTGCACCCATCACTCACCTCTACATCGCACTTTCAGACCCCTCCAACCTCCGCAGACCCACTGCTCACCTCCTACACCCTGGCGGGGTTCCCCCAGGTCAGGAAGCCCGCACTTCGGGACGAAAAATGGGGATAATCTTATTTTCTGCCTGTTAACTACCTGTTAACAGGCAGTTAATAGGCTTTAATCCCTTCCCGCCTCCAAGGAGATGGGACTCAGCCTGGGATGGCTTCCCGCCTCCTGGCAAGAGAGCACGCCTTCTCTGGGCTGAGAAAATCGCCCCCTTAATGTACTAATGAATGAACATCAACGACCCTTTTCTGAACTGTCACTTTTCTTATATCGTAGTCCATTTAGGAACTCATGAATGATGCTTATTTTCACCAGTTGATTAATACAATTCTGTAGTCTTGAGATTTTTTTCCAGTTAGTCATTTAATTAGCTTCTTAAAAAGACATTCTTGCCAATCCATTAGTTTAGCATTCTGAGTGTTACTCCCTTGGCCAGTCTAGTAACACAACTATTGATTAACACTTCCTCCGAGTCATCATCACTTTGCTGTTTGTGGGAGCTTGCTGTGCACAAATTGGCTGCCTCGTTTCCTACATTACAACAGTTGCTACTCTTCAAAAAGTGCTTCATTTGCTGTAAAGCACTTTGGGATGTCCTGAAGTCATGAAAGGCGCTATATAAATGCAAGTCTCTTTGTTCTTTTATCTTGAATAACAGCTTATTGCCCTGTTAGCCTGCTGAGTGATACTCCTACTGGCCAGCCCATTAGTGAGAACCATGAGTGATACTCCATTCTGGATAATCCAGTAAGGAGCCTCGTGAGTAATATTCCCTTTGTCGTATCCCTTTGAAGGATATTATCCGTTCAATCCATTGCATAGCCTCTTGAGTGACACTGCCTCTGCCCTGTACATTGAGGAGTCTCTTGTGTGGCATTCCATTCTGACTCCTGTGTGGCACTCATTTTACCCGGTCTGCTAATGAGGCTTCTAAATGACTTTTTTTTTCTTCTCCAATCATTAGTAAACACTGCCTATGTCCAGTCTATTATTAATAATATTTACATTTATAGTGCTTGATTTCATCAAAACCTGTCAAAGTGCTTCACATACAATGAAGTAATTTGGAAGTTCAGTCGGTGTGGTTATACAGGCCAACGTGGCAGCCATTCTACACTAGGAATGTCCCACAAACAACCATGAGATAAATGACTAGTTAACTGGTTTTGTGGTGCTATTGGTCAAGTGAGGATTGCTCTCCAGGATAGGGAGCTAATTCCTTGCTCTTCTTCAAAAACAGTGAGAAGGGACCTTTAAAGACCATTTGAACCACTAGAACAGGCGGACAGGAGCTTGGTTTAATATCTTATCCAAAAGATGGCAATGCAGCATTCCCTTGACACTGTATTACATACTTTTGACCCACATTATGAGCACAGCCTGCACCCTTCTATGCCAATGCAAATGAATCTCCTCAGTGAAATGTCTTCTGACCAGTTCATTAGTTTGCAATCCGAGTAAAATTCCTTCTGACCAAACCATTGGAGAGCATCTTGCTAGTCATTTCCTCTGAGCATTCCATTAGGGAAGTCTCCTGGGTATATTTCCTTTCAGTTCATTGACACTCTTTCTGAGTAAGTCATTGTAGTGTATGTAGCTTTAAGAGAAAACTACTTTTACAGCTCCTGTATACTGTAGTACCGGCAGTGACCACACCTGTATATAAGCCTTGAGCATGCCTCTGTACTGCCAGTCTTGAGACTACCCTACTCCAGTAAACACCTGTTGATTGTTAAGTTACAGCCTCCGTGTAGTTATTGGAAAACATCCTACTTTAAGAATCACAGATCTAACAGTGGCGACGAGGTCGATTCGAATCTGCCTGCAACTCTGCATTTCCCTTCAAGGATTCGCTCCGGGAGGACGGTGGAAGAAAGTCGAGGCCAGAAGCACAGGCGTCGACCACGAGCAACCGCCCAGTCATCCGGCAGAGAGTAAACATCGCAGGGGAAGCTGTTGAGAGCCGGGCTTGGTTCCCCAGCCACGACAATCCAGCAACAGACTGGCAACAGGTACAGCGCAGATCCTTCCCGGACAGCGGCGGCTGGAGCCGACCGACGGCATAGAAAAAGCCGAGCAGCGTCGACGGGGTAAGAGAGAGGGTGAAGCGCACAGGGCGCGGCCGGGGGTCGAAAACCGAGCGGCATCGAGGAAAAACAAACAGAGAGAGAGAGAGGGTAAAGCAGCAGCCGGGTTCAGGAACGAGCGACGGCAACGGGAAAGGCGCACAGGAGAACGTGCAGAGCACAGCCAGGGCTCAAGGGCTGAACTGCGTCCGCGGGGAGAAGGAGGGAGAGCGCGGGAGATGCCATTGATCTGCAGAGAAGAAGGGAGAGCGCGGGAGACGCCATTTTTAGAAGCCGCAGCGGAGAAGAAATGCGAGCGTGGGAAGAATGGAAAGCGCGGGAGATGCCATTTTGTGCCAGCGGAGAAGAAGGGAGAGCGCGGGAGACGCCATTTTAGACAGTTAAATCACACCCAGGGATGTCGAAGAGTGGCAGTATCACTGCATTCGACAATGAAGTCGAAGATTGGGCGACATATGTGGAACGCATTGAGGTGTACTGCAGGGCGAATGAAGTGCCAGATGCTAGGAAAGCACTGGCTTTGTTAAATTACATGGGTGCAAAAACTTATGGCTTACTGCGAAATCTAATAACCCCAGAGAAGCCCGTGGATAAGAATTTCAAAAGCATAGTAGAAATCCTACAGGACCACTTAAACCCCACACCGCTGCTGATAGCAGAAAGATTTAAGTTCCACAAAAGGAACCAGCATAAAGACAAAAGTAATGCTGAGTACTTAACGGAACTGTGCAAGCTATCAAAATACTGCCAGTTTGGAGTGGGACTAGCAGATATGTTAAGGGACAAGTTCGTGTGTGGGCTTCAAAGTGAAGGAACCCAGAAACGGCTTCTATCAGAAAAGGATCTTAAGCTGGACAAGGCTTTCAGCATGGCAGTATCACACAAAGCAGCCGCAAGGGGCGCTGCAGAGATACAACGGAAACCGCAAGAATATGGCACCAATGAAATGTCATATGGAGCAGGGAAGAGTTATCGCTGCGGCAGAACAACACACGACCAGAAGGATTGTTGGTTCAAGGACCAAGTGTGCAGACAGTGTGGAAAAGCAGGACACATAGCAAGAGTCTGCAGGTCAGGGAAGAAAACCAACAGCAATAAATCTCCACAGGAGAAGTACAAAAAGGTACATAAGGTGATGGACAGTAGTTCAGATGAACAGAAAAGTGATACAGACTCCGGAAACGAGGAGCTGGGTTGTCTGAAACTACATAAGGTCACCAAAATGGAGGATCACCAGACTATCTGGGTCACACTCAAGATAGACGGAGTCCAAGTGAAAATGGAATTGGACACTGGATCAGCCCTAACAGTCATAAACCAAAGGGACTACAAGCGGCTATTTTCACAAATACCCTTGAAAGCTACAGAGATTGTCTTGAAGACGTACACGGGGCAAAAAGTCTACCCCAAAGGAAAAATAAGGGTGAAAGTGATATACAAAGGCCAGGAAATACCTAAAATGGACCTATATGTATTGCCAGATGGAGGACCACCACTACTAGGACGTGAATGGATCTGGAAGATACAATTAGATTGGCATTCCATACAGGCACTGAAGGTTGAGGCCAAAAAGGATGACGACGTCACACCTGGACGACTGTCAAAAATGCTAACTGACGCACAAGAAGTGTTCCAGGAGGGACTCGGAACACTAAAAGGCATAACAGCAACGATTAAAATAGAGGAAAATGCAAGCCCAAAGTTTTTTAAGGCCAGACCAGTGCCTTATGCGATCCAACCAGCCGTTGAAGCAGAGCTGGAAGGGTTGGAACGTTCAGGAGTACTGTCCAAAGTAGACTGGAGCGAGTGGGCTACACCCATCGTTCCTGTAATGAAGAGGTCGTTGAGTAATACGCCTGGGGAACCAAAGAAGGTCCGCATCTGTGGGGATTTTAAGGTGACAGTGAACCCAGTCCTTCACACGGTACAATATCCACTTCCACGGATTGAGGATATTTTCGCCTCGCTATCTGGAGGTAAACGCTTCACCAAAATTGATCTGGCCCAGGCGTACTTGCAAATGGAGGTAGAGGAAGCCTCGAAACAATACCTCACGATCAACACTCATAAATTTCTCTACCAATACAACCGGCTGGTGTTCGGGGTAGCATCGGCTCCGGCTATTTGGCAAAGGGCAATGGATCAAGCCCTGCAAGGGATTCCAGGGACCCAGTGTTATTTGGACGACATCCTGGTCACGGGCGAAAATGACAGTGATCACCTCGCCAACCTGGAGAAGGTGCTCACTAGATTAAAGGAATATGGGCTACGAGCTAATCGCCACAAGTGCGAGTTATTCCAGAAGCAGATCTCGTATTGTGGCCACGTTATTGATGAAAAGGGGTTACATAAGTCCCCTGAAAAGATTAAGGCAGTAGTCAAGGCTCCAGCACCGGAAAATGTGTCACAACTGAGGTCGTTCCTCGGGCTGGTGAACTACTACCATAAGTTCTTACCAAATTTGTCTACAGTATTACACCCACTGAGCACCCTACTGCAAACAGGGGTGCTATGGAAGTGGAATGACGAATGTAAACGAGCTTTCCAGAAGTGCAAAGAATTGATCATGTCAAAAGAGGTGTTGGCCCATTTCAACCCAGCACTACCAATTCGGTTGGCATGTGCTGCATCACCCTATGGTATTGGAGCGGTGCTGTCGCACAAATTCCCAGACGGGTTGGAGAAGCCAGTAGCCTTTGCGTCTCGGTCACGAACCTCAGCCGAGCGCAACTACGCCCAGATCAACAGGGAGAACCCTCAGCCTAGATCAACAGGGAGAACCCTCAGCCTAGTATGGGGATTAAAAAAATTCAACCACTATCTGCATGGGCAGAAGTTCACCTTGCTGACTGACCACCAACCATTTGTCTCCATCTTTAATCCAAAGAAGGGCGTTCCGGTGATGACTGCACAACGGTTACAAAGATGGTCCCTTTTTCTAGGGGCGAACCAATATGAAATAGAATATAAAGGCACGAAACAGCATGGAAACGCTGATGGGCTATCACGCTTGCAACTGCCTACTGTGGAGGAAGCACCAGCAGTGGACCCTATCGAGATATTTTATTCGTCAATAATTGAATGATTGCCAGTAACTAACACGGATATAGAGAAGGAGACCCGCAATGATCCGACACTGTCTCGGGTATATGATTTGACGGTGAGGGGATGGCCCACACATGGCGACTCACTGTTGCCAGCATTCTCATCCAGAAGAGAACAGCTGTCAGTATGCCAGGGGACAGTGATGTGTGGATCCCGAGTGGTAATTCCACCCAAGTTAAGGGAGAGAGTGCTAAATGAGCTTCACGAAGGTCATCTGGGAGGGGAGAAAATGAAAAGCCTTGCTAGGGCTTATGTGTGGTGGCCGGGGATCGATCAACAAATCGAGGACCTAACCAAGAGCTGCTCAGGATGCCAGAAGGTCCAAAATGCACCACCACATGCCCCTCTACACCCATGGGAGTGGCCCTCCTCTCCATGGCAACGGGTGCATATTGATTTTGCTGGTCCATTCATGGACTCAATGTTCTTAATAGCAGTGGGTGCGCACTCGAAATGGCCTGAGGTGATAAAAATGTCCTCAACCATGACAGAGAAAATGATTGCAGTCCTACGGACCATATTTGCCAGGAACGGCTTGCCAGAGCAGATTTGCTCTGATAATGGACCACAGTTTGTGTCCAAAGAGTTTCGGAAATTTATGAGAAGGAATGGGGTAAGGCATTATACATCCGCCCCGTATCATCCAGCCACAAATGGATTGGCTGAGAGGTTCGTACAAACCTTTAAAAAGGCGATAAAGGCCATGTGCGATGATGAAATTCCACTACAGCATAAGGTGGACAATTTCCTGTTAGCCTACAGAAATGCGACACATGCAGTTACCAACCAGATCTCGTCTGGATTTGCTCAGACCAAATGTGCAAAGAAATGTTGAGGATAAACAATTCCAGCACATCAATGAGAAGCCGACAAGGAGCTTCAATGTAGGACAACCAGTCTTGGCCCGTGACTACCGAACAGAGAAATGGCAACCCGGAACGATATGCACACGGCAGGGGCCATTAATGTACACAGTGGATGTCGGGGAGAACATTGTGAGACGCCACGTCGACCAGATCTTAGCGTCACAGGAACGAGTCAACCCCATGTCTTGCGTACCTGGGGATGAACCCGACATACCGGTAGCATCTACCTCAGAAACAGTAGCAGTGGAAACTGATGAACTAACCGATGAAAGGGGGCCAGAATCGCCTCCGCACCAAGAACAAGAACCTCAGGAAAGGCGCTATCCAGAAAGGATCAGGAAGCCGCCCCAAAGACTGAATCTATAAGTGGACTATTTCTGTTTAATGTGCATGTTAAAGTATTAATTGTTATTTGCATATTATGGGTACTGCTAATCTAAAAGGGGAGGAATTGTAGTGTATGTACCTTTAAGAGAGAACTACTTTTACAGCTACTGTATACTGTAGTACCAGCAGTGACCACACCTGTATATAAGCCTTGAGCATGCCTCTGTACTACCAGTCTTGAGACTACCCTACTCCAGTAAACACCTGTTGATTGTTAAGTTACAGCCTCCGTGTAGTTATTGGAAAACATGCTACTTTAAGAATCACGGATCTAACAGTCATTGGGCCAGAAATTCGGGTCGGAGGCTTCCCGCGGGTGCAAGCCCCCGACCTTCACTTACCTAGTGCGCCTGCCATTGTGCTGTGGGCCCGCGTGGGATTCTGATCCTGGGCCTCCTCCAGCTGCCAGGGTGCAGTGCTTGCGTATCCCAGGGACGCAGTTAGTTCGAAGCATCCCCTAGGATCATGTGGGCCATGGAGAGCCAATCGTAGCAGGGAATCTCCATTCATAAATTTGACAGGAAGACCTGTCAAATCTATGAATAGAAATCGGCCTCAAAACCTAACTAAAACTACAAAAAAAAAATTTTTTTCAATCACATTTTAAAAATAACTATAAATTACATAAAATAAAAATTTTAAACAATAATTTACTTTTTTGAAAAAGTTAATTACTGTTTTTAACGGGGCTAAAAACAAACATACCTTTCTTTAAAGTATTTAAAAATAATAAACCTGTGGAAAAAATGTTTTAATTTTACTTAATTCACCACTTACCTTGATAAAAGCAGGCCTTGCGACTGCTTTTTAAAAGCGTAGCTGCTGGAGACTTACCCTCCCGGAGAAACCTGTAAATACAATGAAGGTTCCAGGCTTACACGCTGCCTCTCCGGCGCACGCGTTCGACCTGTGTACCCCTTCCTTCAAGGGAACGGAAGTTCTGGTTTCCAGCGCATACGCAGTGCATGCACGAAACCGGCACTTTTGTTGGCCCTACGCGTGAGTACCCAGCGCGTACTCACCTGTGGGGACCTGAATTTCTGGGCCAATGAAACTCCAGATTCCTTCTATCCAGTCTGTTAATGAAATTCCTCACTGATGGTCAGTCTATTTATCAGCTTCATAGTAACATTCCCTTTTACAAGTCCATGAGTCTGCTGATGGCAATACCATTGGCAAGTTCATTAATAAGACTCTTAAGTAATATTTTGTCTGCTACACCTATTGATTAGCCTATTAAGTGGCATTTCCTGCAGCCAATCCATTAACGAAGCACCTGCCCAGTAAATCCATCCACCCCACCTTGCCTTCAACGAGCCTCTTGAATGACCCTATCCTCTGGCCAATTCATTTGTTGGCCTCCTGCATGACAATTTCTTTGACCAGGCCAAAGAAATGAACTTCCAGCGCCAATCTTCCTTTATCTAGTCACTTAACACACTTCTAAGTGACATTTCCATTTGCCAATCTGTTAATGAGCTACAGGAATGGGAATCCTACAGACCAATCCAATAATGGGGCACCGGAGTGACACGCCTTTCTGGCCAATTGAGTAGTTAGTTTTCTGATTAAAATTCTTTCTGGCTGGTCCACTAACGAGCCTTTTTTGTAACACTCCATTCTGCCGCTTCATTAGTTAGCTTCCTAAGTAGTATTCTTCCTGGACAGATCCATTATTGAATCTATTAAATAAAACTCCTTCTCGTCAGTTCGTCAATATATTTCCCCAGTAGTTATCTCTGGGCAGTTTATAAGTTAGCCTCTTGACGGATGAATCCTGGTCATTAATGAGCCTCCTGGGTGACATTGTCTTCGGTCACTCCATGAATGTATCTCCTGAGTGACAGTCCCTCTGTCTAGTCTGATAATAACATTCCCATCAAGCTGGCCCATAAATGAACTGCGCATATCCATGAGGGTTTGGGGTTTTTGAGTAGCACTCCCTTTTGTGGGTAAGTCATTATGAAAGCCTCTTGAATGATATTCAGGGGTGGTGCCAGAGGACTGGAGAATTGCAAATGTTACACCCTTGTTCGAAAAAGGGTGTAAAGTTAAACCCAACAACTATAGGCCAGTCAGTTTAACCTCAGTAGTGGGGAAGCTTTTAGAAACAATAACCAGGGACAAAATTAACAGTCACTTGGACACGTGTGGATAAATTAAGGAAAGCCAGCACAGATTTGTTAAAGGCAAATCGTGTTTAACCAAATCAATTGAGTTTTTTGATGAGATAACAGAGGGTTGATGAGGGCAATGTGGTTGATGTGGTGTACATGGATTTCCAAAAGGCGTTCGACAAAGTGCCACATAATAGGCTTGCCAGCAAAGTTGAAACACATGGAATGAAAGGGACAGTGGTAGCATGGATACGAAACTGGCTCAGTGACAGGAAATAGAGTAGTGATGAACGGTTGTTTTTCAGACTAGAGGAAGGTATACAGTGGTGTTCCCCAGGGGTTGGTTCTAGGACCACTGCTTTTCTTGATATATATTGGCCCAGAAATTCCGTTCGCAGCCATCCCGCAGGCGGAGGACTGCGATTTGGAAAAAATCTCTGCCTGGACCGGGAGGCGCAGAATTCCGTTGCTGTGCCTCTTCAAACTGCCGGTGTGCAGGGCACGCGTATCCCAGGGGCGCAGGTAGTTCGCAGCGTCCCTGGGATCACGTGGGCCATGGGTAGCCAATCAGAGCAGGGAATCTCCGTTCATAGATTTGACAGGAAGACCTGCCAAAACTATGAATAGAGATCACCCCCAAAACATAAGTAAAACTTCAAATCACATTTTTAAAATGACTATAAATTACATAAATTAACTATTTTAAACAAAAATGTAATTAAAAAAAAAAATAATTAAAGTTTTTAACGGGGCTAAAAATAAACTTACCTTTCTTTAAAGTATTTTAAAATGATAAATCAGTGGAAACATTTTTTTTTTTACTTTCTTCACCTCTTAGCCTGGTAAAAGCAGGCCTTGCGCCTGCTTTTCCAGGCGCAGCTGTTTCAGACTTACCTGGTCTGAAGCAACTGTGGGAAAAACGGAAGCTCGATGCGTACACGCTGCCTCTCCGGCGCAGGCGTTTGACCTGTGAAGCCCTTTCTTCAAAGAATGGAAGTTCCGGTTTCCAGCGCATGCGCAGTGCATGCCTAAAACCGGCACTTCCATTGGCCCTACGGGTGAGTACACAGCGCGTACACAACCGTAGGGAACGGAACACAAAACTTGGAAGTATAGTGAACAGTGAGGAGGATAGTGATAGACTTCAAGAGGACACAGATAGGCTGGCGGAATTGGCAGACACATGGCAGGTGAAATTTAACGCAGAAAAGTGCGAAGTGATACATCTTGGTACAAAGAATGAGAAGAGGAAATATAAACTAAAGGGTACAATCCTAAAGGGGGTGCATGAACAGAGGGACCTAGGGGTATATGTGCACAAATCATTGAAGGTGGCAGGGCAGGTTGAGAAAGCAGCTAAAAAAGCTTACGGGATTGTGGGCTTCATGAATAGGGGTATACAGTACAAAAGCATGGAAATTATGATGAACCTTTATAAAACACTGGTTCGACCTCAACTGGAGAATTGTGTCCAATTCTGGGCACCGCACTTTAGGAAAGATGTGAATGCCTTAGAGAGGGTGCAGAAAAGATTTGCGAGAATGATTCCAGGGATGAGGGACTTCAGTTACGTGGATAGACTGGAGAAGCTAGGGTTGTTCTCCTTAGAGCAGAGAAGATTGTGAGAAGATTTGATAGAGGTGTTCAAAATCACGAGGGGTCTGGACAGAGTAGATAGAGAGAAACTGTTCCCATTGGCGGAAGGGTCGCGAACCAGAGGACACAGATTTAAGGTGATTGGCAAAAGAACCAAAGGTGACATGAGGAAAACCTTTTTTACGCAGCGAGTGGTTAGGACCTGGAATGCACTGCCTGAAAGGGTGGTGGAGGCAGATTCAATCATGGCTTTCAAAAGGGAGTTGGATAAGTACCTGAAAGAAAAGAATTTGCAGGGCTACGGGGAAAGGGCGGGGGAGTGGGACTAGCTGAGGTGCTCTTACAGAGAATCAGCATGGGCTCGACAGGCCGAATGGCCTTCTTCCATGCTGTAACCATTCTATGATTCTATGCTTCCTTCTGGCCTGTTGATTAGTGAGTATATTATGTGACTTTCACTCTGGCCAATCCATGAATAAGGCCCCTTGGGGGCACTACCTTTGCCAGTCTATTTTTGAGTCTCTTAAAAGGCATCCCTCCTAAATAGTGCATTAATGAACTTGACTGAGCTTCATTACTTAGCCTCTTAAATTACCGTCCCTCAGCCCAGTTCATTGGTGAGCACCTTGAGTTACTCTGCTTACTAAATTGAGGCAGTCTATGTGCTTCCTAAGTGATAAAAATGATAAAGGGGTTCGATAGAGTAGATACAGAGAAACTATTTCCTTTGGTGGGGGAATCCAGAACAAAAGGGGCATTATCTTAAAATTAGAGCTAGGTCATTTAGGGAGGATGCCGGGAAGCATTTCATCATACAAAGGGCATGGCAATCTAGAACTCCCTTCCCCAAAAGGCCGTGGATGCTGGGTCGAATTAAATTTAGACAGATTTGTGTTGGGCCAAGGGATATGGAACAAAGGCGGCTAAGTGGCATTGAGGTATAGATCAGCCACAATCTAATTGAATGGTGGAACAGGCTCAAGGGGCTGAACGGCCAACTCCTGTTCCTATGAGTGCCACATTCCTTGGCTAGTTTATTATTTGATATTCCCTCCAGCCCCTCGGTGTGCAGTGGGCCTGGCGTTCCCTACTGTGTAAATCTGTTAATTAATCTCCTGAGTTATATTCTCTCTGGACATTAATTCTAATAAATAATATCTTACCTAATAATCCACTCAGGGCTTTTTCTCTATTATATTCCTGCTCTCAACAGCACTTCTAAATGAGGCAATGTGACCAGATTCCTCACTTGACTCCTATGCACTATGATACAGCATTGCCATAAATGACTACATCTAAAATATATAACGTGATGCATATCCACCTCATTCTGTTATGATTATTCTTGTACCAATTACTTCTGTTTGAATACTATTGAATCAGTCACAGGTGATGGGGAGATGGGCTACATTATGAATATCATTGAATTATACCTTGAAAGTCAGAAAGGGACTTGTCACTCTTTATATCATGTAGTCTAAAGTGCTTCTTTCTGGGGTTTTGTTTTGTTGCTGTCATGTGTTGTGTGTGGGACGTTTTATTACGTTAAAGGTGCTATATAAATGTGCATTATTGTTGTTGTACTGGGTGATTGGGTGAAGTGGCAACAAAGTGACATGGAGCCTGAATGTATGGGGAGGCAGTGAATTATCAGCATATGTACCGTACACCAATACACCAGTAATATTCAATGCATATACACCACCGAAGAGGACCTAAAGGGAAACCGCCAATATCCACACTCCAGTTATCCTTCTTCCCAATCTAGCCACCAAAATTGCCACAGCATAAAGTCCTGAGCAAGGTATTGCCTCGTTGCACAGCCTATTAACACCGTTATGTTGTAAATCACCCTCACAATCCAAGGTTAAATTGATTATGATATAAAAAAGAAAGCCTTGCATTTATATAGCGCCTTTCTCGACCTCAGGACATCCCAAAGTGCTTTACGGCCAATGAAGTACTTTTTTTTTGAAGTGTAGTCACTGTTGTAATGTCGGAGTGTTATTATTGTGTTGTACTTGTCTCCAATTCCTGTGCCTGGGGTGCCATACACGCAGGGCTAAATTCTCAATGATCTGCCAGTTTCCATTCTCCACCAGCGGACCTCTATTATGGCAGATGATGGAGGTTTCTCTGTAAAATATATCAATTAAGCGTGGAAATAAAAAAACTGGCCAGAATGAATGCTCTTGGGGTCTGAATGTAATTCAGCCAAGTCAGCAGACTACTAACTGGTAATTGAGCTGAATAAAGAAAAGTCTAAATGTTTTCACAGGCAGGGGAACAACTGAACCCGCGCTGCTGAAATATAGGCAGTTTCAGACTTAATGGCATCCAACTTAACCGCAAGGAGACAAAGACTGGAGGGACGTGAAGTGACAGTGCAGTGAAAGCTTTATTATGTTATCACATTGGGTTTCTATTTTGGTGCCTGTCATATTGCTATTCACGGTGGCTTTTGTTCAGAACCTATTAGAGGAACAGGATCAAGCTGTCTCTCTCTCAGACTGTGTGCCTCCAGAGGAGCAACACTGATATAAATGAAGTAGAGTGCGAGCCTCCAGAGGCAGCGAGCATCACTTCACAAGATGGTTCAATCCCCTGCCTTCAGGGTAGAACGGGGTGGGGGTGGGGGTCGGGGCGGGATGGGGGGAGGTGGTGAGGCGCCATCATCGGAACACATAGAGGGAGAAATTCAGCATCGCCACGTTTGGGGTGTAATACTCGAGCGGGCGCGAAATTTTGCGCCCAGCGCAAATTATTGCCACCTACTGCTAAATTGACCTGCTTCGCAGGAGGTGCTTGGAACGCTAAAACAGGCACTGCACGACTGTCTTAAGGCGCTAAGCCGGAGAAGCGAGGCGCTACCACCGAGGGCGGGCGCAGCGCAGGCGCGGCCAGTTAGCGATTGCACGCAGACACGCTGGCGCTGGTCAGCTCTTAAAGGGGAGGTTCGATCTTGGATTGCAGCCACACCCAGTGCATCGGAGCCCTGATTCTCGGCCTGGACAGACCTGCTGCCACATTCTAACGCCTAGGACCATGGAGAGGGCCAGGGAGCGAGCGCAGCGTTCAGTGAAGAGGCCTTGCAGGTTCTGGTTGGCGCGGTGGAGCGCAGGTGATCTATCCTGTTCCCGGACAGTGGCAGGAGGCCGCTGCCCAATGACTATCGCAAAGCTTGGAGGGAGGTGGCTCACAGAGTGACCTCCAGCAGCATGGTGCCTAGGACCCCTGTGCAATGCAGGAAGAAGTTCAACAACCTCACTCGGGTCATCAGGGTGAGTACCCTTTTCAGAATCCTCTTCATCCCTGCATGTCCACCTCACTTTATGGCCAAAGGGTCCTGAAAACCCCAATGCCCAGCCCTCATCCAACACCTATGGGCCTTTCATGAAACTCACACGCACATTCAGCACTTTACACACTGTAAGGGCTATTCCACCATGGGAGGCAGTGCAGCCAAGATCAGGGCTTCACACTGTAAGGGCTATTCCACCATGGGAGGCAGTGCAGCCAAGATCAGGGCTTCACACTGTAAGGGCTATTCCACCATGGGAGGCAGTGCAGCCAAGATCAGGGCTTAACACTGTACTCAGAGCCCATCCTTTCTCTTGCAGGGCAAGCTGGCCCATAACAGGAGGCAGCAGCAACGGACCGGGGGAGGCCAGCCTCACCTTCAAGCCCTCACCGACCTGGAGCAGCGAGTCCAGTGGATTATGGCAGGCCAGATGATTGGCCCCGTCGCCACTGGAGATGCCGACCCCGTTCTGGACAGCAATGGTAAGGTGATCACCTTTTTGACCTCTCTCCTTCCACTTGTGCCTCACACCAGCATTCTTTGCCACTATCGAACCAATACAGTGCATTGTAGCACTCATGCCTCCCTCGCTGCCGCCCTGTCCTCACGCTAAAGCCACTCTTGTACCTCCCTGCTTTCAGATGCTGATTCGCCAGGTGAGGAGGTGAGCCTCAAGCTGCCACTGTGAGTGACTCTGAAGGCGATGACGAGGAGGAAGCCGGACCATCAGTGCCACCCTCAGCCGAGGCAGCCCATGGCCATAATGGGGACACGTCTTCCCTGGAGGGGAGCAGGGGGGAATGTTCTGAGGAGGGTGAAGCTCCGGGGCTGGCTGCAGCAACGCGGTGGGGGGTAGGGAAGCTCGGCGGCCTTCTCCCCGGAGGGAGAGTCTGGCCTCGAGTCCTGCTACAGTGAGCGCAGCAGAGGTGCGGCTCCTCGCTGAAATTAGCACCCAGGCGGAGCACAGGCACACTGAGCTCATGGCTGCAGTGGCAAGGATGCCCGAATCCATTGAGTCACTGGCAAGGAGTCTGTCCAGGACTTCGGCGCAGCACAGGCAAGGAGTCTGCAGGACTTCGGCGCAGCACATGCAAGGAGTCTCCAGGACTTCGGCGCAGCACAGGCGGCTTCCACGCAAATGCTTAGTGGTTTAATGCAGTCAGTGGCTGGTCTCATGCAGACGCAGATTGAGGCCACACGAGCACTGACTGCTGCCACCCTCGCTGGATTTGGCATGAATCGCCGGGGCCCTCACCGCGCCGCAGCAGGCCAGCAGTCTGTGCTTCAGCAGATTGCTCCGCATGCTGCAGTGCTGCCCCGTGGGAGTGCCAGTGTGTCGGTTGAGCAGGGAGTTGCTGTCCTCTGTCAGGATGGCAGCATTCCTGCTGGCAACACTGTCACTTCTCCACTGCAGCTGCCACCACCTGTAGGACAGACTGCTGCCGCCCATGCAGAGTTGGAGCAGTCAGCAGCCGGGCCCTCCAGGCCCAGAGCTGGTCCAGGCCGTCCCTCAAGGGCATCTGCAGTCTCAGTTTCTGACACTCAGCAGCCTTCCCCCAGCCTTCCTGCAGCCACTGGGGTCCCATTGCGGAGGAGCTGCAGGGTGAGAAGGGATGAATCTCGCAAGCGAAGCAGATCACCCTCGAAGGGCAAAAAGTAGGAGGTGTGGCAAAATGCTGTTAAATGTTTTATTGAAGGCCGAGGATCGTGGTCATTTTTTGGTTACTGTTTTGTTCATTGTCTCCAGGTTGTGAGAGCCAGTTATGTGTCTGACTGCTTTTTTTGGGGTTTCTCTCTATTACTTTGTCATGCGGGAAGGGCACACAGTTTGTTAAATAAAGAAGTGTCTTTATTCAGAATGTGCATGTTTGCTCTTTGAACTATTTGTTGCCTTGACCGGCTTAGGGGCTGCGGAACGGTTCCATTCAGGTTCTTTGAATGGCACAACCCATTCCTTCAGAGGGGGCCTAGAATCGACTTGCAATAAGCTGCTGACGGACAGCCCTTGCACTTTGTGCCTCCCTCCCGTCTTGGTGCTCCTCCTCCTCTGCTGGTGCTCCAATGTCTGGTGGCAGTGGCTGAGTCCTGAGGATTGCCAGGTTATGCAGCATGCAGCACACAACAACGAAATGGGAGACTCACTCAGGTGAGTACTGAAGGGTCCCCCCGGAATGGTCCAGACAGCGGAACCGTTGCTTGAGCATGCCAATTGTATGCTCAATGATGTTCCTGGTCGCTTGATGGCTCTCATTGTACCGTTCTTTAGCAGGGGTGCTGGGCGCACGGAGCGGGGTCATCAGCCAGGTGCACAGAGGATAGCCCTTGTCCCCGAGAAGCCAGCCTCCTGGGTGAGCCGGGGCCTCAAAAAGGTCTGCCACAGAAGTCTGGCGCAGGATGAAGGCGTCGTGGCTGCTGCCTGGAAAGCGGGCATTGACAGCGACTATCAGCTGTCTGTGGTCACACATCAACTGGATGTTCAACGAATGGAACCCCTTCCGGTTGCGGTAATCCTTGGCATTCTCTTGCGGCGCCCGCAAAGCCACATGCGTGCAGTCAATGGTGCCCTGGACCATGGGGAAGCCCGCTATTCTTGCAAATCCCATTGCGCGCTCTTGCTGCTTGTCCGGGGTCATGGGGAAGGAAATGTACTGATGTCTCCTTTTAAAGAGGGCATTCATGACTTGACGGATACAGCAATGCACCGCGAACTGGGAGATATTGGCAATGTCCCCAGTAGCGGATTGGAAGGAGCCGGTGGCATAGAAGTTGAGAGCCACTGTCATCTTCACTGCCACCGACAGAGACGTCCTGCTCCTCAGTTGAGGCTGCAGATCTGACTGAAGCAGGTGGCAGAGCTCAATAACCACCTCCCTGCTGAATCGCAGCCTCCAAAAACACTGCTCCTCAGACATGTTGAGGTATGAGAACAGTTGGCGGAAAACCCTGGGACGGTAAGGTCTTGTGTGCCGACGCCTGTTGGCCCTCCTCCATCTGGCCATGATTGGCACTCTCTCTGCATCTCTGAGCCCTCTCAATGCAATGGAGAAACCCAACATTCCCACCCATTGCAGCCCACATAGTATGTGGCCACTCAAGGTTATGCCAGTGAAAAAGCAAACCAACTACAAAGTTCTGGGCCGAAGCCAGAAGTACCTTTGCGAGCGCTGACTCAATGCAGAAAGCTCTCTCCCTTTGTCTCTCTGCAAATCTCTCTCTCTCTCACAGAAGGAGTGGTCCAAAAATGGCTACCACAAAGAAGCCAGGAAGAGCCCCCTTTAAATAGCGCCCCCCCAGCCCCACAGCGACTGGGAACCGTTCCAGTCAACCAGTCGCTGGGAGCGCCAGGCGGAAAGGAGGGGGGCACCACTGAAGTTCCGGTTCGGGGCGCCCCAAGGGCGTTGCACCATGAAATGATGTCAGGATCTGCGCGCGCAACTGAGCGGGCGTTGCGGTTTTGCACCGCCGCTAAATGTCCACTCAGTTTCGCGAGAGGCGCAGGTCCCACCTCGCGCCCCACTTATCACCCTCTTAAGGCGCAAACGGGTGGCACAAACAACTGAATTTCTCCCCCATAAACTACCAGGCAGTGCTCGCCATCAAGCCCACCTTATTCTGCCCACTTGGGGTGGGGGGGTTTGGGGCGTGGAGGGAGGTGGGAAAGAGAGGAGGGGGAGGGGGGAACCAAGCTCACAATGCACCTGTGTGGCTAGCAATGCGACCCTCCTATTGCTGGCCTGTGTGGGCCTCCCTACAACACCATAAATGTTAACGCCGAGCTCAAAATCTATGCCGACATTCCAGTGCAGTGCTGAGGGAGCGCTCTACTGTTGCCGTCTTTCAGATGAGACGGTAAACCGAGCTCCCGTCTGTTAGATCCGTGATTCTGAGAGTACGATGTTTTTCAATAACTACACGGATGCTGTAACTTAACAATCAACAGGTGTTTACTGGAGTAGGGTAGTCTCAAGACTGGGAGTACAGAGGCATGCTCAAGGCTTATATACAGGTGTGGTCACTGCCAGTACTACAGTATACAGGAGCTGTAAAAGTAGTTCTCTCTTAAAGGTACATACACTACAATTCCTCCCCTTTTAGATTAACAGTGCCCATAATATTCAAATAACAATTAACACTTTAACATGCACATTAAACAGAAATAGTCCATTTATAGATTCAGTCTTTGGGGCGGCTTCCTGATCCTTTCTGGATAGCGCCTTTCCTGAGGTTCTTGTTCTAGGTGCAGAGGCGATTCTGGCCCCTTTTCGTCGGTTAGTTCATCAGTTTCCACTGCTACTGTTTCTGAAGTAGATGCTACCGGTATGTCGGGTTCATCCCCAGGTACGCAAGACATGGTGTTGACTCGTTCCTGTGACGATAAGATCTGATCGACGTGGCGTCTCACAATGTTCTCCCCGACATCCACTGTGTACATTAATGGCCCCTGCCTTGTGCATATCGTTCCAGGTTGCCATTTCTCTGTTCGGTAGTCCCGGGCCAAGACTGGTTGTCCTACATTGAAGCTCCTTGTCGGCTTCTCATTGATGTGCTGGAATTGTTTATCCTCAACCTTTCTTCGTACATTTGGTCAGAGCAAATCCAGACGAGATCACAACCTTCGGTTAAAGAACATCATGGCCGGGGTCTGGTTGGTAACTGCATGTGTTGCATTTCTGTAGGCTAACAGGAAATTGTCCACCTTATGCTGTAGTGGAATTTCATCATCGCACATGGCCTTTATCGCCTTTTTAAAGGTTTGTACGAACCTCTCAGCCAATCCATTTGTGGCTGGATGATACGGGGCGGATGTGTAATGCCTTACCCCATTCCTTCTCATAAATTTCCGAAACTCTTTGGACACAAACTGTGGTCCATTATCAGAGCAAATCTGTTCTGGCAAGCCGTTCCTGGCAAATATGGTCCGTAGGACTGCAATCGTTTTCTCTGTAGTGGTTGAGGACATTTTTATCACCTCAGGCCATTTTGAGTGAGCATCCACTGCTATTAAGGTAGCCAAATCAGGCATATAAGGTAGCCAAATCTAGTGGGAGGATAGAGGATTGGGAAAACTTTAAAAGACAGCAAAAAATAACAAAAAGATTAATTAAGAAAGGGAAGATAGATTATGAAAGTAAATTAGCAAAAAATATAAAAACAGA
This sequence comes from Somniosus microcephalus, assembly GCF_052327205.1. Taxonomy (NCBI): domain Eukaryota; kingdom Metazoa; phylum Chordata; class Chondrichthyes; order Squaliformes; family Somniosidae; genus Somniosus; species Somniosus microcephalus. The sequence continues at coordinate 37,328,454 of NC_140991.1, read as the reverse complement.
TAGTAAGAGTTTTTATAGTTATATAAAAAGAAAAAGGGTGGCTAAAGTAAATGTTGGTCCCTTAGAGGATGAGACAGGGAAATTAATGGTGGGAAATATGGAGATGGCAAAAACACTGAATGAATATTTTGTATCAGTCTTTACATTAGAGGACACTAAGAATATCCCAACACTGGACAAACAGGGGGCTATAGGGGGGGAGGAGCTAAACACGATCAAAATCACTAAGGAAGTGGTACTCGGTAAAATAATGGGACTCAAGGCGGATAAATCACCTGGACCACCGGATGGCTTACATCCTAGGGTCTTGAGGGAAGTGGCGGTAGGGATTGTGGATGCATTGGTAATAATTTTCCAAAACTCCCTGGACTCAGCAAAGGTCCCGGCAGACTGGAAAACTGCTAATGTAACACCCTTATTTAAAAAGGGCAGTAGACAGAAGGCTGGAAACTATAGACCGGTTAGCCTAACATCTGTGGTAGGTAAAATTTTGGAGTCCATTATTAAGGAGACAGTAACAGGACATTAGGATAATCATAATTTAATAGGACAAAGTCACCATGGTTTTATGAAGGGGAAGTCATGTTTGACAAATTTGCTGCAGTTCTTTGAGGAAGTAACATATAGGGTGGATAAAGGGGAACCAGTGGACGTAGTGTATTTAGACTTCCAAAAGACATTTGACAAGGTGTCACACAAAAGATTATTGCTTAAGATAAAAAATCACGGGATTGGGGGTAATATTCTGGCATGGATAGAGGATTGGCTATCTAACAGAAGGCAGAGAGTTGGGATAAATGGTTCATTCTCAGACTGGCAATCAGTAACTAGTGGTGTTCCGCAGGGGTCAGTGCTGGGTCCCCAACTCTTTACAATCTATATTAACGATTTGGAGGAGGGGACCGAATGTAACATATCAAAGTTTGCAGATGATACTAAGATGGGGGGGAAAGTAGTGAGTGAGGAGGACATAAAAAACCTGCAAGGGGACATAGACAGGCTAAGTAAGTGGGCAGAGATTTGGCAGATGGAATACAATACTGGAAAGTGTGAGGTTATGCACTTTGGCAGGAAAAATCGTAGAGCAAGTTATTATCTTAATGGCAAGAAACTGGAAATTACTGAAGTACAAAGGGATCTGGGGGTCCTGGTGCACGAAACTCAAAAGGTTAGTATACAGGTGCAGCAAGTGATTAAGAAGGCCAATGGAATGTTGGCTTTCATTGCTAGGGGGATAGAATATAAAAATAGGGAGGTATTGCTTCAGTTGTACAAGGTATTGGTGAGGCCGCACCTGGAATACTGCATACAGTTTTGGTGTCCATACTTAAGAAAAGACATACTTGCTCTCAAGTCAGTACAAAGAAGGTTCACTCGGTTAATCCCGGGGATGAGGGGATGGACATATGAGGAGAGGTTGAGTAGATTGGGACTCTACTCATTGGAGTTCAGAAGGATGAGAGGCGATCTTATTGAAACATATAAGATTGTGAAGGGGTTGGATCGGGTGGATGCGGGGAGGATGTTCCCGATGATGGGTGAAACTAGAACTAGGGGGCATAGTCTTAGAATAAGGGGCTGCTGTTTCAAAACTGAGATGAGGAGGAACTACTTCACTCAGAGGGTGGTAGGTCCATGGAATATGCTGCCCCAAAAAGCTGTAGAAGCTACATCATTACATAAATTTAAAACAGAAATAGACAGTTTCCTAGAAGTAAAGGGAATTAAGGGTTACAGGGAGCGGGCAGGAATTTGGACATGAGTCTAGGTTCGGATCGGTCATTGCCCTGTGGGTAGCGGAGCGGGCCCAGGGGCCATGTAGCCTGATCCTGCTCCTATTTCGTGTGTCTAATTCTGTTAGATTCAGGAGATGGTTCTGTGATAGTAGATTGGCGGTTAGGATCAGATCAGTCATGATCTTATTGAATGGCGGAGCAGGCTCGAGGGGCCGATTGGCATACTCCTGCTCCTATTTCTTATGTTCTTATGTTCTTATTAAGAACATTGAGTCCATGAATGGACCAGCAAAATCAATATGCACCCGTTGCCATGGAGAGGAGGGCCACTCCCATGGGTGTAGAGGGGCATGTGGTGGTGCATTTTGGACCTTCTGGCATCCTGAGCAGCTCTTGGTTAGGTCCTCGATTTGTTGATCGATCCCCGGCCACCACACATAAGCCCTAGCAAGGCTTTTCATTTTCTCCCCTCCCAGATGACCTTCATGAAGCTCATTTAGCACTCTCTCCCTTAACTTGGGTGGAATCACCACTCGGGATCCACACATCACTGTCCCCTGGCATACTGACAGCTGTTCTCTTCTGGATGAGAATGCTGGCAACAATGAGTCGCCATGTGTTGGCCATCCCCTCACCGTCAAATCATATACCCGAGACAGTGTCGGATCATTGCGGGTCTCCTTCTCTATATCCGCGTTAGTTACTGGCAATCGTTCAATTATTGACGAATAAAATATCTCGATAGGGTCCACTGCTGGTGCTTCCTCCACAGTAGGCAGTGGCAGGCGCGATAGCCCATCAGCATTTCCATGCTGTTTCGTGCCTTTATATTCTATTTCATATTGGTTCGCCCCTAGAAAAAGGGACCATCTTTGTAACCGTTGTGCAGTCATCACCGGAATGCCCTTCTTTGGATTAAAGATGGAGACAAGTGGTTGGTGGTCAGTCAGCAAGGTGAACTTCTGCCCATGCAGATAGTGGTTGAACTTTTTTACTCCCCATACTAGGCTGAGGGCCTCCCTGTCAATCTGGGCGTAGTTGCGCTCGGCTGAGGTTAGTGACCGAGACTGGCCTCTCCAACCCGACTGGGAATTTGTGCGACAGCACCACTCCAATACCATAGGGTGATGCATCATATGCCAAACGAATTGGTAGTGCTGGGTTGAAATGGGCCAACACCTCTTTTGATCTGATCAATTCTTTGCACTTCTGGAAAGCTCGTTTACGTTCATCATTCCACTTCCATGGTACCCCCATTTGCAGTAGGGTGTTCAGTGGGTGTAGTACTGTAGACAAATTTGGTAAGAACTTATGATAGTAGTTCACCAGCCTGAGGAACGACCTCAATTGTGACACATTTTCCGGTGCTGGAGCCTTGACTACTGCCTCAATCTTTTCAGGGGACTTATGTAACCCCTCTTCATCAATAACGTGGCCACAATACAAGATCTGCTTCTGGAAAAACTCGCACTTGTGGCAATTAGCTCGTAGCCCGTAGTCCTTTAATCTAGTGAGCACCTTCTCCAGGTTGGCGAGGTGATCACTGTCATTTTCGCCCGTGACCAGGATGTCGTCCAAATAACACTGGGTCCCTGGAATCCCTTGCAGGGCTTGATCCATCGCCCTTTGCCAAATAGCCGGAGCCGATGCTACCCCGAACACCAGCCAGTTGTATTGGTGGAGACCTTTATGAGTGTTGATCGTGAGGTATTGTTTCGAGGCTTCTTCTACCTCCATTTGCAAGTACGCCTGGGCTAGATCAATTGTGGTGAAGCGTTTACCTCCAGATAGCGAGGCGAAAATATCCTCAATTCGTGGAAGCGGATATTGTACCGTGTGAAGGACTGGGTTCACTGTCACCTTAAAATCCCCACAGATGTGGACCTTCTTTGGTTCCCCAGGCGTATTACTCAATGACCTCTTCATTACAGGAACGATGGGTGTAGCTCACTCGCTCCAGTCTACTTTGGACAGTACTCCTGAACGTTCCAACCCTTCCAGCTCTGCTTCGACGGCTGGTTGGATCGCATAAGGCACCGGTCTGGCCTTAAGAAACTTTGGGCTTGCATTTTCCTCTATTTTAATCATTGTTGTTATGCCTCTTCGTGTTCCGAGTCCCTCCTGGAACACTTGTTTTGCGTCAGTTAGCATTTTTGACAGTCGTCCAGGTGTGACGTCGTCATCCTTTTTGGCCTCAACCTTCAGTGCCTGTATGGAATGCCAATCTAATTGTATCTTCCAGATCCATTCACATCCTAGTAGTGGTGGTCCTCCATCTGACCATACATATAGGTCCATTTTAGGTATTTCCTGGCCTTTGTATATCACTTTCACCCTTATTTTTCCTTTGGGGTAGATTTTTTGCCCCGTGTACGTCTTCAAGACAATCTCTGTAGCTTTCAAGAGTATATGTGAAAATAGCCGCTTGTAGTCCCTTTGGTTTATGACTGTTAGGGCTGATCCTGTGTCCAATTCCATTTTCACTTGGACTCCGTCTATCTTGAGTCTGACCCAGATAGTCTGGTGATCCTCCATTTTGATGACCTTGTGTAGTTTCAGACAACCCAGCTCCTTGCTTCCGGAGTCTGTCTCACTTTTCTGTTCGTCTGAACTACTGTCCATCACCTTATGTACCTTTTTGTACTTCTCCTGTGGAGATTTCTTGCTGTTGGTTTTCTTCACTGACCTGCAGACTCTTGCTATGTGTCCTGCTTTTCCACACTGTCTGCACACTTGGTCCTTGAACCAACAATCCTTCTGGTCGTGTGTTGTTCTGCCGCAGCGATAACACTTCCCCGTTCCATATGACATTTCATTGGTGCCATATTCTTGCGGTCTCCGTTGTATCTCTGCAGCGCCCCTTGCGGCTGCTTCGTGTGATACTGCCATGCTGAAAGCCTTGTCCAGCTTAAGATCCTTTTCTGATAGAAGCCGTTTCTGGGTTCCTTCACTTTGAAGCCCACACACAAACTTGTCCCTTAACGTATCTGCTAGTCCCACTCCAAACTGGCAGTGTTTCGATAGCTTGCGCAGTTCCATTAGGTACTCAGCATTACTTTCGTCTTTATGCTGGTTCCTTTTGTGGAACTTAAATCTTTCTGCTATCAGCAGCGGTGTGGGGTTTAAGTGGTCCTGTAGGATTTCTACTATGCTTTCGAAATTCTTATCCACAGGCTTCTCTGGGGTTATAAGGTTTCGCAGTAAGCCATAAGTTTTTGCACCCATGGAATTTAACAAAACCAATGCTTTCCTAGCATCTGGCACTTCATTTGCCCTGCAGTACACCTCAATGCGTTCCACATATGTCGCCCAATCTTTGACTTCATTGTCGAACGTAGAGATACTGCCACTCTTCGGCATCCCTGGGTGTGATTTAACTGTCAAAAATGGCATCTCCCGCGCTCCCCCTTCTTCTCCGCTGGCACAAAATGGCATCTCCCGCGCTTTCCTTTCTTCCCGCGCTCGCCCTTCTTCTCCGCTGCGGCTTCTAAAAATGGCGTCTCCCGCGCTCTTCCTTCTTCTCCGCGGCTCAATGGCATCTCCCGCGCTCTCCTTTCTTCTCCCCGCGGATACTGTTCAGCCCTTGAGCCCTGGCTATGCTCTGCGCGTTTTCCTGTGCACCTTTCCCATTTCCGCCGCTCGGTCCTGAACCCGGCTGCTGCTTTGTTTTGTTTTTCCTCGACGCCGCTCGGTTTTCAACCCCCGGCTGCGCCCTGTGTGCTTCACCCTCTCTCTTACCCCGTCAACGCTGCTCGGCTTTTTCTCTGCCGTCGGTCGGCTCCAGCCGCTGCTGTCCAGGAAGGGTCTGCGCTGTACCTGTTGCCAGTCTGTTGCTGGATCGTCGTGGCTGGGAAACCAAGCCCGGCTCTCAACAGCCTCCCCTGCGATGTTCACTCTCTGCCGGACGACTGGGCGGTTGCTCGTGGTCGACGCCCGTGCTTCTGGCCTCGACTTTCTTCCACCGCCCTCCCGGAGCGAATCCTTGAAGGGAAATGCGCAGTTAGATTCGAATCGACACTCATTGGCACTGTTAGATCTGTGATTCTGAGAGTATGATGTTTTTCAATAACTACACGGATGCTGTAACTTAACAATCAACAGGTGTTTACTGGAGTAGGGTAGTCTCAAGACTGGGAGTACAGAGGCATGCTCAAGACTTATATACAGGTGTGGTCACTGCCGGTACTACAGTATACAGGAGCTGTAAAAGTAGTTCTCTCTTAAAGGTACATACACTACACCGTCCGCCCTCTCTGGTGGACGTTAAAGATCCCATCGCAGTACTTCAAAGAAGAGCAGGGGCGTTCTCCCCGGTCTCCTGGCCAATATTTATCCAACCAACACCTAAAAAAAAATCAGATTAACTGGTCATTATCACATTGATGTTTGTGGGAGCTTGCTGTGCGCAAATTGGCTGCCGTGTTTCCCACATTACAACAGTGACTACACTTCAAAAATGTACTTCATTGGCCGTAAAGCACTTTGGGATGTCCTGAAGTCATGAAAAGTGCTATTTTTTTTATTCGTTTTTATGGGAGACTGTGGGAGTCGCTGGTAAGGCCAGCATTTATTGCCCATCCCTAATTGCCCTCGAGAACCGCTGCACGTGGTGAAGGTGCTGTTAGGTAGGGATTATTTTGTTTTGTAGCGGTTTGTTACAACTGAGTGGCTTGCTAGGCCATTTCAGAGGGCAGTTATGAGTCAACCACATTGCGGTGGGTCTGGAGTCACATATAGGCCAGACCGGGTAAGGGCGGCAGATTTCCTTCCCTAAAGGACATTAGTGAACCAGATGGGTTTTTACGACAATCCGATAGTTTCATGGTTACGGATACTTGTAATTATTCCAGATTAATTTAATTAACTGAATTTAAATTCCCCAGCTGTCGTGGTGGGATTTGAATTCAGGTGTCTGGATCATTAGTCCAGGCCTTTGGATTACTAGCCCAGTGACATTACCACTACACGACCATTCCCTATTCATGTCTTTCTTTTAAAGTAGGAAATGCCACTTTAAAGCAACTGCAGGTTCACAACTGCCCCACATGCACAGCTGTTGAGGTGTTAGCGCTGACCTCGGAGTGTGTCCCGCAGTGTGTTGCAATGCTGAACCATTCCCATTTCAAGTGGCCTCTGATTTAAATAGGGTGCCAAGAAATGAATTGTCACGTTTCTCAGATCCTCTGTTAATTTTACCTGCTTACCCATTGATGATTTAAGACTAACGTGGATAGACTTCACCCCTGCCGCATTCACGTAGAAATCAACGTTTTGTTTTAAAATAGCAACTATTGGAGTACCAGGATAATCATAGAAAGTGCATTTAATATAGCTTTGATTTTTTTTTAATTGATACAAAATGCCCATTGTTGTTATACCAAACAGGCCAGCTTTTCCTCATGTGTTTTGTTGAATTGCAGCACAATAATGCGCCTGTCATCAAAAAAATACTATCGCATCAAATGTTATCATATCTCAGGTCTTCCCATCAATGATGCACCTCTGATAAGGTGCCATTAAATGGTGCCATCTAGTGGTGAAAGTAACACTCTTTCAAAGGAATAACAACAGAGAATGCTGGAAACACTCAGCAGGTCAGGCAGCATCGTGGAGAGAGAGAGAGAAACAGAGTTAACGTTTCAGGCTGATGACCCTCATCACATTTAAAAAGTACTTGGGTGTGCACTTGAAGAGCCGTAACCTACAGGGCTACGGAACTAATGCTGGAAGGTGGGATTAGGCTGGGTTGCTCTTTTCCGACCGGCACGGACGCGATGGGCCGAATGGCCTCCTTCCATGTCGTAATTTTTCTATGATTCAATCACCCTTCGTCAGAACTGGAAAAAGTTGGAGAAGTAACAGATTTTTAAGCAAGTGTAGGGGGCGGAGAAAGGGGGGAGGGGAGGAAAGAACAAAAGGGAAGGTCTGTGATAGGCTGGAAGGCAGGAGAGATTGAAAGACAAAAGGGATGATGGTGCAAGGCAAATGGAGATGGTAATGGGACAAGTTAAGAAACAAAAGACGACTCGAGATGAGGTGTAAATGGCACCTCTTTCAAAGGACTTGGTAAAGTAGAAATGGCTGGATTTTTGAACAACAACTTTTGCAACCAAACAGCAGCTTGCATTTATATAGCAGCATTGCTCATGCAGAAGAACCCCTCAAAGCACTTTATAAAATGCATTTAAGGGGCAGCTCGATAAGTACATGAGGGAGAAAGGAATAGAAGGATATGTTGATAGGGTGAGATGAAGAGGGGAGAGAGGAGGCCCTTGTGGAGCATAAACACCGGCATGGACCTGTTGGGCCGAATGGCCTGTGTCTGTGCTGTAAAAATCCGATGTAATCCTATGTGACTCAAACAGGAGGTGAAGGAATTCAGGATTGAAGTCCGAAAGTATAGTTGAAGAGATAGATTTTTAGATGGCTTTCGCAGGCAGGAAGAGGTAATAAGGCAAACTATATTTGAGGAGAATTCCCAAAGATAGAGGCATAATGGTTGAAAGGTCAATATCTGATGACCTGACGAAGCTGAGGTGGGGTGATGGACAAGCCCAGATTCAGAGGAAGGAGGGTGCGAGCAGAGACATACGGCTGGAGCACATGGAGAGGGTGGGAGGCCTTGGAACGATTTGAAAACAAGAACGAGGATGTTGAAATCAGTTAGCTAAGGATACAGCGAGCCAGTGGAGCTGGGCAAGGACAGGATGGTGGGTGTCGTGGGGTTTTGTGGATAAGCAGACATTTTGGGAGGATGGAGGGTGGTGGGGGACTGGCAAAGAGGGCATTTGGAAACTTGATCCTCAAGGTGATGAAGACATGGCTGGAAGGTTGAATGAAGAGGGTGGGTTTGGAGCAGGTAATGTCCTGGAGGCGAAGGAAAAAGATCTTGGTGAAGAGCTGGGTGTGACGTTAAAAGCTCAGCTCGGGGTCGAATACAAAACACTGAGCCTGGAGTTTCTGTTCGGTTGCGCTGTTTTTTTTCGGCATAATTCACCCGAAATCGGTGTAACCCGCGCAAAAGGTTATGGAATTTTAAGCGCAATTCGAGTTTCCGCGATCTTTTGCCCCAGTTTTAAAAACATTGCACTGGAAGCGGGCCCCACCCACAAAACTGGCCACGTCCCCAGGGTGAATGAATCACCATTGGGGGTTTCCGCTAATTGCGCTCGTTTGCAGGCCTTCGAGGAGGCTCTAAAAATTAAGCTGGAACTTTTGGGTGCCAGGACACAAATAGGCACATTTTAAAAGCTTTTGAATGTAATTTCTTTTTAATTTACTTAGAAACTGACTACTGTACCCCAATATAACTAGCAAATGGTCCTGTATAGTTTTTTTAAAGTCATTTAAAATTGGGTTACTCACAGGTGGTAGATTGACACTGTGATTTAAAATGCTTATTCTTTGTGATGAACCCATTTTCAGTTGTATTATAGAGTCATAACAGCACAAAAGGAGGCCATTCGGCCCATCGAGTCCATGCCGGCTCTCTGTAGAGCAATCTAGTCAGTCCCATTCCCCTGCTCTATCCCCGTAGCCCTGCAAGTTTATTTCCCTCAAGTGCCTATCCAGTCTCTCCTTGAAAACATTGAGTGTCTCCGCTTCCACCACTTCCATCGGCAGCGAGTTCCAGGTCCTCACCACTCGCTGCGTAAAAAAGTTTTTCCTCACGTCCTCCCTGTATCTCTTGCCCAAAACCTTGAAGCTGTGTCCCCTAGTCCTTGTACCATCAATTAGTGGGAACAGCCTTTCCCCGTCTAGCCTATCCAAACCCGTCATAATCTTGTACACCTCTATCAAATCACCCCTCAACCTCCTTTGCTCTAATGAAAACAAATCCAGCTTCTCCAACCTGTCCTTGTAGTTAAGATCCCCCATCCCCGGAACCATTCTGGTAAATCTCCTCTGCACCCTCTCAAGTGCCTTCACATCCTTCCTAAAGTGTGGTGACCAGAACTGGACACAATACTTCAGTTGTGGCCAAACCAGCGTTTTATAAAGATTCAGCATTACCACGCTTAAATACATCACGGAAGATTTTTAAAAGTAAAGATTTAAAAAAAACATTTGAAAATAGCGCTCGATAATGTTGGTTCATGGCAGATATTGCGTTCGGCGTTTTGCAAATAAGTTTGAGAGGAAACGCGCGAGAAAAAAAACACTTCTCAAAATGGGCGCAATTGCTCCCGGATCATCGATTGCGGCCAAAGCGGAAACTCTACCTCTGAGATTCTGCATCGCTGAGTTCAGTCTGAGTTTGGCTGCCAGGAAATTAATGGTGTCAGTGCCTGAGACACAGGAGTGCTGATGGGAGCCAAACAAGATGGATTCAGTTTTGCTGATGTTGAGCCGTTGAAAGGTTCGGCTTATCCGGGATTGGGTATCGGGGAGCCTGTCAGACGGGGGCTCAATTGGGAGAGAGTGGTAGAATTGGGTGCCTGTAAACTGACCCAACCTTTGTGAGTTACGTCACTGAAGTGATGAAGGGGAAGGGACCCAAGGGGATGTAATGATGCAGACACTGGAGGAGAAGTTGTTTGAGGAGATAAAATGAAGGTGTTGGGACAGTGTGGTGTGACAGAGGTGGCTCATGAGTAACTTTTTTCTTGTTATCAAACCTGATTTCACAGAAATGTGAAGATGACAGCTATTACAAGTTTAGGGTCTGTCGTAAATACATTCTCATGTTCAGTGACATCAGCCACTTGCATAAGAAGATCCCACATCTCTTATGTGCTGGAATGGATTCACTGCCCAATATCTACCACTAGAATAGCATAATCGAGGTGATGTAACATTGCGGGCACCTTGATATATGAGCTTGGTATTGTGTCAATCGCACATGACTCCACTTAACTTTCCAACCTTTACAAAGGCAAATGAGAAAACACCTGGTAACAGGAGGTCAGACACAAGTGCTTAATCTGCTTTATATCACAGCAAGTGAACATACAGAGCAATAGTTTTGATTGATTTCAATCAGTACAACTTAACTTCATGTAATAATACTAAAAAATGAGCATACTATGCTTCCCCACGTCAGTGGGTCGCCTTACTTTAGGTGGCAGTCTTGGCTCAGTGGTAGCACTCTCGCCTCTGAGACTGTGGATTATGGATTCAAACTCTACTCCAAAGACTTAAGCACGCAATGTAGACTAACATTTCAGTGCAGTACTGAGGGAGTGCTACACTGTCAGGGGGGCTGCCTTTCAGATGAGATGTTAAACTGAGACCCCACTTGCCCGTTCCGGTGGATATAGAATATCCTATTCAGACAGAAAGCTTGTCCACTCCAACATTTATCCTTCAACCAATGTCACTAAAAACAGATTATCTGGTGATTTATTTCATTGCTGTTAGTGGGAGCTTGCTGTGCGCATATTTGTTGCTGGATTTCCCAACATTACAACATTGGGTACACTTCAAAAGATCTTTAAGATGTCCTTGGGATGTGAAAGGTACTTTATAAATGGAAGTACTTTCTTTAAACAAAATAACTACACTCCTGCATGCTAAACATCTGAGCCTGGCTGAAGTTTGCCCTCACAGTTTCGGTGTGAGGACCTGACTATTTGCCTGTGTCTCTGTCTCTATTATTATCTCTCTGTTCACAGTCCGTTGGGAAAGCTTACCAGACCATCCCTGCAGAGCACCCAGGACCACCGACTTCCCAACACAATGGGTGTGAGCTGTTTATCAATTACCAAGACAAGCTTAATTGTTTATTGTTTAGAGTCTTTGGGGAAAACAACTTCAATGTCACACCCATTAGCAACATTTTTTGGTCTGGGTGCCTTTTTTCCTAAACTTGTGCATTCCCCTCTCCCATTGGCGGCCAAGCCTTCAGCCACCTGGGACCAATGCTCTGGAATTCCCTTCCTAAATCCCTCTGCCTCCCTCTCCTCCTTTTATCCTCAAAACTTACCTCTTTGAGCAAGCTTTTGCTCACCCTTCCTAATATCTCCTTCTTTGGTCCCTGCCACAAACTCCATTCTCTAGCCACCGACTCCATCGCTCCCCAGCCACAATCCGAGTCTGAACCAAAGCATTCACAACCTTGGTGTCATATTTGCTCCGAGATAAGTTTCCAACCGATATCTTCTCCATCACCAAGACAGCCTACTTCCACCTCCGTAACAACGCCCGTCTCCGGCTCATCAGCTGCTGAATCCTTCATCCATGCCTTTGCTACCTCTCGACTCGACTATTCCAAAGCTCTCCCGGCCGGCCTCCCATCTTGCACCTTCCATAAACTTGAGCTCATCCAAAACTCTGCTGCCCGTATCCTAACTCGCACCAAGTCCCGTTCGCCCATCACTCCTGTACATTGGCTCCCGATCCAGCAGTTCTTCAATTTTAAAATTCTTATCCTTGTTTTCAAATCCCTCCATGATCTCGCCCCTTGCAATCTCTGTAACCTTTTCCAGCCCTACAGTCCCCTGAGATTTCTGCGCTCCTCCAATTCTGGCCTCTTGAGTATCCCGATTTTAATCGTCTGCCTTGGTCCTAAGCTCTGCAATTCCCTCCATAAACCTCTGTGTCTCTCTACCTCTCTCTCTTCCGTTAAGTCGCTCCTTAAAACCTACCTCTATGTCCAAGCTTTTGGTCACCTGTCCTAATATCTCCTTATGTGGCTCGGTGTTAAATTTTGTTTGATTACGCCCCTGTGAAGCACCTTGGGATGTTTTACTATGTTAAAGGTGCTATATAAATGCAAGTTGTTGTTGTTAACTTCCATTTTTTTCCCCCTTACGCCATTGTGAAGTGCATTGGAACATCTTTTTCTATTTGATAGGCAATATATAAATGCTAGTTGCTTTTGCTGGATAAATTTTGCTTTAAAAACCCAAATCAATTTCTGTGGAAAAATGGGCAGGAAAAAAAACCATAACAACAGCCATGTCAAAGGATAATGAAAATGACCTTTGCTAACTAACTGGTTCTCAGTTTCTTGTATTTTTTTTCAACCTGAAGTTTGTGCTAATCAAAGTGAGAGATGTTAGTACTGGGGAATGGAGTACCTACCCGCTGTAATACACCGAGTGCTGTGGAGTGATGTAGTGCGAGGCGCTCTGATACACCGAGTGCTGTGGAGTGATGTGGTGCGTGGCGCTGTGAGACACCGTGTGCTGTGGAGTGATGCGGTGCGAGGCGCTGTGATACACTGAGTGCTGTGGAGTGATGTGGTGCATGGCGCTGTGATACACCGAGTGCTGTGGAGTGATGCGGTGCGAGGCGCTGTGATACACCGAGTGCTGTGGAGTTGATGCAGTGTGTGGCGCTGTGATACACCGAGTGCTGTGGAGTGATGTGGTGCATGGCGCTGTGATACACCGAGTGCTGTGGAGTGATGCGGTGCGTGGCGTTGTGATACACCGAGTGCTGTGGAGTGATGCGGTGCTCTGAAACACAGTGACAGAAATGTTTTGTTATAACAGAGTGGTGCATGGCGCTCTGATACACCGATTGCTGTGGAGTGATGCGGTGCGAGGCGCTGTGATACACCGAGTGCTGTGGAGTGATGTGGTGCGTGGCGTTGTGATACACCGAGTGCTGTGGAGTGATGCGGTGCTCTGAAACACAGTGACAGAAATGTTTTGTTATAACAGAGTGGTGCATGGCGCTCTGATACACCGATTGCTGTGGAGTGATGCGGTGCGAGGCGCTGTGATACACCGAGTGCTGTGGAGTGATGTGGTGCGAGGTGCTGTGATACACCGAGTGCTGTGGAGTGATGTGGTGCGTGGCGCTCTGATACACCGATTGCTGTGGAGTGATGCGGTGCGAGGTGCTGTGATACACCGAGTGCTGTGGAGTGATGCGGTGCGTGGCGCTGTGATACACCGAGTGCTGTGGAGTGATGTGGTGCATGGCGCTGTGATACACTGAGTGCTGTGGAGTGATGTGGTGCGTGGCGCTCTGATACACCGAATGCTGTGGAGTGATGTGGTGCATGGCGCTGTGATGCACCGAGTGCTGTGGAGTGATGTGGTGCGAGGCGCTGTGATACACCGAATGCTGTGGAGTGATGTGGTGCGAGGTGCTGTGATACACCGAGTGCTGTGGAGTGATGTGGTGCGTGGCGCTCTGATACACCGATTGCTGTGGAGTGATGCGGTGCGAGGTGCTGTGATACACCGAGTGCTGTGGAGTGATGCGGTGCGTGGCGCTGTGATACACCGAATGCTGTGGAGTGATGTGGTGCATGGCGCTGTGATGCACCGAGTGCTGTGGAGTGATGTGGTGCGAGGCGCTGTGATACACCGAATGCTGTGGAGTGATGTGGTGCGAGGTGCTGTGATACACCGAGTGCTGTGGAGTGATGTGGTGCGCGGCGCTCTGATACACCGATTGCTGTGGAGTGATGCGGTGCGAGGAGCTGTGATACACCGAGTGCTGTGGAGTGATGCGGTGCGTGGCGCTGTGATACACCGAGTGCTGTGGAGTGATGTGGTGCATGGCGCTGTGATACACCGAGTGCTGTGGAGTGATGTGGTGCGTGGCGCTCTGATACACCGAGTGCTGTGGAGTGATGCGGTGCTCTGAAACACAGTGACAGAAATGTTTTGTTATAACAGAGTTGGAGATGTCGGGGGGAATTTTCACTTGAAAACTTTTACAGCTTTTGCTCAGGCGGGATGGGCGGCGGGCAACCACCCTGCTGCCAGGAGCCGGTTTGGCACATTACGTGTGATAATGAGGCCTGAAGCCTCTGCTTTAACTGCAGGCAGCCGGGGAGCCTGGGGCTCGGGATTACTGATGGCTGCAGCGAGGCAAGAACAGCCTCGGGGAGCAATCCTTGTGGACGGGAGGAACAGGTGTGCTTCCTCACGAGCAGCCCACCCCTCTGCGGAGTTGGGGATTCGACCCCCCCGGGGATCGAACTCACTGCCTGGGTCGTGGATCGGACCCCCCCGGGATCGAACTCACCCCCAGGGTCAGGGCATTGGGACCCCCACTTCCCGACCCGGGGATCAAACGCACCCCATGGTTGGGGATCGCAACCCTCCAGGGATTGGAACTCCCCACCAGAATCGCAACTCCCCCCTCCCCCCGGGTCGGGGATCAGACCCCCCTCCCGGTCATGGAACCTCTCCACCCCCGGGCTAGGAACCCTCCCGGACCCAGCACTTACTTACCTGTTGCTGCGGTGCCCTGTCCAGCCAGCGTTTCCCATCAGCGGGAGAAATCTCAGCGGGAATCGCGGAGCGGTGACTATAAAAAGGCCCAGAGGCTCAGGTAGGCCTCAGTGCGTCAGCGGGAGAAATCTCAGCAGGAATCGCGGAGCGGCGACTATAAAAAGGCCCCCAGAGGCTCAGGTAGCCAATCTCCAATGGAGAGAAGTAAAAAGTAATCGAAGTGTGATGTCACCAAAAAGCAGGTAAGTGATTGATTGGTGAGTATTTCTCTCTTTATAAACTTTAACTCTGTGGTTTATAGTTTCTAAAGTCTCTGTGGTGTAGCGGGGACTGTTTATAAACCAGGGCCCTTAAATATGCTATTTACTGTAGTGTAATTGGTGGGATTGATTTTATTTAATTTAATTGCAATTAATTAAAGGGTAAGTCATGGCAGGAGAGCCCGGTGCCGTGGTATGCTCCTCTTGCGCTATGTGGGAACTCGGGGACACTTCCTGTGTCCCTGACAACTATGTGTGCAGGAAGTGTGTCCAGCTGCAGCTACTGGCAGACCGCATTGCAGCGCTGGAGCTGCGATTGTACTCATACTGGACCATTCGCGAGGCTGAGGACATCGTGAATAGCACGTTTGATCAGTTGGTCACACCGCAGGCAAAGGTTGGACAGGCAGAAAGGGAATGGGTGACCAACAGACAGAGTACTAGGCACAGGCAGGTAGTGCAGGGGTCCCCTGTGGACATCCCCCTCTCAAACAGATACACCACTTTGAGTACTGTTGGGGGGGAAGGCTTATCAGAGGAAGGCAGCAGCAGCCAACTTCCTGGCACCAGGGGTGGCTCTGCTGCACAGGACGGGAGGAAAAAGAGGGGTAGAGCTATAGTAATAGGGGATTCTATTGTAAGGGGAATAGATAGGCGTTTCTGCGGCCGCAAACGAGACTCCAGGATGGTGTGTTGCCTCCCTGGTGCAAGGGTCAAGGATGTCTCAGAGCGGCTGCAGAACAACTTGGAAGGGGAGGGTGAACAGCCAGTTGTCGTGGTGCATATAGGTACCAACGATATAGCTAAAAAGCAGGATGAGGTCCTAAAAGCTGAATATAGGGAGTTAGGAGGTAAATTAAAAAATAGGACCTCAAAGGTAGTAATCTCAGGAATGCTACCAGTGCCACGTGCTAGTCAGAGTAGAAATAGAAGGATATTTCAGATGAATACGTGGCTAGAGGAATGGTGCAAGGAGGAGGGATTCAAATTCCTGGGACATTGGAAGCGGTTCTGGGGGAGGTGGGACCAGTTCAAACCGGACGGTTTGCACCTGGGCAGGGCCGGGACTGATGTCCTAGGGGGAGTGTTTGCTAGTGCTCTGGATGAGAGTTTAAACTAAAATGGCAGGGGGTTGGGAACATGAGCAAGGGGACAGAGGAAAGGGAAACAAGGATAAAAGCAAAAGATAGGAAGGAGAAAAACAAAAGTGGCAGTCAGAGAAATCAATGGTTTAAATCAAACATAGCCACAGTAAATAATAATTCTAATAGGTCTAAGAGCGTTAAAAAAACAAGCCTGAAGGCTTTGTGTCTTAATGCGAGGAGCATTCGTAATAAGGTGGATGAATTAGCTGCGCAGATAGAGGTAAACAAATATGATTTGATTGGGATTACGGAAACAATTGTAAGGAAGGATATTAGCTCTGATGAGGTGGAATCTGTATGGGTAGACCTGAGAAATACCAAGGGGCAGAAAACTTTAGTGGGAGTGGTATATAGACCTCCAAACAGTAATGCGGAGGTTGGGGATGGCATTAAAAGGGAAATTAGAGAAGCGTGCAATAAGGGCACAGCAGTCATCATGGGTGACTTTAATCTACATATAGATTGGGCTAACAAAATTAGTAACAATACTGTGGAGGAGGAATTCCTGGAGTGTTTAAGGGATGGTTTCCTGGACCAATATGTTGAGGAACCAACCAGAGATCAGGCCATCTTAGACTGGGTATTATGTAACGAGAAAGGATTAATTAGCAATCTTGTTGTACGAGGCCCCTTGGGTCGGAGCGATCATAATATGATCAAATTCTTCATTAAGATGGAGAATGAAGTAGTCGACCTAGAGACTAGGATCCTAAATTTAAATAAAGGAAACTACGATGGTCTGAGGAGCAAGTTGGGTAGGACTGATTGGGGAATGTCACTCAAAGGGTTGACGGTGGATAGGCAATGGCAAACATTCAAAGACCGCATGGATGAACTACAGAATTTGTTCATCCCAGTTTGGCATAAAAATAAAACAAAAAAGGTGACTCAACCGTGGCTAACAAGGGAAATTAGGGATAACATAAGATCCAAGGAGAGGACATATAAATTGGCCAGAAAAAGCAGTAAACCTGAGGATTGGGAGCAGTTTAGGATTCAACAAAGGAGGACAAAGGGATTAATTAAGAAAGGGAAAATAGAATATGAGAGTAAGCTTGCAGGGGACATAAAAGCTGACTGTAAAAGCTTTTATAGATATGTGAAGAGAGAAAGATTGGTGAAGTCAAGCGTAGGTCCCTTGCAGTCAGAATCAGAGGAATTTATAATGGGGAACAAAGAAATGGCACCAATTAAATACATATTTTGGTTCTGCCTTCACAAAGGAGGACACAAATAACCTCCCAGAGATGTTGGGGAACATAGGGTCTGATGAAAGGGAGGAACTGAAAGAAATCAGTATTTGTAGGGAAATGGTGTTAGGGAAATTGATGGGATTGAAGGCCGATAAATCCCCAAGGCCTGAAATCTACATCCTAGGGTACTTAAGGAAGTGGCCCTAGAAATAGTTGATGCTTTGCTGATCATCTTCCAGCATTCGATGGAATCTGTTGGATCCGTGGTTCAGTGGATATGCTGTTATTAAATAATCACACGGATGCTGTACATGAACAATAAACAGGTCTTTACTGGAGGAGGGCAGTCTCAAGACTGGGGGTACAGAGGCATGCGCAAAGTGTGGTCACTGCCGGTACTACAGTATACAGGAGCTGTAAAAGTAGTTCTGACTTAAAGGCACATACACTACAATTCCTCCCCTTTTAGATTAGTGGTACCCCTAATATTCAAATAACAATTAACATTTCAACATGTACATTAAACAACAAAAGTCCATTTATAGATTCAGTCTTTGGGGCGGCTTCCTGACGCTTTCGGGATAGCGCCTTTCCGGAGGTTCTTGTTCTCAGTGCAGAGGCGATTCTGACCCCTTTTCATCGGGTAGTTCATCGGGTTCCACTGCTACTGGGTCTGAGGTAGATGCTACCGGTATGTCGGGTTCATCCCCAGGTACTCGAGACATGGGGTTGACGCCTTCCTGTGACGCTAAGATCTGATCGATGTGGCGTCTCACAATGTTCTCCCCGACATCCACTATGTACATTAATGGCCCCTGCCTTGTACATATCGTTCCGGGTTGCCATTTCTCTGTTCGATAGTCACGGGCCAAGACTGGTTGCCCTACATTGAAGCTCCTTGTCGGCTTCTCATTGATGTGCTGGAATTGTTTGTCCTCAACATTTCTTCGCACATTTGGTCTGAGCAAGTCCAGACGAGATCTCAACCTTCGGTTAAAGAACATCATGGCCGGGGTCTGGTTGGTAACTGCATGTGTCGCATTTCGGTAGGCTAATAAGAAATTGTCCATCTTATGCTGTAGTGGAATTTCATCGTCGCACATGGCCTTTATTGCCTTCTTAAAGGTTTGTACAAACCTCTCAGCCAATCCATTTGTGGCTGGATGATACGGGGCGGATGTGTAATGCCTTACCCCATTCCTTCTCATAAATTTTTGGAACTCGTCGGACACAAACTGTGGCCCATTATCAGAGCAAATCTGCTCTGGCAAACCGTTTCTGGCAAATATGGTCCGTAGGACTGCAATCGTTTTCTCTGTAGTGGTTGAAGACATTTTTATCACCTCAGGCCACTTTGAATGAGCATCCACTGCTATTAAGAACATTGAGTCCATGAATGGAGCAGCAAAATCAATATGCACCCGTTGCCATGGAGAGGAGGGCCACTCCCATGGGTGTAGAGGGGCATGTGGTGGTGCATTTTGGACCTTCTGGCATCCTAAGCAGCTCTTAGTTAGGCCTTCGATTTGTTGATCGATTCCCGGCTACCACACATAAGCCCTAGCAAGGCTTTTCATTTTCACTCCCCCCAGATGACCTTCATGTAGCTCATTTAGCACTCTCTCCCTTAACTTGGGTGGAATCACCACTCTGGATCCACACATCAAAGTCCCCTGGCATACTGACAGCTGTTCTCTTCTGGATGAGAATGCTGGCAACAGTGAGTCGCCATGAGTTGGCCATCCCCTCACCGTCAATTCATATACCCGAGACAGCGTCGGATCATTGCGGGTCTCTTTCTCTATATCCGCGTTCGTTACTGGCAATCGTTCAATTATTGACGAATAAAATATCTCGATAGGGTCCACTGCTGGTGCTTCCTCCACAGTAGGCAGTGGCAGGCGCGATAGCCCATCAGCGTTCCCATGCTGTTTCGTGCCTTTATATTCTATTTCATATTGATTCGCCCCTAGAAACAGGGACCATCTTTGTAACCGCTGTGCAGTCATCACTGGAACGTCCTTCTTAGGATTAAAGATGGAGACAAGTGGTTGGTGGTCAGTCAGCAAGGTGAACTTCTGCCCATGCAGATAGTGGTTGAATTTTTTTACTCCCCATACTAGGCTGAGGGCCTCCCTGTCAATCTGGGCATAGTTGCACTCGGCTGAGGTTAGTGACCGAGACGCAAAGGCTACTGGCCTCTCCAACCCGTCAGGGAATTTGTGCAACAGCACTGCTCCAATACCATAGGGTGATGCATCACATGCCAAACGAATTGGTAGTGCTGGGTTGAAATGGGCCAACACCTCTTTTGATGTGATCAATTCTTTACACTTCTGGAAAGCTCGTCTACGTTCGTCGTCATCCCACTTCCATGGTACCCCTGTTTGCAGTAGGGTGTTCAGTGGGTGTAATACCATAGACAAATTTGGTAAGAACTTGTGGTAGTAGTTTACCAGCCCGAGGAACGACCTCAGTTGTGACGCATTTTCCGGTGCTGGAGCCTTGACTACTGCCTCAATTTTGTCAGGGGACTTATGTAACCCCTCTTTATCGATGACGTGGCCACAATACGAGATCTGTTTCTGGAAAAACTCGCACTTGTGGCGATTAGCTCGTAGCCCATACTCCTTTAATCTGGTGAGCACCTTCTCCAAGTTGGCGAGGTGATCACCATCATTTTCGTCCGTGACCAAGGTGTCGTCCAAATAACACTGGGTCCCTGGAATCCCTTGCAGGACCTGATCCATCACCCTTTGCCAGATAGCCGGAGCCGAGGCTACTCCAAACACCAGCCGGTTGTATTGATAGAGACCTTTATGAATGTTGATCGTAAGGTATTGTTTCGAAGCTTCTTCTACCTCCATTTGCAAGTACGCCTGGGCTAGATCAATTTTGGTGAAGCGTTTACCTCCAGATAGCGAGGCGAAAATATCCTCAATTCGTGGAAGCAGATATTGTATCATGTGAAGGACTGGGTTCACTGTCACCTTAAAATCCCCACAGATGCGGACCTTCTTTGGTTCCCCAGGCGTATTACTCAACGACCTCTTCATTACAGGAACGATGGATGTATCCCACTCGCTCCAGTCCACTTTGGACAGTACTCCTAAACGTTCCAACCCTTCCAGCTCTGCTTCAACAGCTGGTCTGATCGCATAAGGCACTGGTCTGGCCTTCAGAAACTTTGGGCTTGCATTTTCCTCTATTTTAATCGTTGCTGTTATTCCTTTTAGTGTTCCTAGTTCCTCCTGGAACACTTCTTTTGTGTCAGTTAGCATTTTTGACAGTCGTCCAGGTGTGACGTCGTCATCCTTTTTGGCCTCAACCTTCAGTGCCTGTATGGAATGCCAATCTAATTGTATCTTCCGGATCAATTCACGTCCTAGCAGTGGTGGTCCGCCATCTGGCAATACATATATATCCATTTTAGGTATTTCCTGGCCTTTATATGTCACTTTCACCCTTATTTTTCCTTTGGGGTAGACTTTTTGCCCCGTATACGTCTTCAAGACAATCTCTGTAGCTTTCAAGGGTATGTGTGAAAATAGCCGCTTGTAGTCTCTTTGATTTATGACTGTTAGAGCTGACCCTGTGTCCAATTCCATTTTCACTTGGACTCCGTCTATCTTGAGTGTAACCCAGATAGTCTGGTGATCCTCCATTTCTGTTACCTTATGTAGTTTCAGACAACCCAGCTCCTTGATTCCGGAGTCTGTGTCACTTTTCTGTTCGTCTGAACCACTGTCCATCACCTGGTGTACCTTTTTGTACTTCTCCTGTGGAGATTTCTTACTGTTGGTTTTCTTCCCAGACCTGCAGACTCTTGCTATGTGTCCTGCTTTCCCACACTGTCTGCACACTTGGTCCTTGAACCAACAATCTTTCTGGTCATGTGTTGTTCTGCCACAGCGATAGCACTTCCCTGTTCCATAGGACATTTCATTGGTGCTATATTCTTGCGGTCTCCGTTGTATCTCTGCAGCGCCCCTTGCGGCTGCTTCATGTGATACTGCCATACTGAAAGCTTTGTCCAGCGTAAGGTTCTTTTCTGATAGAAGCTGTTTCTGGGTTCCTTCACTTTGTAGCCCACACACAAACTTGTCCCTTAACGTATCTGCTAGTCCCGCTCCAAACTGGCAGTGTTTCGATAGCTTGCGCAGTTCCATTAGGTACTCAGCATTGCTTTCGTCTTTGTGTTGGTTCCTTTTATGGAACTTAAATCGTTCTGCTATCAGCAGCGGTGTGGGGCTTAAGTGGTCCTGTAGGATTTCTACTATGCTTTCAAAATTCTTGTTTACCGGCTTCTCTGGGGTTATTAGATTTCGCAGTAACCCATTAGTTTTTGCACCCATGGAATTTAACAGAACCAGTGCTTTATTAGCATCTGGCACTTCATTCACCCTGCAGTACACCTCAATACGTTCCACATATGTCGCCCAATCTTCGACTTCATTGTCGAACGTAGAGATACTGCCACTCTTCGGCACCCTTGGGTGTGAGTTAACTGTCAAAGATGGCGCCTCCCGTGCTTCCCCTTCTTCTCCGCTGGCACAAAATGGCGTCTCCCGCGCTTTCCTTCCTTCCCGCGCTCGCCCTTCTTCTCCGCTGCGGCTTCTAAAAATGGCGTCTCCCGCGCTCTTTCTTCTTCTCCGCGGCTCAATGGCATCTCCCGCTCTTCCCTTTCTTCGCCCCGCGGACCCTGTTCAGCCCGTGAGCCCTGGCTGTGCTCTGCGCATTCTTCTTTTTATATTTTTTGACGCCGCTCAGTCTAGAACCCAACTGTTTCTTTACCCTCTCTCTCTCCGGTTTGTTTTCTTTTTCTCGACGCCGCTCGGTGTTCAACCCCCGGCTGCGCCCTGCGCTCTTCACCCTCTGTCTTACCCCGTCGATGCTGCTCGGCTTTCACTCCGCCGTCGGTCGGCTCCAGCCGCCGCTGCTCGGGAAGGGTCTGCGCTGGACCTCTTGCTGCTCGTCGTGGCTGGGGAACGAAGCCCGGCTCTCCACAGCCTCCCCTGCGAAGTTCAATCTCTGCCTGACTGCTGGGCGGTTGCTCGTGGTCGACGCCCGTGTTCCTGGCCTCGACTATTTTTTTTTTTATGTTGCAGGTAGATTCGAATCGACACTCGTCGCCACTGTTGGATCCATGGTTCAGTGGATATGCTGTTATTAAATAATCACACGGATGCTGTACATGACCAATAAACAGGTCTTTACTGGAGGAGGGTAGTCTCAAGACTGGGGGTACAGAGGCATGCACAAAGTGTGGTCACTGCCGGTACTACAGTATACAGGAGCTGTAAAAGTAGTTCTGACTTAAAGGCACATACACTACAGAATCTGGAACAGTACCCATGGATTGGAGGGTAGCTAATGTTACCCCACTATTCAAAAAAGGTGATACAGAGAAAATGGGGAATTACAGACCGGTAACCTGACACCGGTAGTGGGGAAAATGCTAGAGTCCATTATAAAAGATGTAATAGCAGAGCACTTGGAAAACAGTGACAGGATCGGACAAAGTCAACATGGATTTACAAAAGGTAAATCATGCTTGACTAATCTACTGGAATTTTTTGAGGATGTAACTGGTAAAATAGATAAGGGAGAACCAGTGGATGTGGTGTATTTGGACTTTCAGAAAGCTTTCGATAAGGTCCCGCATAAGAGATTAGCGTGTAAAGTTAAGGCACATGGGATTGGGGGCACGGTATTGACTTGGATAGAGAACTGGTTGGCAGACAGAAAGCAAAGAGTTGGAATAAACGGGTCTTTTTCCGAGTGGCAGGCAGTGACTAGTGGGGTACCGCAGGGATCGGTCCTTGGACCCCAGCTATTCACAATATATATTAATGATCTAGACAAGGGAACTAGATGTAATATCTCCAAATTTGCAGATGACACAAAGCTGGGTGGGCGTGTGTGCTGTGAGGAGGATGCCGAGAAACTCCAGGATGATTTGGACAGGTTGGGTGATTGGGCAAAAGCATGGCAGATGCAATATAATGTGGATAAATGCAAGGTTATCCACTTTGGTGGCAAAAACAGGAAGGCAGATTATTATCTGAATGGCAATTGATTGGGAGAAGGGGAAGTGCAACGAGACCTGGGTGTCCTTGTGTACCAGTCGCTGAATGTAAGCATGCAGGTGCAGCAGATGGTTAAGAAGGCAAATGGCATGTTGGCCTTCGTAGCTAGAGGGTTTGAGTACAGGAGCAAGGATGTCTTGATGCAGTTATACAGGGCCTTGGTGAGACCACATCTTGAGTATTGTGTGCAGTTTTGGTCGCCTTATCTGAGGAAGGATATTCTTGCCTTGGAAGGAGTTCAGCGAAGATTCACCAGGCTGATACCTGGGATGGCAGGAATGACATATGAGGAGAGATTGGGTCGATTGGGTTTGTACTCGCTGGAGTTTAGAAGAATGAGAGGGGATCTCATTGAAACTTATAAAATTCTGACAGGACTGGACAGACTAGATGCAGGAAGGATGTTCCTGATGGTCGGGGAGTCCAGAACCAGGGGTCACAGTCTAAGAATAAGGGGTAGGCCATTTAGGTCAGAAATGAGGAGGAATTTCTTCACCCAGAGAGTGGTGAACCTGTGGAATTCTCTACCACAGAAGGCAATAGAGGCCAATACATTAAATATATTCAAGAAGGAGTTGGATATATTTCTTAAGGCTAAAGGGATCAAGGGGTATGGGGGAAAGCAGGGACCGGGTACTGAATTTGGATGTTCAGCCATGATCGCATTGAATGGCGGAGAAGGCTCGAGGGGCCGAATGGCCTACTCCTGCTCCTATCTTCTATGTTAAAACTCCACAGCATGTCGGGAATCCCGGACTTACACGTTTCCCGCGGTCTACCGACTCGCCCCACCCCCGCTCTGGGCGGGCCGAAAACGGGACATTCCAGGCCGCCGTCTTTCAGATGAGACGTTAAACTCAGGCACCATCTGCCCTCTCAGGTATGGACGTTAAAGGTCCCGCGACACTATTTGGGTGCAGAGAAGCAGATAGGTGGAACATCTCATGCTAGTAATGTCGATCTTGCTTTACTGACGTTTAAGGTTTTGCTACCTTGTGGTCGCGACTTCCATATTCGTTGATTAAACATATATGTTGAATATAGCAGGCAGGACTGAAATACAATTTCTACCCATGCAGCTGAAAGGTTTGCTAAAGAGGGGAAATAGATTGCACTGAGCTTTGTAGAGTGAGTGTGATATCGCCACGGTGGTGCGGATCCCGGTGGAGGGAGGCTGGAGGTCATCCTTTTACCCATTTACAATAGCTCTAACCCCAGGCGGCCTGCTGTCCTGCATTTGTCACCATGCCACAAAAAAAATACTTGTTCAATGGCAGTTTTATAGCAGCTAGGAAACAAAAGCACTTTGAAAAATATCAAGCTCTGGTTGTTCCCCGTGCTCACACCCACACACGGCTCACTCACGCACACACGGCTTACACACACATGGCTCACACACACGCACACACGGCTCACACACACACACACACACACACAGATACATGGCTCTCACACACATGCACACACACACACATGGCTCACACAACTCACACGGCTCACACACACATTGCACACACACGCTCACACACACATGGCTCACACACACACGCTCACACACACATGGCTCACACACACACTGCTCACACACATACGGCTCTCACACATGCGGCTGTCACACACAGCTCACACACGCACATGGCTCACACGCGCACACACATGCACATGCACACACGCCCATGCACACACGCACATGCACACACAGCTCACACACACACGGCTCACACACACATAGCTCACACACATACACGGCTCACACACACGGCTTACACACATACACACATACACACATGGCTCACACACACACATACACACACACAGGCCTGCACACACACGTCTCTCACACACACACACACACAGCTCACATGGCTCACACATACACGCACATGCACATGGCTCACACACACACGGATCGCTCACACGCACACACACACACATGCTGCATACAGCTGACACACACGCACACGCGGCTCAGACACCGGCTCTCACACACAGAGCTCAATCATGCATGTGCGCACACACACGTGCACACAGCTCACGCGTACACGCACACAAGCTCACACACAGGCTTACACACAGGCTCACACACAGGCTCACAAACACTCATACACGGCTCACTCACACGGCACACACGCGGCTGACACACGCGCACACACATGCACGCTCACACACACACACACACATGGCTCATGCACACACACACAGCTCACATACACACACACGGCTCAAACACATGGCGCTCACACACATGCACGCACGCACACACGGCTCACACATACATGACTCAGACACAGCTCACACACAGCTAACACACATGCGGCTCACACACACACACGGCTCACACACAGACACACACGGCTCACACACACACAGCTCACACACACAAACACACGGCTCACACACTCACATGGATCACACACATATGGCTCATACACACACAAACGGCTCACACACATACACACATGGCTCGCACACACACAGCTCACACACACACACAGCTCACACACACTCACATGCACATGCACACAGCTCACATGGCTCACACACACGACTCGCACATACACACACGCGCACCTGCACATGGCTCGCTCACGGGCACGCACACACACATGCATACAGCTGACACACATGCACACAGCTCACACACACACACACGCATGCACACATGCACACATGGATCAGACACAATGGCTCACATGCACATTTGCACACATGCACACACGCACATGGCTCACAAACACGCACACACACGGACACACACACAAGCTCACACACAGGCTCACAA